>NC_090817.1:42681730-43306730 GCF_000390325.3 Nicotiana tomentosiformis
ATCAGTGTAAATCTCACAATGGACCCCATACAAATAATGCCGCCAAATTTTCAAGGCATGAACAATAGTTGCTAACTCGAGGTCGTGGATCGGATAATTCTTCTCATGTACCTTTAACTGTATGGTTGCATAGGCAATCACCCTATCGTCTTGCATAAGCACTGCGCCGAGACCAATACGCGACACATCACAATACACAGTATAAGGCCCTGAACCTGTAGGCAACACCAATACTGGAGCTGTAGTCAAAACTGTCTTGAGCTTCTGAAAGCTCTCTTCACAATCATCCGACCACCTGAACGGAGCACTATTCTGGGTCAATTTAGTCATAGGCGATGCAACAGAAGAGAAACCCTCCACAAAGTGACGATAATAACCGACCCAAGCCGAGAAAACTTTGAATCTCAGTAACTAAAGATGGCCTGGGCCAACTCTGAACTGCCTCTATTTTCTTCGGATCCACCTTAATCTCTTCACTGGACACTACATGTCCCAAGAATACCACCGAACTAAGCCAGAACTCACACTTAGAGAATTTGGCATAAAGTTTCTCCTCTCTCAGCCTCTGTAATACAATACCCAAGTATTGTGCATACTCCTCCTGGCTACGTGAATACACCAGGATATCATCAATAAATACCACGACAAATGAGTCAAGATACGGCTGGAATACAATATTCATCAAGTGCATAAATGTTGTTGGGGCATTGGTTAACCCAAAAGACATCACAAGAAATTCATAATGGCCATAACGAGTCCTGAATGTCGTCTTTAGAATATCTGAATCCCGAATTTTCAACTGGTGATACCCCGATCTCAAATCAGTTTTGGAGAATACCCTCGCTCCCTGAAGTTGGTCAAATAAATCATCAATACGCGGCAAAGGATACTTATTCTTGATTGTAACTTTGTTCAACTGCCTGTAATACACATTCGCATAGTACCATCTTTCTTTTTCAAAAACAGAACCGGTGCACCACAAGGCGACATACTAGGTCTAATGAACCCCTTATCAAGAAGTTCCTCAAGTTGCTCTTTTAATTTTTTTAACTAAGCTGGTGCCATACGGTACGGAGGAATAGAAATGGGTTGAGTGCCCTGCACCAAGTCAATATCGAAATCAATATCCATGTTGAGCGGCATACCCGGCAGGTCTGCAGGAAATACATCCGAAAAGTCTCTCACTACCGGTACTGAATCAATAGTAGGAGTATCTGCATCAACATCTCTCACAAAAGCCAAATATGACAAACACCTCTTCCCCACCATACGTTGGGCCTTCAAATAAGAAATTACTCTGCTAGGAACAAAATCTAGAGAACCTCTCTATTCAACCTTTGGCAACCTCGGCATCGTCAACGTCATGGTTTTTTCATGATAGTCCAGAATAGCATGACATGGAGACAACCAATCCATACCCAGGATTACATCGAAATCAACCATACTGAGCAGTAAAAGATCAACTTTAGTCTCCAGTCCCCCAATGGTGACCACACAAGACCGATATACACGATCTACAATAATAGTATCTCCTACCGACGTAGATACACGAACATGTGAAACTAAGGACTCACGGGGCATATCCAGATAATGAGTAAAGTACAATGATACATACGAATAAGTAGAACCAGGGTCAAATAATATAGAAGCTTTCATATGGCACTCTGAGACAATACCTGTGATCACTGCATCTGAGGCAACGACATATGGCCTGGCAGGAAAAACATAGAATCGGGCCTGACCGCCACCTAATCGGCCTCCCCCTCTTGGGCGACCCCTAGCTGACTAACCCCCACCCCGAGCTGACTGGGCGGGTGGTGAAGTAACCAGTGCTAAAGTCGTAATTTGACTTCTCTACTGCACTAGACCTCCCGAGCGACGAGGACATTATCTCCACATATGCCCAAATTCCCCGCACTCAAAGCAGCGCCCCGGTACTGGTGGTGGTGCTGACTGAATCGGGCCCCGAGAACCATAATAACTTCTAGAAGCACCCGGTGCAAATGAACCCTGAACTGAAGGAGCACGAGACGAACTCTGGGCTAGCAGGGCACTGAGAGATGACTGGCCCTTATGAGAAATATATGAACCATGGCTAGATGATGCACCACGGTGAACTGGACGACCCGTCTGAGTGTGTCTGTAAGGACGACCCCTATCGCGGTAAAACTGACTCCCTGAAGGAACACTGCTGAAATCACCTGGACCACGAGGTCTCTTAGCCTCCCTCTCTCCACGCTCTTGGCTATGGACCATCTCTATCTACCGAGCAATGTCAACTACCTCATCAAAAGTAGCACCAGATACTCTCTCCCGAGTCATAAGTAACCGTAGCTAATATGTGAGGCCATCAATGAACCTCATAATCCTCTCCCTATCAGTGGGAACCAACCAAACTGCGTGACGAGCTAACTCAGAAAATCTCATCTCGTACTGCATCACAGATATACCATCCTGACGTAACTGCTCAAACTGTCTGCGCAGCTCCTCTCTGCGAGACTGCGGCACAAACTTCTATAAAAAGAGAATGGAGAATTCCTGGCATATAAGCGGTACGACACCGACCGTCTTGCTCCTCTCATAAGTTTCCCACCATCTTAAGGCAGATCCAGAAAACTAAAAGGTAGTGAACGAGACCCCACTGGTCTCCAAAATACCCGTTGTCCGAAGCATCCGCTGGAACTTATCCAGAAAACCCTAAGCATCCTCTGACTCAGCACCGCTAAATGATGGAGGTAGAAGCCTCCCAAATCTCTCAAGTATCCTTTTCTCATCATCTGCCATAACGGGGACTACCGGGGCTTGAACACCTGCAGTCGGTTGGGCCTGTAGTGCCCTCGATATCTGAAGTCCTTGTACCACCTGATATGGAGTACGGGCAACAGGGGTATGAGCACCTCCCCTGGCCTGAGAAGTGGTAGGTGCGGCCTGAGCCGAAACCACCTGAGCAAGACCAGTGCAAACTGTCAATATATGGGCCAAAGTCTCCTGAAGGCCTGGAATCTCAATGGGCACAGTTGGTGCCTGAGTTGGTCCTGTCGGCTCAGCTATATCTGGAATCTGCTCCTGAGCTGGAGCAACTGGTGGTACTACAGGTGCAGGTCCAACTGTGGTAGGAGCTACACCTCGACCTCTACCACGGCCCCAGCCTCTCGCGGCCCTAGCTGGTGGCACTGGTGGCTGGCCATCCAATCCGGTAGTACGTGTCCTCACCATCTATGAGAGAATAGAATAACAGAAATATAGTTTTCGGAATCAACAAATTCGCACGACAGAATACAAGAAAGTGAAATTTTCTTAAGGGTTCGGCAGCCTCTCGAAGATAAGTACAGACGTCTCCGTACCGATCTGCAAGACTCTACTAAACCTGCTCATGACTCGTGAGACCTATGTAACCTAGTCTCTGATACCAAATTGTCACGACCCAAAATCCTAACCTGTCGTGATGGCGCCTATCTCGATACTAGGCAAGCCGACAACCTCAATAAACCACAATTTCTTTTAAGTTTGAAAATATAATATTTAAACGCAATCCACAAGTCTCGCAAATATCGATACAAACACTCCCAAAATCTGGTGTCACTAAGTACACAAGCATCTATACATTACAAGTCTAGAAAACGTAGTCTATAATAATCTGATACCAAATACAATAAACAAAAGGATAGGGAAGGAGAGATAAGGTCTGCGAAACATGGCAGCTACCTATGAATCTCTAGAAAATCGACTGTGTGAAAGAATCAACACCCACTATATTCGGGTCACCTGGATCTGCACACGAAGTACAGAGTATAGTATGAGTACAACTAACTCAGTAAGTAATAATAATAAATAAAGAACTGAAAGTAGTGACGAGCTTCTAAGCTAAGTCCAAATACAGTACTTTCCGATATAAAAGAGTAGGCATGCTCTCAAGTTCAACATTTAAGATTTCACTGAAATTTCATATCAAGTTTGACTGAAACAGAAAATAATATTTTTCCAAAATTTCCAAAAAAATAGTGATATATGACAGCTGAAATGCAGCAAATAATGATATCAATGCAACCTCTCAGAGTAATAGTCACGCAGTCCTCCCATTCACCCCAACCTCACAGTCACTCTTTCCTCACAGTCACACTTTTCTCACAGTCGCTCATTCCTCACAGTCGCTCATCACTTGGCACTCGGCACTCGCACTCAGTAGGTACCTGTGCTCACTGGGGTGTGTACAGATTCCGGAGGGGCTCCTTCAACCTAAGCGTTATATCAAGCCAATCATGGCATACATCAATGAAACATGCTGCGGCATGCAGCCCGATCCATAAATATTCTCACAATTAGGCCCTCGGCCTCACTTAGTCATCAACCTTTCCAGTCCCTCGGTCTCTTAAAAATCATGATAAGCAGCCCAACAACAATAATATGATGCATCAATAATGAATAAGAGAGACCGAGGGAAAAATGTGCAAATAGAGCTGTGACTGAGTGCAAAACAACAATTAGCAAATAATTTCACAAGCACATGACCTTTGTGGGTCCCAACAGTGTAAACATATGATTTAAACATGATTCATAGATCAATTTCTCTAATACGGGGAAAAATGTACGGATATCAACAGATTTTTTAACTACATAGTTCCATGGAATTGACCAAGTCATAATTTCTACGGTGCACGCCCACACGTCCGTCACCTAGCATGTGCGTCACCTCAAAACCAATCACATAATACATATTTCGGGATTTCATACCCTCAGGACCAAATTTAGAATTGTTACTTACCTCAAGCCGTGTAATTCTTTATCCTGCAATGTCTTTTTCTCGTGAATTGGCCTCCAAACGCCTCGAATCTAGCCTCAAATAATTTGATTTAGTGAATAAAATTTATTGAAATTAATTCCATAAGAAAATACTAATTTTCCAGCAAAATCCGAAATTTAGCTCAAAAATCGCCCGTGGGGCCCACGTCTCGAAACCCGACAAAAGTTACAAAATATGAACGCTCATTCAACCACGAGTCCAACCACACAAATTTTACTCAAATCCGACATCAACTCGACCCTCAAATCTTTAAATTAAACCAAGAGGGTTTTCACAATTTTTCAACTAAATTCACCAATTAAATGTTACAAACAACCATGGATTTGGGTAATTTGACCAATATTGAGTTAAGAACACTTGCCCCATTATTTTTCTTGAAAATCTCCCAAAAATCGTCTCTTCTCGAGCTCCAAATCGGTAAAAATAAAAAATGGGACGAACTCTCTGCCCAGTCTTTTGCTCTATGCGATCGCGGACAACCACACGCGATCGCGAAGCACAAATTTTCACTGCCCAGATTTAACCATACGTGATCGCGGACTTTTGCACGCGATCGCGAAGCTCACTCTCACATGCCTACGCGATCGCGGACTCGTCCATGCCATCGCGAAGCACAAATGCGTGACCTCCACTTCTGCTCCATTTCCTCTACGCGAACGCGACCTTAGCCACGCATTCGCGAATCACAAAATCCCAGAGCTACGCGATCGCGAAGAACAAAACTATCACTGCCTCAAACAAGCGTACGCGATCGCAAACCATCTCACGCGATCGCATAGAACAAAGTCACCTCTGCCCCAAATTAGCTTAAGCGATCGCAGATGAACTTATGCGATCGCGTATAAGAAAACCAGAAGAAAAATACCAACAGCTATCAGCTATCTCCCAAAAGTCAAAAATGATCCGTTACCCGTCCGAAACTCACTCGAGTCCCTCGGGATCTCTCAACCAAATACACCAACAAGTCCTAAAACATCATACGAGCTTAGTCGAAACCTCAAATCACATCAAACAATGCTAAAACCACGAATCATGCCCCAATTCGAGCTTAATGAACTTTGAAATTTTAAGTTTCCACAAACGACGTCGGAACCTATCAAATCAAGTCCGATTGATCTCAAATTTTGCACACAAGTCATAAATGACATAATGGACCTATTAAAATTTTTAGAATCGGATTTCGACCCCGATATCAAAAATTCAACCCCTCGGTCAAACTTTCCAAAAATTCGACTTTCGCCATTTCAAGTCTAATTTCACTACGGACCTCCAAATAATTTTTCGGACACGCTCCTAAGTCCAAAATTACCATACGGAACTATTAGAATCGTCAGAATTAAATTCCGAGGTTGTTTACACATAAGTCAATATCCGGCCAACTTTTCCAACTTAAGTTTTCAATTAAGAGACTAAGTGTCTCATTTCACTCCGAAATCTTTCCAGACCCAAACCAACTAACACGGTAAGTCATAAAATAACTATAAAGCATAAATTGAGCAGTAAATGAGGGAACGGGATTATAATACTCAAAACGATCAACCAGGTCGTTACAGGTCAATAGCCATTGACCTTTGATTAATCTCTGGGGAATTCTACACAAACACTAATTTGTTTTGCTTTGTTTATTTAGAATTATAATTATGCATCCTTCATTTCAGAATTTCTGCTTTTAATTTCATTTTAAGTAAACGTGCAAATACTAATTGGAATTCTTTTTCTCTTTTGCATGAGCGCTTTGGGCCAGCGGAGTTCGCCTTGAACTCTGGACCAAGTTCGAATGAAAACTGGGTTGCTACTGTTCCTGTTGTGAACTTGTCGCTGATGTCTGGCAATGATCATAGAGTTAGTGGGTTTGATATGCTGTCAGCCCACTACGAAGAGTCTAGCCTTCTTACGTTACATTGTTGTTACTAGTTTATTTGTGTATTTATATTGTGAAGAAACTTACAATGATATTGGATGCTCATTTATTTTCCTTAGATGATTAACTAGGAGTTAACTTTAACATAATAAATCACGTAGGATAAAAGGCAAACATGCTTAGGTTAGTATTCTCACTTTATAAAACTAACAATTTTCTAGAAAAATGAGTACATATTAACTAATCATCAATGAAGTGTTTTTTGCTTGTTTATTTATCTAATGATTTTGTCAAAGGTATTTGCAGATCTGGATCCTAAATAAGTGAAGTAAATGTTTAAGAGTTCAATTGGCCGCTTAGAAAAATTAGAAATGGAACCATCTTATTAAAAGGAAATGACACGCAGGCAGAATATAGGGTTCGACCCGGCTTTATGACAAAAGGGAGGGAAACGCCAACATGGTCCAAACATCGCAGGTGCGACCTACGCACCTTCCTCCGCAGGTGCGACGCACCAGAAATCAAAAAAAATCCAACACCAACATGGTCCAAAATCGTCCGAGATCACCTTGAAAGTCACCCTAGCCTCCAGAGAGTCTAATCATACCAGTAAGTCTGGATATCTTATCAAAACTTATCCCAAAGCTCAAAACATTCAAAATAATATCAAAATAAATAATCGGAGATCAAAATCCATCTCTTAACTTTTCAACTTCACCAATCACGTTCGAATCATATTTAAACATTTCTGATTGCAACCTAACTTAGCACACAAGTTCATAACCGCCAATTGGAGTCCGATAATACCACAGTCAACTATCGGTCAAATCTACAAACTCTCCAATTTTTCAAATTTGCCAACTTTCGGTAAATAGAGTCAAAACATCTTAGGAACCTCCAAATCAAAATCCAAACATACGCCTAAGTCTAAAATCACCATACGAACCTATTGGGACCATCAACTCACCAATGTGCGGTTGTCTACTCAAAAGTCAAGCCCTAGGTCGACTCTTACAACTTAAGCTTCCAAAGATTGAACTAAGTATTCCAATTCACTCTCAAACCTTCGCGAAACCAAACCAACCATTCCTGCAAGTCACAAGCATTCGGGAAGCATCAAATAGGGGAACGAGACTCTAATACACAAAACGATCGGCCATGTCATTACATTGAACCAGTCTCCAACCAATATTATAATTGGGTGACTTCATCCATCAAAACTTAGATAGATGGGAAGAGATCACTTAACCATTTGAGTAATTCAGCAAATTTGAATATCTTGAGATCGAATTCGTCTCCTCCCCCAGCTCATTTTGGTGGCAGAGATGAGATCTCATCAAAAGCATCATAACTTGATTCAATTGGTATTTATTATGAAGTAATCATGCAACTTTGATAGCGAAAGTACTCTTAGAACTAATCGAACCTATTTTATGGTATGAGCAAGCGTATATAATATATCATTTCTTGACTACAGCCTACTAATCCTTCGACATATTGAAGTAAACATTTAAGAAGCACGTGACTTCTTAGGAAGAAACACATCATCAGCTTAGTCGAGAAACAAAATACATCTCAGGATTACAATAGACAGAATCTCAAACTGATGATTGAAAGTGATGACTGAATGAATACAAAGTACTTCCCCCTTTATAATTTGCATTGCTCACTCCCAAAAAGAAATATTAAAGTGTAACATCAAATGCAGGATACAAAATTTTTGGATTCGTGCAACCTTGAATCCTAATTTCGTTTTTCTAAAGCATACAACACATCTTCAACAGTCTTTATCTCAAAAGTCATCAAGCAAAGGTGAAAATATTACCAAACTGGCTTGGCAGCTGCTAATAGTGCCCAAGGCAAGCTTAACATCCACCTTTCTAAGACTTCAGAGAACATCTTAGTTTTGTGTCCGCTTACATCATCTCTGAAAAAAGATATCCTCCGCATATAACAAACCTCCCATGCTGCAGCGGAAGTCATACTGAGCTCCCTCTCCCTTTGTTTCAAGCTTTGTTCTTCATTGTTGCTTTTCGTTTTGCTTCCCTAAGAGCTTTCCTCTTCTCTTCCCTGTACAAATGTTTTAAGACAAGAATAGGTTATATGATTAAATCTCTTTTCTATTAGCACATCAGTGTTTACCAACTTGAGATCGTGAAACTAAAAATTGTACCTAGCTTTTGCAATTTCCTCTCTAGGAGGGGGTTTCTTCTTTTCCCTCCTTTTTGTCGCCACCGATTGGTTTTCTGCCTTCCCATTTTTAGTTACACCACCGTGTTGTCCAACACCTTTCTTATCTGAATGCTTTTGGACATCCCTCTTCCTCTTTTTATCACCCGCCACTTCTTCATTATTCCCATTCTCTTTTGCAATCCCCTTTTGCTCTGAATGCTTGTCATCCCCTTCAGCGTTCTGCTGGTCACTGCTCTCAATGGTTTCAGCATCTTGTGTTTCGTCAGATTGAACCGACGATTTTGCAGCAGACTTGGAATTGCTCATCTTTTTCAACTGAGGAAAAAAACAGGAGATATGGGGCAAAATGTTCTAAACTGAAACAGGGCAAATTGCTCTCAACTGAAACAAACTTGCAGCAACTCCAGAGAAGAACTGTTTCTAATCTTCCATTTGTTTTTAACAAATGTGACAATCCCACTTTATTTTTCAATCCCAAAGACAATAATCATTTCTACTTTTTTTTAGAAGTAAAGATTCATAATTATTCAATTTCCACAAGCTTAATGAAAAGATGAACTGTCTGTTTGACATGAATGAGGCTTGAGTTCTACGCACGAGTATAGCACCGTAAAAACTGAAGAGATACATACAAAACCGAGTGTGTATAGTGTTCAAAGAGATTTATTGCTTACGGGAAAAACTATATAAAACAAGCAGAACAAAAAGGGGGGAAATTATTTAGAAAAAAGAACACTATCAGAGGACAATTGGATGATACGACTAAGGCAGAATAAGTAATGTGGCCTGTTCTCTTGTACTTCACTTGGGGCTTTACTGTAATCAATTTTAAGAATAGACATCAATGGACAGTAAAGATAGGACTTTGAATCCTCAATTACAGCTCTCTCAACTTGACAGCACATGATATCAACAAATGATACAGCATACCTTGGCTACAAAGAATCCATCCATGTTGTGAACATGAGGATAGAATCGCCTAGTCTTGTCCAAAGATGTGTGGAAACGGTGCTGCCTAAAGCGAATAAATCTGGGACTCAAAAGCAGCTTTAATTAGTTGTAGAATTAAACAAACCTTCTAAGTAAATGCACATAAATAACACAAGCTATTATACCCAGGCCTCCCAAAATCAAGTCCACATGGCACAAGTTTAACATCTCTCTTCTTAAGTGCATAGTCTATAACTGCTTCATTCTGCAATAATCATGTTAACCAAAATAAGTAGAAATTGACATGCATACAAACACTTAGAAGAAAGGTACCCTTTTTTTTGAAGATTCATTTAGAAACATAAGTTTATAAAAATACCTCGTCAACCATAATGGAGCAGGTAGAATACACTATGTATCCACCTGATTTTGAGTTGGCATCAACCATGTCAATTGCTGCAAGTATCAGTTCCTGCAAATGAAAATTGACAGATGAAAAAGGTTTCTCAAAAGCAAGTAGGCAAAAGCAATATGTGAAACGGGGGAATATAAGAAAAAAATACATTATGGAGCAAAATTAACAAGATGGACTTTCCAACACCCTCCTGCTTTGGGAGGGTACAGATAATACCACCCCAAAAAAGGGCAAACAAGGCAACTAGAATTGCAATATCTGTCCCCTATACTGCGACAAATAAGATCAATGAAATCAATCATTAGAGACAAAGAAGAAAAAATGTTCAAGTCTCCTTGCAACTTAGTCTCTCCAAAACAACAGATTTTCAGAACCAGTATTTTCTAACAGCCCGAGAAGTCAGATGCTGGCAATATACTTAATTTAAATTTATCTTTTTAATCAAGCTGGTAATATACTTTATTTTTTTACAAGTAATCAAAAAATTTATAACTGCTTGCTAAGCCAGTGGAACAAAAACATAACTACAAATTGTAAAAATCCCCTATTGTGCAAATACCAAGCTGAAATATGCTTTATACGGGTTCTCTTATGAAGCATGAATACAACCAGTTCATGGAAATTATCATGATATCCTTCTACAGCGCAAATAATTGAAAGTTTACAAATATGAATAACACAAAATCACCAAATTTACACGTCAAAATCATTTATACCTTCTGCAGCTGTGAGCAATTTTGTATATCAGCAGCATTTTTGGAAGTTTTAACAGACTCATCCTTCGAGATTACCTGCAGAACAAATGAAACTCATAAGATTAAATATGATTGCAGACAAGCATTAACATCAAAACATTACCACATACCCCAGTGCCACTGCAGGGAGCATCCAGCAAAATCCTATCAGCAGTATTCTGACCCAAAACTTTAGGCAGCTGAAATGATTTCCAGACAAGGTTTTAGTATTAGATCACAAGACTTTGTCATCACTATGTAAACCAAGAAACAGATGGCCACAAGGACAACAAATCTTTGTTAGATCAGTGGATGTTGCTCCATGAAATTAGTGCAGAGCTACTTGAAATGAGTGCTCATAATGGGCAAGGTTGAACAACACTGTCCAATATGAAATATAAAGGCATATAAAAATAGAAGTGCAGTAAGTTCTAAAGGAAAGATTGCAAAATACTCCAATTCTAACCTCTCTTCCATCATAGTTACACACAATGGTGTTTGTTACCCCCATACGATGCAAATTAGCAGTGAGCGATTTAAGCCTTGACTCCTTCATCTCATTTGCATAAATAATACCTAGTTTCCAAGGTGAAATATGTCAGTGTCGTTCAGACCGACTGAAATGGCAAACGGTATTAATCAATAATTTAGAACATAGGGTTATACTTGCAAATAACTCCAAAAGCAGAACCAAGGTGAAGAGAGAAGTTAAAAAATAATATATCATGGCAAACATTGTTATATCACAAAAGCTTATGACAAACAACAGGAAGTATATAATGCACATCAGGAAAAGATATTCATTCAATATAATCTATTTTTGAGAAACCAAAAAAAATCTGAAGAAATTCACTAGAGTAAGCAAACAGATTGGCAACTCAGGTTAACATAAACTACTTTGACTATGAATGATGTACATGAGCGCATCGTAAAACAGAACAAAAGCATCCAGTAAATTTTGGTTCGCTGCATTAGAAATTAGAAGAACAGGAAATTGAAAACAAATGAGTTTTTTTATCAAGGAAATGGAGAAAATGAATATTGACACATGGGCAGCAAAATGTATTTATAATTCATTCACCCATCGGTATCAATAAACTATTGATGCATTATGGAGAAAATGGACTTCTGCACAAGAATACAACACCAACACCACCAACAACAACCCAGTAAAATCCCACAAGTGGAGTCTGGGGATGGTAGAATGTACGCAGACCTTACCCCTACCCCGTACCCCGTAGGGGTAGTAGAAACAACACCATTAAATGCAAATGAATACATACCACTATTTTTCATCAGTGCAGCAACATAAGTTGTTTTGCCTCCAGGAGCAGCACTGCACCATGTAAAAATTGCCCACTTTAGAAGCACAAAAGTTAACAAAAGAATACCACTTTCTGCTTACTGAACTAACAATTAAAAGTTTGCAGAAATTGTTTTACCTGCTCTCTCAAAAGAAAAGATATAAAAAATGCATAACTTGAACCTAAGACGGACAAAACGATATCCAAGACAGAGTTGCTGATTTAACAAAGGTTGTAGCTTAGCGGTCAACGAAGTGAGTTGAGAACTATGAGGTCTCTGGTTCAAATCCCAGCGAGGCAAAAACATAAGATGATTTCTTCCCATCTGTCCAAGCCTTTAGTGAACAGAGTTACCCGGTATTTGTGCTGGAGGGAGGTAGCAGGTACCCCGTGGAATTAATAGAGGTGCGCGCAAGCTGGCCCCGACACCACAGTTATCAAACAAAGAAGGAGGAGAAATTACAAGTGAAAGAGGAAAAGAAGATGCTTTATTTCTTCAATAAGCTTTTTCCTACACTATCCAAATATGCACTGGACAACTCTTTCAGCAATCAAACTCGATAATTCTTACTGATACACAAAAAAGGATCAAAACATAACAAATCATAAAAGATCTCATTCAAAACTAACTGAATAGTAAAAAGTTCAATGATAGACAATTGAAGCAAACATTTTTTACACAAAATTATTTACTTACGCCATATCAACAACACGCTCATTCTCCTGAGGGGCAAGGGCCATTACGGGCAGAAAAGAGCTCGCACTTTGGAGCTGTAAGCAAGTTATTTTGTTAAAAATAAGCATGACAGTTGAATACTAAGAGCAAAGCCACATTTTAAAGTGTAATGTCAGGATTGGATACCATGTAATGACCAGCCATATACTCAGGAGTGGCACCAACTGGTACTTGAGAATCGTACACAACTAGTCCAACCTACAAAGTCAAAAATTCATATGCTGAAGTAAGCAAGGATACATATGAAAATAAGAAATAACAGATCCAAATTGACACCAAAATAATGGGTCAACCCAAAGAAAAGATAGAGAATCACAGTTAATCCTTGTACCTTTGACCATTTGCTTAACGGGTCCAAATTGACACCTCTGTTCAGAAGAACACCAGCTAAATCCCGTCTGCGAGTCTGAAATCCCGTCACAGCAATACACTATGAGTCGGCCATCAGAGCGACAAAAGGTAAGGATAGAAAAGAGGCAGAGAAAGACATGACCTTTAAAGTGTTTGTCCGTAGAGAAATCGGGCGGGGCTTTTCAAATGCTTCAATAAGTTCAATCAGCTCAACAGGGGGAAACATCTGCAGTAAGGTCAATCATCCACATTGAAATTACAAAATGCAACTTGAAAAGGGAAAGAACAAAAGGGTGCAGAGTCTAGACTCTAGACTACTTTGAGCTATAAATTACCTCCACTAACACCTCAATCAGAAAATCATTGTATCCATAATATGAACCCAAGTCCCTTTTAAGTTGATCAACATAATCCTTCCGTGTCACACCCTCTTGCCTCAATGTCTTAAAATTTGAAAGCACTCGAACAACTGCATTTATATTTGAATGATAAACTTACCTCTGAGAAGAAAAAATAATTTGGGAAGGGAAGATGAAGGAGAAGAAACTCACTCTCTTTTATCCTCCTTTGGAGATTAGAGAGATCCGGGGGTCTATGTGTTTCTTCTTCAAGCTCCTACATTATACGATGACATATTCAGCATTCACATAGTGTTTTTCCTGCACGAGTGTTTGACAAGCCAAACCTCTAATCAAGAACTTGAACATTAAGCAAACCTCAGTTGTTGGCAGTCTGAACTCATCAGCTTCTTCCTTAATATTGAGCTGCAATTCTGCTTCGGCGTCCTCCTTTACTCTTTCCCTTTCTTCATCAATAGCTTTTGACTTCCTTACAGGATCAGTATCATCTGCATCTGAATCAGAATCTACATCCGAATCTGCTGAACCATCATCTGCAGCAGAAATGACAAAACAAACAAGAATGGCTAGTGAGTCATAAATCTCGGTAAGATGGCTAAAATTAGAAAACCAATGCACCAAGTCAGTAGAGTACCAGCATCACCACTTGCTAATATATCAGCAGCAAAGGGGTCGTCCAAGTCAGAAGACATGTCAGAATCTGAGTTCATTTCCTGTTGTTCTTCATCACCAAAACCTCCATCATCTTCTTCAAAATCCCCATCTGTTCCTTCACCGTCACTAATAAAAAGATCTTCCTTTTCAAGTGGCTTAGGCGGCAGAGGTTCCTTTTTTTGCTTCTTCTTGGTAGGGGCTTTTCCTAATTTAGAACCCGTTTTCTTACCGAGTTTGGGACCAGCCATTTAAGCTACAAATAACAATAGCAACACTTTTAGAAGATGGTATACAAGCTTCCTATTTACATCCAAAACAAGCATAATTTCACCCATTCCTACAAGATACGGTAAAAAGGCAATAGTACTCCAAGATTCAAGCTTTATGACGTTCTACCAGTAGAAGGAGCACAAGTCACATGTAAAAAATTCCAGGTTTTAATAAAAGTACAAACTTTTCACAAAAACTTGTACCACAAAGAAAATCAACAAAATCCTATTCTATAATCTACAGTACTTAAATTTTCAATGAAATGCTTAGTACAAATATTTAGCCTACACAAAATTAATTTTCAGCATATGGGTACAAAGTAAAAACTGCACGAAAAATAGAGAAACTTACACGACGAGAAAGGAAGAAGAATGCTAAAGTTGTTTATTGAAATACCTCTTTCTATATAAGCAAGAACTCTTTCTAGCAAGAACCAGTCTTTCTCGTAAAGAGAAAGAGAAAAAGAGAGCAGCGAGGAGCAAAGGGAGAGAGGTTTTAGGTTCAGGTTTCGACAATTAAAGCAAAGTATTTGTATTTATTTACGCTAAAGTCCCTATTTAACTAGCATATAATTGTTAAGGTCTTGAACTTCTGCAGAAGATTCATTTAGTCCCTTTAATTCTTATGTTTGGAGTTTCATTTTCCTTTCCTCTTTCTTTTATGCGTTGTCGTATTGTTATGGTTAAAGGTTTTTCCTCATCTTTTTTCATTTGGTTTGGAATATGAGGTAGGTCTTTATTTCTCAAAAATTGCACTCTATTGTTTAACTTAGTGGGCGTTTGGTAATAAGAATGTAAAATTTCAAAATAGGGGGAAACAAATTTTTAAGTGAAAATGGTATTTGAAATTTAGAGTTGTGTTTGGACATGAATATAATTTTGGGTTATTTTTTAAGTTTTGTGAGTGATTTGAGTGAAAATTTTGAAAAACAGCCTTTTGGAGTTTTTCAAATTTTCGAAAATTTTCAAAATGCATCCTCAAGTGAAAATTGAAAATTTTATGAACAAACGCTGATTTCGGAAAAAGTGAAATTTTTTTGGAAAAAAGAAAAAAATTTCTTATGTCCAAACGGACTCTTAAAATATCTTTAAAATTAATTTTTCAAAGTTCAGTGTTAGAGTAAATTTTAACATTTATTAATCACATGAATAATTTTTACGTGTTTATAATAAAGTAAAACATGATGCTTGAATCAAATTTGTCAATGGCTAGTCTAAGTGACAAGAGAAAAAGAGAAAAATATGTGGTTATATTTAATATTTTAAAATAATACTTAAAATTTTTATAACTATCTATAATACGTAATCTTTTCAGATACACTATAGTTTGGAATTGGTCTTAAATTTTTAAGAAGAATTAATCTAAATAGACGCTCATATATAATCCATACAAAGATGTGTATAACTATATAATCTATGTATACCTGCTAGAAAAGGTAAACAACAAATTAACCGGCTACTTATGTAATGATTCAAATTTTTAAACCTATTTGATATGGATTATTTTGCTTGATTAAACTATTTCTTAAAATTAAATTAATTTTATTAATTAGATTAGTGCTTGCTATTACATAAAAAAAACATATGCAACTTAGCTAACGTCTTTTCTAATAATAGTGATTAATACAAATCAATGTGCTTACAAATCTTTACGTAAATAATCATGCTCGTTCATAATCCAAACCAAACAGGACAATTAGATGTGTTTGAAATAGTTTACCAAAATGCATAATCACCACTTATTGAACAACATCCTCTCTTTGAAATTTTGCTTGTTAGTTGAGTAGATTTGTTTCGTAATTAGATGTTTATTTATAAATTGTATCGATTCAGTAAGTATCATACATTTGTATAGAGTATACAATTAGATTAAATAAAATTTTACTCTTGAATGAAGAGAGGGGATAGGACTATTCTGTTAGGGGATTTGGAGCACTCCAAGAGTCGACATGATTTTAGGTATTGTAGGCATATTAAGGCCGGGGAGGTTAAGGGGGCTATGCGCAAGATAAGCAGGGGAAAGCGACCGGGTCATACGAGATTTTGGTGGAATTTTAGAAAAATACGGATAGAGCATGTTTGGAATGTCTTACTAAGTTGTTTAACATTATATTTAGTATGACAAAAATGCCTGAAGAATGGAGGTGGAGTACGATAATTCCATTGTACAAGAACATGAGAGATATTCAAAATTATAATAACTATAGGGGCATCAAGTTGCTAAGTCACACTATGAAAGTTTGGGAGAGGGTGGTGGAGATGCGGGTGAGGAGGAGCGTGTCTATTTTCGAGAATCGGTTCGGTTCATGCCGGGGCAATCAACCACATAAGACTTCCATCTTGTGAGGAGGTTGGTGGAGCAGTATAGGTGTCACGACCCAAAATCCATCTAGTCGTGATGACACTTAACTTAACCCGCTAGGTAAGCCAAGTAACATTCAATATAACTCAAATGAAAATAATAAAAATAAATGAGTAAAATAACTGAATTTTTATACAACTCTCAAGGATTGGTAGTACAAATCATAAGCTTCTAAGACTTAGAATTTACAAAGCTGGTACAAAATAAATACATCATCTGTTCGAAATATACATAAATAGATTTACAAATCTAAAGCTACCAAGGACAAGTGACAACTATATCCGGAAAGCAGGTACATCTTCGATGCCAGCTCCCGCCATACACAGCAACATCAGCTCCAAGATCTACATGCAAGGTGCAGAAGTGTAGTATGAGTACAACCGGCCCCATTTACTCAATAAGTAACAAACCCAACCTCGGGTTGAAAGTAATGACGAGCTCGGAAGAAGGTCAGAGTCCAATACCAATAGCCAAGGCCAATAACAACACATGATATAATGATGACAATAACATCAAATAGCTTAAAGGAATTATTATACTCAGGTCGTTCACAGCTACGGGAAAAGTAGACATGCCTTTCAATTAAAACAGTCAATACCAAATTTTATCACTAAAATCAACTAAACATGCGTTTATCAAACGAACTGTATTTTTTTCAATTTACAACATCAGATAAGACTTTTTATTTATCAAACAGCATGAGGAAAGGACATCTCTATGCCTTCATGTCAAGTCATCAATGGCATATACCATCTAGTATGAGAAAAATACATCTCTATGCCTACATGTCAAATAAAAATGGTTTCAGAGTAATATCATCAAATACCCTCAATCTCAGCCCACTCAAGATGCCCGGCTCAATGCCCTTACTCTATCACACACACACAATCATGCAACACTGTACGAGTGCCTGGCTCAAAGCCCTTCACCAAAGCACATGTATATATATATCACTGTGTCTACGTTCACTGCTGGTATGTCAGACTCCGGAGGGGCGGATCCTGTCTAAATTCTAATCAAAAGCCAATATGGCCTGTTGTGGCGTGCAACCCGGTCCACATAATAATAATAATTATTATTATTATTATTATTATTAGATATTTCTAAGAGAGTTATCAACTCTTTTATCTGATTCTGGTTATAAACCATCCTTGACTCTGTAATCTTTAGCATAATGACCTATTCTACCACATTTATAGCAAGCATTAGGCCTAATAATAATAATAATAAGCAAATAATGCATGTTGCGCATGCAAACCGATCCATATAACAATAATAATAATAATAATAATAATAATAATAATAATAATAATAATAAAACCATTATGACCAGCTGCGACGTGCAACCCGATTCACATAACACTCACACAACATGGCTCTTAGGCCCGCCTCAGTCATCAGCCTCTCAAGTCTCACGGGCTCACAATCTCATATCACTCAGCCCAAACGTTACCACATATGAAAAACAACAACAACGTGTGGTGTGACTACAAATAATGAACAGAGACTGAGATATGATATGCAAATGAAGAATCATGGCTGAGTGTGTAATTATAGTTAAATCAAATAGCCCAAAACAACATAAATAGTCTCAATAGGTCTCAACCAAATAATCACATAGCCTAAACATGGCTTTTAACATGAATCACAACTCAGATAATCAAACAAGTAAGGAGAATACGGATATAACAAGATATAACAGCAAAACAAGTCCGGTGATACTCTAAAAGTCAACTCGAATTATGATTATCCTGGTGCACGCCCACACGCCCGTCACCTAGCATGTGCGTCACCCCATCACATCACAAATAACATAGTTTCCAGGGATAATTACCCTCAAATCCAAGTTTTCGGGAATCAGTAACGCGTAAACCATGTCAAACCAAGACCAATCAATATCCGAACGGAACGGATTCGAACTTCTCCTAGAATAGTTTCCGGTACAAAATGAAGTTCATAGGATGTATAGTAGAAATATTGTGTCATGCCCCAACCTCGGGGAGCGCGACCAGCGCTCAACCGAGTGGACCCGGTCGAGCAAGCCTGCTAGACACTATCTACTCGACTCACCTATGACCCAAAGAATGCATGCTCTTATTAGTTAGGCAGAAGAAAGTTCATACATATATACATTACTAAGTCGTTTCATTTTGTTACATCATTGTTAAGTTTCAAAATACATACATCCTTATGACTAAGTGGAACAAGAGCCCAAAATACAACATGATCTGTTGACCTTTCTAACACCTATATACAACCTACATAGTGTCTACTGAGCCTCTAAAGATACAAAAGAGAGTAAAGATGGTGCCGACAATAAGGCCCCGGCTATACCTCAAAAAGTGACCACAATATAAACAAAAGGTACAATACATGACCCAAGAATGAAATGGGGCTCACCGAGTCCGCTGAGAAGAGGATGCAACACTATCTGTGATCAACACTGTCTGCTATGGAACCACCTGAATCCATTTAAAGATGCAGCGCCCCCGGCAAAAGGGACGTTAGTACTGTCGAATAGTACTAGTATGTAAAACTAAAACATTGTCTCAATAGAATGAACAATAATATAGGGGGAAATAGTAAAGAATGCAATATGAGCTTTAAATAACACTAAAACATCAAGTTAAGGATCACATAGATTTTTAAGTCAATTCCCGCATTATTAGGTTGGATGATTTTTAGTGCCAATATACCACAATCCACAATACCACCGTGTTCTTACACGGAGTCCGATCTCGGCCCGATTGGCTAGGCCATCTCATTTGAGACATCAATCATATTCACAATTTCATCCACAATACTACCGTGTTCTTACACGGAGTCCGATCTCGGCCCAATCGACTAAGCCATCTCATTCGAGAAATCACCCCTTTTCAATCAGTCATCTCACTTCATATTTCTTTCCCATCTTTTCAATATAATGGCATGAGTGGCTCCAATTATAAAGTTATCCTTGGCGCTTGTCCGTATTTCATCAACAACAACACGGTTTTTCATTCAAGATTTTTTGATTTCACAAGTGAGCAATTTAGAATCTAAGGCACATAAAGGCTTTCCACACAATTTGGCATAATAGTCTTTAGTCGAATTTGACTTGAAGGCTAGGCATTTTTGTTTTGCACATATTCTAAGTTTGAACATTTCCTCAGACGACGAGATAACATGATAGAAACATGGGAATACATATTACACATATATTTTCAAAACAAGCACATTCGGGATAGCAATTTCTAGGACGTTCATTTTGGGACTTGCATCGATTTCATGAATACCATGGGATTCAATTCTAAGAAGAGGGGGTTTAGCCAACATACCTCAATTGATCTTCTTAAAACTCTAAGATGTTCTAGAATATTAGCAACTTCAATCTATTTTAGCAATATAGGAAAAATTGAACCAAAAATTAGGAAAACGATCATGATTCTAGCTCACTTGAGCATTTTATCAAACACTATGTGTGTATTAAGAATACATGCATGCAAGGTATCAAAGACTTCACCATCCCACACCACATTCTTTTCTATCTTTAACTCACAACCTCCCCATGTACCTTAAGAATACATGCATGCAAGGTAAGTACTCCCATCCCCATGAACTACCTTACTAATTGCCTATTCTAGTTATATTTCGAATTTAAGATCTTGGTGATAGAATCTTACCTCTTAGGATGAAGACCTAGGATGCTTCTCTTGATAATCTTCAAAGGTTTAAGCAAGAATTGAAGAGAAATTTTTGATGAGGATCGTTTTCTCCCTCTAGGACTCTCTCTCTCTCTCTCTCACTCCAAAGATATCAGAAATAAGCTCAAAATGGTCTATGGGATGTATTTTAACGGAATAGGGTCGGATTTAAAAATCCCAATAATGAAGCTCCAGAATAGGTTATGCGGTCGCAGACCTGGGAACTGGACTGGCATGCTTCACTCTGCGACCCACAGACCTGTTCTGCGGTCGCATAATGCGCCACAAAACCTCCCTCCGCAAAAGTCTAAGGATGACTATGCGACCAAAGTGCGTCCCGCAAAACGATTATGCGGTCGCATAATTGGCCGCGAAATTGACATAAAAAATGCCCCAGAAAACTACCTCACTCTGCGACCATTCTGTGGTCCGCAGAGTGGTTCTGCGGCCGCAAAACGGGCCGCATAAATGCCTACTTCTGCCCAACATTTTTCTTCAACTCCCCAGGCACTGTTCAATCCAAAAAGTCTGAACCGATTTCTACTACTATTAATCTCTACGCCTACTTCGGCATCACAAAATCCGAGTTTTTAGGAAAAATTTTATGGGGCCTTACATCCTCCCCCCACTTAAGATCATTCGTCCTCGAATGAGGATCAGGGTCCACTATTAGCACCTTATGTAACTCAGTTTTTTGTACCTCACACCAGTAGCCCCAAATTTAACTAACTCCCAAAATTTCCAAACATTTCGCCAGAGTTTCCTTTGTAACTAGGCCTATCCACATGTGAGAGAGCCCCAGAATCACATCCTAAAAACATGTACACAAACCAACGATGTAACATAACTCATAACAATACCAACCGTGGCCTCATGTAAATAACATATAATCAAAAGGAACACCTTTACATTAACTGAACAAGTGATACAAAATTCATAGGCTACAAGTTCATAAAAAGGATTACATAGCTATTCAAACAAGTAAGGATATTTCTTCTTCATCTCTTCCTCGGCCTACCAAGTGGCCTCTTCAACCTGTTGGTTTCTCCATAACACTTTCACGGAGGCAATTTCTTGATTTCTCAACTTTCAGACTTGTCTTTCAAGAATGGCAACTAAAATTTCTTCATATGACAATTCTTCATTAACCTCAATGGTCTCAATCGGCACAATAGCGGACGGATCTCCAACTACCTTCTTCAACATGGACACATGAAATACCGGGTGCACTAATGACATCTTGGGTGGTAGCTCAAGCTTGTACACCACCTGACCTATCCTCTGGATGATTTTGTACGGGCTGACATACCTCGGACTCAGTTTTCCTTTCTTTCTGAACCGCATTATGCCCTTCATGGGGGAAACCTTCAAGAATACCCAATCATCTTCTTTGAACTCTAAGTCTCTGCGACGAACATCCAAATAGGATTTTTGACGACTTTGAGCAGTCTTCAACCGCTCCTTAATGGTCTTAACTTTTTTTATAGCTTGATGCACGAGGTCTGGCCCTATCAACTCTGCTTCCCCAATTTCGAATCACCCAATGGGAGATCTATATCTCCTACCATACAATGCCTCAAATGGTGCCATATGAATACTAACATGAAAGTTGTTGTTATAAGCTAACTCTATAAGTGGCAAATGATCATCTCAGCTACCCTTGAAATCAAGAACACAAGCACACAACATGTCCTCAAGTGTCTGATAGTCCTCTCCACTTGCCCGTCAGTTTGTAGATGGAAGGATGTACTAAGATTCACCTGAGTACCCAAACCTTGCTGAAATGTCTTCCAAAATTTTGCTGTGAACTGAGCCCCTCGATCGGAGATGATAGAAACTGGAGTTCCATGCAGCCTGACTATTTTCTTGATATATAACTGAGCATACTATTCCGTTGTGTCGGTAGATTTAACTGGCAAGAAATGTGCTGATTTCGTGAGCCGATCCACAATTACCCAAATTGAGTCAAACTTGCACGGAGTGCGTGGTAATCCTACCACAAAACCATATTAATCATTTCCCACTTCCACATTAGAATTTCTATGTTCTGCGCCAACCCACCAGGCCGTTGATGTTCGGCCTTCACTTGCTGATAATTCAGACACCTTGCCACAAAGTCCGCCACATTCCTTTTCATGTTATTCCACCAATAAACTTCCTTGAGATTATGATACATCTTTTTAGAACCTGGATGCACGGAATACCTAAAAGCGTAAGCCTCGATCATGATTCTTTCCTGGAGACCATCTACATTCGGAACACATAGTCGCCCTTGGTACCTCAGTGTACCATCATCCATGCCAAGCGCAAAAGCCATAGTCTTATGTTTATGAATCCTCTCCTTCAGTTGTACCGACAATGGATCGTTGTATTGCTTCTCTTTGACTTCCACAACAAGCGATGATTCAGCCCTATTTTGCACAATTACCCTTCCTTTACTAGAGTCCGCCAGACGAATTCCCAAACTGGCTAGCTGATGAACCTCCCTGGCCAACGGCCTTTGACATGCCTCCAAGTGAGCCAAACTACCCATAGATTTCCGGCTAAGAGCATCCGCCACAACATTGGTTTTCCCCGGGTGATACAGAATATCGATGTCGTAATCCTTGAGTAACTCAAGCCATCTTCTCTGCCTCAGATTCAACTCCTTTTTCTTGAAAATATATTGAAGACTCTTGTGGTCCGTGAATACATCCACATGGACCCCATACAAATAATGACGCCAAATCTTCAATGCAAAAACCACCGCCGCAAGTTCTAAGTCATGAGTTGGATAGTTCTTTTCATGATTCTTGAGTTGCCTAGAAGCATAAGCTATAACCTTGCCATGTTGCATTAATACATACCCAAGCCCGATCCTTGAAGCATCGCAATATACCACAAACCCTTCTGTACCTTCTGGCAGGGTCAACACCGGCGCCGTAGTCAATCTCGATTTTAAATCCTGGAAGATCTTTTCACAAGCATCGGACCATTTGGAACTTAACCGCTTTCTGAGTCAATTTAGTCAACGGAGAGGAAAGAGTAGAGTACCCCTCCACAAACTTCCTTTAATACCCTGTTAAGCCCAAGAAGCTGCGAATCTTGATTGGCGTTGTAGGTCTAGACCAATTCTTTACTACTGAAATCTTTTGAGGATCAACCTTAATTCCTTCTCTAGAGACAACATGACCCAAGAACGTGACAGATTCGAGCCAAAATTCACACTTTGAAAATTTCGCGTACAATTGGTGCTGATGAAGAGTCTGCAACACCGCCCTGAGATGATCGACATGGTCCTACCGACCTTGTGAATACACAAGAATATCGTCGATGAACATTATCACAAAGGAGTCGAGGAAAGGCTTGAAAACCCGATTCATAAGATCCATAAAAGCTGCCGGGTCATTTTTTAGCCCAAAAGACATTACCAGAAATTCAAAGTGCCCATACCGGGTTCTGAAAGCTGTTTTCAAAATATCCTGCTCCCTGATCTTCAATTGGTGATACACGGATCATAAATCAATTTTGGAGAAGTATCTAGCACCCGGTAACTGATCAAACAAATCATTTATTCTTGGTAATGGGTACTTATTTTTGATTGTGACTTTGTTGAGCTGCCGGTAGTCAATACACATCCTCAGTGATCCATCTTTCTGCCTCACAAAGAGGACCGGTGCGCCCCATGGTGACACACTCGGTCAGATGAAACCCTTTTCTAACAAATCCTTTAATTGCTTCTTTAGTTCCTTCAATTCTGTTGGTGCTATCTTGTAGGGCAGAATAGATATAGGCTGCGTGCCTGGCATCACATCAATCCCAAAATCACTCTCCCTATCTGGCGGAATCCCAGGGAGTTCATCAGGAAAGACCTCTGGAAATTCATTCAAAACTGGCACAGACTCGAGTATAGGTGCGTAAGCATCGGTGTCCGTAACCCGGACCAAGTGATAGATACACCCCTTGTTAATCATCTCTATAGCCTTAAGGTAAGAAATAAACCTACCCTTCGGCACCACATTATCCCCCTTCCACTCAACAACTGGCTCACTTAGAAATTCAAACCTTACAATTCTAGTTCGGCAATCGAGCTTGGCAAAACATGAGTAAAGCCAATCCATCCCCATAATTACATCAAAATCGACCATCCCCAATTAAATGAGATCGACCACGGTGTCCCGACCATGTACCGTGACAATACAACCACTATAAACTCATATGACCACAATAGACTCACCAACCGGAGTAGATACAAGGAATGGATCATGAAGCTATTCCGGTTCTATCCCAAATTCCATAGCAACGTAAGGGGTAACATAGGACAAGGTGGAACCGAGATCAATAAGAGCATATATATCATGAGTTTGGACAGTCAATATACCTGTGACAACATCTGGAGGAGCCTCTGCACTCTGGCGACCACTTATAGCATTGAAACGGCTGGGTCCTCCTAAACTTTGCCCCCTAGTTACACCACGCCCTGCTAGTGCCAGAGTGCCTCGAGCTGGAGGGGGTGCTGAAGATGTAGCAACTGCAGAACTGGATGGCTATGTTGTGCCCCTGCCCGTACCCTGGCGGGATAAACGACACTCCCTCTGAATATGACCTCTCATTCTGCACCCGTAACATACCGGCATGTCCTAGTAGCAGATCCCCATATGCATACTCCTACACTTGGGGCATGGGGGCCTTCGCTGCTGCTGAAATCTCCCTCCTGATCGGCCTTGATGGTGGGGCCCCCTGTTGCCCTGATTGGGCCTGAATCAACTCCCCTATTGCTGACTGTGCCCCGCTGACTGTGCATTGGCTGAAGACTGAGCATAAGATTGGGATGGCCCTGATGACCCTCCCCTAAAAACTGATCTTCCACCACTAAATGAATCTCCAGGGTTGCCCGCGGACCAGGCCTTGCTGGTACCTTCTGTTCTTAAACTTACGGGCCTCTGTAGCTTGAGCAAATGCTACTATTTTCCCATAGTTCATATTTGAATTCAAGGCAGCTGTAGCGGCCTTATTGATAACCAATGGGCTAAGGCCCTGCACAAACTGGTGCACTCTAGCCTCCATAGTAGGCAACATGAGAATGGCATATTTAGACAGATGCGCAAACTCCATATGATACTCCCACACACTCTTACTTCCTTGCTTAAGGTTCTCAAACTCTGCGGCATGAGCTGCCCTAATCTCGGCCAGCAAGAAATGGTCCCTGAAAGTGTCGGCAAACCCACTCCACCTTGATGGAGGGCTCCCCTCCTCCCGAAAGTCCTCCCACAGCTCGAACCAAGAATAGTCCACCTCTTTCAGGCGGTAGGCGGCCAACTCCACTCCCTCCATTTCAGTAGCGCGCATAACCCGGAGAGTCTTATGCATCTCATCAATGAAGTCCTATGGGTCCTTCTCGTGGTTAACACCCGTGAACACCGGAGGATCCAACTGCAGAAACTTGTTCACCCTATAACTAGTAGAATCCCCTTGTGGGCTAGAAGGTGTGGGTGCAACATTCGACCTTTGGGCCTGAGAAGTCACTATCAGAGTCAGTATCTGAATAGCTCCCCATCAGAAATACCAGAACCGGAATATGGGGCTGGAGGTGGAACCAGAATATCATTGGAGGAACCGTCACACCCTCAGTATATGTAGGGACTGTTATGGCCTGGCCAGGTGTAGTGGAATCAGGCAGTGAAGCAGTAAGGGGATTATCCTCACCCCTCGGGTATTCACCCGCATCATCAAATAGAGGGTCAACTGCCACTCCTGAAGTAGTATTGGCCCCTTGGCCAGTTCTTGCTCTCTTCTTAGGTGCCATATACTGAAAGTTAAAGGAATGCACGAGTTAGAGGAGGAACAGTTGCACAATTAGTTTCATCACACGATCCAGAATATCAAAGAAGGGTACTGTTCCTAAATGTCCAAGTAGCCTCCAACTTATAGATGTGGTCGACAACACACCGATAAGAAATACTCTACGAGACACGGCTTCGAGACATCCTAGGACACTTTAAAACCTTAGGCTCTGATACCAAAGTTTGTCATGCCCAACCTCGGGGAGCGCAACCGGCGCTCAACCGAGTGGACCCCGTCGAGCAAGCCTCCTAGACACTATCTACCTGACTCACCTATGACCCAGAGAAGGCATGCTCTCATTAGTTAGGCAGTAGAAAGTTCATACATATATACATTCCTAAGTCATTTCATTTTGTTACATCATTGTTAAGTTTCAAAATACATACATCCTTATGACTGAGTGGAATAAGAGCCCAAAATACAAGATGATCCGTTGACCTTTCTAACACCCATATACAACCCACAAAGTGTCTACGGAGCCTCGAAAGATACAAAAGAGAGTAAAGATGGTGCCGGCAACAAGGCCCCGGCTATACCTCAAAAAGTGATCACAATATAAATAAAAGGTACAATACATGACCCCGGAATGAAATGGGGCTCACCGAGTCCGCTGAGAAGAGGATGCAGCACTATCTGTGATCAACACTGTCTGCTATGGAACCACCTGAATCCATTTAAAGATGTAGCGCCCCCGGCAAAAGGGACGTTAGTACTGTCGAATAGTACTAGTATGTAAAACTAAAACATTGTCTCAATAGAATGAACAATAATATAGGGGGAAACAGTAAAGAATGCAATATGAGCTTTAAATAACACTAAAACATCAAGTTAAGGATCACATAGATTTTTAAGTCAATTCTCGCATTATTAGGTTGGATGGTTTTTAGTGCCAATATGCCACAATCCACAATACCACCGTATTCTTACACGGAGTCCGATCTCGGCCCGATCGGCTAGGCCATCTCATTTGAGACATCAATCATATTCACAATTTCATCCACAATATCACCGTGTTCTTACACGGAGTCCGATCTCGGCCCGATCGGCTAAGCCATCTCATTCGAGACATCACCCATTTTCAATCAGTCATCTCACTTCATATTTCTTTCCCATCTTTTCAATACAATGGCACGAGTGGACCCAATTATAAAGTTTTCCTTGGCGCTTGGCTGTATTTCATGATTCAGGTTCTTTTCCATATTCCAATATTTTTATTATCATCAACAACAATACGATTTTTCATTCAAGACTTTTTTATTTCACATGCGAGCAATTTAGAATCTAAGGCACATAGAGGCTTTTCACACAATTTGGCATAACAGTCTTTAGTCGAATTTGACTTGAAGGCTAGGCATTATTTTTGCACATATTCTAAGTTTGAACATTTCCTCAGACGATGAGATAACATGATGGAAGCATGGGAATACATATTACACATATATTTTCAAAACAAGCACATTCGGGATAGCATTTTCTAGGACGTTCATTTTGGGACTTGCATCGATTTCATGAATACCATGGGATTCAATTCTAAGAAGAGGGGGTTTAGCCAACATACCTCAATTGAGCTTCTTAAAACTCTAAGATGTTCTGGAATATTAGCAACTTCAATCTATTTTAGCAATATAGCAAAAATTGAACCAAAAATTAGGAAAACGATCATGATTCTAGCTCACTCGAGCATTTTATCAAACACTATGTGTGTATTAAGGTTCCATGGCCCTTTTATGAAAGACTTCACCATCCCACACCACATTCTTTTCTATCTTTAACTTACAACCTCCCCACGTACCTTAAGAATACATGCATGCAAGGTAAGCACTCCTATCCCCATGAACTACCTTACTAATTACCCATTCTAGTTATATTTCGAATCTAAGAGCTTGGGGATAGAATCTTACCTCTTAGGATGAAAACCTAGGGTGCTTCCCTTGATAGTATTCAAAGGTTTAAGCAAGAATTGAGGAGAAATATTTGATGAGGATCACTTTCTCCCTCTAAGACTCTCTCTCTCACTCCAAAGATATCAGAAATAAGCTCAAAATGGTCTATGGGATGTGTTTTAACGGAATAGGGTCGGATTTAAAAATCCCAATAATGAAGCTCCGGAACAGGTTCTGCGGTCGCATATGATTATGCGGTCTGCGAAAGGTGGCCCTGGGAACTGGGTTGGCCTGCTTCACTCTGCGGCCGTTATGCGGCCCGCAAACCTGTTCTGCGGTCGCATAATGCACCGCAGAACCTCCCTCCGCAAAAGTCTAAGGATGACTATACGACCAAAGTGCGTTCCGCGAAACGGTTATGCGGTCTCATAATTGGCCGCAAAATTGACATAAAAAATGCCCTAGAAAACTGCCTCACTCTGCGACCATTCTGCGGTCCGCAGAGTGGTTCTACGGTCGCAGAACGGGCCGCAGAAATGCCTATTTCTGCCCAACATTTTCCTTCAACTCCCCAGGCATTGTTCAATCCAAAAAGTCCGAACCACGGCGAGCAAGCTCGAGAAGAATTTCTACTACTATTAACCTCTATGCCTACTTTGGCATCACGGATTCCGAGTTTTTAGGAAAAATTTTACGGGGCCTTACATGTTGCTTACCTCAAACAAGCCAAATCCAATACCGAGCAAGCCAAACAATACTCTAAAAATGCCATCCCACGCGAAACATCCTCCAAAGGCTCGAAACTAGCCAAAAGCAACTCGAAAACATCAAATAATGCCAAAGGGAACAAACCCGAACTATAAAGATCGAATCTTTAATCAATTACTCAAAGTCAACCAAAAAGTCAAATACGGGCCCGCATCTCAGAACCCGACAAACTCACAAATTCTGATAACCCATTCTAATACGAGTCCAACCATACTAATTTTAATCAAATCATACTCCAAATTGTTGTTCAAACATCAAATATTCAATTTAGAAAAGTTTAGACAAAACCCTCAATTTCTCTTTTGAAATCACCACTCAAATGCCAAAATTGAAGATAGAATCACGGAATATAATCAAAACTGAGTAAAATAACACTTACCCCAATCCATGTGGTAAAAATTGCCTCCACAATTTCCCAAATTCGAGCTCTATAACTCAAAATATGATAAATGACTCAAGGGTCCAAAATAGAGTACTTTATAATCACTGAACAGGGATACCCTTCGCAAACGCGTGAAGCACAAAAGTCACAGCCCCAAAATTACTCTACGCGTTTGCGACATATACTATGCGGACGCGTTGCACTTCCGAGCTAACATTACGCGAACGCGGCCTAGAACAACGTGAACGTGAAGACATAATCCTCTAGCTCCCAGCTCAACTCTACGCGAACGCAATCTCACTGACGCGAACGCGATGCAGGCCTCACAAAGCTATGCGAACGCGCTTACCCAGTCGTGAATGCTATGAAGAAAATACCCAGCTCCCATAATACACTACGCGATCGTGACCTCATCTTCACGATCGCAAAGAAGAACTGAAATACAAGACATCAGCAGAACACCAGCAGTACCAAAATGGTCTGAAATCTGTCCGAAACTCACCTGAGTCCCTCGGGACCCCGTCCAAACATGCCAACAAGTCCCAAAATATAACACGGACCTACTCGAGGCCTCATATCACACAAAACAACGTCAAACCACGAATCGCACCTCAAAATCAACTTAATGAACTTTTAAACTTTCAACTTCCAAAACTCGTGCCGAACTATATTAAATTAACCCGGAATGACCTCAAATATTGCACATAAGTTCCAAATGACATAAAAAACTTATTTCAACTCCCGGAACAACAATCCGAACCCAATATCATCAAAGTCAACTCCCGGTCAAACTTATAAACTTTTCAAACCTTCAAATTGCCAACTTTCGTCAATTAGTGCCGAAACCTTCTCGAAACATCCAAATGCAAATTCGGGCATACGACTAAGTCCAAAATCACCATCCGGACCTAACAGAACCATCAAAACTCCAATCCGGGGTCAAATACACAAAAGTCAAACTTGGTCAACTCTTCCAACTTAAAGCTTCTAAAATTGGAATCATTCTTCCAAATCAATTCTGAATCACCAAAATACCAAAACTAACGATTCACGCAAGTCATAATACATCATACAAAGCTACTCATGCCCTCGAACCATCGAACGGAATGCAAATGCTTAAAATGTCCGGTCAGGTCGTTATATTCTCCCCCACTTAAATATACGTTTGTCCTCGAACGTGCCAAGAGGCATTTCAAAGCCATCAAATCACTGTGTAAACTTACCATGCACATACCCGTGGGTGATCCCACATCACCCCAATTTATGTGTTGTAAACTTACAACACAACATAACTGAAGATCCGTACTTCAACCTTAGTTCGTAAACCTTAGAACCTAATTTCCAACATCCAAAATTTATTATAAGACCCGATTCTCACATCTACACACTGTATAAGTCTGAACAAACTGTATCAATCCATAACCATAACCCAAAATATAATCTCATGATATACCACATTACTCAGACAATCGTAGCAATAACTTCCTGCCACAATGGCTGTAAAAACAAATCCGGTACCGGTACTAAACCTCATAACCAATAAAACCTTATTCTAACCTTTCGTACATTGCCAATGATGAAAGAAACACGCAGAACTCATAACCACTTATCAGATCAACAAGTCATGGAGCTCTCTCGTCCGACAAGAACCATTAGCCAAATTTTAAGCTGATTAGAGACATTATTCTTCCAAACATACACTAATCAAATCCGATAGCATTCATTCTAGGTCCGATGACTTCACCCCATCAAGTGCAAAATGCTCTACTGACATGCTATATCAGTACAACCTAAAGACATAAACCATGGAATTCGTGCACCAATAAGCAACAACTCAATGTACTCAAACATGGAAAATGATTCAAATGAGAGAATCGTCCTGCAAGCTCAACAAGTACCACCACAAACGCAATGCTATAAACCCATCACACAAGGAGAACCAAGACCTATGAGATCTACCCAAGGGATCATATCCCAACATATCTCCGCATACAATGCGTGACCCAATCCAAACACTGGTCCACATGAAATACCTTGAGTCATAATTCTCAAAACTAACAACCATACACAAATCAACATCAAGTACACGAAGTGCATGACCATAACCATAGAGAAACGAATAGCACAATATACCACAACTCGGAAAGACCATAACCAAGGTGCAATCAACCCCAAGAACCATCTCGCTCAAATTTCGCCACAAGACCCAGATAGAATGCACCATCTGTGCAAATACCCAACAAATCACAATCCATCGTAGCATAGAAGAGTAACATATAGAACATATCAGAACACGAACAATCTCGATTCTAATCGAATGATACATCCCTCAACAGTAGCAGTGTTGGGTTAACAAATCCGATCCAATATAGAATACACATCCTTGTTGGGCCTATCAATGGGCCCCCAAATTAACTCCGGTCATCCACGAACATAAAAATAACCCTCCAAAATTCCACAATAACCTAACCATAACACATACTATTAGCTGTCTAACTTTGGTGATACCTTCACAGTCCGCAACCAAGGAACAATCTAACTCTGAGAACTCCTAGTCTCCAAATCCTTAGAATACCAAAATCACCATACCCGATCCCAACTCGACCACTTAAGTGATTGACACATCCTACATACATAATCATTCCATGAGAAATACTTCCATAATTCTTCTGTGCCACATAGCAAAATCTGAATATCAGCAGTCGATCAACCAGACGAGTACATCAATACCAATGAAGTATCCGCAAGTCAAAACGCAATGTGCGTTCTAAAATGTGCACCCTTCTTAGGTAATACTAAGTAGTAGTAGCATTCATCTAAATATCTGAGACCGCCCATGCTGTCTAAAATTCATAATCTTCCCTTCAAAACTGAATCGTAACCTTGTACATGCAAACCTCAATCCCACATAATGCGCCACATCTATCATGCCAACGTATGAAACACGAGAACCATTATCAACTCTGAGTCATAAGCAGAATACATACTCAATTAGCTAGAAATCTTCCACTTGATCCCATCTGGGAGAAAATCACAACGCACAACAAACTCCCTATGCTTGTAGAAAATATCCATCCCAAGTTGTGGTCGACACCATCGAGAACTTTTCTGAACCCATTTGCACATAACCACACCATCAGAACTGAATCCCTCTAACTCAACCAAGTCCCGCAAGTCGCCAAACCCAAGAGTATTACCACAAAACTCAGGTAAAGCCTCACCACATCATAAGAACCAAAAGAACCGATCATATCCATTTCTATGTTGTTCCAATCTACTACTAAGCTATCTTATTTCTCCGACTTCCTTCTGAATTGCCTTCAAGTTAACACTTCTCCTTGCCAGTACACCACGATCCTTAACCCATAGCTCACCACAATAAATTGTAGCATGAAACCACGTCGTCCTAAAGCCTATAATCCACTGTATTCCTAATAAGCACCCCAAAAGTACCACAACCGAGATACCCACTCTGAACAAGCCTTCTATGAATCTGAAGCTGTTTCCTTTGCCTTTCTGATACTAAAATGTAGAATCCATAGTGATATAGAAATACTACGAGTCTCGACACCACCCAATGAAAATACAAGTCTTAGTCATTTACAAATTCAAAAATTCCTCAAATACCATATATGAATCATGAACTCATTAGAACTTTCGCGAGAGTTATCCACTCTACTCTAATCTCTAATGTACCACCAAAACGGGCTGATCGACTTGTGCTCCATTAGCACACAAATACCTTAGGAAGTAACCTACATCTCTAAGTCACTGAGTGAATCCCTACTGCATGTACACTACCTCCACCTCGAATATCACACCCGAATCATCCCAAGATTTCCACATATCCGCAAAGTGTAATACATCATGCATCCAAAAATTTCCTTACTTGAGTCATCCTTGAAATCAACCTCCTCAAGTCATAACCGATCTACAAGTATGCCTCAGGCCAAAACTAATATAACACATAACCATGCAATCAATTCGTCGATAACAGACTCCCCCACTTGGCTCGAAGCTATAGAATAAAACATCCGATAACCCACAATACCCTTACTCTATTCCTTCCATAATCCCGCACTATAATTCAACTAAATCTTTCATAAGATCATGTAACACAAATCATAAAATACCTCAAATCATTTGCCAAGCTCACATTCATCCTCGTGACAGTCAAGTCAACTTCCTCAAGCGATCCAAACTCAAATTGCAACATATATAACGCACTGGTAGAAAGAAAATTTCCACAAAAACATCATAAGAATCACACATCTGTAGACTACCCCGCAGGAGATAAACCACTTGCTTAGCCTTAAACTGGCATTTTACGATGCCCTACCATGGCCACGACCACTATGGAATCCCTAAATCTTCCCAAGTCTGAACTCGTCAACAAACACATAAGAATACGCGTCATCCCATACATGAACATCACGAAAGATTCCTCAACATACTCAAAACTCAAGACTGTACAACACATCAAGACCGAAATCAAGCACCCAATAGTCCTTTCCATATCCCAAGCAAACTCTTCTCGTCACATCCAAGCCATCTGAACACATCCCGCAGCCATATCATACTCATCATATAGCCATCCAACCACTCACCGAGCCATAAATCCCACTCATAGGGACACTACGGGACATATAAGTCCAAAAGCACATGCTCACACAATTGAAATCACCGAGCCCAAGTTGCGCTCAAAATCCACCCTCAAGTCCTCCAAACTGGCCCATCACCAAGACATAGAAAACACATCTCGCACCTCATCCATGGAATTACAAGCTATCGATACACAAGCGATACCGAGCGCTCATATAACATATGAGTGAGTGGAAAAAAATCAAAGAGGTACGCTTCAAGCTGAATCAATGCTGCACGATAAGGAAAGAAAGGTGGGAAGATTTTCCTAGATGCCCTGTAGCCTCTCGAAGATAGGTATGGACGTCATCATACTGATCCGCAAGACTCTACTAGACATTTGCTCATGACTCGTACAACCTGTGAACCTAGAGCCCTAAAACCAACTTATCACGACCCAAAATCCATCTACTCGTGATGACACCTAAACCAACCCGCTAGGTAAGCCAAGTAACAGTCAACATAACTCAAATAAGAATAATAAGAGTGAATGAGTAAAATAACTGAATTTCTATACAACTCCCAAGGATTGGTAGTACAAATCATGAGATTCTAAGACTTAGAATTTACAAAGCTGGTACGAAATAAATACATCATATGTTTGAAATATACATAAACAGATTTATAAATCTAAAGCTACCAAGGACAAGTGACAACTATATCCGAAAAGCAGGTACATCTTCAATGCCAGCTCCCGCCATACACAACAACATCAACTCCAAGATCTGTACGCAAGGTGAAGAAGTGTAGTATAAGTACAACCGACCCCATGTACTCAATAAGTAACAAACCTAACCTCAGGTTGAAAGCAGTGATGAGCTCGGAAGAAGGTCAAAGTCCAATACCAATGGCCAATAACAATAACAACATATGATATAATGATGACAGTAACAACAAATAGCTTAAAGGAATTATCATACTCAGCTTGTTCACAGCTACAGGAAAGTAGACATGCCTTGGAGTTAAAACAGTCAAGACCAAATCTTACCATAAAATCAATTAAACATGTGTTTATCAAAAGAACTATATTTTTTCCAATTTACAATATCAGATAAGACTTTTCGTTTACCAAACAACATTAGAAAAGTACATCTCTATACCTACATGCGAAGTCATCAATGTCATATACCATCTAGTATAAGGAAAATATATCTCTATGCCTACATGTCAAATATATATGTCAAATAAAAATAGATTCACAGTGATATCATCAAGTACCCTCACTCTAAGCCCACTCAAGATGCCTGGCTCAATGCCCTCACTCCATCACACATACCATCACACAGTACTGTATGGGTGCTTGGCTCAAAGCCCCTCAACAAAGCACGTGTATATATATCACCGTGCATGCGCTCACTGTTGGTATGTCACACTTCGGAGCGACGGATCCTGCCCAAGCGCTAATAAAAAGTCAATATGGTTTGCTACGGCGTGCAACCCGATCCACATAATAATAATAATAATAATAATAATAATAATAATAATAATAATAATAATAATAATAATAATAATAATAATAATAATAATAATAATAAGCCAATAAGGCATGTTGCCGCGTGCAATCCGATCCATATAATAATAATAATAAAACCACTATGGCATATTGCGGCGTGTAACCCGGTCCACATAACATTCTCTTAACATGGCTCTCAGTGTAAGGCCCCGTACATTTTACCTAAAATAGAGGTTTTGTGGTGCCGAAGTAGACTTATGTGTTGACGATTGTAGAGATGAAGAAATTTTTTGGAAGTGTAAGGCATTTCTACGGTCCATTCTACAGTCGCAGAACTGATCTGCAGACCGCAGATCTGCCGTAGATTGAAGTAGAAACTTGGGCAAATTTTTGGACCATTATGCGGTCCTTTATGCGGTCGCATAATAATTTTGCAAGCCACATAACCCATCACAGATCTATCATAAAAATATTCCGGAGGAAAGTTCTGCGGTGCATTATGTGACCGCAGAATAGGCCTGCAGACCGCAGACCGGCCACAGACCTGTCCAGACCATTCCAGTTTTTGCGCATCACTTTCGCGGTCCATTTTGCGAACCGCATATCTGTTCTGCGGTCAATTCTACGACCGCAGACCTGAGCTCAGAGGGTCCATTTTTGTATTTTTATAACCCGACCCCATTTTGAAAAATAGTCTTTGGGGCTTTCTTTTGGGGCGATTATTTGATGATTTTAGAGAGAGGTAGAGCATTTTAGAGAGAGAAGGAGGAAACCTAACATTATAATCATCCAATCTTACACCAACCTTCAAGAATCAAGGAAGTCAACCACTAGACCACCATCTATCTGGGTAAGTTCTTGTCCTATACCACCCATACAAGTTATTTAGGATCTAAGTGTATTGTGGGATTGGAATTAGGCCATGCATGTGTCAATAGGTTGTAGTATGTGGGGTTAATGAACCAATTTGGTTAGTTTCTTGTTGAAATTGGTTGAGGGAGGAAGGTATTACCATTGTAGAGCTTTGTAGTCTATTTTGCATACTAGGTGTTTGACAAAATTCTTAATAGAGTTACACCATGACAATCCTTCTAGCTTATTATCCGATTTTCGCTATCTTCCTATAGATTGTTATTGCTAGAAGTGTTCGGACGTTATAGTAACTTAAGGAAAGCTCAAACAAGGTCTGTTGGCTAAACTCCTCTTTTAGAATTGACCCCCTCCAGTGGCCTTGTAAGTCTCGTGTTGCTCATTATAAAGTGATTATTCCGAATAAGCCTTGTGTCAAAAGATATATGCGTTCAATTTGTATTCCAAATGTTCTTGTTATGTTGAGTTACTATTTGAGAAAGTGATTAAGCATGGGTTGTGTGTTAATATGTTGATTTGAAAACGTGATTCTAATGAAAACTAGCACGTTAAATTGTGTAAGAAATCGCATGTGCCTAAGACCCTTAATTTAGTTAGTTGCTCAAATGTGTATTTAAAGTCTTGAGTAGAAATGCCTTGTTGTTGATAATCTATAAGGATGCTTAAAAGTGAAAGAAGTGGGTTGGAGATATAAAGTGTGGCCGACGTGCTAAGAATGAAAGTTATACTTATGGCCAATGGTGCCGAGGAAATGAAATGATATGAGAAAGGTTATGAAATAGGCCTTGATTCTACTGTTCCAAACTGACTTCGAAAATAGATTTGCCTAAAAGTTTATGTACCCAAGTTACGCCCAAATGTGACTGTTTTAACTAATGCTATGCTTTGTAAGTATGTCCAATGTGTTTTGAGCTCTTATATCATCATGAGTTGAAATTATGTACTGCCCTTGTTAGGAAAAAGTATTTCAAGAACAAATTATGCGTTACACATTTATGATTTTAACTCGTGCTTCGGTTGCCAATCATTTTATTCCATTTCTTGGAAAGAAATTCATTATGTTTAAAGTCTTCATTACTAATATACCTAACGTTGTGATTTCCAGAATATTCTATTTGTTGATATTTATGATGATGATCCATGAAAGTAAAGAAAGAAAAGTGTAGAATACGAGATACGACCACCGTTCCATGAATGAAAAATCATACGTATGGCCAATAGAGCCAAGGAAATAATGATGTTGTGAATGGTTGAAAGTACTAATGAAGATATATATACAGTGTGAAAGGTTAAAAGGTGAATATAAAATATATTTGTACTTTTGTTTCCCTTGTGTGCAAAACAAAAAAATATTTGTGGGAGTATCATTAGCAAACCTAGGAAGGGTGGATCATAAGGCCCACGCCCGAAATTACACGTGCCGATATAGGAGTGGATGGTGGTTGTTCCCCTTATTTGGGATGAAATTGAAATATTGATGTGATTATGATTATTCCCCTTAATTGGGATAAGATTGATATTAGTCGTGAACTGGAAAGCCAACCCACACGGCATATGTGGGAAGGCAGCCTAGCCGATCAGGTGGAGATCAGACGCAATGTTGTGCACATGGTGGTACTACTCTTGGTAACACCTTTTTCTTCACATCACATGTTAAACCACATTATTCGTGGGGAGATGGCCTAGCCGATCGGGCGTGATCGAACTTCGTGCTAAAAACACGGTGGTATATCAGTGCTAATAATCTCCCAACCAAAAATATATATTATTTTTGTATTTTGAAAATTGTTATGTTTTAAGTGGGCATTTGGACATTGTTGATTGTGACTTGATGTTTCTATGTTTTTCCCTTTCTTATATTGGTATTCTATTTTGCAAGAGGTAATTTAGCTTTACATACTAGTACTATTCCATATGTACTAACATCCCTTTTGCCTGGGGCGCTGTATCTTCAATGGATATAGGTGGTTCATCAGCGGGCCGTTTTGATCCTCGTTAGCAGTTACTCTATATTCAGCAGATTTTGGTGAGCCCTACTATGTTCTAGGCTTCATGTCATTTGACGTTGTACTTTATGTTTTGAGGTATAGCCGGGGCTTTCATACTACTCTTCTGTTGTACTTAGAGGCTCCGTAGACAGGTTGTGGGTGGTGTATGATGTTGAGAATTAAACTAGTAAGTGATGGTATTAGGGAAAACATGTTTTTCATCATATCTATAAACTTGTAATATTTTGGAAATCATAAATGAATATCCTTTAGTAATGGAAAAAGAATGTGGAACACTTGACTCTTCTCATGTTTCTCACTTGTACTGATTATTATGTTGTTAATAGGCAATGTTGTGTAGAAGGCATCTAGCAGGCATGCTTAACTGGGGCATTTCGGTTGAGTACCGGTCGCGCTCCCCGAGGTCGGGGCGTGACACTCAGGCCCACCTCAGTCATCAACCTCTCAAGTCTCATGAGCTCACAATCACATATCACTCAACCCAAACGGTACTGCATATCGCGAAGCAAAAAAGTCACACCCCCAAAATTACTCCACGCGTTCGTGACATATACTACATGAACACGATGCACTTTCCAGCTAACACTACGTGAACGCGGCCTAGAACAACGTGAAAGCGAAGACATAATCCTCTATTTCCCAGCTCAACTCTACGCAAATGCGATCTTACTGACGCGAACACAATGTTTAGGCCTCACAAAGATACCCGAACGTGCTTACCCAGTCGCGAACGCGATGAAGAAAATACCTAGCTCCCATAATACACTACGCGACTGCCCATCTTTGCGATCGCGAAGAAGAACTGAAACACCAGAAATTAGCAGAACACCAGCAGTGCCAAAATGGTCTGAAATCCGTTCGAAACTCACCCGACTCCTCGAAACCCCGTTCAAACATGCCAACAAGTTCCAAAACATAACACGGACCTACTCGAGGCCTCAAAATTTGAAAAACAACATAAAACCACGAATCACACCTCAAAATCAACTTAATAAACTTTTAAACTTTCAACTTCCAAAACTCTTGTCGAACCATATCAAATGAACTCGGAATGACCTCAAATTTTGCAAACGAGTTTTAAATGACATAACGAACCTATTCCAACTCCCAGAACAACAATCCAAATCCGATATCATCAAAGTCAACTCCCGGTCAAACTTATAAACTTTGCAGACCTTCAAATTGCCAACTTTTGCCAAATAGTGCTGGAACCTTCTCGAAACCTCCAAATACAAATCCGGGAATACTCCCAAGTCCAAAATCACCATCCGGACTTAACGGAACCATAAAAACTCCGATCCGGGGTTAAATAAATAAAAGTCAAACTTGGTTAATTCTTCCAAATCAATTCAGAATCACCCGAATACCAAAATTGATGATTCAAGCAAGTCATAATACATCATACGAAGCTACTCATGCCCTCGAACCATCAAATAAATTGTAAATTCTCAAAATGACCGGTCGGGTCGTTACAATAGGGAGGGGAAGAAGATTTTGCATATGGTGTTCACTAATCCAGAAAAAATACGACAAAGTGCCAATGAAGGTTTTTATGGAAATGTGTGGAGGCTAAAGGTATACATGTATCATACATTAGGGCGATTAACGACATGTATAATGGAGCCAAGACCAGGGTTAGTCCAAAAGTAATGATTTTTGTCTCCGAATCTAATAAAAATGGTTGAATTGCAAGTGTGCTTGAGAATGTGAGCTCAATGAAGAAAAATAACTCAAAAAGGAGATGATCTAGCCAAGTTAAGCAAATAGGAGAAATGCTAAGAAAAGTGAGGTCTGCAGAATTCTATCTGCGGTTGCAAAAGCAAGTGCAGTCCACAAAAGATGAAATGCGGCTGCAGAAGAACAGTGAAGTCCGCAGAATTCCATCTGCGGTCACAAAAGCAAATGTGGCACGCAAAAATTGACATACAACCACAGCCAAAGATTTAGAGCGTCAAGGATTTTTGGCAGAACTGCGGTCCGCAAACCAAAAAGTACGGTCACACTTGAGGTTTGCACTGGCAAGCCTGAAAGATCAAGGAAGATGCAATTGAACAAAGTCCGAAGCCTCCTCAAAGTGCGGTCTGCAACAATTTAGTGCAGCCGCAGAAGCTGAAGTGCGGCCGGAGAAGCTAATGTGCACCACAGAACTCCTCCAACTGAAAGCACTCGCAATAGTAACCTACCAAAGTACGGACTGCAAATGATAAAGTGCGGCCAGAGAACCCTCCGAAGGATATTTTTGTCAGGAATTTTGGAGCACTATAAATAGACATGAAACACTATTTTAGGGCATCCTTTTTGTATTGTAGCAGCAACTGGTAGTTATTCTTAGCCATTTGGGGAAACTTTGAGCTACAATTAGAGAGGATCAATTACTTTTCCATTTTAACTTAGTTTTATATCTTCAATTTCTTCTTCTTTTCATTTGTCTATGTCAATTGCTATGAGTAGTTAGATTTTATCTAGGGTTGTGATCCAACCCTAATGTGTAAAACTTATGGGTGTAATATTAATATTTGCTATTGATTGAGTTAATATTATTAGCCTTGTTATGCTTTATAGTTAGATTTAATAGTTACAAATATTGATTCATGCCTATTTGACTTTGTTCTTACTTGAGGAAGAGAAATTTATTCTAGAAAAACTTGGCTAACAAGAAATTGAACCAGTTGAAGTGTTGATTAGTTTAATTAAAGGATCTGAACTAGAGATAGAGATAATCTAACTTTGACTCATATTCAATTGTTTTGATTGGTACCTATTTGGACTTGAGAGAGCCAATTTGGGCACAATCACTCTTTAACCGAGAGTATTGAGTGGGTACTTGTGTATTGAGAGTCATAACAAACCCCGATCTATCAAGCAAGCATATATTTACTCTACCCATTAGGTTTACACCTAGGCCTTTCTCTATTTGATAAAAACTTCAAAAATATTTCAATCTTTACTTGTTCATGAGTTAGTTAAATTTCTTAGTAGTTTAATTTAGAAGAATTGCCACCCACTTTTGTTTGGAAGCTAAATCTAGCTATTTCGAGTTTCTTCCTTAAGTATTTATCTTAACACCCATTTTAAACTCCTTGTGGATTCGACCTCGACTTGCATTGGGTTTATTATTGTAACGACTGTTTCATATTCCTTAATTGGGTGTGAATTGAACGTGATCAATTTTTGGCGCCGTTATCGGGGAGTTTACAATGTTAGCTATATACTTGAGTTTGTTTCTTGAAGTATCTTCTTTTACTTTCTTGATTCTAAGTTGTTGAAGTGATTGTAGGTTCCAAATGACAAACAACGAACCTGGAAACATACCATTGGGAGAGGTGGACGCCGAAGAGGAACAACTTGATGAAATACCACAAGTTCCACAACAAAATCGCCGAGGCCGTGGGCAACAAGACAATATGTCTCCACCTCCCCCACCTCCATAACCACAAGCGGCGCAACATCGGATTTTGCCCAATAAAGGATATGCAAGTACCATAGTCCCCCCCGCATTAAGGTGTAAAACTTTTAAATTACTAATGTGATGCTCACTTTGCCCGAGCAATGAGGCTATTTCATCGGGGCGCTGGCTCAAAATGCTTACAAGAATTTGAACGGTTTTGTGGATATGTGTTGGGAAAGCAAGCAAACAAATGTTTCAGAAAATGCTTTACAGTTAAGGCTTTTTTCCTTCTCACTAAGGGGTAAGGCTTTGGATTGGTTGGAACGCTTGCCTAATCATTCTATTCATAGATGGGGTGAATTGGCGCTGAAGTTTATTTCGAAGTTCTTCTCATGGGCATATGGCAACTCTATGGGGTGAAATATTGGCTTCAAGCAAGAGCCCAATGAACCTTTGGAAGAAATTTGGGAGCGGTATCGGATAATGGTGAAGGAGTGCCCAAACAATTATATGACCGACAAAATTATCCAACAAACGTTTTACCATGGTATCAATACCACAAATCAATGTGTGGTTAATCAATTGGCTGGAGGCAGTTTCATGACAACACATTATGCAGAGGCATGTGAGATTCTTGATGAGATGGCAGAAACTTCTTCGACTTGGAAATCCCGAGCTAATGTTCCCCAAGGTGATCCTAATATGACCCATCTTCACAAAGAATTGCAAGACCATGGGCAACCTATTGCCGAATTGACCACAATCATGACTCAACTCGCTAAGGCTCAACTTCATCAAACTCAAGCTCCTAATAAAGTTCATGCTATGGAATGAGTGAATGTCTTGGCCAATAAGAAGAGGACTAAAGGTCCCCAATTTCAATCCCGAATGGAGCATTATGTACATGATGATGGTAGCTATGACCAAGATGACTCTTATCAAGAGCAAGAATAAGAGGTACAATTTGTGAATAATTACCAACGCCAATAGAGTAATTTTTAAGGCTCCAATCAAAATCAATGGCGTTCTTAAAATAACCAAGGCAATTGGAGTTCTAACAACCAAAGGAATTAGCATAACGATAACAAAAACAACAACCAAGGGGAATTAGGGAGGCGACAATCGAGTAAATTAGGGAAACAATAATAGTCATGCAAATTGAAGTTCGGGTTTTCAAAGACCCCTCAATGTACCAACAACCGAGTAACCCACCTCCTTATCCTTCAAACGGTTCAAGTTCTTCAAGCAATGAAATGGGTCTTATTGAAAACATGTTCAAGAAAATGATGGAAAAGAATGCAGATTCGATTTCCCAACTTGCCTCATATACCACATCAATCCGTAATCTTGAATTTCAAATGGGAAAAATTTCTCAAGCTCTTAATACTCATCCTACAGGTGCATTACCAAGTGACACGATAGTGAACCCGAAGGGTGTTAACAATATAAGGCATGCTATGACGGTTATCATAAGAAGTGGAAGAGGCGGGAATGCACCCATCTAAAATGAAAAGCAACATATGGATGATGACCAAGTGATCCAAGAGGAGGAAATCCCTCAAAATGATGTTCAAGTGCATGATGATGCTCGGACGTATATTGATGATAGTGTGGAGGAGACCCGAGAATAGAGGAACCCGTCTAGAGAACACATCATTGACATACCGGATCCGATACTGCAAAAGGCTAAGGTACCCTTGCCAAAGCCCCCACTTCCTTACCATTGGCTTGCTAAGCAAAATGATGAAAATCAATTCAAAAAGTTCATACAAATGATGAAAGGTCTCTCTGTTAATGTGCCATTGGTGGAAGCATTGAAACAAATGCCCGGTTATACCAAGTTTATGAAAGATCTTGTGACCAAGAAGAGGTCGATGAATTTTGAAACAATCAAGGTTACTCATTAAGTGAGTGCAATTATTCATTCCATGGCTCCTAAGTTGGAGGATCCCGATGCTTTTACAATTCCTTGTACTATTAGAAGTGTCGATATTGCTAAAGTTGTTTGTGATCTTGGGGTGAGTATCAATTTGATGCCCTATTCGGTGTTCAAAAATTTGGGAATTCGGAAACGAAGACCCACTTCTATGAGGTTACAAATGGCCGATCGCACAATGAAGCGACCGTTGGGAGTGATTGAGGATATATTGGTCCGTGTTGATAAATTTATTCTTTCAGCAGACTTTGTGATTCTAGATTGTGAGGTTGGTTATGAAGTGCCTATCATTCTTTGTAGGACTATCCTTGCTACGGGTAAGGCCCTTTGTGATGTTGAGGCCGGACCACTTTCCGGGTTGGTGATGAACAAGTGGTATTCCATGTGTGCAAGTCCATGTGTCAACCAAATAGTAATGATGTGTGCTCTTTTGTATACTTGGTGATCGATGTCATTATTGATGACACAAGTATTACAATCAATGTTGGTAACATGTTGGAAGCCCTTTTGCTCAACTTTGATGATGATGAGATGGATGGTTTCATGGAGTATGTAAATTCATTGCAAGGAATGGGGTCATACAATTATGCACCCCGAAATATGTCATTGTATCTTGAGAATTGGAAGACTCCTCCTACAAAGCCTTCAATTAAAGAGCCACCGACCTTGGAGTTGAAGCCATTTCCACCTCACCTTCGGTATGAATTTCTTGGCCCTTGTTCTACTTTACCAGTTATTCTTTCCTCTTGTTTGACTAACGTGCAAATAGATCCCACATTGGCGGTGTTGCAAAAGAGGAAGAAATCTATTGGGTGGACTTTGGCGGATATTCGGGGTGTAAGCCCCCCATTTTGCATGCATAAGATCAAGTTGGAGGATGGTTCCAAGCCGTCCATTGAACATCAAAGATGACTCAATGAGGCTATGCAAGAGGTGGTCAAAAAGGTGATTATCAAATGGTTGGATGCCGGGGTTGTCTACCATATTTTCGATAGTTCATGGACTTCTCCGGTCCATTGTGTCCCAGAAAAGGGGGGCATGACGATTGTTACCAATGATAAGAATGCGTTAATTCCTACAAGAATGGTCACCAGTTGGAGAGTTTATATGGATTATCATAAGGTCAACAAAGTCACAAGGAAGGATCACTTTCCTCTCCCTTTAATGGATCAAATGCTTGATAGGTTGGCCGGTTGTGCCTTTTATTTCTTTCTTGATGGCTACTCCGGCTACACCAAATTCTTATTGCACCGGAAGACCAAGAGAACCCTTTGTGCAAACTCCTTGAGAAGGATGCCAAGTTTTATTTCAATGATGATTGTATGAGAGCTTTTGAACAATTGAAGCTCAAGTTGACAACTACTCCTATCATTACATCTCCAAATTGGAGTTTGACGTTCGGTCTCATGTGTGATGCAAGTGATGTAGCGGTTGGAGCTGTTTTGGAGAAACGTATCGATAAAGTTTTTCATTTGGTCTACTATGCTAGTAAGACTATGAATAATGCTCAAGTCAATTATACCGTTACGGAGAATGAGCTCTTTGCTATTGTATTTGCTATTGAGAAGTTCCGCCCATACTTGATGGGTGCCAAAGTTGTTATCCACACGGGTCAAGCGGCGCTTTGCTATCTTATGAGAAAAATAAAATCTAAAGCTAGTTTGATGAGATGGGTGCTTTTGTTACAAGAGTTTGTTATTGACATCCAAGATAAGAAGGGAAGTGAAAATCAAGTGGCAGACCACTTGTCTCATTCGGAGGAGGAGGGGAGGCCACATGATGGCCTTGAAATCAATGATTCTTTCCCCAGTGAACAACTTTTGGCACTTTTAATGAAAGAGGTACCATGGTTCGCGGATTTGGAAAATTTCCTTGTGAGTGGCATCATTCCGAATGAGTTTTCTTCAAACCAAAGAAAGAAGATCAAGAGGGATTGTCAAGACTACTATTGGGATGAACCATACATTTTTCGGATTTGCACGGATGGAGTAATTAGAAGATGTGTGCCGGAGGAGGAACAAAGTGATATTCTTGGGGCTTGTAATTCTTCGCCCTATGGTGGTCATCATGGTGGAGAATGAACGGCGGCTAAAGTCCGAAGTTGTGATTTCTATTGGCCTACCCTCTACAAATATGCAAATGAGTTGGTGAAACGATGTGATGAATGTCAACGTTCCGGTGGAATTTCAAAGAAACATGAGATGCCCCTTACAACCATCTTGGATATTGATATCTTTGATGTTTAGGGCATTGACTTTATGGGCCCTTTTGCAGCAAGGCTTTTGATAATTTACTTGGAAAGTATGGTGTCACTCACAAAGTGACAACTCCCATCATCCACAAGCAAGTGGTCAGGTGAAAGTTTCCAACCGAGAGATAAAGAGTATTTTATCCAAGTCGGTGAATGCAAATCAGACGGATTGGTCTAAGAAACTATGATGCTCTATGGGCATATAGAACGACTTACAAAACACCTATCGGTATGTCTCCATACCGATTGGTGTTCGAAAAATCTTGTATCTTCCAGTAGAATTAGAGCATAAGGCAATGTGGGCCTTGAAGAAATTGAATCTTGATTGGGATGTAGCCACTAACTTGCAGGTTTCACATTTGAATGAATTGGATGAATTATGGTACCATGCATATGAGAGTTCATCTTTTTTCAAAGAAAAAAATGAAATACCTTCATGATAAGTATATTTGGAACAAGGAGTTCAAGGCCGGTGATCTAGTGTTATTGTTCAACTCGAGGTTGAGAATGTTTCCCGGGAAGTTCAAGTCAAAGTGGAGTGGTCTATTTGAAATTGTTGGTGTGACACCCTTTGGTGCTTTGGACTTGAAAACAAGAACAATGAAATATTTTGAGTTAATGGTCACCGAGTGAAGCACTACTTGAAAAAAGTTGGTGAGATCCACGTGGTGGCGGTATTTTATTTCAACTGCGGATGTTATGACATTGTGTCGTGCCACGACGTTAAATAAGGTATTTCTTGGGAGGCAAACCAAGTTCTTTTCCTTTTTATCTTTTAGTTAAATGTTGTTTCTTATTTTTAACTAGATTTGAAGTATGTTGCAGTGATCAGCATTAGATATTGAGATAATGACTGAAGTTGTGCCCTGCATTGGGAAATGCGTACCACACTTTTATTAGTGCTACCGCAGATGAGGGAATGAGAACCGTAGAAAATTGATTGCAGTCGCAGATTTTACCTGCGGGCTGCATTTGCAAGGAGTTGCTTAGGTGCTAAAGTAAAGTTCCTCTGAACTTTTCTCCTAACAGTGCGGAGCTAATTTTGCGGACTATAAAAATTTTTGCAGTCGTAGAAGAGCAATCTCAGGGAAGTCATTGAAAATAGGTTGACAGACATGCAACCGTACTTGAAAATGTGTGACCCGCACAACTGCATGCTATCCACCGCCCAAGTAACAGAGTGAGGACCGTATTTGGAATTCTACGGCCACACTTGCCCTGTTTCACCCTTTCTCTTGTGTGAGTATAAATAGAATAATAGTCTCCCTATTTACACTTTTTCCCACTTTCACTTCCCAACTGACACTCTACGAAGGAATTAGTTGCTTGCACTTTTGATCATCAACAACCACCCACACTCCATTTGATCTTATTACACGAGCACAATCTGGTATGCATCATTTCAATCTTGTTATTTTTCTTTTTGAATTCATTTTTACTTTTTAACTTCTTTTTAGGCCATCTGTGATTACATCCTTTATTTGTGTCTATATGGGGTAGTTTAACATTGGGTATTTATGAAAGCATACTTAGATAGGGTTGGGTGTTAGATTATCATAACTTTACCATGTTACCCAGTAGGATTGAACACATAATTACATAACTTAGGTAGAAAGGCCTTTCATCCGCCTCTATTCTTGATTGTGTAGACCGCACGTGAAATTGTGCGGTCGCAAACATCTGATTTTGATAACTTGGTTGATGCTCTGATTGTGCCGCCGCATAATATTTGTGCGAACCTCACTTGAAATTTTGCGGCCGCAAATAGAGATCCGTCCTGTCTTTCAGAGAACTTCTTTTCTGTGACCTGAGTACTTTTACTAAAGTGCAAACCGCAAGAATAATTATACGGATCGCAGTTAGATTTCTGCGGCCGTAGGTGCAGGCCCGCACTGTCCATCAGAGACTTCTCTTTGAGGACTTGAAACTTCTGTGCAAGAGTGCGACCGCACTTGAACCCTGTCCACTGCATGTTACAACCTGGAAACCCTACTGCTTCTAAGGTGTCCTCAAATGCTAACATGAGTCTTAACTACTTTGCAACTTCTATATCAACTGACAACTCTCTTTATGCATACACATATAATGGTGCGATCAATAGGAAAAGAAGAGTCATCCAAAGGAAGGGGTTTCTAAGAGAAAGGCAGAGGCAGAAGTGCCATGCACCCAAGTGTTCAAAAGGCAATATCCAAGAAAACAACTGCAGGTCGAGGGAGAGGTAGAAGCTTTTCAGAGTCAGATTCTTATGTCCCGTCTAGGGAAGCCTCAGAAGGAAATTCTGTGTCTTTATCTAAAGAGCACAATGAGGAGTAATATCAGCCACAAGGGCAGTCTGAGCCCCAAGCTGTGCTATCCATATCTCAGAGCACCTCCCAGGGCACAACCAGCACCAATCATGAGTCAAATGCAGCTGCTCAAGGCTCTGATTCTGATGATACAGTTACAAAAGATGACATAGTTTGAACAAAGAAGAAGGTGGTCTGGGAAGACCGGTGTTTGAGACTTAAATGCTTCTTCAGACTTCTGAATGTGGTGGAAGGAAAGATCCCTAACTCGCGAAAGGCAGTTCCTCACTAAAGATTTAGACAAGTACAATCCGGCAGTCCTGGAGCAATTTAAAAAGAGAAAAGCATGGAGGCAGTTCACTGAGAAGCTGATGGATGTCAAGGAACACCTCATAACGGAATTTTACGTCAACATATTGTAAAAGGGACCAAGGTTACCAAAGTGCGGAACCTAAAAGTGAAATTTGATCAATGCACTTTGAATGCCTACCTCAGACCTGAGGTTGTGGAGCCGAAGGAGTATTTGTCTAAGTTGGCTGAGAAGGAGGAGGTCAGACCATGGCTCGCATAGACTCTGTCACCTGGGCCTACTCCCCCTTGGATAGGTGCCGGAGTGCCAATCCTCTGCCAGACTCTGAGTTTCGAGGCAAAGGGATGACAGACTTATGTGTGTACCAGACTTGATCCATGCCTGAACGAGACAACTTGCCTTTGCCAAGAGCAGTGCTAGTAGCCTCTATCATGGCCGGGTATCCAATCAATGTGGGTGATTTGATATCGGCCAACATCACTTTGGTAGCTCATTAGAGTAACACCTCCTACCCCTACCCCAGCACCATCATGGAGTACTTGATAGATTCCAAGGTGGAGTCCATGCCATTTGATACCACGGTTAAGCCAACTAGTCCCTTTGATATGTACAAGCTGCAAGACCCAAGGAATCTGAAGAAGAGTAGTCAGTCTTCCACTACTATTGGCCAGTCTGATGAGCCGGTAGTAGTAGCTCCTGGTCCCTCTAAGATCCTTTCTACTTCAGTTGAGCCTTCTACCAGTGCCAGAGCTGTTGTTCCTGAGCCACCATCAGCCCCTGCTCGCCTACGCCAGCTCTGTGGCTGGTGCCTTTGCCTACGGACCCACTATCTGCTTTACGGGTTTGTCAGACACTCGTGAGTCTCATTAACTGGATGTAGACTGCTGACGACCAAATTTGACCCTCCATCTTAAAATTAATTTATTTATACTTAATGATTTGCAATAAATGTGTTGAAAATATTTTTTAATCAATAATACCTATTTTATATAAATATAATAGGAAATTAGTAATTAATAATGTTGATATTAATAATTTGGTATTACATAATTGTAAAATATATTACCCTTACTATTTTTGAAACTATTAAAATAGCCTTTATATTTGTTACACAAGTTTTATAATTAATTTGACAAATTAATCCTTGGTTTTTTAACTAACTAGCCTACTATTTCAAATTAATCCGAAATTAGTTTCATAACTTAAATAATTAATTAATTACAGTAATCGATAGAGTATTTGATGATTATATTTTTATCACATTAATTAAGTTTAATTAAATTAATTTTAAAGGGGTTAAAGCTTAAAAGGCTATAATTGCAAATGCCCAATTAAATACAATTTGGCCATTTGTTAAATCAAAACCAGCCCAAATACCAGCCCAATACACCTTTGACCCAGTCCAGACTCTCCCCTTCATCCAAGTTGTCGTTTTTCACAATAAAAATCGTTTATTAATTCTTATGTCCCGATTTATCAGGGCCGTTGATCAAACGATCCAACGACCCAGATTCCATCCCTCATCCTAAACTAACCAAACACCCATAAACCCTAAATCATTTCGACCATAGCCTGCCACCCCTCTTTCCCCATTCTCTCTCATTTCTTTCAACCTCACCAACTCCATCAATCCGAAAACCTTGCACAAATATGTGCAAGGTCATCTCAATTGAAACCTGAAACACCTACCTGGCCAGTCAAGAAATCCCATGTTTAGAAGATGAATGTGGCTGAGATGAGGATGTTGAGGTGGATGTGCGAGCATACCAAGTTAGATAAAATTAGAAATGAAGTTATCCGGGATAAGGTGGGTGTGGCCCCTGTGGAGGACAAGATGCGGGAGGCGAGACTTAGATATTTCAGGCATGTTAAGAGGAGATACACCGATGCTCCGGTGAGGAGGTGTGAGAGGCTGGCATGGGAGGGCCAACGGAGAGGTAGAGGTAGACCGAAAAAGTATTGGGAAGAGGTGATTAGGCAAGATATGACGTTGCTCCAGCTCACCGAGGACATGACCACAAATAGGAAGGTGTGAAGGTTGAGAATAAAGGTAGATGGTTAGGTGGCCGAGTGTTGTCCTTGTTTGTAGCAGTAGCTTTGATAAACCACTTGGTGTCTTTCATGTTTTTTTTGTACCCCTAGACTTCTGTTACTACTTGATGTTGTCTTGTGTCTCGATTTCCTGATTACATTGCCTACTGCTAGTTTTGTATTTCTGGTTCGGTTGTTAGATTAGTTTGCTTGCTATTTCCCTTCCCCTCTCCCCATCATGAGTTGAAGGTCTACTGAAAACAGCCTCTCTGCTTTACTAAAGGCAGGGGTAAGGTCAGCGTACACTCTACCCTCCCCCCCCTTGTAGGACTACACTGGGTATGTTGTTATTGTTGTTATCATGGTACCCATGTTATACACACTTAACTTGTCTTCTTGGACTGAGTAATCTGATACTGAAACCATGTTTACCCCATACATGTAAAACTCACATGTTCTTGTGATTTGAACTTCTGTAATGAATTCACCAGTTTGATTATTAGATTATTTGCTCATATGATATGTTATGTAATCTTGCAACCTTTTAGAAACATCACTGTATATATGTTTGAGTATCTTCTGTTAGCTTCTACACTTGTGTATTTTGTTCATGAACTTCCTGTTTGCTTTAAAAGAGACTCAAGCTTAAGGTATTATACTCTTAACTTAAACTATGCTACCCTATAGAGGAAGAAGCTGAACCTTGCCTATTTTAATAACTTAAAAACATAGAATCTGGAACGTAAGTCAACTATTGTCATTTATAGACCTAAAGAAACTCATTGATCCTTGTTTGTCTTGTTTAAAGAAATGTTGTTCTATACTTAGGTGATATCCTTGGCTGTTAAGGCTTAACTATAAATCTGAACATTGGCTGAGAACATAATAGGTTAGAGACCATGTTGTTAAGTATAAATTAGACCAAAGCTAATCCTGCAGGGATACTTCTACTGTTTGTTGTCACCTATAAAGGTCTGAACAAGACTAATAGCATAAGAATTCAATGTAGCAAGGACTCAACCATGTGTGGGGGAACTTTGGATTGCTCTGGAGATAGTTTGAATGATTATTGAATTATTGTGAACTTAATTAAGGACTAATGAGAGTTTGAATCCCGTAGTAGGACTGATAATATTAATATGCATTACTTAACACAACATCTTAAACCTGGATTAGTTCACCTTGAATCCTTCCTGTTCTGCATCTGATATTTAATCATCTTAAATATTCTAATACATATTACAAATGAATGCTGAGTATCCCTGAACATTGATAGTACCTATAGTAATTGACCTCTATCTTTTAGGTTCGAACTTTGAGGTTAATGATATAATTCCTAAGGTGTTCATGCTTCTGCACTTTGATAGTACTATCTATAGTCTCTAAACTTTGTGTACTTGAAACTTTTGTGCTTGATGCTGCCATCATGTTGATTAATAAGTGAATACCTTATTTGTAACTAAGACTTTAAGGAAGAGTGAGTGTGAGTGATTAAGAGTATTTGGGGTAGGACCTACTTTGTGGTTAAGGTACCCTTCACTGACACAAGCACCGCTCAAGGCCCTTCAGACCCTTGTGAACTATAAAGTGCCAGGGACTCCAAGGGTACTTTGTCCATGAATAAGGTCTTATCCTAATATCTTGGTCATTGACTCTCACTAATCCCTTTAAGATTAATATAAATAAAAATTGGTCTTCACTCTAATCATGTATGTTTATTACAATTTTATTATGCTGGGTCTTGTGTTGGTTTTATTGCACTCTTAATTGTATGTTACAGTTTTATTGCACTTTGATGTCTGTTTATTACAATTTTATTACACTCTTAATTGTATGTTACAGTTTTATTGACCTTTGACCCATTAAGTTATGCGGCTAGTTATAGTTTTCAAAGAGACAAAATATTCCAACCTTTTCTTAAACATAAAATCATTTACAAAGCTTTCTATTAACCCTTTAGGCAAAAACATTTTTATAAACTTATAAAACCTATACTCTTTTTAAAAACACATACACAATCCTCTTTAAAAACAAGCAGACTTTAAGACAAAACTTAGAATAGTTTCAAACCTTAAGCACTGAACTAAGCAGAATATGGACCCTTACATCCCTAAACTAGTATAAATCCTACGGAGCTACCTCAGGTAGATTTTAGGGGGTGTCTAACACCTTCCCCTTGAAATAACAAGAACCCTTACTCAGATCTCACCGGTTAGTAGACCAATAGGATGATAATCTAATAAACAAATAGGTACCCTAGTATACCTTAAAATATAGGTGGTGGCTCTTTCTTATCAACAACAGGGAAACCACTAGTTGAATCTTGTTTTGACCTGTACAAAATAGGGTGCAACACAGACAGCTACATCAAAGCTACCCGAGATATATAGTGCAGTTGCAGGGCAGACTTCCACACATCCGAACTCTTCTGGCATTGACATAAAGCTCACTAAGATCTTGGATAACCGGAAACTTATTATGGACACACTAGTACATCATGGTGCAGTGATTGAGCGGTTGAACAATCAGGTAAAGAATATGAGAAAGACACATGCCAGCAAGAAGTCAGTTGACTCACTCCAAGCTGAGGTGACTAGGATAGCTGAGGACGACAACTTGCCATTTGATATGCTGATGGACCCCACCCAGCCGCACCCAGATCAGCCTTCTCATGAGGATCCCACTGCTCAAGCTGAGGAGCCTTGCCTTGCATCCAGCACTGTTGTTGCGGTACATGCTATGTTCACCTCTCAGGCAGCTCCCGTAGAGGATGATGACACCATTCAGTTAGCTGAGCCGGTTCAGACTGAACCTGATGGTGATACCATGATGACTGAGGACCCTTAGGGGGTTTCTTTGCCCTTCTCTGCTCTTATTTTTTAAGCATCGGAGACTATGCTTCCTTTTTTTGGGGGGGGGGGGGGGGTAGGGGTGGCAAATTTGATATTTGATGATTAATACATTTGATGACACTAGGATGTAATAATTGGATGATTTATTTTATTTATCTTTAGTAGTTTGATACATTTAGTAGTAATCTATAATTTTGTTTGTTTTGGTAGTGTAAATATTATGCTTTTTGATTCTTTTGTTGATAATAAGCCTTTGGTTTTCTTAATGCCATGATTCTTTCCAAATGTGGTCTCTTGTGTGAATCGGGTGACTCTTCCCGAAGATGGATAGTGTGAAAACTTTCTTAAGGGAATGAGTCTGTTTCATATTTAGGTAATAGTAGTAGTAAGTAGTAATGAATAAAATCCCTAATCAAATTAGTCTATGAAAGCGAGTTATATATGCGTCATGTGGTACCAACATATTTAAATGTATGCTTATGGTTCGAGACAAGGTTGATGTGAGTCATTTTTGAAAAAAAGTAACTCTAGTAAAAGTGACTTTGAGGTTTTTGAGCTGTCTTTGATAATAATTAGGTGGCTAAGTGAACCATAGAGATCTTTAACTTGATTGTGGTTGTTGTGGGTTTTAGACTCTATCCTCTTTTACGATTTATTTTCATGAGAGGTGAGATGAAATTTTGTTGCTAGTCCAAGTACTTTAATGAATAGTCTAGAACTTGCCCTGAATGTGCTTCAAAGCGAAATTTTAAGTTTTCTTGGTTTAAAAGATGATTGTAGACTTTCCTTGGACCGTTTGAGCTTTCTATTGCCACCCTATGATCGTTATCCTTAATCAATCCCTTTGATCCTTTAGCCTTTCTCTGTTGATAACCATGCTACAAGCCTTTACCCATTTTGAACATGATCTTCTCTTGGCACCCAAACCTTCTTAAGCACTCATATGTAATAAGCGGCTAAACGCCTATGTTTAGGGGGAAATTTGAGAAATCTAAAAGATTTATCAAGGCATTAAAGAGAGAGAAAATAAATGATCTCCATGAAAGAGAAAGTAAGAAAAGAAAGTGATGAGAACAAAAAGAAGCTCAAAAAGGGGACAAAAAGGAAGATTGATGAAATTGAGGAGGCAAGTACCTCCAATATAAACATCAAGGGATAAAAAAGAATGAAATTGTCAATAAAGAGTGATGGTAAGTCTCTCTAGCCTCCAAGAAGAAGAAATGCCTCTAAGGGTTTGGCAAATTTGAGCCAAGAAATGAGATGCGAAGTGCTTAAGGAAGGGTGTAACCACTTGTATCCCATATAATATCCTACCTTGGACCAAAAGCCTTCATTAAAACCCTAAAGAAGTCCTATTTGATTTCAAACGAGCATATTTACATTAGTGGATATTTACATGAGGGACAAGCCTATGGTACTTGAAGCTTAACTTGTGAAATTCCTTTGTGAGAGAAGAGCGAAACCCTTGTTGCTCTAGAAATTGAGTGTTGAAACTTGAAGTGAGCATTGCAAATGGAAGATAAAAGAGGAAGAGTTTGGAGTCCACCATGATTTACGTGAAAGAACAATAATCCTTGATGAATGAAGTCAATTCTTGAGGCTCAAATGTCACACTAGAACTACGTGAGATGAGCAAGTTGTAACTTTTTGAAAGATTTGACACCTTGTTTAGAATGCATGAGTATTCTGGGTAATTGTTGATCCCAACTGAGTATAAATGACTTGTCGGTGACTCCTTGAAATGATCATACAATGAGGGAAAGAGGGAGCTAATCTAGTTGCTTGAGGACAAGCAAAGACTTAAGTTTGTGGGAGTTGATAAGTGTGGATTTTAACAACTTATTAGTACCTTATTGCTATAGTTTTTAGTCCAAAAGTAATGATTTTCATCTCCGAATCTAATGAAAATGGTTGAATTGCAAGTGTGCTAGAGAATGTGAGTTCAATGGAGAAATATAACTCAAAGAGGAAATGTTTCAGCTAAGATCAGTCAAGAGGAAAAAAGCAAGAACAGTGCGGTCCGCAGAATTCCATCTGCGGCCGCAAAAGCAAATGTGGCCCGCAGAAAATGACATGCGGCCGCAGACAAAGATCTGGAGCTTCAGGGATTTTTGGAAGAAGTGTGGTCCACAAATCAAAAAGTGCGGTCGCACTTGAGGTTCGTACTGACAAGCCTGAAAGATCAGAGAATATGCAATTGAATAAAGTCTGAAGCCTCCTCAAAGTGCGGTCCGCAGTAATTTAGTGCGGCCGCAGAAGCTGAAGTGCAGACTTAGAACTCCTCCAATTGAAAGCACTCGCAACAGTAACCTACCAAAGTGCGGACCGCAGATGATAAAGTGCGGCCGCAGAATCCTCCAAAGGTATTTTTGTTAGGAATTTTGGAGTATTATAAATAGACGTGAACAACTTTTTTAGGGCATCTTTTTTGTATTGTAGACGCAGCTGGTAGTTATTCTTAGCCATTTGGGGAAACTTTGAGCTACACTTAGAGAGGATCTGTTACTTTTCCATTTTAATTTAGTTTTATGTCTTCAATTTCTTCTTCTTTTCATTTTTCTATGTCAATTGCTATGAGTAGCTAGATTTTATCTAGGGTTGTGATCCAACCTAGTGGGTAAAACGTATGGGTGTTTAATATTAATGCTTGCTATTAATTGGGTTAATATTATTTAGCCTTGTTTATGCTTTATAATTAGAATTAATAGTTGCAAATATTGATTCATGCCTATTTGACTTTGTTCTTACTTGAGAAAGAGAAATTTAGTCTAGGAAAACTTGACTAACAAGAAATTAAACTAGTTGAAGTATTGATTACTTTAATTAACAGATTTGAACTAGAGATAGGGATAATCTAACTTGGACTCATATTCAATTGTTTTGATTGCTACCCATTTGGACTTGAGAGAGCCAATTTGGGCATAATCACTCTTTAACCGAGAGGTATTGAGTAGGTACTTGTGTATTGAGAGTCATAACAAATCCCGATCTATCAAGCAAGCATATATTTACTCTACCCATTAGGTTTACACCTAGGTTAAGGTTACAACCCTAGGCCTTTCTCTATTTGATAAAAACTTCAAAAACATTTCAATAATCACTTGTTCATTAGTTAGTTAAATTTCTTAGTAGTTTAATTTAGAAGAATTACCACCCACTTTTGTTAGGAAGCTAAATATAGCTATTTCAAGTTTCTTCCTTAAGTATTTACCTTAACACCCATTTTAAACTCCTTGTGGATCGACACCGACTCACGTTGGGTTTATTATTGTAACGACAGTTTCATATTCGCTAATTGGGTGTAAATTGGACGTGATCAAGTAGGAGATGGTAGTTACTCTTAGATATTTGGGGAAACTTTGAGCTACAATTAGAGAGGATCAATTACTTTTCTATTTTACTTTACCTTTAAGACTTTAATTTATTCTTCTTTTCATCTTTCTATGTCCATTGCCATGAGTAGCTGGATTTTTATCTAGGGTTATGATCCAAGCCTAGTATGTAAAACTTATGGGTGTTTAATATGAATGCTTGCTATTGATTGGGTTAATGTTATTCAATCTTTTTTATGCTTCAAAGTTAGAATTAATGGTTGCAAACATTGATTCATGACTATTTGACTTTGTTCTTACTTGAGAAAGAGGAATTTAGTCTAGAAAAACTTGGCTAACAAGAAATTAAACTAGTTGAAGTCTTGATTAGTTTAATTAAAGGATTTGAACTAGAGATAGGGATAATCTAACTTGGACTCATATTCAATTTCTTTCATTACTACCCATTTGGACTTGAGAGAGTCAATTTAGGTATACTCACTCTTTAACCGAGAGGTATTGAGTGAGTTCTTATGCATTGAGAGTCATAATAAACCCCGATCTATCAAGCAAGCATAGATTTACTCAACCCATTAGTTTTATACCTAGGTTAAGGTTACAATCCTAGGATTTTCTCTATTTACCAAAACTTAAAACACATTTCAATTATTACTTGTGTTCTAGCTAGTCAAAATCATGAGTAGTTTAATCTAGAAAAATTGATACATACTTTTGTTTGGAGGTCAAATCTAGTTATTTCGAGTTTCTCTCTTGAGTATTTACCTTAATACTCAAGCTAAACTCCTTGTAGATTCAACCCTGACTCGCGTTGGTGTTATTATTGTACCGACCGTTTCATATTCCCTTAATTGGGGTGTGAATTGGACGTGATCAATTTTTGGCGCCGTTGCCGGTGAGTTACGATTTTAGCTATATACTTGAGATTGTTTCTTGAAGTTTCTTCTTTTACTTTCGTTATTCTCACTTGTTGAAGTGATTGTAGGTTTTAAATGGCGATCAACAAACTTGAAAACATACCATTGGGAGAGGTGGATGGCAAAGAGGAATAACTTGATGAAATGCCACAAGTTCCACAACAAAACCGCCAAGGCCGTGGGCAACAAGAAAATGTGCCTCTACTTCCCCCACCTCCCCCACCACCACAACCACAAGTGTCACAACACCGAATTTTACCTAATGAAGGGTATACAAGTGCCATAGTCCCCCCCCCCCCACGTATTAGGGCGGGCAACTTCCACATTGTCAATATGATGCTCACTTTGCTCGAGAAACGAGGTTATTTCATCGGGGTGTCGACTCAAAATGCTTACAAGTATTTGAAATATTTTGTGGATATGTGTTGGGGAAAACAAATATTTCGGAAGATGCATTGCGGTTAAAGTTTTTTCCCTTCTCACTAAGGGGTAAGGCTTTAGATTGGTTAAATGCTTACGTAATCATTGTATTCATACATGTGATGAATTGGTGGCGAAGATTATGATCCAACAAACTTTCTACCGTGGTATTAATACCACGAATGAATATGTAGTCAATAAATTGGCCTGAGGCAATTTCATGTCAACACCTTATGCGGAGGCATGTGAGATTCTTGATGAGATGGCGGAAACTTCTTCGGCTTGGAAATCCCGAGCTAATATTCCCCAAGGTGATCCCAACACGATTCAACTTCATAAAGAATTACAAGACCATAGGCAAGCTATTGCTGAATTGACCACAACCATGACTCAACTCGCTATAGCTCAACTTCATCAAACTCAAGCTCCTAAGCAAGTTCATGCTATGGAATGTGTGAGTGTTTTGGCCAACAAGAATAGGACTAAAGGTCCCCAATTTCAATTCCGCGTGGAGACTTATGCACATGATAATGGTAGCTAGGACTAAGATGAATCTTATCAAGAGAAAGAATAAGAGGTTCAATTTGTGAACAATTACCAAGGGCAACATAGCAATTTTCAAGGATCTAATCAAAATCAATGGTGTTATCAAAATAACCAAGGCAATTGAGGTTTGAACAACCAAGGGAATGGGCATAACAACAATAACAACAACAACAACAACAACAACAACAACAACAATAACTAAGAGAATTGGGGAGGCAACAATCAAGGAAATTGGGGAAACAATAATAATCATGCAAATCGAAGTTTGGGTTTTCAAAGACCCCCAATGTACCAACAACCGAGCAACCCATCTCCTTATCCTTCCCACGGTTCAAGTTCTTCAAGCAATGAAATGGGTCGTATTGAGAACATGTTCAAGTAAATGATGGAAAAGAATGCGGATTCGGTTGTCCAACTTGCCTCAAATGGGGTAAATTTCTCAAGCTCTTAATACTCGTCCTAAGGGTGCATTACCAAGTGACACGGTAGTGAACCCGAAGGGCGGTAACAATACGGTGCATACTATGGTTGTTACCACAAGAAGCGAAAGAGGCAGGAATGCACCCACCTCAAATGAAGAGAAATATATGGATGATGACCAAGTGATCCAAGAGGAGGAAATCCCTCAAAATGATGTTCAAGTGCATAATGATGTTCAGACTGACCCGAGAAGAGGTGAACCCATCGAGGGAACACATCATTAACATACCAGATCCGGTAGTGCAAAAGGCTAAGGTACCCTTGCCAAAGCCCCCACCTCCTTACCCTCAAAGTCTTTCTAAGCAAAATGGTGAGAATCAATTTAACAAGTTCATTCAAATGATAAAATGTCTCTCTATTAATGTGTCATTGGTGGAAGCTTTAGAACAAATGCCCGGTTATGCCAAGTTTATGAAATATCTTGTGACTAAGAAGAGGTCGATGAACATTGAAACAATCAAGCTCACTCATCAAGTGAGTGAAATTGTTCATTCCATGGCTCCTAAGTTGAAGGATCCTGGTGCTTTTACAATTCCTTGTACTATTGAAAGTGTCGATTTTGCTAAAGCTCTTTGTGATCTTGGGGTGAATATCAATTTGATTGCCCTATTAAGTGTTCAAGACTTTGGGGATTAGGAAACCAAGACCCACATCTATGAGGTTGGAAATGGGCGATCGCACAATGAAAAGATTATTGGGAGTGATTGAGGATGTATTGGTCCGAGTTGATTAATTTATTCTTCCGGCAGACTTTGCGATTCTAGATTTTGAGGTTGATTATGCAGTGCCTATCATTCTTGGGGGGCCTTTCGTTGCTACGAGTAAGGCCCTTTGTGATGTTGAAGCCACATAACTCACTTTCTGGGGGGCCTTTCCTTGCTACGAGTAAGGCCCTTTGTGATGTTGAAGCCACATAACTCACTTTCCGGGTTGGTGATGAACTAGTGGTATTTCATGTGTGCAAGTCCATGCGTGATAGTAGGCAATAATTACGTATTTTAGTCGCTTATTGCACTCTAATTTACTCTACTTTTATTGTGTTTGAGCTTTAATCGCTAGTGTTTTATACTTATTGCGTGTTTTATGCCTTGTAGGAGTGATTTCGAGTATGTATATGTTGTGAAGCTAATTCGAGCTATTTGGAGATTTGAAGTATGAGTAAAAGCCCAAAGGATTAAGACATGATCAAATTCGGGGGTTGAGTACCGAGTATACATAGGAAAATGAGATAAAATTGTCAAGGAAATATAACAAGGATGCCACGTAACAATTGGCATGCAAATGTTTGGCAGACGCAAAGAATTCACATTCTCTATTCATAATTGATGTCTACCTACATGGGGGATAAAGTTTTGCCTATGTCGTTCATCAGAGATAAAAAATTAAACGTTTCTGAATTCCTCCATTAACGCGGCGCACTGTGTGACGCCCACCGCGCCGTAGCTGTACAAAATGTTGATGCTTTTAAATTTTGCAAGCTCCCTGATAAACCCCACTGCTACCCCGCCTAGTGCGTTGCCCCATGCGGCGTGCCTGTACAAAGTTTACAGAGTAAATATCCTATTTCGACTAGGAGAAGGGGGTTCCATCTGGGGCCGACCCTACTTGGTATAAATACATGTAAAAAATTTATTTTTGGGACTTTTGACATACCTTAGACCTAAGGAAGCTAAGGAGGAGTGGGAGAAGAAAAAACACAAAGAATTCATCATTCAATCCTCACTCAAGACACGAGTTTGGTTCGTTTTATGTTTTTCTATACTTTAACTATATTTGTGATAAATTACTCCATTTCTATGGAGTGGTTTCCTTTAGGGTTTGATGGATTTGGTGTATTGATATTTGTATGTGGATTATAACTCTAGTTTTATATATAGAAGCATTTTTGGATGATTGCATCTATATTCACTTGTTCATGTAATCGAGAGAGGCATAACTTGTGATATCTTTGCATTCTATTATTGGTTGATTTCATTGATTCTTCTTAGTAATCGAAAGAGGCTAGTTGAATCATTGATTAAACCTAGTTAGGAGGATAATTGAGAGAGGTTCTCCTAAAGATCAATCCACTACGCATTCTTGCATATCTTCACCGAGCTTAAATTGGTTCATCTTGTGAGGATGAGACTTTAATCGAGGGAGGAGTTTCTACTAAACGGTTGAACTAATAATTGAGTGAATTCGAAAAAATCACTTGAACATTAGAAGTGAATTATCTAGAGTTAGATCCCAAACAATTGTCTTGCACCTATCCTATCAAAACCCTATCTTCTCCCATTGATAACCTTCTTCGCTCATTACTTGCGTCAATTGTCATTAGTCAATAGTTTATACTCTTAGTTAATTTTAGTTTTAATCACATCAATCTCAACTGTCGATTCTCCTGAATAGCAATTAAACTACAAATTACGAAAATACTGTTTAACTCCGATCCCTGTGGATACGATATTATACTATACTATATTCGACTAGCGAGCATATTTAAGAGCGTGTTTTGCGCTCGTTAAATTTTGGGGCTGTTGCCAGGGATTGGCAATCAATAGTGATTGAAATAGTTTGTAGTGCTATTTCAGGAATTTTTATTTTATTTTATTTTTCTCGTTTTATGTTTGGTGGTCTTTGACTATGCGCAGGTTACGGGTTAGATTTGTGCATGACTCGAGCTTCTGCTAAAGAAGTGCTTCCATACGAACCAGAGATAGAAAAACAACTACGACAGCTAAGGAAGGAAAAAAATCTCACCAAGACGTTAGAAAATGTTGGGAAATTCTCAACCAAAGAACTTATGGCTAGAATCTGTGATGATAATATAAATTTGGCTGTAAGAGAGGCAGCCCAACGAAGAGAACAAGCTGCAAGGGATGCTGAGGAAGCAACTATTAGAGATGCACATCTAATCTACGAAGAAGAGATGGGTCGTAGAATGGCTCAAAATCAACCTTTGTGTGCAGACCAGTTCAGAAATATAGCTCCCATTCCTGGGAGACCACTTGGCGATTATGCTAGACCTCTACAATCAAGGATTATCCCTTGTTCGACCACCTCCAATTGCAGCAAATAATTTCGAGTTAAAGAAAGGGTTGCTTCAAACCCTTTAGAATTGTTGTGTCTTCAGAGGGAAGCCAAACGAAGATCCAAACACACATCTAATGGACTTCGAGGAGATTATGAACACATTTCAATACAATGATGTGTCACAAGATGCATTTTATTTAAGGACATTCCCCTTCACACTCAAGATGATACAAAGTACTGGCTTCGAAGCTTGCCTAATGGATCAATTAGAACATGGGATGAGATGACCAAAAATTTCTTTCTAAATATTTCTCATCAGTTAATTCGAGCAAGTTTAGAATAGAAATCCATAACTTCTGCCAGAACGAGACTGAAACTGTGTTTGAAGCTTGGGAGAGGTTTAAGGAAATAGTCAGAAAGTATTAACATAGCGGAATTGAACTCTGGATGCAACTCCAGGATTTTTGGGATGGATTGACACCGGCCTCACGCAGAACATTGAGTAATACAGCCGGAGCCCCGTTGATGAAGAAGACTCCAGAGGAGATAGTCACAATTCTAGACGAGTTGTCTGAAGATACAAACTAGTGGCCCTCTGAGAGTGCTGAAAGAAGAAGATCAACTGGTGTACCCCAAGTTGATACTAACACATCTGTGCAGGTACAGATTGATTCCATGGCCAAAGAAATAAGGAAGATGACCTTAGCTTCGATACAAAGTGAGCCTCATACAACATGTGATATTTGTGGAAGAAGACACCCTACTCATGAGTGTCAAGCCTCAATTGAGGAACGAAATGCTATGGGAAATTATAATGCAATGGGTCAGAGGCACCCCGATTTTTCATGGAGTTCACCTGGGGGTACTGCAAATGCGTGGCAACAGAACAACTCCAGATTTCAGGGACAAGGAGCTACATGCTTCCAAAATCAGCAGAGGCAGCAGTTTCAGCCTCAATAATCTAATCAGCCCGGTCTAGAAGATATGATGAAAGCCTTTATTGTCAAGACTGATGAGAGGCTTGAAACTCATAGCGCAACTATATGGGAACATGGAGTGGCTATCAAAGAAATAGGTACTGGTTTTCAAAACTTGGAAAGACAGGTTGGGCAGCTAGCCACTCTTTTGTCTGAGAGGATTCCAGGAACTCTGCCAGCTGATACTGAGAGAAATCTTAAAGAAACAGTGAATGCGGTAACTCTGAGAAGTAGGAAAGTATTGAAAAATCACACCCCAGTCCAAAAAGAGGTGGAACTTGAAAACAAAATTAGGGAGCAACTGAAAAGTGAGGTTGATAAGAAGAAGAAAGGCAAGAAGGGAGCTGATAAAAAGAAGAAGGAGGAAACTTCAAGAAGGGAGGAATCTAATGAGAGCAAGCATATGCCTGCTTTACCTTTTCCCCAAAAGTTATATAGAGAAAAACTGGACAAGCAATTTGAGAGATTTCTAGATATGCTGAGACAGGTTAATGTAAATTTGCCATTCACAGAAGTTCTCTCACAAATGCCAGCTTATGCCAAATTCTTGAATGTGATCCTTACAAAGAAGAGAAAGATAGAAGAGACCTCGGTGGTCAAGCTCATAGAGCATTGCAGTGCAATCTTGCAAAACAAGCTCCCACAAAAGTGTAGAAATACAGGGAGTTTTACTATACCTTGCTCTTTAGGCACTCTTAACTTTGATAAATCTTTATGTGATTCTGGTGCATCAATTAATTTAATGCCTTTGTCTATTTACAGGAAACTGGAGAATGGGCTTGGAGAGATAAGGTCTGCACCAATATCTTTGTAGCTGGCAGACCAAACAACTATAATACCCGAGGGGATAGTGGAAGATGTCTTAGTTCAGGTAAATAAGTTCGTGTTTCCTATAGATTTTATAGTGGTGAAGATGGAGGAGAATAAGGAGGTCCCCCACATCCTAGGAAGACCATTCTTAGCTACGGGCAGAGCAATATTAGACATACATGATAGAAGACTCATGCTTAGAGTGGGTGAGGAGACGACGACTTTCAAGATGGATGGAGAAACGGGGGTGAAAAAGGAGAAGCCAACTGCAAGTGTTGAGTGGAAAGTGAATGGCCCAAAAGAGAAGGCTGTGGCGAGTGAGAGAGATAAGTGTGGGGTGTTCCCCAAGAAGGCTGAGAAGAAGTTATCTACATGGATGTGTGCACTAGTTCGGACGAGAAGAATAGAGCCCGACTTTGATTCAGACCCCGACTAGAGATTTAGGGAAGTTTCTTCTACCTTATGCTTTTTAATTGTGTATCATGGGGACATGCCACAACTTAAAGTGTGTGGTAGGGGATATTTGTATGTTGTATGTATATTAGTTTTAGTTTTACTTTTGTTAGTTTGAGTAGTTAGAGAAAATGTTTTTAAAAAAACATAAAAATTTTAAATTTTTTGATTTTTCCCCACGATGGATATCATTCGACAGGTTTCTTGAGGGGTTAAAGTCAAAGTAAAAAGACAAAAAGATTTTCTTTTGTTAGGTAGTGTACTAATTCCCCCTTGGTTTTTCTTTGTGTCACGATTCTTTTCCAAGGATTTTGTTTGAACCGGGTGTAGTTAGTTTTTATTTTGTTAAGAGTAGGAAATCTTGTGCTATGAGTTGAATTGAAGCAATATCTCTTGACTTTGTTATGCCTTGAGAATAGTGAGTGCTTTAGTTGTGACGCTTAGGCTCAGTTTTTGACTCTTGTATAAGTACCTTAAATTGTATGATCTTAACTTTGCTTGACTGCTTTGACTAGAGTGTCTTGATGAGTCCAATCATGAGTGAGTTATGTGCCATGTGTGTGTGAGGAGTTTGTGTTATTCTGTGCATTGCATTTGATGTCTAGAACTTGCCCCGTATGTTTGCAAAGCGAAATAGTAGTTTTATTCAGTCTTGGAAGTGATATAGGCGTTTCTTTGTTGAGCCAGTTATATGTGTTTATCCGCCAAATTGTTATGTATCTTAGTTAACCTCGTTGAGCCTGTATTCTTGTTTATTTGGCAACCACATTACAAACCTTACCCGTTTATTTGAATTGACTATCTATTTGAACCTTGTACCTCTCGTGAGCACTTGCATTGTATGAACTTTGTAAAAGTTGAAGTGTGGGGTGGCTGGTTTGGCTTTTAAGTGGAACTATTAAAATAAGGAGAAAGGTGCATTGTATTGAAAAAGTAAGAGCCACTTGAATTGAAAGAGAAAAGAAAAAAAAAATAGTTATATTGCTGTGAAAAATATTCTTTGATAAGTGGCAACTCTTGATGTAATTGTGCTTAAAGAAGTAGGAGTTGATGTATATTGATGTGAAGGTAGAGTCATGGTTTGACATAAGCGTGGTGTTTTGAATGATAAAGTGTATGTATTAAAGGTGCTTAGGGAGGTGTAGTCACTCTTATATCTAAATGTATCCTACCCGTCCCATAACTTACATTACAACCAATTAAAGTCCTACGTGATCCTTGACTGAATGGACTCAATTAGTAGAGTAGTACACTACGGGCAAGCCTATGGTTCATCTTTTGTGGCATATGAATGTTGTTTCTGAGAGTGAGCGAATTCTTTCTATTTAAAGTTCCTAATTGTTCTTAAATTTTATTGTGTGTGGAACTACTCTATATTGTTGTGTGAGGGCACTTGATTCATGAAGGAAAGGTAATGTCGTTGACCTCTATGTTAGAGTAAGTGAGCAGGTTTTGAATAATGCGTGGTACTTGTGAGTTAAATCTTGAGGTGAAGATGTTATGTTATTGTGCTTAATCTATTTAAATATTCTTGGTGCAATGAGTTAGGAGAGTTGTTTAAAAAGGTCGTGTTTTTATAAAGTGTAGTTTGATTACTCGAGGACTAGCAATGGTTTAAGTGTGAGTTGTTGATGGTAGGCTATAATTACGTATTTTAGTCGCTTATTGCACTTTAATTTACTGTACTTTTATTGTGTTTGAGCTTTAATCGCTAGTGTTTTGTACTTATTGTGTGTTTTATGCCTTGTAGGAGTGATTCTGAGTATGTAGACGTTGTGGAGTAATTCGAGCTATTTGGAACTTTGAAGTCTGAGTAAAAGTCCAAAGGATTAAGCCGGGATCGAATTCGGGGGTCGAGGACCGAGTATACATAGGAAAAATGAGATAAAATTGTCAAGGAAATATAACAAGGATGCCACGTCACAATTGGCATGCAAATGTTTGGCAGACGCAAAGAATTCACATTCGATATTAATAATTGATGTCTTCCTACTTGGGGGACAAAGTTTTGCCTATGTCGTTCATCAGAGACAAAAAATTGAACGTTTCTGAATTCCTCCATTAACGCGGCGCACTGTGCGACGCCCACCACGCCGTGGCTGTACAAAATGTTGTTGCTTTTCAATTTTGCAAGCTCCCTGATAAACCCCACTGTTGCCCCGCCTGGTAAGTCGCCCCATGCGGCGCGCTTGTACAAAGTTTACAGAGTAAATTTCCTATTTTGACTAGGAGAAGGGGGTTCCGTCTGGGCCCGACCCTACTTGGTATAAATACATGTAAAAATGTTATTTTTGGGACTTTTGACATACCTTAGACCTAAGGAAGCTAATGATGAGTGGGAGAAGAAAAAGCACAAGGAATTCATCATACAATCCTCACTCAAGACACGAGTTTGGTTCGTTTTATGTTTTTCTATACTTTAACTATATTTTTGATAAATTACTCCATGTCTATGGAGTAGTTTCCTTTAGGGTTTGATGGATTTGGTGTATTGATATTTGTTTGTGGATTATAACTCTAGTTTTATATATTGAAGAATTTTTGGATGATTTAATTATTGCATCTATATTTACTTGTTCATGTAATCGAGAGAGGCATAACTTGTAATATCTTTGCATTCTATTGTTGGTTGAGTTCATTAATTCTTCTTATTAATCAAAAGAGGCTAGTTGAATCATTGATTAAACCTAGTTAGAAGGATAATCGAGAGAGGTTCTCCTAAAGACCAATCCACTATGCATTCTTGCATATCTTCACCGAGCTTAAATTGGTTCATCTTGTGAGGTTGAGACTTAATCGAGAGAGGAGTTTCTACTAAACGGTTGAACTAATAATTAAGTGAATTCAAGAGAATCACTTGAACATTAGAAGTGAATTATCTAGAGTTAGATCCCAAATAATTGTCTTGCACCTATCCTATCAAAACCCTATCTTCTCCGATTGATAACCTTCTTTGCTCATTACTTGCGTCGATTGTCATTAGTCAAAAATTTATACTCTTAGTTAATTTTAGTTTTAATCACATCAATCTCAACTGTTGATTCTCCTGGATAGCAATTAAACTACAAATTACGAAAACATCGTTTAACTCCAATCCCTGTGGATACGATATTATACTATACTATATTCGACTGGCGAGCATATTTATGTGAGTGTTTTGCGCTCATCAATGCATCAACCAAATAGCAATGAGGTGTTCTCTTTTGTGGATTTGGTGACCGATGTCTTTGTTGATAATACTAGTGCTACAATCAATGTTGGTGACATGTTGGAAGCTATTTTGCTCAACTTTGATGATGGTGAGATGGATGGTTTCATGGAATGTGTGAATTCGTTGCAAGTAATGGGGTCTTACAACTATGCACCACAAAAGTTGTCCTTGGACCTTGAGAATAGGAAGACTCCTCCTACAAAGCCTTCAATTGAAGAGACACCGACCTTGGAGTTGACGCCATTGCCACCTCACCTTCGGTATGTATTTCTTGGCCTTTGTTCCATGTTACCGGTGATTGTTTCCTCTTGTTTTACTAACATGCAGGTAGATTCAATGTATCCCAAAGAAGGGGGCATGACGGTTGTTACCAATGATAAGAATGATTTGATACCTAAAAGAACGGTCACCGATTTGGTATACGTTTATGATTTTGCCCACAAAGGCTGAGATGATATTATGGGATGACCTCATGGGCTTGATGATGTTATGTACGCATATATCTATGCATGATATGACATTTATACACATACGCATGACATTATAAATGTTTCATGATTCACAGAGCTATTCAGACTTATAGGTTGAGTTCTTTACTCCATCTTTCTTTCATGTCTTTTATATGCTATTGTCATGCCTTACATACTTGGTACTTTATTTATACTGACGTCTCTTTTGCCTGTGGACGCTATGTTTTATGTCCGCAGGTCCCGATAGACAGGTTGAGAGTCCTCCTAGTAGTCTATCAGCTAAGCGGAAGATGTTGGTGCACTCCACTTTCTCCGAAGTTGCCTTTTTGGTCAGTATGATTTGGACATGTATTAATTGGTATGGCGGGTCCCTGTCCCGACCTTTATGATGTTTATGTACTCTTAGAGGATTGTAGACATATATCATGTATATAAATGATTGTATGGCCTTGTCGGCTTATGTTTTGAGTGTACAAATGATCATGTCAGACTTATAGACCCATATGTCACATGTTTAAGCTTCTATATCATGTTGGGTCATCCAATGTCGAGTATTCTCTTATGTTTAATTCTAGTTACCTCATGACAGCCTTTCCAGTTCATTTACCCATGATAGTATGATAAGAAGGATACATTACGTTGGTACTCAGTTGTGTTAGGCACCGAGTTCCCGTCGCAGCCCTACGGTTTGGGTTGTGATAGAAGTGGTATCAGAGCAGTTCTGTCCTAGGGAGTCTACAAGTCGTGTCTAGTAGAGTCTTGTTTATGGGTGTGTTGTGCACCACACATATAAACAGGTGGTTACAGGGCATTTAGGACTGTCACTCTTTCTTCTTACTCTAGATCGTGTGTTAGAGCTTAGTTGTAAGAATTCAAACTCCTAAATTTTATTTTATTCGTAATACAATGATACCTACATCCAGAAAGACAGTTGGTAAGAGATTGAATGTGGCTGTGGAAGAGTTGAGTTAGAGGAACTCGATTTTGCATCATGCTTATGATGAGTAAATGTGAGGTCTTCAGCAGATCATGTTGTACTAAGATGTGTAAGCTTCTTGATAAGGAGCCCTAAGGCAAGAATATCTATCCACTCATATGGTAAAAAGAAATAAGAGAATCAGAAGGTAGATACAAGTTTCAGCAAGTAAAAGAAGCAAGGTAAAGAAGGATACGAGGTGCCCAGTTCGTGAAGATTATCAGTATTTACAATTCAAGCAGAGAAATATAAGCAGTCTGAGTTACTTTCAATAGTAACAGAGTATATACACTTGACAACACCTATCTCAGTTATGCTCTACGGGGGCTAACAAATATAGTTTAAGAGATGGATGGGATATCAGGATCCCAAAATTGTGGATGGATTATTATCATTAGCTCACATTTCCGAAGGATATTGCAAATGTGGTACTCCCTCCGTTCCAATTTATGTGAACCTGTTTGACTGAGCACGGAGTTTAAGAAAAAATGAAGACTTTTGAAATTTGTGGTCCTAAACAAGTCAAAAAGGGGCCCATAGTATTTGTGTGGTTATAAAAGCTTCTCATTAAGGGTCGAATTGTAAGTTTAAGCAAAATTATTTTCATATTTAGAAAGTGGTCATTCTTTTTGGAACGGACCAAAAAGGAAATAGGTTCACATAAACTGGAATGAAGGGAGTAATAGATCTCCTTATGAGACACCCAGATGGTGAGCTCTAGAATAGTACAGTCAGATATGAATACTAAAATGTTCAAAAATTTTAGAAGATAGGCAGTGTAATCCTAGAAGGGATAATATTTACCTTAGTATGACTCCAGCCCCGAGTAAAAAAAAAAGGAGAATGTTAGGCATTCCGAAGAGCCAGTTAGATGAAGCAAGGGGAGCTAAAAGTGAAAAAACATTTTGTTGAAGTTTTCAGAATAAAGTGATAGACAAAAATATTATCCGGAGAATAAGAAGAGAGTAAATGAAGCATCATGAGTAAGATGTGATATATGGGTGATAACTGTAAATCAAAATATGACACGATGACAGAGTCTATAGTCAAGTGAAGGAAAAGACAAGAGGAGACATGCTTTGAAACAATAGAAGAGTATAAGCCATAAAGTCATATCCTTCCTTCGAGAAATAAGTTGGTGACTCCAACGTGATTACCAGAAGGAAACGTTAGACCCCGGAGTAATAGAAATTAGTATGAGCTGGTGAACAAGATAAAATGAATATGAATTATGGACCGAATGATTTGACAATAGCCGGCATCATGAGAATTTTAGATATCACGTTCCGGCGATACTAGAATGGACAACAAAATAATAACCTTTAAAGGTCATTCAGGAAGACGCTTCCCTAAAGCGAGCACTATGAGCAAATTTAAGCTTAATGGACTAAGTGTGCCAGTTACACTAGGTGTCACCCTCGTGCATAAGAACTTTAGTTATCCTTGGTACAGAAGGGTTACCGCCAGGCGGGTAAGATGTCAGTAAAGATGTGAAAAGACCCCAAAGATGAAGAGGTAACTATGGAATAGTAAAGAAAGAATACGGTAAAAAGGTGAATGGAATGAGATTGCATTTATTCAGAACCTACGGATATGATACGACTCCAGAAAATTATGCAAGCATGACACCGGGGAGAGGCAGTAAGGGTTCCGCACCAGATGATACTGATAAATAAGTTGGAATGAACACTCGATACATAAGGAGCTAGTACAAGAGGTAAGTTAAGACAAAGGACGTAACCCAAGAGGGGTTACGCATAATATAGATATGAAAATGGACCAACGAGTAGTTTGTAGTGGATTCAGGAAGAATCTAGTTATGGCTAGACCAGAGGATACAAATAAATCAATAGATCATGCAAGATAAACATAGTGAACCCCAACATAGGGAATCCAGTCTCGCAGATACGAGATCGCAATTGTTGAAAAAATTTCAGATAGGAGTTGGGGTAGTTAAAGGTACTGTATAAGTGTTCCAGAAATAAAAGAGAGTGCCACTGGGGAGACATTCAAAATTTCAGTGCAGAAGCAACCCTACTAGCACAAGGGCATGGAGGTATGTAATAAGGATAATTATAGGAGAGTAAGAACAACAAAGATTCCTTCGGGTATGCGATGTAATAAGCTCGTAGCTTTATAGGAGTCAGAGGGTCTCCACTATATACTACCCCGAAAGACTAGATGAGGAAATAAGGAAGAAGGCTTCAACCTAAGCATAGTGACATAAAGAAGAAATGGTCTTGTAACAATAGTCTCACTACAATATTGTATACACTCCATAAGAAAGGGGCACCATCGTGGCTAATGAACGGGAAGTAAAAATCAAAGGTGATATTTGAGATCATATGAGTTACAGGAAATTTTAGTATTCGTGGGCAACAAGATAAGCCAAGTATTCATGCAACAAGTGGCAGAACAACCAGGAAAAGTAATTGCTTACATTTAAAGACAACTGAGAAGGAACGAAAGGAAATCTATGGTGCTAGCAATTTAAAGGAAGATTGCGAGTAGTATAAATAGATATATGTAGGTCGCAAGCTAAAGTATGATAGAGCGACAATGTTTGAGGTAGACAAGATTAAGGTTATGAAAAGGTGAGTGAGAAGGTGACGAGAATAGGTAAGGCCTCGAGATTAAGCCTATCAAAATAAGAGAGCTGATGGTTTCCATAAGTTATAGAAAGCTCGGTACAGTATAAATAAACTTAGAAGAGTCTAAGAATATGAGCAATTATAAGAGATGAAATGCTGCCCTAGTAGTAGAATAAGGGTATAATGGTGATAGATAAGAGGATGACGTTTAGGCTTTTGAATGAGTAATGATTTTAAGAAAAGGGATTTCATGAATTGCATGGGATTAGAATACCCATATAAGATGAATCACGGGGCGATGCTATGAAATACGGTTATTGAAGTATAGTATCACCCCTAGGTGGATCAGGAAAATCACTTCAGATGTTCCCCGATGAGAGGTGAGCCCTAGTGACAATATATTGCGTAAGAGGTCTCAACTTATCAGTGGTAGATATAGATCAACATTAAGGTGAATCAACAATAGATGGATAAAATTCCAAAGTATAAGAGGAGGTTATGATGCCATTCTTTAGATGAACAGTAATAAGGAAGCATTAAAGGACTTAGATTTATACATATGGGATAAGCAGTGCGAGAGTAACCTAGAGTTGGGTAGCAAACCTCGGTAATAATAAATCGAAGTAAGTGTTATAGTATGGTATGACCTACCTAGATGCACTAAAGCCATAATGACAGATAATCAGGGCTAGGAAACAAAATATAGCAATAGTGGTACATTCAACAAAGTACCAAGCGAAGAACTTCAGTATACCTATACATGCCCAGAGGGACAACTTGTCGTAGTCCTGTATATGTTCACAAAGTGATGCCTAGTGATTGGCTAAAAGATGGAGAAAAATGAGAGAAGAGTTGCCTAGGCGCACATACAAGGACAAAGTCATATATACTACATGATAGAAGGTAGCAATAGTTACGAGATTGGAAGAATTCTGACCACGAGTCGTGGCATGAGAAATATGCCTAAAGGGGGGAATGCCCTGGCCTTTGGATTTATTTATAGAACAGTTGCCTAAATGGCAAAGGACAATATTAAAGTATTCATAAGAGCCATAGGTTATGAGAATGATAAGCGCATCAGTCAACATTCGAGGACGAATGTTCCAAAGGGGGGAATGATGTTACACCCCATGTTTTTGTACGTGAAAATACATCATAAGTCAATTGATGTAAGCTTGAAGATGAGATCCTCTTTAAAAGTATATTAAGTGATTTAATGATGTTAAGTCCCATTTTCGCAAAACTTTAAGAGTTATCATTTGGGGACAAATGTTTCTAGGGTACATGTTGTTACACCTTGTACTTCAGACGTCACTGTCATTATAGGATTATCTAATGTAAGCTCAAAAAGGACGAAATCCTTCTACAAGGATAAGAAAGGTTTACCGAAGTCTTAAGTAAGCTAAGATGAATATGAGACTTGTTAATCATGATTTAAATGCATTTAGGGTCATGATATGACTATATATGATGTTTGGATATGAAATATAAAGTTTGTAAAAAATCGGATTTAAGTTGCGGAAAAAACAAACCGACTAAGGATTTGCCTTATAATGAAGCTCGTTGAGAAATACATTTCATATGCTTTATTATGTCTTTTTGGGACATATTATATACCAAATTGAAGGTCTTTGAGTTTAGTTTCTAACTTATTTAACCATTTGTTGATACGATATCGGAGTAGAGAGATATTCGTGTTTTCGCGAGACTGGGCAAGCAGCACCCATGAGACCCACAAAGTCGGGGAAAAATTCCAGCTTGTATTAAAGTCAATTTTTTGTCGTTTTAACTCATTTTTCTGGTCCAAAATAGTTCCTAATTCCTTGTAAATGCTCTCCAATAGTTTCTCTATAATTCTAGGGTGAGAACCTAAGATGAAGACATGAATCCAATGCTAGAAATCCCGTGGTGCTTGCTAGATCGTAGTTCTTTGTCTTGTGGCTGTTTTGGAGGGTTCTTCAAAGGTAAGTAGCCTCAGATTTCGTGTTGTTCTTTATGATTAAGCTAAGAATCAGTCCCTTCTTCATATATATTATAGTCTCAAGGCAAAATACAAGTGTTTACACACCAACTTGAACACAAAAGTTGATTCAAGAAGAGAATACAACTCTTATAATGTTGTGGTGTGATTGAGGGTTGTTGTGAGCTACACCAGCTAGGGATTTCAAGTTGTATCTACTTCCTAAGATATGTAAATCATGTTCTTGGTGGTGCTTAAGGTTAATCATGTGTTGTTTGAGTTAAAATCTTCAAGATAGTAATTGTCATGGCATAAGGAATCGTTATCTTTTTTTTTGTAAGCTGTGTTGAGGCTATATATATAGTTTGTTATGGCTGGAAATTGTTATAAATAGTTTGATTATGTTGTGGCTGCTTTTGTTAAGCTTATCTATGTGCTAAGTCAGTGGATTGAAGAAGATAACATGAAAAACAAGAGGTTGGCGATAAAGGTTAAGGTACTAGGCGTGTGGACTAATTTTGACGATTATTCTTATGATGTTTTGGGATGAAAATGATATGGTAAGCATAAGTATGATGTTATATAAGTTGTAGGTAGATTCATGGAAAAGGAATTGGATTAATTATATTTTGTTAATTGTAAATCGATCTTGCCGCTCAAAATGGTTGTTGAAGTAATCAGAGAGCTTATTGTGAATTATATTATTGTTGTTTGGGATGTTTGGTGACTTTTAGAAACTTATGGGATGTAGTAAAAATAAGGGAGGTGTTGTACATTTTCTTTTAGAATATTGGTTTTGAAATATGAGAGTTACAATACTTATATAATGACGACAAAGTCAGGTTACTCATTATAGACGTAAGAAGATCATATTAAGCTTGGTTGACGATTGGAGAGAAGATTGCAAAGGTATGTTAAGTCTATCCCTTCTTTCCTTTTGACATGATCCATATGATACAACGAAACGAGCAAGCACGCCACTTTTATGAATGATTCTATTCCTAGAAGTACTAGGGTTACCTATGTTCTTGATTCCCCATATGTCCTACTATCATATCGTCTATTCATGGGTCTCATGACATTTCGAGAGATCTTATTGACTTATTTCATTATGCACTGCATTCATTTATACATGTATATTAACCCATGACCAGATGGTGTTATATACGTGTATAGTATATGTATATGGGGTATGGGGGAAATGTTATGGCATTATATACGCACCACCACCTGATCAGCTGGTATACCTTTATGATTTTGCCCACAGAGGCTGAGATAATATTATGGGATGCCCTCAGGGGCTTGATGATGTTATGTACACATATATCTATGCATGATATGACATTTATATGCATACACATGACATTATAAATGTTTCATGATTCACAGAGCTATTCAGACTTACAGGTTGAGTTCTTTACTCCATGTTTTTTTATGTCTTTTATATACTACTGTCATGCCTTACATACTTGGTACTTTATTTGTACTGACGTCCTTTTTTCTTGGGGATGCTGTGTTTCATGCCCGCAGGTCCCGATAGACAGGTTGAGAGTCCTCCTAGTAGGCTATCAGCTCAGCGAAAGATGTTTGTGCACTCCACTTGCTCCGGAGTTGCCTATTTGGTCAGTATGATTTGGACATGTATTGATTGGTATGGTGGGGCCCTGTCCCGACCTTTATGATGTTTATGTACTCTTAGAGGCTTGTAGACATATGTCATGTATATAGATGATTGTATGGCCTTGTCGGCCTATGTTTTGAGTGTACAAATGATCATGTCGACCTTATAGGCCCGTATGTTACATGTATAAGCTTCTATATCATGTTGGGTCATCTAATGTCGAGTATTCTCTTATGTTTAATTCTAGTTACCTCATGACGGCCTTTCCGGTTCATTTAACCATGATAGTATGATAATAAGGATACATTACATTGGTACTCAGTTGAGTTAGCCACCGGGTGTCTGTCGCGGTCCTACGGTTTGGGTCGTGATAATCAAAGACTTTCTAAAGTGGTGAACCCTTTGTGCAAACTCCTCGTGAAGGATGCCAAGTGTCATTTCAATGATGTTTGTACGAGAGATTTTGAACAATTGAAGCTCAAGTTGACAACCGCTCTTATCATCACATCTCCAAATTGGAGTTTGTCATTCGAGCTCATGTGTGATGCAAGTGATGTAGCAGGTTGAGGCTATTTTGGGGCAACATATCAACAAAGGTTTTCATCCGGTCTACTATGTTAGTAAAACTATGAATAGCGCATAAGTCAATTATACCATTACAGAGAAGTAGCTCCTTGCCATTGTGTTTGCTTTTGAGAAGTTCCACCCATACTTGATGGGTGCCAAAGTTATTTTCCACACGGATCATGCGGCACTATGCTATCGTATGAGCAAAAAAGAATCTAAAGCTCGTTTGATGAGACGGTGCTTTTGTTGCAAGAGTTTGATATTGACATCCAAGACAAGAATGGAAGTGAAAATCAAGTGGTGGACCACTTGTCTTGTTTGGAGGAGGGGAGGAGGCCACATAATATCCTTGAGATCAATGACTCTTTTCCCGATGAGCAACTCGTGGCACTTCAAATGAAAGAGGTACCATAATTCACGGATTTGGTAGATTTCCTTGTGAATGGTATCATTCCAGAATAGTTCACTTCAAACCAAAAGAAGAAGATCTAGAGGGATTGCAAAGACCACTATTTTAGATGAACCATACCTCTTTCGGATTTGCACAGACGGGGTGATTAGAAGATGTGTACCGGAGGAGGAATAAAGTGATATTATTGGGTCTTGTCATTCTTCGCCCTACTGTGGGAATCATTGTGGAGCAAGAACAATGGCTAAAATCCTAATTTATGGTTTCTATTGGCCTACCCTCTACAAAGATGCAAATGCGTTGGTGAGAAGATGTGATGAATGTTAACGGGACTGTGGAATTTCAAAAAAACATGAGATGCCCCTTACAATCATCTTGGAGATTGATATCTTTGATGTTTTAGACATTGACTTCATGAGCCCTTTTGTGAGTTCTTGTGGAAACACCTACATTTTGGTCGTGGTGGATTATATGTCTAAATGGGTTGAGGCCATTGCTCTATCCAATAATGAGGCTAGAAGTGTGGTGGATTTCTTGAAAAGGAACATTTTTGCAAGGTTTGGGACTCCGCGGGGAATCATAAGTGATTGAGGATTGTATTTTTGTAACAAGGCTTTTGACACTTTGCTTGGACACTCCTTATCACCCACAAGCAAGTGGTCAAGTGGAAGTTTCCAACCGTGAGATAGAGTATTTTGTCCAAGACGGTAAATAAAAATCGGTCGGATTGTTCTAAGAAGATTGATGATGCTCTATGGTCATATAGAACGACTTACAAAATACCTATCGGAATGTCTCCATACCGGTTGGTGTTCGGAAAAGCTTGTCATCTTATGGTGGAATTAGAGCACAACCTTGAAGAAACTAAATCTTGATTGGAATGTAGCCGCGGTTGCACATTTGAATGAATTGGATGAATTCTGGTACCATGCATATGCGAGTTTGTCCTTGTACAAAGAAAATATAAAGTACCTTCATGACAAGTATATTTGGAACAAGGAGTTCAAGGCCGATGATCTAGTGTTGTTGTTCAACTTAAGGTTGAGAATGTTTCTTGGGAAGATTAAGTCAAAATGGAGTGGCCCGTTTGAAATTGTTAGTTTGACACCCCTTGGTGCTTTGGACTTGAAGCATTACTTTGGAAAAGTAGTGAAAGCCACATGGTGGCGGTACTCTACTTCAATTGAGGGTGCTATGACATTACGTCGTGCCACGACATTAAATAAGGCGCTTCTTGGGAGGCAACCCAAGTTCTTTTTCTCTTTTAATTAGATGTTTTTTTTGTTTTTAACTAGATTTGAAGTGTGCTGCAATGGTCAGTGTTAGATATTGAGATGATGGCTGAAGATGTGCCCTGCATGGGAAATTGCAGCTAACATTTTTATTTGTGCGGCCGCACAAGAGGAGATGCGGACAACAGAAAATTGATTGCGGTAGCATATTTTAACCGCGGACCGCATTTTATAAGAGGCAGCTAAGTTGAAGGTCCTCTGAACTTTTCTTACAATAGTGCAGAGCCAACTTTGCGGCCCAGAGGATAATTTTGTGGTCGCATGAGAGCACTATCAGGGAAGTCACTGAAACTAGGGTGATAGAAGTGCGACCGCACTTGAAAAAGTGCGGACCGCACAACTACAAGCTCTCCACCACCCAGGTAACAGAGTGCGGACCGCATTTGAAATTTTGCGGCTTCACTCACAATCATGATAATCAGCCCAAACAATGATAATATAATGTGTCAATAAAGAAAAATAGAGACTGAGATATAATATGCAGTACAACTGTGACTGAGTATAAAACAACAATTTAGCAGATAATTCAACACGTAACACGACCTCTGTGGGTCCCTACAGTGCCAACACATAGCCTAAACATGATTTGCAGTTAAATTTCTATAACACATGGAGAATATACGGATAACATCAGATTATTCAACTATACGGTTTCATAGAATTGACCAAATCACAATTCCTACGGTGCACGCCCACACACCCATCACCTAGCATGTGCGTCATCTCAAAAACCAATCACATGACACATAATACGGGGCTTCATACCCTCAAAACCAAATTTAGAACTGTTACTTACCTCAATCCGTGCAAATCCCTACTCCAACATGCCCTTGCCTCGCGAATTGGCCTCCAAATGCCTCAAATATAGCCACAAACAGTTCGATACAATCAACACGAGCTAAAGGAAACAATTCCACAAGAAAATACTAAGTTATTAATCAAAAGTCAAAACTCGACTTAAAAGCCGGCCCCCGGGCCCACATCTCAAAATTCGATAAAAGTCATAAAAATCGGAAGCCCATTCAACCATGAGTCTAACCATACCAAATTTACCAAAATCCGATACCAAATCATCACTCAAATCCCCAAATTAAACTCTCCAAATCTCAAGCCTCAAATTCCCAATTTACACCTCAAAACCACACAATCTAGGTGGGAAAATTAATGGAGAAACATAATTATTGAATAAATTAAACCACAAGTGACTTACCTCAAGAATCCTTCGAAATTCCTCTCAAAATCGCCTACTCTCGAACTTGGAAAGTTCAAAAATGAAGAAAATCTCGGAACCCTCGTTTTAATACACCGCCCAGCCCTTTTCGCTTCTGCGGATCACTTAACCGCATCTGCAGTTCCGCTTTTGCGGAAAACCCTCCACTTATGCGGACATGCCCCAAGGCTCCCTTCGCTTTTGCGGTCCTGCCTCTGCATCTGCACAATCGCAGGTGCGGAATTCCCATCGCACCTGTGCAAGCTCCCCCACTAGCCAATTCTGCTTCTGCGCTCATGACGCCGCATCTGCGACCATGCAGGTGCGAAAATTGCCTCGCACCTGTGACCACTGCACACCTCCATCTTAGGTCGCTTCTGCGCTCCCCAGCTCGCACCTGAGACCAAAGTTCCGCAGGTGCGATTGCACCAGAAGACTTCAGCTAAAACAACCTTCCAAACTCCAAATTCGATCCATTAATCATCCGAACTCCACCGGAGGCCCCCGAGACCTCAACCAATTATACCAACAAGTCCTAAAACATGATACGAACTTAGTCAAGCCCTCAAATCACATCAAACAACATCAAAAATATGAATTGCACCCCAATTCAAGCCTAATAAAAACAAAGGAATTCCAACTTCTACAAACGATGTCGAAACCTATCAAATCACGTCTGATTGACCTCAAATTTTGCATACAAGTCAGAAATGACACCACGAACCTACTCTAACTCCCGGAACCCCAATCCGAGCTCGGTATCCACAAATTCCACTCTTGGTCAAACTTCCAATTTTTCAACTTTCGCCATTTTAAGCCTAATTCCACTACGGACCTCCAAATCACAATCTGGACACGCTTCTAAGTCCAAAATCACCCAACGAAGCTAACATCACCATCAAAACTCCATTCTGTGATCGTCTACACATAAGTACACATCCGGTCAACCTTTTCAACATAAGTTTTCATCCTCGAGACTAAGTGTCTCAATTCATTATGAAACCTCTCCGGTCCCGAACCAACTACCCTGATAAGTTACATAATAATTTTAAATCACAAAATGAGTAGTAAATGAGGGAACGAGGCTACAACTCTTGAAATGACCGGTCGGGTCGTTACATCCTCCCCCTCTTAAACAAATGTTCGTCCTCGAACGGGTCTAGAAACGTACCTGGTGACTCAAATAGGCATTTAGTTCTGCTTCACTTTCCTTTTTATAGATATTTTGTATAGGGATGTTCAGCACTTCCTTGTAGAGCTTGTGGCTTGATATCACCGAATTTTGGGAAGTTTGTTTATGTTGAGTTGCGGAGTGTCTTTATGATAGCTGTTGAGTTATTTGAGAGTTTTATCATTATTTTAGTTATATTTTGCATGTATGTTAGGCTTACCTAGTCTTAGAGACTAGGTGCCATCACGATATCCTACGGAGGAAAATTGGGGTCGTGACACCGTGAGTTTTAGTCGAAAAAAGAATGGCTATAAAAATTAAGCAAGGAGGAAATAATGCTACTACTCCTAGTCCAACAGTCTTGGTAAATGGTGAGTTTTTGAAATTCATTCAATATCATATTAAGGAACCATCTTCAGTTACTGCTTTTGCTGGATCAGATAAAACATGTCTTATCACCTTTTTAAATAAATGAGAGATTGATTCATGTGTCACAAATCACATCGCAGGTAATCCAAATATTTTTTCTAGCTTTCGGTCACACAAAGCACCCTCTCCAGTTACTGTAGCTGATGGATCAACTTGTAGCAGTGTTGGATCTGGGATTGTTAAACCAACTTCCTCTATTACCCTGTCATCTGTGTTAAGTCTACCAAATTTGTCCTTTAATTTGATTTATGTTAGTAAAATCACCAGAGACCTTAACTGTTATTTCGCGTTCTTTCCCAATCATTGTTTGTTTCTATATCTTACAACGAAGCAGGTTATTGGTAAAGAATATTTATCTCGTAATCTCTACATCCTTGATGAATGGGAGACACAGTCTGTTGCATGCTCTAGTGTCGTGTCTCCTTTTGAAGCACACTATCGATTGAGACATCCCTCTCTACTTTTGTTAAAGAAGCTCTTCCCCAGTTTCAGAATATTTCTTCATTGAACTTTGAGTCATATCGGTTTGAAAAACACCACCATAACTCAAAAGGTCTTAAGGTTAATAAGCGGGTTGAGTTAACTTTTAAGTTAGTTCATTCTGATGTTTGGAGACCACGCCCTTTTATTTCTAAAACTGGGCATAAATATTTTGTCACTTTTGTAGATGATTTTTCTTGAATGACTTGGATTTATTTTATGAAGAGCCACTCTGAAGTGTTTACTCACTTTTGTGCCTTTTGTGCTGAAGTCAAAACTTAATTTAATACTTCAGTGCGTATTCTAAGGAGTGATAATGCTAAAGAATAGATGTCAGAATTATTTCAGTCTTACATAAGACAACACATCATTCTTCATCAATCTTCGTGTGTTGATACACTCTCCTGAAATGGAGATGCTGAGAGGAAGAATAGGCATCTACTTGAGACAGCTTGGGCACTTTTGTTCCAAATGAAGGTTCCTAAACAAATTTGGGCTGATGCAGTCTTAACGGCTTGTTTTCTGATTAATTGCATGCCATCTACTATGCTCGTTGGTGATGTGCCTTATAGTGTTCTTTCCCCCCAAAAAAATACTATTTTCGGTGGAACCTAAGATATCTGAAAGCACATATTATGTTCGCGATGTTAGACCATCTGTTACTAAGTTGAATCCCAAGGTATTGAAGTATGTTTTTTCTGGGCTATTTTCATCTTCAGAAGGGGCATCGATGTTATTCTACTGAACTTGGCAAATATCTGGTATCAACTGATGTGGTATTTTCAGAGGCTACACCAGTTTTCTATGCACCTCCTATTTCTATGAGTGAGGGGGAGGATGATGAATTGTTTGTCTATCATGTTACCCATGCTTTGACATAACAACCAAATGATGTTGTTCCTCTATATCCCAGTTTTTCTATTAAGCACCAATCGACTATTGTGCCCCCGGAACCTGCTCCATCTACGCTAGAAAGACCGCCAATTATTCAAGTTTATTAGAGGATAAAAAAGAACAATGACAAATGTCGTGCACCAGTTCATCAGATCCTCACCCACCTGATCCTTCCGAAAACCTTGACCTCCCTATTGCTCTTCGCAAAGGTACACGTACTTGCAAATCCACATATTCAATTGCTAATTTTGTATCCTACGACTGCTTATCCTCTACGTCTAGATATTTGATTGATTCTCTAGACTCCATCTCTGTACCCAAAATAATGAAAGGCTTTGAATCATCCTAAATGGTCTAATGCAATGCTTGGGGAAATACCTCCTTAGAGAAAAATCACACGTGGAATTTGGTGGATTTACCAAAGGGAAAGAAACCAGTGGAATGTAAGTGGATATTCACAGTTAGAGTTAATCTAAATGGTTTCGTGGCAAGACTTAAGGCCAGACTTATGGCTAAAGGGTATGCTTAGACTTATGGGATGGATTATTCAGATACTTTCTCTCCAGTTGCCAAACTCACTTCTGTTCGCTTGTTCATCTCTCTAGCTGCTTCTGAAAATTGTCTGTTATATCAGTTGGATATCAAGAATGCATTCCTTCACGGTAATCTTTAAGAGGAAATGTATATGGAGCAACCACCTAGTTTTATTGCTCAGGGGAGTATGGAAAAGTCTGTCATTTGGAGAAGTCATTGTATGACTTAAAGCAGAGTCCCCGGGCTTGGTTTGGAAAGTTTAGTAAGGTAGTTCAGGAGTTTAAGCTGAAAATGAGCAAATGTGATCACTCAGTCTTCTACCGGCAATCAGTAGCTGACACTATATATTGATGACATATTCATAACAAGAAGTGATTATGCAGGGATCTCTCCTCTCAAGTCTTTCTTGCACACTAGGTTTCATACGAAAGACTTAGGTCAGTTGAAATACTATTTGGGAGTAGAAGTAAATAGAAGCAAGAAGAGAATTCTTCTATCTTAGAGAAAGTATAGTCTTGATCTACTTGTAGAAACTGGAAAGTTGACAGCCAAACGATGTAGTACTCCAATGATTCCCAACGTACATCTTATTAAAGATGATGGATCAAAATGAGATAATGATGAAACTTTCCACACAATTTCTCTTTTGATTTCCTTTTTCTCTCCCCCTAATTGTAGGAAATTTGTTTCATCAAATTGACAATCTGCAAATCGAGCAGTAAATAAATCTCCCGTCAATGATTCAAGATAGCGAATAATAGAGGGTGATTCAAACCCAATATATATTCCTAACCTTCTTTGGGGGCCCATCTTACTGCGCTGTGCTGGTGTTACTGGCACATATACAGCACATCCAAAAATTTGTAGATGGGTAATATTTGGTTCATGACCAAAAACTAATTGTAACAGAGAATATTTATTATAATGTGTTGGTCTGAGACGAATAAGTGATGCTGCGTGCAAGATAGCATGGCCCCAAACAGTAGTGGGCAATTTTGTTTTCATAAGTAGTGGTCTTGCTATCAATTGTAGCCGTTTAATAAATGACTCTGCAAGGCCATTTTGAGTATGAACATAAGCTACAGGATGTTCAACTTTTATTCCAACTGATAGACAGTAATTATCAAAGGCTTGAGATGAGAATTCTCCAGCATTATCAAGGCGAATAGCCTTTATAGGATAATCTGGGAATTGTGCCCTTAATCGAATTATTTTTGGGCTAATAACTTTGCAAATGCCAGGTTGCGAGATGATAGTAGGAAAACATGAGACCATCTTGAAGATGCATCTATTAGGACCGTAAAATATCTAAACAGCCCACTTGGTGGGTGAATAGGTCCACATATATCCCCATGTATACGTTCTAAAAAGGTTGGGGACTCAATGCCAACCTTCATTGGTGATGGTCTAGTGATCATTTGCCTTGATAACAAGCATCACAAGAAAATTCATCATTTGTAAGAATCTTCAGGTTCTTTAATGGATGCCCACTCGAATTTTGAGTAATTCGTCTCATCATTATTGATCCAGGATGGCCCAAACGGCCATGCCAAAGCACAAAAGTATTTGAATCAGTAAACTTCTGGTTTACGATAGAGTGTGCTTCAATTGTACTAATCTTTGAATAGTATAAGCCAGAAGATAAAGTTGGTAACTTTTCTACAATACATTTCTGGCCAGAAATATTCTTTGTAATACAAAGATATTCCACATTCATTTCATCTATTGTCTCAACATGATACCAATTTCAGTGGATATCTATAAAACTCAACAAGTTTCTTCGGGACTTGGAGGAGAATAATGCATTGTCTATAATAAGTTTTGTTCCCTTAGATAGAAATACAATAGTTCTTCCAGAGCCTTCAATCAAACTTATATTACCAGAAATTGTTGAAACATTTGCTTTTTCCTTATGCAAATAAGAAAAGTATTTCTGATCTTTGAATATGGCATGAGTTGTTCCACTATCAATTACACAAATATCTTCATGATTGGTCTTTGATCCAAACATAATTTGAGAATTATCCATATTCTTCAAAATGATATAAACAAAATAAATATGATAGTAAACATTATTATCAAAGCATAACTTTTATTTATGTTCAACAATTACATAATCATACTATCTACTACAAACAACAAAAATTAAAATATTTATATTTCTACAGATTCACTACCGATCACATGACTTGTTTCTCCTTCTGGGAGTGCAAAATAATCAGCTACATCCAAATGCATGAAGTCTAAATTATCTTCAGAAATAAAATTTGCTTCAGCATTTTTCTCTGTCTTCTTCAGGGAGGCTTGATACAGCTCAACCAGGTGCTTTGGCGTACGACATATACATGACCAGTGCCCTTTTCCTCCACATCTATAGCATGTATTTTCTGGCTTTGCTTCTTGCACCGCTTCATGCTTTTGTTCCTTTTTTTTCCACTGCTGGTGGTGAGGAGGGTTCTTTGGTGCATTGTTATTACCACGATTAGAGTTTCCTCCCCGACCACGGCCATGACCACGACTGGGGCCACGTCCTCTTCCACGCTTAGCTTGGTAGAAGTTCATCTCATTCACTTCAGGGAATGGACAAGAACCAGTAGGTCGGCTTTCATGGTTTTTCATTAATAGCCCATTATGTTGCTCGGCTACAAGAAGAAGTGAGATAAGTTCAGAATACTTTTTAAATCCCATCTTTCGATATTGCTGCTGCAGGAGCATATTCGAGGCATGAAAAGTGGTGAAAGTTTTCTCCAACATATCATGATCAGTAATATTATCACACATAGTTTCAATTGGGAAATAATTCTGAACATAGCAGAATTATACTCGCTGATAGATTTAAAATTTTGTAGCCTTGAATGAGTCCAATCATAATGTGCCTGTAGAAGAACGACCATCTTCAGGTGGTCATATCTATCTTTCAAATTATTCCACAGTATGACTGGATCTTTAACAGTAAGATATTCCATTTTCAGGCCCTCATCAAGGTGATGGCGTAGGATTATCATTGCTTTGTCACGGTCTTGGTTTAATGCCTGATTTTTATCTTTGATGGTGTCTTCCAGACCCATCGTATCAAGATGAATTTCGGCATCAAGCACCCAAGACATGTAGCTTTTGCCCGATATATCCAGGGCTACAAACTCAAGTTTAGAAAGATTTGACATTATTTAGAAAAAGAAAGTTCGTACCTCTGATACTTTCAAAGTATTTTCTCGAGATGGCAGAGTCTCGTGCTAATAACGTGTTATAAAATAAAAACTGTAAAGTAAAGACAAGTATAGAGAGAAACTGATATATTATTCAAACTTCAAACTTATGTACATAATGAACTGAAAACTCCTCTATTTATAGAAGAAAGGAAGCAGCTGCGAGGATTTTCAGGAAGCAGCTGCAAGGCTTTTCTTTAGCTGCTTGTAAGCTGTCTGCATGAGCTGCTTGCAACCTGCCTGTTTAATAAGAAGCTGCTGCAAATTATTTCATTGAGCTGCTTGCAACCTGCCTGCATCAGCTGCTTATAGATAAACTTCAATAGAGTACTAAATGGATAATCTTCTTCAGGAAGATTATCTATAGTGGAGTAATAAATGAACATCCACAATATAATTATTTTCATAACACTCCCCGTGTTATAAAATAAAAACTGTAAAGTAAAGACAAGTATAGAGTGAAACTGATATATTATTTAAATTTCAAATTTATGTACATAATGAACTGAAAACTCCTCTATTTATAGAAGAAAGGAAGCAGTTGCGAGACTTTTCACGAAGCAGCTGCAAGGCTTTTCTTTAGCTGCTTGTAAGCTGTCTGCATGAGCTGCTTGCAACCTGCCTGTTTAATAAGAAGCTGCTGCAAATCATTTCATTGAGCTGCTTGCAACCTACCTGCATCAGCTGCTTGTAAATAAACTTCAACAGAGTATTAAATGGATAATCTTCTTCAGGAAGATTATCTATAGCGGAGTAATAAATGAACATCCACAATATAATTATTTTCATAACACTCCCCCTTGGATGTTCATTAAAAGGTATTGTGCCTCGTTAAAAACTTACTAGGAAAAATCCAGTGGAAAAAATCCTAGTGAAGGAAAAAGAGTACACATATTTAGTAATACGCATTTCTAACTGCCTCATTAAAAACCTTATAAGGAAAACCCTGTGGAAAAAAACCTTAGTAAGGAAAAAAAAGTACATCGCGTATTTTACTCCCCCTGATGAAAACTTTGTTTCAAATATTGAGTCTCCACATTCCAATCTTGTATACTATCTTCTCAAAAGTTGAAGTTGGCAAAGATTTAGTGAACAAATCTGCTGGATTGTCACTTGAACGGATTTGCTGCACAATGATATTACAACTCTTCTCGAGATCATGTGTGAAGAATAACTTTGGTAAAATGTGTTTCGTTCTAACTCCTTTTTATGAATCCTCCATTTAATTGGGCTATGCATGCAATATTGTCTTCGTATAATATTGTGGGTTTCTTATCACATTCCAACCCATATTTTTCTCGAATAAAATGAATCACTGATCTCAACTATACGCATTCCCTACTTGCTTCATGAATAACTATTATCTCAGCATGATTTGAAGAAGTAGCAACAATTGACTGCTTTGTGGAGCGCCATGATATGACAGTACCTCAACATGTAAACACGTACTCGGTTTGAGATCGAGCTTTATGGGGATCAGATAAATAACCTGCATCTGCATAACCAACAAGATCTGCACTACCTTTGTTAGCATAAAACAAACCCATATCAAGAGTTCCCTTTAAATATCGCAAAATATGCTTTATCCCATTCCAATATCTCAGTGTAGGAGAAGAGCTATATCTTGCTAGTAAATTAACAGAAAATGCTATGTCAGGCCTTGTAGCATTAGCAAGATACATAAGTGCACCAATTGTACTGAGATAGGGCATTTCAGGACCAAGGAGTTCCTCATCCTCTTCTGGAGGTCGGAATGGGTCCTTATTCACTTCAAGTGATCGGATAACCATTGGTGTACTCAATGGGTGTGCTTTGTCCATGTAAAAGCGTTTTAAGACCCTTTCTGTATAGGCAAATTGATGCATAAAGATACCTTCTGCTAAATGTTCAATTTGCAGTCCAAGACAAAGCTTTATCTTTCCAAGATATTTCATCTTAAATTCTTTCTTAAGATATTCAATTGCGTTTTGGAGCTCTTCTGGAGTTCCAACAAGATTTATGGCATTAACATAAACAGCAAGTATAACAAATTCTGATGCCATTTTCTTTATAAAAATACATGGACAAATAACATCATTTATGTAACCCTCTTTCAGTAAATATTCACTAAGGCGATTATACCACATGCGCCCAGATTGCTTTAAACCATATAAAAATCTTTGTAATCTGATTGAATACATTTCCCTAGATTTTGAATTTGCTTCAGGCATGTTAAATCTTTCAGGGATCTTCATATAGAATTAATCAAATGAGTCATGTAGGTTACGACTTATATTTAAATGGCATGACATCTTCAGGTGTCTGGACTACAAGTTTGATCCTCACAATCTTTTACAATATTGTACACTATATTGTATAAAATATATCGTCGACGATCATTTCTTATCAGTTCGCAAACGACATAACTTGTTGAGATCTCATCACTTTCTTTATTTTCAGGTACCTGAACTTCTTCTGGAGTTTCATGAAATGTTATGTCGGGGGCTCTTCCAAAGCCTATTTCTTCCTTATTATGATCATTTTGATCATTTGCTCCTATTCTTTTCAAGGATTGTTACCTTTGGAACCGATTGGTCTACCACGCTTCATGCGTACAGTAAACTCTATCCTTCAGGGACTTTAATTTTAATATGAGCATTTGCAGCTAAAATATGATATTTAATTTTGGATCAGCCAATGCTTCTGGCATTTGACTTGAATTATCTTCTAAGCGATAATCATATTAATGATAATTCGATCCATATAGCATATTTTCCAGCTGTTTTATTCCATCCCCCAAATGTTAGAAAAACTAACTCATTTTCCCAATCTCGTACCCCTATATGTAATCAGGAGGTCCAGAAGATCATCCATTTACAAAATATAGCAAATCAAATGCCAGACGCGTTTACTGATTTAAAAAGGATAAATAAGTCACATATCCCTGCAGAAAATGTGCTTATACGAATTGATGTCCCAGCAGGACCATCTACTAGCATAAGAACTAGTGAACCTAAAGCACGCCTGAAGCATGGTAGGCCTTTGGGTTCTAAGGATCGAAATCCTAGAAAAAGAAAATCGACAAATGATCAAAATGATATTATAAAGGAATCTCCTGAAGAGACCCAAGATCTGATTAGTTCTGAGATTCCTGAAGAAATCAATGAACCCGAGACTCAAGTGAGTGAGGAACTTTTAATAAGTTATACTGGTTATGGGATTAATTTAAATTGATCTGAAATAGTGGTGGATAATATTTTTGCATATAATGTTGCACTTAACATTATGCAAGATAGTGAGGATTGTGAACCCCGATCTGTCGAAGAATGTCAACAAAGATCTGATTGGCCAAAATGGCAAGGGGCAATTCAATCAGAATTGAACGCACTTGCTAAAAGAGAGGTCTTTGGACCAGTAGTCCAAATACCTGCTGGTGTAAAACCAGTTGGTCATAAATGGGTTTTTGTGCGAAAAAGGAATGACCAAAATGAAGTTGAAAGATACAAGGCTCGCCTTGTCGCACAAGGATTCTCACAACGACCTGGAGTCGATTATGAAGAAACATATTCACCAGTTATGGATGCCATAACATTTCAATATCTCATCAGTTTAGCCTTACGTGAAAGACTTGAAATACATATGATGGATGTGGTTACAGCTTATCTGTACGGGTCACTTGATAATGAGATTTACATGAAAATCCCTGAAGGATTTAAAATGCCTGAAGCATATTCGAAATCTCGGGAAATGTATTCAATCAGATTACAAAGATCTTTGTACGGTTTAAAGCAATCTGGGCGCATGTGGTATAATCGCCTTAGTGAATATTTACTGAAAGAGGGTTACATAAATGATGTTATTTGTCCATGTATTTTTATAAAGAAAATGGCATCAGAATTTGTTATACTTGCTGTTTATGTTAATGCCATAAATCTTGTTGGAACTCCAGAAGAGCTCCAAAAGGCAATTGAATATCTTAAAAAAGAATTTAAGATGAAATATCTTGGAAAGATAAAGCTTTGTCTTGGACTGCAAATTGAACATTTAGCAGACGGTATCTTTATGCATCAATTTGCCTATACAGAAAGGGTCTTAAAACGCTTTTACATGGACAAAGCACACCCATTGAGTACACCAATGGTTATCCGATCACTTGAAGTGAATAAGGACCCATTCCGACCTCCAGAAGAGGATGAGGAACTCCTTGGTCCTGAAATGCCCTATCTCAGTACAATTGATGCACTTATGTATCTTGCTAATGCTACAAGGCCTGACATAGCATTTTCTGTTAATTTACTAGCAAGATATAGCTCTTCTCCTACACTGAGATATTGGAATGGGATAAAGCATATTTTGCGATATTTAAAGGGAACTCTTGATATGAGTTTGTTTTATGCTAACAAAGGTAGTGCATATCTTGTTGGTTATGCAGATGCAGGTTATTTATCTGATCCCCATAAAGCTCGATCTCAAACCGAGTACGTGTTTATATGTTGAGGTACTGTCATATCATGGCGCTCCACAAAGCAGTCAATTGTTGCTACTTCTTCAAATCATGCTGAGATAATAGCTATTCATGAAGCAAGTAGGAAATGCGTATGGTTGAGATCAATGATTCATTTTATTCAAGAAACATGTGGTTTGGAGTGTGATAAAAGATCCACAATTTTATACGAAGACAATGCTACATGCATAGCCCAATTGAAGGGAGGATTTATAAAAAGAGATAGAACGAAGCACATTTCACCAAAATTATTCTACACACACGATCTTCAGAAAAATGGTGACATTGATGTGCAGCAAATCCGTTCAAGTGACAATCCGACAGATTTATTCACTAAATCTTTGCCAACTTCAACTTTTGAGAAGATGGTATACAAGATTGAAATGCGGAGACTCAAATATTTGAAACAAGGTTTTCATCAGGGGGAGTAAAATACGCGATGTACTCTTTTTTCCTTACTAAGGTTTTTTCCCACAGGGTTTTCCTTATAAGGTTTTTAATGAGGCAGCTAGAAATGCATATTACTAAATATTTGTACTCTTTTTCCTTCACTAGGATTTTTTCCACTGGGATTTTTCCTAGTAAGATTTTAACGAGGCACAATACCTTTTAATGAACATCCAAGGGGGAGTGTTATGAAAATAATTATATTGTGGATGTTCATTTATTACTCCGCTATAGATAATCTTCCTGAAGAAGATTATCCATTTAGTACTCTGTTGAAATTTATCTACAAGCAGCTGATGCAGGCAGGTTGCAAGCAGCTCAATGAAATGATTTGCAGCAGCTTCTTACGATAATCCTCAAATTGTGTTTGGATCAAAGACCAATCATGAAGATATTTGTGTAATTGATAGTGGAACAACTCATGCCATATTCAAAGATCAGAAATACTTTTCTTATTTGCATAAGGAAAAAGCAAATATTTCTACAATTTCTGGTAATATAAGTTTGATTGAAGGCTCCGGAAGAGTTATTGTATTTATGTCTAAGGGAACAAAACTTATTATAGACAATGCATTATTCTCCTCCAAGTCCCGAAGTAACTTGTTGAGTTTTATAGATATCCGCCGAAATGGGTATCATGTTGAGACAATAGATGAAATGAACGTGGAATATCTTTGTATTACAAAGAATATTTCTGGCGAGAAATGAATTGTAGAAAAGTTACCAACTTTATCTTCTGGCTTATACTATTCAAAGATTAGTACAGTTGAAGCACACTCTTATCGTAAACCAGAAGTTTACTGATTCAAATACTTTTGTGCTTTGGCATGGCCGTTTGGGCCATCCTGGATCAATAATGATGAGACGAATTACTGAAAATTCGAGTGGGCATCCATTAAAGAACCTGAAGATTCTTACAAATGATGAATTTTCTTGTGATGCTTGTCATCAAGGCAAAATGATCACTAGACCATCACCAATGAAGGTTGGCATTGAGTCCCCAACCTTTTTAGAACGTATACATGGGGATATATGTGGACCTATTCACCATGTTATAAAATAAAAACTGTAAAGTAAAGACAAGTATAGAGAGAAACTGATATATTATTCAAACTTCAAACTTATGTACATAATGAACTGAAAACTCCTCTATTTATAGAAGAAAGGAAGCAGTTGCGAAGGCTTTTCAGGAAGCAGCTGCAAGGCTTTTCTTTAGCTGCTTGTAAGCTGTCTGCATGAGCTGCTTGCAACCTGCCTGTTTAATAAGAAGCTGCTGCAAATCATTTCATTGAGCTGCTTGCAACCTACCTGCATCAGCTGCTTGTAGATAAACTTCAACAGAGTACTAAATGGATAATCTTCTTCAGGAAGATTATCTATAGCGGAGTAATAAATGAACATCCACAATATAATTATTTTCATAACACAAACATAATTATTATTTATACATTTTTGAAATATTTGGTCAAAATCTCTAGATTTACTACCGCTAATCTTAAAGATTATTTATGATTGTTATAGAGAGGTAATATTACATATGATTGCTGCTATTATAAGTTAAAAACTGTTATAGAGTGATAAAATATAACATAAAAATTAATTTCGAGAAAAATTTGAGTTTTTATAGGAAAATACTATTATTATATAAGAATATTGTTATAAAAAATTCCAAATCTTAGAAATTATGGCCAATTCCATTTCATCTTAACAACAATTCACCCAAGAAAAAGGAAACATGCCAAATAGCAATAGAAGAGCAAAATTTCTTTCCACACAAAAGGGAACTATCCCTTATGCAAGAGTGACTCAGTTCCTGACTTAGACGAAACCGAAATCTCCTAACTCTTCCCAACGGATTATTTTTAATTAAAGTGTGCCAATATTGACTCAAACTTCTCTAATCATATACCACAAACCACAATGACACACTATTGTTATTATTTTAAAAGCTACTAGTAGTAATTAAAACTTCTACTAGTAATTAAAATTCATCGGATCTGGGAATTGCGGTGGTATATCAATCTTCAATTTGCTCTTCATAATCTGTGTCCAATCCCCAATCCGTTTAACTTTCAATTTTCAGATTCATTCGTGTCAAATGGCAACAGAACCGAAGAAGATCATCATTGACACTGATCCTGGCATTGGTATCTTTCCTTTCCTCTATTCTCACACAAAAAATATTCCAATATACCTCCAGAAAATCCCAATATTTTTACTTTACTATAATGGAATTTTCTAAGATTTATCTGGGTTTCGTTTTCTCTAGACTTTTAGAAACTATAGTGTTTGACTCAGTATTTAAGAAAAAACACTTTTCTTGTGGTCTAAAAGATATATGTGCAGCTTTAAATTATCTCATTAAGAATAAAATGGGAAGTTTAAAGTTAAGTTATTTTTAAATATAGAAAGACTTGAGCTTTCCAAGATTGATTTTTTCCCCTTTTTGGAAAATGTATTGTGGTTAATTGAGAGCTATTATGAATGAATGTCATCAGATGATGCAATGGCGATATTTGTGGCATTGCAATCTCCTGAAATCGAGGTGATCGGGCTTACTACTATATATGGAAATGTCTACACATCTCTAGCTACCAGAAATGCTTTACATCTGGTAAAGTTCCCATTTTATCTACACTCATGCTTAGTATGATTTTGCATTTTGAAGTCATTTGTTGGATAATTGTTACAACTTCTCTGCCTTTTATTCTTTTTGTTGTAAGTATATATAAATTATAAAAGCTTAAAGACATTTGACTAAGATTTGCTCCATGGTTTGCCTATCGTTTAGTGGTGTATGCTATATTTTGAACTGTAGCTATAATCATAGTTATTGATTTGGGGGTCTTAATGATTCAGCTGGACGTAGCTGGGAGGACAGATATTCCAGTGGCTGAAGGCTCTCATGTTACAATCACTGTATGTAATCTTGATCTCTTCATTCAATTCTGTTCTGTTGCTCATTTTAACTTGCTGTTACTTACTAAGGTTTTATTTATTGTTTTTTGTAATTCACTGTCTTATAAGATCACTCTAATTTACTTGTTAAAGGGGACTCAAGTATTTGGCGCTACTGTTGCGTTTTTCATTTTTGGTTTTGTAATTCATTGTCTTATAAGATCACTCTAATTTACTTGTTAAAGGGGACTCAAGTATTTGGCGCTACTGTTGCGTTTTTCATTTTTGGTTTTGTTATGATGATCCATAGTAGATAGACTTGTGTTGGTATGCCCCCCCCCCCCCCCCCCCTTTTTTTTTTCTTTATTTTTGCTCCCAGGTGAAGCTTTATTTGAGTTGGTGAAAATATTAAGATATTAAGAGGGAAGGAATAAGAGGAAAAATAATAGGTGATACCCTGTCCCATAAAAGAAATGGTGAAAGCAAAGACGTCCACCTTGTTTATCATGGGACCGGAGACAAGAAAGTGGTTCAGAGAATATAAAGAAATAAAAGATTGTTATATACTGGTCCTTTCTAACGTTTTAGATCTAGGACCAAAGCTCAAAGAAGGAATGAGTGTAAGTGGAGTTTGGTTATCTGCTTATTTGATGACATCTATACTTTCTTATAGTTGTGTAAGTGTTTAGTTGTCCCACACTGGTTGATGAAATGAGCTGTTATCTCCTTATATTATCTTGTGCAACTCTCACCTCATAAGCTAACTTTTGGGGTTGAGTTAGACCTAAAGTCCATTTTCTTAACATGGTATCAGAGCCACAACCATCCCAATTCTATTTTACCAAAATGTTGGGCCCTCCTATGCTATGTTGTCCACGCGCCAATTAACTAGGCCTCGGCGTGTGGAAGGGTGTGCGTTAAGTTGTCCCACGTTGATTGAGGGAATGAATTGTTGTCTCCTCATATAGTCTTGTGCAACCCTCACCTCATGGGCCAACTTTTGGGCTGAGTTAGACCGAAAGTCTATTTTCTTAACAGTAAGGTTGGAGGAAAATGAACCCTAGATGTGTTGAAGACTCAACAAATTCTGAACATAAGATCAAGATGAATTATACATTTTTGTTTCAGTTTTGGTGTAAAGAAGCTTTAGTACAAGATGTAGAATCTTTAGTTAATTTCATTGGGTCCTTGTAACTGTCACAAGACTAGCTTTTTGGTTTTATTTTTTTGGGAGATTTGTAACTATGCTTGTCTCTCCCAGCACAAAGATTGTGTTGATAACTACTCTTTAACATATATGAAATCTGTTACCTTCTTCTGCTTCTTCAGAAGAAAAAATAAGGGTGAACGGCCTTTCCAGGATTGTTGGAATTAGAGGAATTAGCAATGGGTTTGAGTAGGTACTGTCTAGTGACCTTAAAGTCTTAGGTATAAGAAACCCTCAGTAGTTAGGATTGTAAGTATAGTCAAGATGATTAAATAGAACAGGGAGACAGATGAACAATGAAAAAGTATGACGCACACAGTATCATTGCGTGAAAAAGGGGTTGTTCCATGCTGGTAGCAAAAATCTGTTAAGGGATGCACAAAATAGTGAAGTGTCTTTCAGGCTCTTGCTATGCTTATCATTTGCTTAATCAAAGGATCACTACTTTTTGCTTTCTGGTCTTCTATCAAAAAAAAAAAATTTGCTTTTTGGTCAAAGCAACTTGCACTTCCCTCCAGCCATATGGACTATATATAGTAATTATTTGTCTCTTCGTGGATGTAAGCATACTTTTGCTGAACTGTATTATATACTTGTGTCTCTTTTTTTCAGTAATCTTTTATGTTCGTTAGTTTTTATCACTTTGTTGTTCTTATGCCAAATAGGATTAACTATTTTAGCAAAGCACTTCTGCGGCAGTCTAAAGCCTAGTTGTAATCCAGTTTGTACATAGCATCACTTAATAAGTTCTATATTGTCATACCATTTGATGGACATGGGTGAGTAGAACCAGGGAAGTGTTTTATTGGGAGGAGCAAACACAAGTTATGGAATAAAAGAGAAATAAGTCATTGACATTTATATGGAAAATAGGTTTTCAAATGTTAAAATATATATTATATGCGTTGGTTTTTGATAAAAGAGCATAAGAATGGTCACAATATAATTTGATGGAAAGAACATTGGTGTATCAAGGGAACTCTTTCTTAGCAAGCTTGACAGTTATGCTTCAAGATGCTTCCTCCATACGTCAAGCATATGAGGTTAGTTTCAAGAGCTTCCTCCATGCGCCAATAGTCAGACGTGGATCTATAATTTAAAGCTTATGGGTTCAGGTCTCGGGGTTATAGGATAGTGACTTCAAATTTCTTGACATATAGGAGAACCTTTTACTTTACCATTACATAATAAACAATTATGTATGTTTTAAAAAAGTATAGTAATAAAACATTTTAAACAAATCTCGCAAAATATTTACAATAAATGCATATAAGCATTAGAGAGAAACTGACTACTTGTTATACATTCATTTGAGAGGGCGAAATTAACTAAATTGTAGTGCTATTATAGAAACCATAGCACTAAGTATTGTGAAGAAGAGGAAGAAGAGCATTGTCGTTTGAAGAAGCATGGATGGTAGCATAGTGACAGCTGAAGTGGATGAGAAAGACGAGGTATTGGGCACGAGGCTAACCTACTAGTTTTATTTTTGGTAGCTATTGGTAACCAGCTGACAAATGTTTAAGATAAGAGGTCAACTTTGGACCTGTCCCATTTGTGTAATGGTCAATTGATCAACTTATGAGTAAATAATAAGTGCACCCATTATTTTCTGGCATTTTGACTGCATGCATATTTTCATCTTACATCTTTTTCTTCTTTTCTTATAGCTTTTTCACCAAGGCTTCCGAGATTGACTTCTGGGATAATTTCCTCAAGCAATAGATTTAGGTTTAAGTAGAAACAATTTTGTCCTTGGGGTACTCTAGGCTGTTGAAGTGTTAATATATGTTAGGTTAGCCAGACATATCTAGCGGTACAGTTGGGGGATTAACACCTCTGGAATTAAATAGTATGGATAACATCCTACTCGAACAAATAAGTAAATGCATCCAATTATTGTTTTTCATGTACACTGCTCTAGAATTAATGGCACATTATTTGATATTAAGGGTTATGGTTACTATTAGTGAATGGAATTTGGAGATGTTTTGGTGAAGGGGACAGAAGCAACATGTACCACGCTAGCTAGAAAAGTGCACCTTACATATTCTTTCTATTCTCAATAGGAAAACTTGTATCTCCACTAGGAAATATTGTCTAACAGCAAGGACAAAATATATAAATGAAAACACTGCCACAGAGATTAGAACATGTATTTCCTCAATGGACAACCCATGCTCCCAAGCCCGTTGCCATTCCCCATCCTCGATTAATGGTTTCAATTTGATTTTTGTAGCCATTTAAACTGTTTTTTCATATCTATATATAGGATCTGACCTAAACTTTATGGGTTCGGTTGATCCCAGCCCTGGTACGTTAGATTCCCCTATGCCAATAGTAATCTTGCTCCATATAACAAGTGGAAATCAAGATGTTCTCTTAGGGTTGTGGCATAGAGCAAACTGCTTTCTGAAAAAGCATAAATTTTTTAATAAATATCCTACTTATCTGACCTAGCAGCAAACATATCTACAGAATAAGACAGATAAAAATTATAATAGAAGAAACGGGAAGTGTATGCTGGAGCTTCTTCTTTTAGTTTCATCCATTTTGTGCCCTATGAGAAAAAAAAATCAATTGCAATATCGGTCCTGAGCCTAGGGTCTTCCGGAAACAGTCTCTCTGCCTTTTTAGAGGCAGGGGTAAGGTCTGCGTACACTCTACCCTCCCCACTTGTGGGACTACACTGGGTATGTTGTTGTTGTTGTAAAATCGGTTCTGGAAGGTGATGATTATTTTAGAATTCTTATATGGTTTACCATAACATTTCCTTCTTCCAAACTTTAATGTGCTTTTCTTATGATTACTTGTTCATTTAGCAGAATAGGCAGCAAACTTAGAAATGTTTTTGTCCTTATGAATGGGTTTCTGCTTACTTTGTTTAATTCGTCTAAAGAAAGGTACAAAACTTCGAATTGCTGATTTTGTTCATGGCACGGATGGACTTGGGAACCAAAACTTTCCTGCACCAAATGGAAAGCCTATCGACCAGAATGCTGCTGAATTTCTCATTCAACAAGCAAGTCTATACCCTGGGAAGGTTACTGTTGTAGCCTTGGGCCCCCTTACAAATATAGCACTAGTAAGTATATAATCTTCCAACTGAATATTAGATAATAACCTAATAGAAACACTGTTCACCAGTTTGGCATATTGAAACAGGCCATTCAATCAGATCCTACATTTGTTAAAAACATTAGACAAATTGTTGTTCTTGGTGGTTCCTTTGCTGTAAATGGAAATGTAAATCCAGCTGCAGAAGCGAACGTAAGTTGTTAACAGATACATCCAAAATCATGCTTTAGTTTTCAGGTGTATTCTCTAAGTTATTTTTCCATTTGTTGCTCATCTGCACAAGATCTTTGGAGATCCAGATGCTGCTGATATTGTTTTTACTAGCGGCGCTGACGTTCTGGCAGTTGGAATTAATGTTACACATCAAGTTGTCCTTACTGGTATTTTCTTGATTGCTATGGTACTTTCAACTAATATTTTCCTCTTACAGTACCATATTCTGTTCCTTTTACATTTCCTAGATTCAAACTGTTGTGTCAACAGTGTTGATCTTTTTGACAATTCCAACTGACTTTAAAGAATGGGTTACGTATTCTGGACCATCCTCATGTCAGTTCCTAAATATTGTGCAAACCAAACTAGAGGTTTTCATTTTTCAAATAATGTACCAAACTAGAGGTTTTCTTCGCCGAAGCATAGGGGAAGGTGGACATCAGTTTATGCCCAATGGATTTGATGGGTAAAAGAGCTTGCTATACAGAACATGCAGCTTTATTTCATCAAAGATCCAAGGATATGCACTTGCATATTATTTAGCTAATGTTAAAGGATATTCCAAGAGACTTGCCGGGGTAAAAGTTCTTCTAAAGTTTCTCTACTCGTTCTTTAATGCATAATCCTCCTATGTTACTTTCTCCTATCACCAAACATTTGAAATAGCTATCATTTTCTATTTGCTGAATGCTGACATTTAATGATGTTACAATAAGACATGGAAAGGAATTTATTTGAAGCTCGTTCTCAAGTGTCTATTTTCCTCCATCCGTGTTACTATCTCCCAGTAACCAAATATCTTGAATAGTTAAATTCAGAAAAATTAAGAAATTTGGTTTCTAGAGTTCCATGGATAACCCAAATTTAGCTGGACATTGAAACCTATGCTTTTATCTTTTATTCTTGGCTTAGCAGATTTTACTGGCGGCTCAGTGTTCAATTTATAATGGCTTATCTTTTATCTTTTAGCTTTTATTCTTTGCTTAGCAGAAGCTCAAATGATTTATAATGGCTTCTTCATTCTTAGGGACAAGAAATCAATTTGTTATTTAGGCCAATAACCCTCAGGAAAATAATACAGTTTCTCACTTAATGGTGAAATTATTCCTTGGTGACTTGGTGAATATATAACTAGCTTTTTCCACTTAAAGTAACCAAACTTAGAGGAAATGTTTTATTCTACTAGATCTAAATTTCTTTTGATTTTCTTCTTTTTCTTCCTTTCTTTAACAAAGATGCTCAAGTTGAGCTCCTCCAGACCCTTTTTTTAAGCTTCCCACTAAGCGGTGTGGGTGCAGTGTGGGTTTTGTCTTCACCCACAAAATTTCAACCTGCCCCCGCCCTACATAGCATTTTCACCCGCGTTCATCCGCCCCGCCCTGCTCCCTCTAAGTGTTCTTTTCTTTCATTTTGTTTAGTTTTATTTCTTTTTTATCTTTTGGCTGGAATTTTTCATACATTTTGCTACATACTCTCATAGTTTTTATTAATTTTAAAAATTACGGGAGGCTTCAGCTAAGGAAAGAAGAAGATAAGATACTTTGATTAATCAAACAGATTTATAATTAATTGAAAATTATGTGTTAGATATTAAATTTTCAGAACTTGTCATAAGAGAATGAGAATCTGACGTGCAAGCAGTTGTTTCAAACATACTCCACGTAAGATAGCCAAAGTACGGTTGAGCAATCGACATGATATATTTGCTCACATTCCAGGTGAAGGTCATAATTTGCAGGAACATTCTATGGTAGCCCAACTCAGTCCTCTTGTATTAGGGTTGGCTCCTCGCAGTTCCTCCGATTTGATCGAATTTCAAAAAGTCTTTCTCACTATTCAGAATAGTGGAGCTTTCGATCAAGATCTTCTTACCTCACCCTTTGGGCTCTTGCTGGAATCGGAACCTTATGGAACTCTTATTTTGCTTCATTATATTACGTGGAATCAATATCATCTCCAGAAAGGCAGAACAATGATTTTCCTTTTTCGCTGAAATTTTGAAACACGCACCCACACATAATTAATTTTTTTTAGTTCGACCCGCACCACCCCACACCTGCATATGTTTAAACCCACCCTGCATATGTCTAAACCCGCCCCACCGTCACTGCGCCATTGCCATCCCTACTTCCCGCACATTATCCTTTTTATTTTTATATATTTACTTTTGTCAGATTCTGATCGCAATGAGTTGGCGAAGTCTAACGGAAAGTTTGCCAAGTACCTTGACAAGATTTTGGATGTCTATTTTGGCTATCACCATGATGCATACAGCACAAAAGGTCAGTCTCTTGCCAAACTAGCTTTCTTAGTACACTGATTGGTGCATGCTCATTGTTCTGATTTTACGGTAACTGGGACTCCACATAGGTGTTTATCTTCACGATCCGACTGCCCTGCTTGCTGCTGTTGATCCCTCACTAATCACCTATACAGAAGGTGCGGTTCGTGTCCAGACAAGTGGCATCACAAGAGGTCTCACTCTATTTTATAACAAACAAAAGAGGTAAACTGTTGAAATTGTTTCAGAAGATGGAATGTATCTCCTCCTCACTTTTTTTTTCCAGTACCGGCTTCTCTTCCGTGCACCACGTGATGTTGCCCAACAAAGGGTGGTTGGGTACAGTTCCTATTCGCTAGATTGCTACCACCATCATTATTATATGGTTCTATCTTTGGCTAACAATTCCAGCTGGACCAATCCACTTGCCACCTTCAAATAACACTATAGGATAGTACTTTGAGGTTTCAACTTCTTTCAGTGAAGAGACAACGGGAAAGGAAAACCTCCTCAACCCTCGCCATGTTGGTTCTCCAAAATTTGCTCCTCAGGCCTGCCGTAGTTCCATGAATCCACTCTAGGAAATATTCAGGGGCAGATCCAAGATATAGAGTTGGATGAGTTTGGAGTTTTAACTGGCCTGAGGAGCCAATTCTATCAGATTTCACATATATATACAAGGTTGGAGCCGAACGAACCCACTGCTTTAACACTAGGTCCGCCTCTAGAGATATTGACTCAATGTCTGAATGACCATCCTCTCAAGAAAGACGCATGACGACCCCCTTGAATAGATTCCCATCCTCTGGATTGTCAATCAGGCTGGAGCAGCAAAAACTAAAACAGAATACACTATTTGCAGGAAAGTGTCATCGAGACGAATGATTAGACAAGAAGTAAAATCTGAATAAGTTGTATTCTTAGTGCTTTTTGCCAAGGAGGCGGCGGAGCGAGAGTGAATAATCTTCTTTTGTTTTCTTTTTTGTGGCCCCCCTTGCTAGATCTTTCTGCCTTCCATTTTCTTTAACAGCCCCACTGCCCCCGTGTGGTCCGACCCGTTCACTAAAGGAAAAATGTAATCCTACTTTCACTACATCACGTTATTCTTTTATTTTTTACTCAATTGCGATGATCTATCCTGGTAGCGATGGGGATAACATGGCAAGATCCTCCCTTAATGTTAATGTTAAGTAAGACACCAATATTAAATTGTTATCACATGAGAGAAAACTGAAGTAGAAAATCTTATTGAGCAACTATTATTTTTATTTATTTTTACTTTAAAAAAGAGGGAATATCTATGTCACTTTTAGGTATCATTTCAGAAAAGGAAGAATGTGAACCGTCCTTTGTGTCAAATGACTAACTCTTTATGGTTTTGGATAGTTTTCTTCTTTGGGATCTCATGGACTATACCCATATATCTAGGGAATTTTTGCTTAGTTGACTGTTTTTATTCTAGGAGGAAATTGGGTATAGGTTGAAATGATTTCTGTACATCTATTGGCCTCTTTTGACGTATATGGTTGGATAATAACAAGAGCTTGTGGAGGAGAGAAAAAGTTGTTATCAAGCCCAAAATTTCTTTCCATTCTTACTTTTGCTGGCCTTTTCAGTTAGGCTTCTGGGTTCAAGAACTTCAATCTGTTTTTATTCGAATGACTAAAATACTCCATGCACAATTCTTTTGCTCTTCCTTTGATGCTTTAGGAAATTTATCATATCTCTGTACTTATTAAGTTTGGAATTGAGGGATATATGATTGCTGTGTAATTATATTTTCTGTTGGACACAAGGTTTGCTGAAGTCACTGAATGGTGCGATAAACCCTCAGTAAAAGTGGCAGTAACTGTTGATGCTACTAAGGTTCTCAAATTGGTCATGGAACGACTCATCAATTCTTAGGAGAATCTGTTAGTTTTCAACATCTCCTTCAGCTGCACAGTTCCTTGTATGTTTGCAACTCTATGTGCTTGAAACATTGACATTTTTTCAGAATTTCATTTTGATGTGAAGAGGAAGGTGATAGCAAAGATTATGGGATACGTGGATCACCAAGAAGAATTTCTTAATGTTTATTGCTTCTATGCCAATCTCCACGATTGTTGTAACAAACTTAATTATCTGCTTCTAAGCCCTTTGTGTAAAGTGATCTGTAGAACCCAACATTGTCATCATTGTGGTTTTCTCTTTTAAATAAAATGCACGGAATAATTTATTTAAGAATCTTATGAAATTATGATATGATATATCGTTTTATTTTAATAAATTTTAGTTGCTATTTTATTTTTTAACACAGTGCGCAGAAATATAACAAAATTTATATAATTAAAGGATACACATCATATGGTAATTAAATAAATTATTTATTTTTTATTTTATTTTTTATTAAATTAGCAAGTACTTACTGCTAAATATTGACTAATGTGACTTTTTATTAACTTGTAAATTGGCTTAATATTTTATCACTATTTTTCTATAATATAACATATATATATATATATTCTTACTCTGAAAATATTTTTATTATGTTTACTGTTTAAAATTATTTATTGTCTAAATTTATCAATATATTTTTTGAGTATTCTTTACTTACCTCTCATTTTTATTAATTAGTTTAAATAATAAATATTCTAATATTATCTTTATCCCTTTCTTTTTATACATTCTTTTCTACTGTATTATTTGATTAGTTTTCTCATTTTGCATTCTACTAATAATTAAAATTATTTAATATCTTTTGTTTGGTTAAATTATAATTTTAAATTCGTCAAAAATATAAAAAGATAAGCCTTTTAATTTTTTTTAAAAAACATACTAATATTTTTAATAATTTTTATTTTGTGTTATTTATATAATATTCTTATCTTATGTATAAATATTCTAATATTATTTTATTTTTTAATTATTTTCACTATGGAATTATGAGTTATATTCATCTATTTAACAACTAAAATTTCCTTTAGAAGCAAATTAATTAATATATACATTTTACTATATCGATTGGAATTCTTTTTTTTCTTTAATATTCTTCCTTTATGACTCTTTATTTATTATAATTTCTATTATGAGTATATGTACGAATTTTCTCATCATAATTCTATTTATAAGTCTTATATTTCTATATTTCTCTATTTGTTTTTGTTCTTTGCTTATTCTAATTGCATTATCCATTACTTAGTATTATCAAATTATGACATGAAACTATTAGTAACTTACAACATTAATATAATAAAATGGATATAATTTTGTATTAATCAAAAAATTTAACTTGACTTTATCTTGTATGACTATTTCTCAGAATTCTCTCGTTGTTCAAATTTTTCAAGAATATTTTTGAGTATTATTTATTTACTTATTTTTGTCAAATAAATTTAAAGTATGGATAAAATCATATTATCTCTATTTTCTCTTTATACATTAGTTTTTGTTCTATAATATTTTAACTTTTTTATTTAGCGTTTATCTATAATATGAATATTGTCATATTAGTTTTCTAAATGCGTGGTGTTGAATTAGTTTAAAGTTTAAATAGAGAAGTTCGTTTGTTATATGTCATATATCTAATAATAATTTTAATAATTATATTTTAGTATCACTTTCAATAAGTAATTAAATTAAATTCTCCTTCCTTTTTTGTATTTAGTATGAAAGTTGACTTTTAATATTTTTATTAAAATTATTACATAAAAAATTATATTTTTATTTGTTTCTCAGAATTATGTCAATTGTCTATATTCTTTTTTTTTTTTTTAATTTTATCTATTATCATATTTTCTATTACATGATCTAATCTATATAGCATGACCATATGAATTATTTCAAAAAAAGTTCTCATCTCAAAGTCTTATCCTTTTATATATCTCAACACGGAAATTTTGTATTTACGTATTGTTTCTCCTTTTTTTTTTGGTTTCTTGTCCATATTATTAAGTTACCCATAATTTAGAATTATTCATATCTTTCGCTACTCTCATTATAACAATGACTTTGGTTTTTATTTTTCTTGTAATAAATATTTTCATATATTCTCTTGTGTTCTTTTATTCTATAGCTCAGATTAATGTTTAAACTTATCAATAATATTTTTGAGTATTATTTATTTATTATCTTTATTTTATTTTTTACATTACTCAAAGTATAAATTTTCTCACACTATCTCCATCTCCTCTTTCTATATTATTTCCTTTACCATAAAATTTGATATAATTATTTTATCTAGTATTTAATTTAATAATAAATAAAAAATAGAAGTGCATATGCTCATACTTATACTTTACCAAAATCTCAAGGTATTTTTTCGTCTTTGGAGTTATTTTTTTCAATTCAAAAGCTTGGATAAGTTTTTGTTTGATTTTGTTTAACAGAATAAATAGATAGAAGAATATAAACTATTATTATTATTATTACACATGACAAAAAATTACATAAATCTTAAACATATAGCTTAACGCATATTGAGTTATTTCAAGCGTAAATTTATGTTCTCTTTTATTTTCAATATAGAATATTGAGTTTTAATTTTATTTTAAATTTTCGTTATTTACTGTGTGGAAGAGTAATTTACTCTTTTTTTTAACAGTTCATATAGCTTTATTTATTTCTTCTTCCTTTTTGTTATAATTCCTATAACTTTTATATCCATGAATGTTTTGATAGATTTGTCTTCTCTCTCTCTTTTTTTCCCCCATAATTATAGTATTCTATATGATATTTGCATCTTTATAGGAAATTGATACAACTTTTAATTATCTTAATAAATTCATACTTTTCCTTTTTTGCATATTTGTCGGGACAAAAGAAACTACTTAGCTGGATATGAAATAATTAAAGATCCATGACAAAATTGAATTGAAGATTGCCATATAAGGTCAAAACTAAATTTTAAAAAAAATTAATATTTCAATTAAATTGGATTCCATATCAGTTATATTTTCTTATTTGAAAATCTCCCCCTAAACTCACTTTAAAAATGCCAAGTGGCTTTTAATAGTTTGCCACTAGGCTTAACCATAATGCTAATTATATATGGTAACTTTATTCCTTTAATAATACAAGATTTGTTGGGACAAAATAAACTACTTAGCCGGATATGAAACAATTAAAGATCCATAACAAAATTGAATAGAAGATTGCCATATAAGAGTCAAAACTAAGATTTTCATTAAATTGGATTCCATATAAGTTCAATTTTCTTATTTGAAATTTTTTTCCTAAACTCACTTTAAGAATGTCAAGTGACTTTTTAATAGCTTGCCACTTGGCTTAACCACAATGCTAATTATATATGATAACTTCATTCCTTTTATATATATATATATATATAAATTTAATTTAATAATAAATAAAAAATAGAAGTGCATATGCTCATACTTATACTTTACCAAAATCTCAAGGTATTTTTTCGTCTTTGGAGTGTTTTTTCTTTCAATTCAAAAGCTTGGATAAGTTTTTGTTTGATTGTGTTTAACAGAATAAATAAATAGAAGAATATAAACTATTATTATTATTATTATTATTATTATTATTATTATTATTATTATTATTATTATTATTATTATTATTATTATTATTACACATAACAAAAAATACATAAATCTTAAACATATAGCTTAACGCATATTGAGTTATTTCAAGCGTAAATTTATGTTTTCCTTTATTTTTAATATAGAATATTGAGTTTTAATTTTATTTTAAATTTTCGTTATTTACTGTGTGGAAGAGTAATTTACTCTTTTTTTTAACAGTTCATATAGCTTTATTTATTTCGTCTTCCTTTTTGTTATAATTCCTATAATTTTTATATCCATGAATGTTTTGATGGATTTGTCTTCTCTTCTTCTTTTTTTCCCCATAATTAGAGTGTTCTATATGACATCTGCATCTTTATAGGAAATTGATACAGCTTTTAATTATTTTAATAAATTCATACTTTTTCTTTTTTGCATATTTGTCGGAGCAAAAGAAACTACTTAGCTGGATATGAAATAATTAAAGATCCATAACAAAATTGAATTGAAGATTGCCATATAAGGTCAAAACTAAATTTTAAAAAAATTAAGATTTCAATTAAATTGGATTTCATATCAGTTATACTTTCTTATTTGAAAACCTCCCCCTAAACTCACTTTAAAAATACCAAGTGGCTTTTAATAGCTTGCCACTTGGCTTAACCATAATGCTAATTATATATGGTAACTTTATTTCTTTAATAGTATAAGATTTGTTGAGACAAAATAAACTACTTAGCCGGATATGAAACAATTAAAGATCCATAACAAAATTGAATTGAAGATTGCCATATAAGAGTCAAAACTAAGATTTTCATTAAATTGGATTCTATATAAGTTCTATTTTCTTATTTAAAATTTTTTCCCTAAACTCACTTTAAGAATGTCAAGTGGCTTTTTAATAGCTTGCCACTCGACTTAACCATAATGCTAATTATATATGGTAACTTCATTCCTTTAATATATATATAAATTTAATTTAATAATAAATAAAAAATAGAAGTTCATATGCTCATACTTATACTTTACCAAAATATCAAGGTATTGTTTCGTCTTTGGAGTGTTTTTTTCAATTCAAAAGCTTGGATAAGTTTTTGTTTGATTTTGTTTAACAGAATAAATAGATAGAAGAATATAAATTATTATTATTATTATTATTATTATTATTATTATTATTATTATTATTATTATTATTATTATTATTATTATTACACATAACAAAAGATTACATAAATCTTAAACATATAGCTTAACGCATATTGAGTTATTTCAAGCGTAAATTTATGTTCTCCTTTATTTTCAATATAGAATATTGAGTTTTAATTTTATTTTAAATTTTCGTTATTTACTGTGTGGAAGAGTAATTTACTCTTTTTTTAACAGTTCATATAGCTTTATTTATTTCGTCTTCCTTTTTGTTATAATTCCTATAACTTTTATATCCATGAATGTTTTGATGGATTTGTCTTTTCTTTTTTTCCCATAATTATAGTATTCTATATGACATCTGCATCTTTATAGGAAATTGATACAACTTTTAATTATCTTAATAAATTCATACTTTCCCTTTTTTACATATTTGTCGGGACAAAAGAAACTACTTAGCTGGATATGAAATAATTAAAGATCCATAACAAAATTGAATTAAAGATTGCCATATAAGGTCAAAACTAAATTTAAAAAAAAAATAAGATTTCAATTAAATTGGATTCCATATCAATTATATTTTCTTATTTGAAAATCTCCCCCTAAACTCACTTTAAAAATGCCAAGTGGCTTTTAATAGCTTGCCACTTGGCTTAACCATAATACCAATTATATATGGTAACTTTATTCCTTTAATAATATAAGATTTGTCGGGACAAAATAAACTACTTAGCCAGATATGAAATAATTAAAGATCCATAACAAAATTAAATTGAAGATTGCCATATAAGATTCAAAACTAAGATTTTCTTTAAATTGGATTCCATATATGTCACGACCCCAAATTCCCTCCGTAGGAGGTCGTGATGACACCTAGTCTCTAAGACTAGGTAAGCCTATAAATGCGGAATAATCATAAATATCTGAAATACATAAACTACAATTCAAATAATTACAACTCCCAAAACCCGATAGAAATAAGTCACAAGCTTCTAAAAATTTATTCTCAATGTTTCTATATATCAAGGTCTAAAGAAAAATAAGGAAGCAATATAAAATGATATAAGGGGACTCCGGAGTCTGCGAACGCTGGCAGATATACCTCGAAGTCTCTGTGCGCAGGTAACTCACTAACGTCTACACTGGTAAGATGTACCTGGATCTGTACAAAAATATGTGCAGAAGCGTAGTATGAGTACACCACAGCGGTACCCAGTAAGTGCCAAGCCTAACCTCGGTAGAGTAGTGACGAGGTCAGGTCAGGCCCTACTGGAGAATAGATAATGACATGAAAAAATATTTAAATAATTTAATAAGATAAAATGACTATGAAAATGAATCAAATAGTATGTCACATTTAATGACACAAAATAATTGCAAATAATATCTCGTGGAATCAAAACATAATTTCTTTCAACTTTATGAAAATCACAACAATTAATCGAAGGCAACTATGGCCATAATCAATATCAACAAGGGCACTACCGAGGTACCGCCTCGTAGTCCCAAATCATAAATAAATTCACAATATCTCATTTCCTTATCTCACCGCGGGAGCCTTCACAATTTATTTGAAAGAAAATATTTTTTCCGAAATAGCATCCCGCGTTTTAGCCATCCTTATCACACTGCATGACTTCTAGTAGTTCCCCCTACTAGCCACGCGTATCAAGCCATCCTTATCTCACCGCATGCATTTCAATACCCAGACCTTATACCACCGCATGCGTATCAATATCACAACATATCACAATTTGCACCTCAAGTGCTCAAATAATGTAACTTGCCAAAATAATTCAACAACAATATTTTTCACAATAAAGAGCTCACGGCTCATGCCAAAATAAATCATCAATAATATTTTTTCACAATAAACAGCTTACGGCTCATGCCAAAATAAATCATCAATAATATTTTTTCACAATAAAGAGCTCACGGCTCCATCACAATGAGTACAAAAATCTTAAAAAATATTCAAGAATAAATAATTCAGGAAAATAATATTTCAAAATCTTTAATACATTGTTTCAATATCAAATTTAAAATGTCAAATACTTCATATTAATAATATTTAATTTAAAGAAAATCACCCTTCAAATAATGCACAGAATAAAAGAAACCAAGTTTCAACTAAACAAGTATAACAATTAGCAGGAAAAGGTCAAACAAATTTAAGGTATATATCTCAGATCAATGATGAAGAATATAACAAGATAAAATAATTTAATAAATGCGCAACAATGATCTACACAATTTTAAAAATATAATCTTTTACATTTAGCCCATGTACACACTTGTCACCTCGTGTACACGACTTTCAACACATTTCAATAATCACATTAATATCAATTCTAGGAAAAATTTCCCCCACACAAGGTTAGACAAGTCACTTACCTCGACTTACTCCAATTTAACCAAGTAGTATGCTTTTTCCTCGATTTTCCGATTCCGACCGACTCATAATTAATTCTATACATTCAACAAAAATTATAGAATCAATTCCATAAGAAAATGCTATATTTTTCAATAAAATCCGAAATTAACTCAAAAATGGCCCGTGGGCCCCCATCTCGGAATCTGGCGAAAGTTACGAAATATGAATGCCCATTCAACTACGAGTCCAACTATACCATTTTTACAAAAATTCGACATCAACTTGACCTCCAAATATCAAATTCTCATTTTGAAATCCCTAGGCCCAAATCTTCTAATTTCACCTCAAAAATATATAATCTATTCGAAATATTCAATTATAATCCAATATAATTGACTAACAATGATCACATATGACTTACCTCAAGTTTTCCCGTGAATTCTCTCTGAAAAATCGTCCAAAACCGTGTTGAAAATGTCCAAATGACAAAAATATCGGAACCCTTCTGTTTTATAATCTGGTCAGTGCTTTCGCACCTGCGGACAAAATTCTCGCACATGCGGTCCCGCATCTGCGGACATTGCTCAGCCCAGCTGCCTTCGCTTCTGCGAGCTTTGGACCACATCTGCGCCTTCGCAGGTGCGAAAAATTCTATCGCACCTGCGGACCTGCCCGCACCTGCGCCCTTCCTCTCGCTTCTGCGCAATATGAGCCGCATATGCGGCTCCAACTGGGCAGCCCTTCGTCCGCTTCAGTGAGCCACAGCTCGCTTGTGCGAGGCCGCACCTGCGGTCAGTCTCTCCGCAGGTGCGATGACACCAGAAGCTGCAAATTTCTGAATTTGCCTAAGTCCAAAAATTGATCCGATTTCGATCCAGATCGCACTCGGGGTACTCGGGACCCCGTCCGAAAATACCAACAAGTCCTAAATCATCATACGAACTTAGTCGAGTCTTTAAATCACATCCAACAATACTAAAACACGAATCACACATAGATTCAAGACTAATGAACTTTGCAATTTTTAATTTCTATAAATGACTCCGGAACCTATCAAATCACGTTCGATTTACCTCGAATTTTGCGCACAAGTCATAAATGACATAATAGAGGTACTCAAATTTTTAGAATCGGATTTCAACTCCGATATCAAAAAGTCAACCCCTCGGTCAAACTTCCCAAAAATTCAATTTTCGGCATTTCAAGCCTAATTCCACTACGGACTTCCAAATAAAATTTCGATCACGCTCCTAAGTCCAAATTCACCATACGGAGCTGTTGGAATTATCAAAATTCTATTTTGGGGTCGTTTATACATAATTTGACATTCGGTCACTATTTGAACTTAAGCTTTTAATTTTTCATCAAAATTCCATATCTCGGGTTAGGGACCTCGGAATTTAATTTCGGGCATACGTCCAAGTCCCAATTTACGATACGGACCTACCAGAACTGTCAAAATACTGATCCGAGTCCGTTTGCTCAAAATGTTGACCAAAGTCAACTCAGTTGAGTTTTAAAGCTCTAATTCATATTTTAATCCATTTTTCACATAAAAACTTTCCAGAAAATTTTACGTACTGCGCATGCAAGTCGAGGAATGATAAATAGTACTTTTCGAGGTCTTAGAACACAAAATTAATTATTAAATTTAAAGATGTCATTTTGGGTCATCACAATATAAGTTATATTTTCTTATTTGAAAAGTTTCCCCTAAACTCACTTTAAGAATGCCAAGTGGCTTTTTAATAGCTTGTCATTTGGTTTAACCATAATGCTAATTATATATGGTAACTTTATTCCTTTAATATATATATAAATTACGGGTTCAAGTTTAAGTATTATGTATATGCTGTTATCTCCAGGTTTAGTCATAACTAAAACCTAATAAATGGTGAAGACTATTGCCTATAGGTTGGGGTTGAGTTTTACTTAAATCTCGTGAAGTAATGGGTTTGTGGCAGTTAGCCTTCTTAAGTAATTTTTGCGCCTCTTTACCCCAAAATCTGAAGTCGCATTTTTAGAGTCACGATCCGGAATTTCCATCCTCGAAATCGTGATGGCACCTAATATTTCACTTGCTAGAAAAACCAACGTTACATGTATTTATTAATTATTTTAACAAACTTCAAGTACGATGACAATAAAGAAATTGAATAGTCTGAAACAAGATAAATAAGCTAATAAGTGACGAAATTCAAATACAATCCCGGATCTGGTGTCACGAATACATGAGCGTCTAAGATACTACAAATAATGGTCTGAAATAAACATAACTGTCTGAATCAAATGAACAACTAAAAGAAGTAGAAGGGGACTTCAGAGCTGCGGACGCCGTGCAGCTATACCTCAAGTCTCCTTTGGGTAGTTGGGTACGAGCAAGTCTACGGTACGCCGCTGGGATCAACTTCGGTATCTGCACAAGAAGTGCAGAGTGTAGTATGAATACAACCGACCTCATGTACTCTGTAAGTACCGAACCTAACCTCGACGAAGTAGTGATGAGGCTAAGGCGGGTCACTTACATTAACCTGTACGCAATAATAATAATGACAACAGAAAGACACGAATAGAAGTAAAGCAGGTAACTCGTATTAATGAAACTCAAATCAACCAGCAGAGAGTCTCGAATAACCAGTCATATAACTCATCTCAACAACCGAGGCCAATTCAACAATCACAACAAATATAACTTTCATCAAAATATTGCGGCATACAATCCGATCCCACAATATAAACTTTAAACAAATCCGTTGCGGCACGCAACCCGACCCCTCCATTTAATCATCTGTCAATATCATAGTCCATCAAGAGAACAATTTTTATTGCGGCGTGCAACCCTCTCCCCAAAAATATCAATTAACAACAATAACTCAATAACTAACATTTACAAAAAATCATACATCAAGAGAACAATTGTACGAGCAATGGAGAATAACATGATAATCAAGAGGCTTGAACTACTCGGATGTCTCAACTTTGCCAACTCAACGGTATCTACTTTTAACAATACATACAAGTGAAACTACTTCAATGAAGACAACAATTATTACGAAACTATAAGGCAACAAGGCATAAGACAATTTAGATATATGAGGGAAACAAATCGAGACAAGTAGTAAATAAGTATGGAATCAGGGAGGGGATGGACATTTTAATACACGAAATGCTAAATGGCAAGTAGAAATTATGGCATGGGAGTCAAAATAAGCATGTGGCAATTAAGGTATAAAGACAAGACATAATATTAAGCAATGAAGATAGGGAAAACAAGTAATGTAACGGTTAGGTCATGGAAACAAGTAATTAATGAAATATGGGGAAAGCATGGAAACAAGTAATTTGACAGTGTATATACACTCGTCACCTTGCATATACGCCGCTACACATGTAATTCATATAGCATGTAGCTCAAGGGTTCCTAATTTCTTCAAATTAAGGTTAGACCCAACACTTACCTCACTCCGCAATCAACTCAAATTTCAACCACAGCCTTGCCTTTTGAATAAGCCTTCAAACTAACCAAATCTAGCAAATTATTAACCAAAAGATTCAAAATAAGCATTAAAAACTACCCACGAATGAAAGATGTTCAATTTAGATCATTATTGAAAAAGTCAACAAAAGTCGCTCGCTTGGTCAAAACTCGAGGTTCGGACCAAAACTCGATCACCCATTCACCCCCGAGTCTGGTTATGCAATTCAATTCGAAATCCGACCTCAATTTGAGGTCTAAATCTCAATTTTACAAAATTCCTAATTCTACCCAAATCCCTAATTTCTATCATGAAAATCCTAGATTTGATATTGTAATCTTATGAAATATAATGGGTAATTAAAAAGAAGTAGATTAAAGTCACTTACCAATGAATTTAGGAATAAAGTCTATTAGGAAAATCGCTTCTAGGGTGTTTAGGGTTGAGAGTTTGAAAGAAATGAGCTAAATTTTGTTTTCCCCCTCTTTTACCGAGCTGGAGTTATCGCAATTGCGATACAAAGTTCGCAATTGCGATGATCGCAAAAGTGATTGTCACGCCCCGACCTCGGGGAGCACGATCAGTGCTCAACCGAGATACCCTGGTCAAGCAAGCCTATTTGATGCCTTCTACCCAACCTTACCCATGAACAATTTAAGAACCAATAACAAGAGATAGACATGAGAAGAGTCAAGTGCTTCACATACTTTTCCACTACACTATTACATTTCACGTTTTCGTACGTTAAAGTCTCGTCATAAGTTAATTGACGTAGGCTCGGGAATGAGATTATTTTTGAGGTTATAAGTATTTATGCTATTTATAACAGATAATAAGTAAGTGCCGTGAAGGTTAGAGGGTAACAAATCAAAGAAAATGAGTTTCGTTGAAGGTTGTCAATTTGGGATAAATTATGGTTCAAGCTATAATACCCCGTATTTATGGACTAGTGCGAATAATGTACCGAGTATTTATGGGATAGTAAGGTGCATAAAGTATGTTAAAAGTGAATAATAATATAAGTAAATTAGGACAGTACTTAATTATGTTGGTAAGGGGTTAATTATTAATTTGAGTGGGAAGTTAACAAATTAACTAGAAATTTGAGGATAAGTTTTTGGTGGAATCATCACCGCAACGTGGCAGCAAGGTGGTTATGTTTGCTAAGACCAAACAATGACTCTTGGGCTTATGTGGCTAGGTGGCATATTTAGGGGATTTTGGAAAAGTAATCTATATCAAGTGGGGCCCACAACCCACTATGATAAGAGACCTCCCTAATTCATTAAAAGGAGATACATATATCTGCAAAGTAACGATGAAAGCTACAAAGGAATTCATACGAAACTACTTAATGTAATAGCAACGTGACTTGTAATTCTAAGGGAGTACGATACAATCTTTCTCAAGAATATCATACGGATTTTTCCTACTTTGATCCGCCGTTACGTGTTTTATCGCAAAAGACGTGGGTTAGAGGGATTGTTAAGAGAATCGGCTCAGGTATGTTAAGGATATCCTTTCTTTCTTTTTGGCATGATCTCTATGATACAAATGAAACGAGCAAACACACAACTTTCATTATTGCCTCTATTCATAGAAGCACTAGGGGTGCCTATGCTCTTGATTTTCCATGTGTCTTATTATTATATCTCTTGTTCATGGATCTCACAAAAATATGTAGATGATAAAATTTATCCGAAGGCATATTGATTTTATGACATTCCGAGAGATCTTATTAACTTACTTTTCATTGCATCCATTTATACATGTACATTGACCCATGACCAGATGGCGTTATATTCGTATATATATATATGTATGTATATGGGATATGACGAAAGGTTACGGTGTTATATACGCAACACCACCTGATCAGTTGGTATACATTGATGATTTCGCCCACTGAGGCCGAGATAATATGATGGGATGCCCTCAGAGGCTTGATGACGTTATGTACGCATATATCTATGCATGATATGACATTTATATGCACATGCATGACATTATAGATATTTCAGGATTCACAAAGTTATTTAGGCTTACAGGCGGATTCCTTTACTCCATACATCTTTTATGTCTTCTATGTACTGATTTTCATGCCCTACATACTCGGTACATTAATCGTACTGACGCCCCTATTTCCTGGGGCCTGCGTTTCATGCCCGCAGGTGCAGGTAGAAAGGCTGATGGTCCCCCTTCTTAGGATCCTTGATCAACGAGAGTTGGTGTGCTCCACTTGATCCGGAGTTGTTATTTATTTTGGTACGCTATTTTTGTATGTAGATATGGGTACGACGGGGCCCAGTCCCGTCCTTTATATAGATGTACACTCTATTAGAGGTTTGTAGACAGTCATGTATATTTGGATAGTATGTGGCCTTGTTGGCTCGCCCTACCGTATTCCATATATATATGTACATATGTCTTTTGGGCACGTTTTCTCGCGTATGTTATTCACACAATCTAGTAGTTTACTGCCAGACGTTATGCATTTCCTACACTTATTTCATGTTTTATCTTAGACGTGTGCTTAGGGGTGTTCGACAGGTAGGCTCGGGCACTCATCATGGCCCATCGGTTTGGGTGGTGACAAAAGTGGCATCATAGCAGTTCTGTCCTAGGGTTGTCTACAAACTGTATCTAGTAGAGTCTTGTTTATGAGTGTGTTGTGCACCACATTTATAAACAGGAGGCTACAGGACATATAGGATGTTATCCTCCCTTCTTATCTTAGATCGTGCGATATAAGAATTCATTTTCCTAATGATGTGTTATGTTTTCAGCGATGCCTAAGAAGGCTACAACCGCCCAGAAGGGCAAGTCTGTGGCTGATGAGACTACTAGTCGAGCGCCATGATTTATCAAGGCTCGGGGAGAGTCTCATAGTGAGATTCCATCTCAGACTTCACATACCCCGCCCTCTCCAGAGGAGCTCTGAGGGGCACCAGCTCCAGCGCCTGCCCCTGTACACCTATCTCCTCAGCCAGGTGCACCAGGTCAGGAGATAAGAGATGTTACACAACTATTTACTTGATTAGTAGCCGCACAATCTCGGCGTCAGGAAGTAGGTATTGGTCATGCAGATAGGGCCATCAGTGCGAGGGTTCGTGATTTCATTGATTTGGACCCTCCGGTATTCACTGGAGCAGATCTAAACGAGGACCCTCAGGTATTTATCGATATGATGCAGAGGACTTTGACGGTAATGAAGGCCACTGCGACTGAGTCAGTTGAGCTAGCTTCCTATAGACTTCAGGATGTTGTAGTTAATTGGTATGAGTCTTGGGAGTTGTCCAGAGGTGAGGATGCCCCTCCAGCAGTATGGCAGGAGTTTATAGAGGATTTTATTCGTCATTATCTGCCACCAGAACTTAGACGGGCCAAAGTTAATAGGTTCTTGACCCTTCGGCAAGGTAATATGAGTGTTCGGGAGTACAACCTTCAGTTTGATTCTTTGGCTAGGTATTCTCCCACTATTGTAGATAGGATGGAGGATCGAGTTCACCGGTTTGTGATGGGGTTGGAGCCGCACCTGCTTAACGACTGTATGTAGGTCTCACTTCAGCCATGCATGGATATTTCTCATATTCAGGCATACGCTCAGGGTGTAGAGGAGCGTAAGCAGAAGCAGAGGGCCGATTGTGAGCATGATAGGGGCTAGAGTAAGAGAGCGAGATCTTCGGGTCCTTCTAGTGAGTTTCGAGGTGGTTAGAGACAACAATACCCGAGGTATCCAGCCCAGCCATCGGCTAGCGCATCCCCTCAGGTTGCCGGTAGGAGATTTGATCATTCTATATATTCAGGGCCTAGTCAGAATTCCAGGGCCTCAAGTTCTTAGTATAGGGGTGAGTCAAGTCATATGAGGCCACCCTTGCCACGATGTGCTTAGTGTGGTAAGTAGCATGTCGGGCAGTGCCTTATGGGGTTGGGTGTTTGTTATACTTGTGGTTATCCAGGCCACGCTATGAGAGATTGTCCGACGAGAGGTGGTGCAGGTATAGTTCAGCCAGCGAGATCTATAGCTAGTTCGTCATCATCAGTATGCCCCCCTAGGCAAGGTTCACAAGCACCAATCGATCGTGGTAGAGGCAGAGGTGATACATCTAGTTCGAGCAGTCCTCAGAGCCGCATTTATGCATTAGCAGGTCGACAAGATCAGGAGTCATCACCTGATGTTGTTACAGGTATATTATCAGTCTCCTCATATGATATATATGAATTGATTGATACAGGTTCCACCTTATCTTATGTCACTCTGTTGGTTGCTAGTAAATTTGGGATAAAACCTGAGTTGGTTAAACCTTTTGAGGTGTCCACACCTATTGGGGATCCAGTGATAGCTAGGCGAGTATATAGAGATTGCATAGTAGTAGTTAGTTGTTCTACAGTAGCAGACCTAATTGAGTTAGATATGGTAGAATTTGATGTTATAATAGGTATGGATGTGTTGGCTTCTTGTTATAACGTTGATTGTAGATCAAAGATGGTTCGATTCCAGTTCCCTGGGCAGCCTGTTTTGGAGTGGAAAGGCAATACGGCATCGCCGAGAGGTAGGTTCATTTCCTATCTCAAGGCAAGGAAGATGATCATAAAGGGCTATATTTATCACTTAGTTCGGGTACATGATGTGAAAGTAGAGTCACCAACCGTTCAGTCTATCCCTATGGTTAATGAGTTTCCCGATGTTTTTCTCGATGAGCTTCTGGGTCTTCCGCCAGAGCGAGAAATTGAGTTTGCTATCGACATATTACCATATACTCAGCCGATATCTATTCCTCCTTATAGAATGGCATCTGCAGAGCTGAGATAGTTGAAAGAAAAACTAACGGATTTGCTTGAAAAAGGCTTTATTAAACCTAGTACATCACCGTGGGGAGCACATGTGTTATTTGTGAGGAAGAGAGATGGTTCCTTGCAGATGTGTATTGATTATAGACAGTTGAATAAGGTGACGATCAAGAATAAGTATCTGCTCCCGAGGATTGATGATCTATTTGATCAGTTGCAAGATGCCAAGTATTTCTCAAAGATAGACTTGAGGTCCGGGTACTATCAGGTAAGGGTTAAGGAGAAAGATATTCCGAAGTCAGCATTCAGGACCAGATACTGGCACTTTGAGTTTCGTGTTATGTCATTCGGTTTGACCAATGTCCCAACAGTAGTCATGGACTTGATGAACCGTGTGTTCAGAACCTTTCTAGATCTGTTCGTGATTGTATTTATCGATGACATATTGGTTTATTCTTGTTCAGCGGCTGAGCATGCAGACTATTTGCGTACGGTGCTCAGAGTTCTACAAAAAGAGTTATATGCAAAACACTCTAAATGTGAATTGTGGTTAAATTCTGTAGCTTTCCTTGGGCATATTATTTCAGGTAAGGGTATCCGGGTCGACACACAGAAGATTGAGGCAGCAAAGACTTGGCCTAGACCTACGACACCGACGGAGGTTCGTAGCTTCCTAGGTTTGACAGGTTATTACAGGAGATTTGTAGAGGGATTTTCTTCTCTGTCAGCACTATTGACAAAGTTGACTCAGAAGGGAGCTAAGTTTTAGTAGACTGATGCTTGTGAGCGGAGTTTCCAGGCATTGAAGGACAAATTGACTTCAGCACCGGTTCTGACACTCCCAGAGGGAATAGATGGTTATGCTATCTATTGTGATGCTTCGGGCATTGGATTGGGTGGTTTATTGATGATACATGGTAAGGTTGTCACTTATGCTTCTAGACAACTGAGAAAGCACGAAAAGAATTACCCAACCCATGATTTAGAGTTAGCCACGGTGATTCATGCACTAAAGATGTGGAGGCACTATTTGTATGGTATTCATGTTGATATCTATACGGATCGTAAGAGCCTCCAGTATATCTTCAAGAAAAAGGAATTGAATTTACGTCAGAGGAGATGGTTGGAGCTACTGAAAGACCATGACATTGATATTTTATACCATCCAGGGAAGGCGAATGTAGTAGCCGACGCCCTTAGCCGTAGATCTATGGGTAGCCTATCATATTTATAGCCAGAGAAGAGGGGGATAGCCCATGAGATTCATCAGCTAGCTAGTCTTGGAGTTCGATTACTGGACTCAAGTGATACCAGAGTTACTATTCAGGACACATCAATATCCTCTTTAGTAACTGAAGTGAAGGAACGCCAGTACGAGGATCCTGTGTTAGCTCATTACAGAGATACAACCCCTCATAAAGAGAAGACACCATTTGAGATTACAGGAGATGGAGTCCTTAGATATCAAGGATGATTATGTGTCCCTAGTGTTGCAGGGCTGCGCCGACAGGTTATGGGAGAAACTCACTATTCTCGGTATTCTGTTCATCCATGAGCAACAAAGATGTATCATGATATCAGGGAAATATATTGGTGGGACAGAATGAAAATGGATATAGCGGAGTTTGTTGCCCAGTGCCCTAACTGTCAGCAGGTTAAGATTGAGCATCAAAAACCTGGTGGATTATTGCAGGCTATATAGATTCCAACTTGGAAGTGGGAAGTAATTAATATGGATTTCGTCATAGGCGTACCTCACACCCAACATAATTTCAATTCTATATGGGTGATTGTTGACAGACTTACAAAATCAACCCATTTTTTTTCCTATTAGGACTACATATTCCGCAGAGGATTATGCAAGGCTTTACATTAAAGAGATAGTACGACTTCATGGTGTCCCTATATCTATTATCTCGGATAGAGGTGCTTAGTTTACAGCTAATTTCTAGAGGTCCTTCCAAAAAGGATTGGGGACTCAGGTAAGCCTTAGTACAACATTTCATCCCCAGACAGACGGACATGCTAAGCGTACTATTCAGACACTTGAGAATATGTTATGGGCTTGTGTGATAGACTTCAAGGGTAGCTGGGATGATCATCTTCCGCTTATTGAGTTCGCATATAATAATAGTTATCATTCCAGTATTCAGATGGCTCCATACGAAGCTCTTTACGAACGGAAGTGTAGGTCGTCTATAGGATGGTTCGATGATGGGAAAATTAAGTTAGTAGGACTAGAGTTGGTACAACAGGCAATCGAGAAGATTAATCTTATACAGGAAAGGCTGTTAGCAACTCAAAGCCGTCAGAGTTGGAGTTTCAAGTTGATGACTGGTATTCCTAACGGTATCAGCGATAAAAGGCATTATAAGGTTCGGTAAGAAAGGAAAACTTAGCCCTCGGTACATTGGACCATATAAGATCATACGCAAGGTAGGCCAGGTAGCATATGAGTTAGACTTGCCTTCTGACTTGGAGTCTGTACATCTAGTCTTTCATGTGTCTATGCTCCGTAAATGTATCGGAGATCCTTCTAGAGTCGTGTCAGTTGACGATGTTCAGGTCACAGAGCAGCTATCGTATGAGGAAAATCCTATTGCTATACTAGATAGACAGGTTCGGAGATTGAGGACTAAAGACGTAGCTTCGGTGAAAGTACTTTGGAGAAACAATAATGTGGAAGAAATGACTTGGGAAGCTTAAAAAGACATGAAGTCTAGGTATCCTCACTTGTTTCCTATTCTAGAGGAGGATCCGACTGAGACATCACAGCCTTAAGGTGCGTGTACGAATTCTTGTGTTAGTTATTGTCATTGGTCGTGTAAGGTCGTTGTCGTTATTGATGATTGTGGCCCTATGTGGCATTGAGTTATTGAGTTTTCTACAGGAAGGGTCGGTAGTAGTGCTGTTACAAAGGCGACTCTTCCACAATTTATATAGATCCCGGGGAGTTAAACATTCGAGGACGAATATTTCTAAGGGGGGGAGGATGTTACATTTCACGTTTTCGTACGTTAAAGTCTCGTCGTAAGTTAATCAACGTAGGCTCGAGAATGAGATTATTTTTTATTTTATAAGTATTTATGCTATTTATAATAGGTAATAAGTAAGTGCCGTGAAGGTTAGAGGGTAAACAAATCAAAGAAAATGAGTTTCGTTGAAGGTTGTCAATTTGGGATAAATTACGGTTCAAGCTATAATACCCCGTATTTATGGACTAGTGCGAATAATGTACCGAGTATTTATGGGATAGTAAGGTGTATAAAGTATGTTAAAAGTGAATAATAATATAAGTAAATTAGGATAGTACTTAATTATGTTGGTAAGGGGTTAATTTTTAATTTGATTGGGAAGTTAACAAATCAATTAGAAATTTGTGGATAAGTGTTTGGTGGAATCATCACCCCAATGTGGCAGCAAGGTGGTTATGTTTGCTAAGACCAAACAATGACTCTTGGGCTTATGTGGCTAGGTTGCATATTTAGGGGATTTTGGCAAAGTAATCCATATCAAGTAGGTCACACAAACCACTATGATAAGAGACCTCCCTAATTCATTAAAGGGAGATACATATATCTGCAAAGTAACGGATAAAAGCTACAAAGGAATTCATACGAAACTACTTAATGTAAATACAACGTGACTTGCAATTCTTAGGGAGTACGGTACAATCTTTCTCAAGAATATCATATGGATGTTTCCCTACTTCGATCCGCTGTTACGTGTCTTATCGCAAAAGATGTGGGTTAGAGGGATTGTTAAGAGAATCGGCTCAGGTATGTTAAGTCTATCCCTTCTTTCCTTTTGGCATGATCCCTATGATACAAATGAAACGAGCAAACACACAACTTTCATAAATACCTCTATTCATAGAAGCACTAGGGGTGCCTATGTTTTTGATTCCCCATGTGTCTTATCATTATATCTCCTGTTCATGGGTTTCAGAAAAATATGTAGATGATAAAATTTATCCGAAGGCATATTGATTTTATGATATTCCGAGCGTAACGACCCGGCCGTTCGTTTTGAGAATTTAAGTCCCATCCGGTGGCATAAGGCCCTGAACAGCTTCGTATTATATGCCTTGACTTGCGTGCGTGATTGAGTTCAATTATCGGGTGATTCGAAGGGAATTGGGACACTTAGTCCCTAAATGAGAGCTTAAGTCTTAGAATTTGGACCGTAGTCGGAACCGTGTGAAGACAGATCCGGAATGGAATTTCGTCGACTCCATTAGCTCCGTTGAGTGATTTTGAGCTTAGGAGCGCGTACGGATTGTGTTTTGGAGGTCTGTAGTAGATTTGGGCTTGAATTGGCGAAAGTTAAATTTTCGGCAATTTTGGCCGATAGTGGAAATTTTGATATCGAGCTCGGAATGGATTTCCGAAAGTGGTTGTAGATTCGTAGTGTCATTTATGACCTGTGTGCAAAATTTGAGGTAATTCGGACGTGGTTTGATAGGTTTCGGCATCGGTTGTAGGAATTTGAAGTTTCAAGTTCTTTAAGATTGAATTGGAAGGTGATTCATGATTTTAGTGTTAGTTGATGTGATTTGAGGGTTCGACTAAGTTCGTATGGTGTTTTAGGATTGGTTGGTATGTTTGGTTGAGGTCCCGGGGGCTCGGATGACTTTCGAGTGCTTAACGGATCAAATGTTGGATTTGTGTTGCTGCTGAAGTCTTCAGGCATCTGTCATTTTCGCACCTGCGGTGGGGAGACCGCAGGTGCGTGATCGCACGTGCGGAAAGGCAAGCACAGAAGTGGATTTGGGATGTGTGGTCAGGGGTCACAGGTGCGAAGGGAAATGCCGCATCTGCGATGCCCGCAGATGCGCTAAAGGACACGCAGGCGCGGAGGAGATCGCAGAAGCGGACAATAGTTTGCAGGCACGCACTCGCAGGTGCGGCCCTTTTTCCGCAGAAGCGGACCAAGTGCTCTTAAGTCGTTTCTACACCTGCGAAGGAATTCAGCAGGTGCGGCGTCGCAGGTGCGACCCAAGGTCCGCAGATGCGGAATAACTGGGCAGAAAAGGGGTAGATTAGAGGGTTTGAAGTTCACTTCACAAATTTGATTGAGAGCTCGGTAGAAGGCGGAATTTGGAGAGATTTTCGGAGGAAGTTTTTGGGTAATGATTCTTAACTCCCTTATGGTTATATTCCACTAATCTATGCTCAAATTCATTATTTAAATTCGGATTTGGGGTGAAACTTTGAGAAAAGTTCTTAGGCCGAATTTTGCGATTTTGATCGAGATTTTGGTGTCAGAATTTAGTAAATTTGATATGATTAGACTCGTGAGTAAATGAGCTTTCGTATTTTATGACTTTGACCCGATTTCGAGAAGTGGGCTCCACAGGCAATTTTGAGTTAATTTCGGAATTTTCCTTAAAATGTTGATTTCATCAATTAGATGAGTCTATTATTGTTGTAATTATGATATGTAATTGCTTTTGGCTAGATTTGGGCCATCCAGAGCCGGATATTCGTGGAAAGGGAATTCTTACGGATTGATTGAGCTTGATTCGAGGAAAGTATCTTGCCTAACTTTGTGTGGGGGAACTACCCCTTAGGATTTGAGTTATCTATGTTGATTGTAGTCTGTGTACGCGATGTGACGAGTGCGTGCTCGGATTTATTTGTGGAAAGTTGGGCTTTTAGGGTTCTTATGTCCTTATATTCACCGTGTATGATGTTTTTCTTGATACGCTTGAATTCCTATTTGCTAGTATCACCTCTACATGCTTGAATAGAGATAATTGTTTTATGATTCACTCTTACTGTCTATTTGACCCTTATTCGACTTAACTAAAGATTTTACCTCTTCTATCGTCGTGCTATATTTTTCGTAACTGCTTATCTTTAATTGAAACCATTATTTTATCATCCTATAATTGTTTAGCCTTAATTGGAGTTATGATTATCTTCCGCTGCTTATCCTTACTTGAATTGTTGAATATTCCTCGTAATTGCTCAACCTTAAAAGGAGTTTAGATAACCTATATCTTAGTTAACTTGCCATTATTTGGAACTATTTGACTCGTGTTAGCTTCTTATTGTTGACTTGAATATTATGGAATCGTTGCTACATTTTTTGTTTTCCCTTGTTAAGTTGTTCTCCTTGTGCCTAGCATTCTTCACTGTGGTTATTCCGTGTGAATGAGTTCTACCGTTCTTGTGATTTAAATTCTTGAGTTGATTTGCTCGTTGTACTTTGCATTTCTATCATTGTTGTTTTTGTATTCGTTGTGGTGATGTACGAGGTTTTTGTCGTGTTATACTTGTTATCTCTGTTGTTTGGGCTACATATTTAAATTGGGACTACGGACGTATTCCGGGAGATCCCCCTACACTGCATATTTACTTTGGGACTACGGACGTATTTCGGGAGATCTCCCAGCACTGCATATTTACTTTGGGACTATGGACATATTCCGGGAGATCCCCCAGCACTGCATATTTAAATTGGGACAACGGACGAATTCCGGGAGATCCACGTGTCTTGCCTATTTATTTTTGGACTACGGACGTATTCCGGGAGATCCCCCAGCACTGCAAATTTATTTTGGGACTACGGACGTATTCTAGGAGATCCCCCCCTCCCCCCATACTGCATAATTAATTCAGGACTACGGGACGGTATCCCGGTAGATCCCCCTGTGGTTATATCTGTGTTCGATGCTGCAAATCTTCCATGCTTAGGTGTCACAGGGTGATTTATACTCGAAGGATATTTATTTGAAAGGGTTATACTTGAAAAGTATTTATCTTGAAAGAACTGTGTTTGAGGGCTAATGATTTGAAAGGTTTAGATTTGAAAGGTTTTTATTTTGAAAGAACTAGGTTTGAAAGATATTTATTTGAAAGAAATATATTTCAAAAAAAAAATATTTTCTTATTGGAAAGGATCATATTCTAAAGACCTCAATTTAAAAACTTACGGGTAAAAGTTTATACTTGAAGGATTTGACTAATTTATTGGGGTTTGTTGGCTGAGACTTGATGTGAAAACTATTGCAGTTGCTGAGTTACTACTTGCCTTTACTGTATTGTGATTTTCGGTTATGGGTTGTGTTTTCGTTCATTCTTCTGTGTCTTATTCTGGTGTTCTGCTGTTACTTGCTGTTTTTCCTTCCTTATTGCAGTTGTTATGTCGTTAGCCACATCGCGGGGTCCTTAGATAGATGTCATGTTCTATCATCCCTATACTTATACTTGTTCAATTTATTAGACCAGTGGGTGTCTTGACTAGTCCTCGTCACTACTTCACCGAGTTTAGTCTTGATACTTACTGGGCACCGCTGTGGTGTGCTCATGCTACTCTTCTGCACATTCTTTTGTGCTGATCCAGGTACTTGTTCGTTAGCTAGCTGTGTGGACTGTTGTTGTGGAGACTCAAGGTAAACCTGCTGCTGCAATTGCAGGCTTCAGAGTCACCTTCAACTTTTCGTTTTGCACTGTTTATTCTTATTTCTGGACAATTGTATTTAGAAGTTTTCTAGCAAACACTCTGTAGAGCTTATGACTTGTACTACCGGTTTTGGATATTTTAAGTGCTTCTATTTAAATAATGTTGTGTTAATTATTGTTAGGCTTACCTAGTCCCTAAGACTAGGTGCCATTACGATACCTAGACGGAGGAAAAATTGGGTCGTGACAAGTCTCGGGGGACTCGGGTGAGTTTCAAGTGCTTAACGGATCAAAAGTTGGATTTGTGTTGCTGCTGAAGTCTTCAGGCATCTGTCATTTTCGCACCTGCGGTGGGGAGACCGCAGGTGCATGATCGCACGTGCGGAGAGGCAAGCGCAGAAGCGGATTTGGGAGGTGTGGTCAAGGGTCGCAGGTGCGAAGGGAAATGCCGCATCTGCGATGCCCGCAGATGCGCTAAAGGACACGCAGGCGCGGAGGAGATCGCAGAAGCGGACAATAGTCTGCAGGCGCGCACTTGCAGGTGTGGCCCTTTTTTGTAGAAGCAGACCTAGCCCTCTTAAGTCGTTTCCACACCTGCAAAGGAAATTCCATAGGTGCAGCGTCGCAGGTGCGACCCAAGGTCCGCAGATGCGGAATAACTGGGGAAAAAGGGGCAGATTCGAGGGTTTGAAGTTCACTTAAAAAATTTGATTGAGAGCTCGGTAGAAGGAGGAATTTGGAGAGAGTTTCGGAGGAAGTTTTTAGGTAATGATTCTTAACTCCCTTATGGTTATATTTCACTAATCTATGCTCAAATGCATCGTTTAAATTCGGATTTGGGGTGAAAATTTGAGAAACATTCTTAGGCCGAATTTTGGGGTTTTGATCGAGATTTTGGTATCGGATTTTAGTAAATTTGATATGGTTAGACTCGTGAGTAAATGAGCTTTCGTATTTTATGACTTTGACCCGATTCTGAGAAGTGGGCCCCACGGGCGATTTTGAGTTAATTTCGGAAATTTCCTTAAAATGTTGATTTCGTCAATTAGATGAGTCTATTATTGTTGTAATTATGATATGTAATTGCTTTTGGCTAGATTTGGGCCATCCAGAGCCGGATATTCGTGGAAAGGGAATTCTTACGGATTGATTGAGCTTGATTCGAGGAAAGTATCTTGCCTAACCTTGTGTGGGGGAACTACCCCTTAGGATTTGAGTTATCTATGTTGATTGTAGTCTATGTACGTGAGGTGACAGTGCGTGCTCGGATTTATTTGTGGAAAGTTGGCCTTTTAGGGTTCTTATGTCCTTATATTCACCGTGTATGATGTTTTTCTTGATACGCTTGAATTCCTATTTGCTAGTATCACCTCTACATGCTTGAATAGAGATAATTGTTTTATGATTCACTCTTACTGTCTATTTGATCCTTATTCGACTTAACTAAAGATTTTACTTCTTCTATCGTCGTGCTATATTTTTCGTAACTGGTTATCTTTAATTGAAACCATTATTTTATCATTCTATAAATGTTTAGCCTTAATTGGAGTTATGATTATCTTCCGCTGCTTATCCTTACTTGAATTGTTGAATATTCCTCGTAATTGCTCAACCTTAAAAGGATTTTAGATAACCTATATCTTAGTTGACTTGCCATTATTTGGAACTATTTGACTCGTGTTAGCTTCTTATTGTTGACTTGAATATTGTGGAATCGTTGCTACATTTTTTGTTTTCCCTTGTTAAGTTGTTCTCCTTGTGCCTAGCATTCTTCACTGTAGTTATTCCGTGTGAATGAGTTCTACCGTTCTTTTGATTTAAATTCTTGAGTTGATTTGCTCGTCGTACTTTGCATTTCTATCATTGTTGTTTTTGTATTCGTTGTGATGATGTACGAGGTTTCTGTCGTGTTATACTTGTTATCTCTGTTGTTTGCGCTGCTTATTTAAATTGGGACTACGGACGTATTCCGGGAGATCCACCTGCACTGCATATTTACTTTGGGACTACGGACATATTCCGGGAGATCCACGAGATCCCCCAGCACTGCATATTTAAATTGGGACTACGGACGGATTCCGGGAGATCCACGTGTCTTGCCTATTTATTTTTGGACTACGGACGTATTCCGGGAGATCCCCCAGCACTGCAAATTTATTTTGGGACTACGGACGTATTCTAGGAGATCCCCCCCTCCCCCGTACTGCATAATTAATTCGGGACTACGGGACGGTATCCCGGTAGATCCCCCTGTGGTTATATCTGTGTTCGATGCTTCTAATCTTCCATGCTTAGGTGTCACAGGGTGATTTATACTCGAAGGATATTTATTTGAAAGGGGTTATACTTGAAAAGTATTTATCTTGAAAGAACTGTGTTTGAGGGCTAATGATTTGAAAGGTTTAGATTTGAAAGGTTTTTATTTTGAAAGAACTAGGTTTGAAAGATATTTATTTGAAAGAAGTATATTTCAAAAAAATAATATTTTCTTATTGGAAAGGATCATATTCTAAAGACCTCAATTTAAAAACTTACGGGTGAAAGTTTATACTTGAAGGATTTGACTAATTTATTGGGGTTTGTTGGCTGAGACTTGATGTGAAAACTATTGCAGTTGCTGAGTTACTACTTGCCTTTACTGTATTGTGATTTTCGGTTATGGGTTGTGTTTCCGTTCATTCTTCTGTGTCTTATTCTGGTGTTCCGCTGTTACTTGCTGTTTTTCCTTCCTTATTGCAGTTGTTATGTCGTTAGCCACATCGCGGGGCCCTTAGATAGATGTCATGTTCTATCATCCCTATACTTATACTTGTTCAGTTTATTAGACCAGTGGGTGTCTTGACTAGTCCTCGTCACTACTTCACCGAGGTTAGTCTTGATACTTACTGGGCACCGCTGTGGTGTGCTCATGCTACTCTTCTGCACATTCTTTTGTGCTGATCCAGGTACTTGTTCGTTAGCTAGCTGTGTGGACTATTGCTGGGGAGATCAAGGTAAACCTGCTGCTGCAATTGCAGGCTTCGGAGTCACCTTCAACTTTTCATTTTGCACTGTTTATTCTTATTTCTGGACAGTTGTATTTAGAAGTTTTCTAGCAAACACTCTGTAGAGCTTATGACTTGTACTACCGGTTTTGGGAATTTTAAGAGATTCTATTTAAATAATGTTGTTTTAATTATTGTTAAGCTTACCTAGTCCCTAAGACTAGGTGCCATCACGATATCCAGACGGAGGGAAAATTGGGTTGTGACAAGTTGGTATCAGAGCTCTAGGTTCATAGGTGCTACGAGTCATAAGCGAGTTTAGTAGAGTCTTGCGGATCGGTACGGAGACTTCTGTACTTATCTTCGAGAGGCTATGGAACTATTAGGACAATTTCACTTCATTCCTATCGTGCGAGTTCATTGATCTTGAAGTTTTAAATTTACCATTCCATTCTCTCACAAACGGTGAGGACACGGGTTGCGGTTCCTGATGATGTTACCCCCGGACTTTAGGAGACTTTAGCATAGTTCTTGAGCATGTTTGGTATATTGGCTCAGGCGGGGTTATTTTCGGTTGCACCAGTTACTTCACAGACCGGGGGAGGAGCCCAGACTCCTGCCGCCCACATTCCAGAGCAACGAGTTCATGTTGGTCAGGTTCCAGGTGTCATGGTGACACAGGCTGTAGTTCTAGTTTAGCTTATGGTCAGAGCAGCAGCATCCGAGGAAGGGCAACTTAGATTTGCAAGGTTCAAGAGATATAACCCTCCTACCTTCAGCGGTTTGGCTTCAGATGGTGCACAAGGTTTTCTAGAGGAGTGCCATAGCATCCTCCGCACTATGGATATTGTTGAGACGAGTGGGGTTGCTTTTACTATGTTCCAGCTTAAGGGAGCAACTCATCAGTGGTGGCGGGCATATAAGTTGGGTAGCCCGGTCGATGCAACTTCACTTACATGGGTTCAGTTTTCAGAGATGTTTTTGAGAAAGTTTGTACCCCAGTCCCTTTGGGATGCATGGCGCACGGAGTGGGAGCAGTTGCGTCTGGGCACTATGTCAGTATTAGGGTATGCCGTCAGATTCAGTGATTTGGCCAGACATGCACCTGCCTTGGTCTCTTCAGCTAGAGGGCGAGTCCATAGATTCATTGAGGGGCTCAGGCATGATATTCAATTCAGCATGGCTCGAGAGTTGGAGTCATATGTTTCGTTTTAGCAGGTGGTAGGGATCGCTCGCCGGTTAGAAGGCATGTGATATCGGGAGTAAGAGAACATATGAGATCAGGAGAGAGAGTACATGGAGGCGAGGATGCCTCGTAGACCGGAGAGGTCTGCTAGTCCTTATTTTAGAAGCAGAGTACGACATGGTAGAAGTTTGGCAGGTTAACCAGTTCAGTTACACTTCCGATTTCGCGCAGTGTTTTCGGTGATCATGGATCTCAGAGTACCCGTACTACACAGTTCCCACAGCCACATCAGCAGAGAGGTTGCTTCGACTGTGGAGATACCAGCCACAGGGTGAGAAATTGTCCTAGACTCACGACAAGTGTGTCACAGCGGAGTATTCAGGTGAGTAGAGGGCGCCCAAGAGGGGAAGGCCCAGCCCGTTGATGTGTTTCATATAGTAGGCTTAAGGCCACTGCGCTAGATGATGTCATACAGGTAGGATTTTGATTTGTTACAAAGGGGCACTATTCGTATTTTGATTCGGTTCTGCTTATCGGGGCGAGTTCCCCTATTTGTTGTCCCACCTATGGGTGAGTTCATGACTTAGTATTATGTTTAGGTGTTTAACCCTGCTGGGAGACTCTATGAGTGGTAGCCCATGTCTATCATTTGTTTATATTCATTATCGAAAGTTTCGAGACTAGAAGTGAATTCATGTTGTCCATTATGGCAGGTTTGATGTGATTCCTGAGTAAATTGGTTACGATTTGTGAATTGATACTCTACTGGGGTGAGGGTTTAGTAAGTTATGTGATTTTATTGGAATAATTGAATTAGTGAAAGATTTTCATTGGTATTATGTGTATTTGACTTGTGATTCAGAGTTGAGGGTGAGACCCTCGCGATTCCATGTGATTTGATATGTTTGAACCGGGCTGAGTACCGTGGTGGAAGTTATATCAGGATGGGACCCTTGTGATTGTTCATATGCTTTAATTCTTTCCTTGTTATATTGTTTTGTAGGTTAGTATTGATAGAGAGTTGTGCCTATCGGGCTTGTTTGGTAGTTTCCTTATGTGTTTCTCTTTTCATATTCAGTCAATGTCGTTCGGTACTTCTTGAGTTTTAGCTTGCGGGGTGTGTGCCCGGTAGTGTTAGTTGTGACTTGTTGATTCGGGTGTATAGTTAAGAGGTCTTCGTGTTTCTTGCATCGTTGTCAGTGTTGTGGAGGTTTGAACAGGGTTCTAATGGATATGAGGCTAATTGCCGGTGATGGTTTTGATTACGGGCAACTATTGTGATAAGAAATATTATTATGGGCCTATGTCTGGTGTGTCTTATTGTGGTGGTCGTACCTTGTGGGTGTAGGCATGAGTTGTTACAGCTGGTTGAGACTGATATCGGTTATGGATTTAGAATCGGGTCTTTTGAAGACAAATGGAAGTTGAGAATTTTGACTCTAAGGTTTATCGGTATTGATAGAAAGGATAAATTACAGTTGGGATGCTGTCGTTAGGCTTATATGGATTGGGGTGATGTGGGGTCACCCACGAGTGTATGTTGGATATGTACTTTTAGTGATTTCAAGACTTCGAGGCGATGCTTAGCACGTTCGAGGACGAACGTTTGTTTAAGAGGGGAAGGATGTAACGACCCGGCCGTTCATTTTGAGAATTTAAGTCCCATCCGGTGGCATAAGGCCCTGACCATCTTCGTATTATGTTCCTTGACTTGCGTGCGTGGTTGAATTCAATTATCGGGTGATTCGAAGGGAATTGGGACACTTAGTCCATAAATTAGAGCTTAAGTCCTAGAATTTGGATCATAGTCGGAACTGTGTGAAGACGGATCCGGAATGGAATTCCATTGACTCTGTTAGCTCCGTTGAGTGATTTTGAGCTTAGGAGCGCGTCTGGAATGTGTTTTAGAGGTCTGTAGTAGATTTAGGCTTGAATTGACGAAAGTTAAATTTTCGGTTATTTCGGCCGATAGTGAAAATTTTGATATCGAGCTCGGAATGGATTTTTGAAAGTGGCTGTAGGTTCATAGTGTCATTTGTGACCTTTGTGCAAAATTTGAGTTCATTCGGACGTGGTTTGATAGGTTTCGGCATCGGTTGTAGGAATTTGAAGTTTCAAGTTCTTTAAGTTTGAATTGGAGGGTGATTCGTGATTTTAGCGTTAGTGAATGTGATTTGAGGGCTCGACTAAGTTCGTATGGTGTTTTAGGATTGATTGGTATGTTTGGTTGAGGTCCCGGGGGGCTCGGGTGAGTTTCGAGTGCTTAACGGATCAAAAGTTGGATTTGTGTTGTTGCTGAAATCTTCAAGCATCTGTCATTTTCGCACCTGCGGTGGGGAGACTGCAGGTGCGTGATCGCACGTGCGGAGAGGCAAGTGCAGAAGCGGATTTGGGATGTGTGGTCAGGGGTCGTAGGTGCGAAGGGAAATGCCGCATCTGCGATGCCCGCAGATACACTAAAGGACACGCAGGCGCGGAGGAGATCGCAGAAGCGAACAATAGTCCGCAGGCGCGCACTCGCAGGTGCGGCCCTTTTTTCGCAGAAGCGGACCCAGCCCTCTTAAGTCATTTCCGCACCTGCGAAGGAAATTCCGCAGGTGCGGCATCGCAGGTGCGACCCAAGTTCTGCAGATGCGGAATAACTGGGCAGAAAAGGGGCAGATTCGAGGGTTTGAAGTATACTTCACAAATTTGATTGAGAGCTTGGTAGAAGGCGGAATTTGGAGAGATTTTCGGAGGAAGTTTTTGGGTAATGATTCTTAACTCCCTTATGGTTATATTCCACTAATCTATGCTCAAATTCATCGTTTAAATTCGGATTTGGAGTGAAAAATTGAGAAAAGTTCTTAGGCCAAATTTTGGGGGTTTTGATCGAGATTTTGGTGTCGGATTTTAGTAAATTTGATATGGTTAGACTTGTGAGTGAATGAGCTTTCATATTTTATGACTTTGAACCGATTCTAAGAAGTGAGCCCCATGGAGATTTTGAGTTAATTTCGGAAATTTCCTTAAAATGTTGATTTCGTTAATTAGATGAGTCTATTATTCTTGTAATTATGATATGTAATTGCTTTTGGTTAGATTTGGGCCATCCAGAGACGGATATTCGTGGAAAGGACATTCTTACGGATTGATTGAGCTTGACTCGCGGTAAGTATCTTGCCTAACCTTGTGTGGGGGAACTACCCCTTAGGATTTGAGTCATCTATGTTGATTGTAGTCTGTGTACGCGATGTGACGAGTGCGTGCTCGGATTTATTTGTGGAAAGTTGGCCTTTTAGGGTTCTTATGTCCTTATATTCACTGTGTATGATGTTGTTCTTGATACGCTTGAATTCCTATTTGCTAGTATCACCTCTACATGCTTGAATAGAGATAATTGCTTTATGATTCACTCTTACTGTCTATTTGACCCTTATTCGACTTAACTAAAGATTTTACCTCTTCTATCGTCGTGCTATATTTTTTGTAACTGCTTATCTTTAATTGAAATCATTATTTTATCATCCTATTATTGTTTAGCCTTAATTGGAATTATGATTATCTTCCGCTGCTTATCCTTACTTGAATTGTTGAATATTCCTCGTAATTGCTCAACCTTAAAAGGAGTTTAGATAACCTATATCTTAGTTGACTTGCCATTATTTGGAACTATTTGACTCGTGTTGGCTTCTTATTGTTGACTTGAATATTGTGGAATCGTTTTTACATTTTTGTTTTGTTTTTCCTTGTTAAGTTGTTCTCCTTGTGCCTAACATTCTTCACTGTTGTTATTCCGTGTGAATGAGTTCTACCGTTCTTGGGATTTAAATTCTTGAGTTGATTTGCTCGTCGTACTTTGCATTTCTGTCATTGTTGTTTTTGTATTCATTGTGGTGATGTACGAGATTTTTGTCGTGTTATACTTGTTATCTCTGTTGTTTGCGCTGCATATATAAATTGGTACTACGGACGTATTACGGGAGATCCCCCTGTCTTGCATATTTACTTTGGGACTACGAACGTATTTCGGGAGATCCCCCAGCACTGCATATATACTTTGGGACTACGGATGTATTCCGGGAGATCCCCCAGCACTGCATATTTACTTTGGGACTACAGACGTATTCCGGGAGATCCCCTAGCACTGCATATTTAAATTGGGACTACGGACGGATTCCGGGAGATCCCCTTGTCTTGCCTATTTATTTTGGGACTACGGACGTATTCCGGGAGATCTCCCCCGTACTGCACCCCCCCTCGTAATGCATAATTAATTCGGGACTACGGGACGGTATCCCGGTAGATCCACCTGTGGTTATATCTATATTCGGAGCTGCTAATCTTCCATGCTTAGGTGGCACAGGGTGATTTATACTCGAAGGATATTTATTTGAAAGGGGTTATACTTGAAAAGTATTTATCTTGAAAGAACTGTGTTTGAGGGCTAATTATTTGAAAGGTTTAGATTTGAAAGTTTTTTATTTTGAAAGAACTAGGTTTGAAAGATATTTATTTGAAAGAAGTATATTTAAAAAATATATATATATATTCTTATTGGAAAGGATCATATTCTAAAGACCTCAATTTAAAAACTTACGGGTGAAAGTTTATACTTGAAGGATTTGACTAATTTATTGGGGTTTGTTGGCTGAGACTTGATGTGAAAACTATTGCAGTTGCTGAGTTACTACTTGCCTTTACTGTTTTGTGATTTTCGGTTATGGGTTGTGTTTCCGTTCACTCTTCTGTGTCTTATTCTGGTGTTCCGCTGTTACTTGCTATTTTTCCTTCCTTATTGCAGTTGTTATGTCGTTAGCCACATCGCGGGGTCCTTAGATAGATGTTATGTTCTGTCATCCCTATACTTATACTTGTTCAGTTTATTAGACCAGTGGGTGTCTTGACTAGTCCTCGTCACTATTTCACCGAGGTTAGTCTTGATACTTACTGGGCACCGCTATTGTGCTCATGATACTCTTCTGCACATTTTTTTTATGCAGATCGAGGTACTTGTTCGTTAGCTAGCTGTTTGGACTGTTGCTGTGGAGACTCAAGGTAAACCTGCTGCTGCGTTCGCAGGCTTCGGAGTCACCTTCAACTTTTCGTTTTGCACTATTTATTCTTATTTTTGGACAATTGTATTTAGAAGTTTTCTAGCAAACACTCTGTAGAGCTTGTGACTTGTACTAACGGTTTTGGGAATTTTAAGAGATTCTATTTAAATAATATTATTTTAATTATTGTTAGGCTTACCTAGTCCCTAAAACTAGGTGCCATCACGATACCCATACGGAGGAAAAATTGGGTCGTGACACCGAGAGATCTTTTTGACTTACTTTTCATTGCATTCATTTATACATGTACATTGACCCATGACTAGATGGCATTATATATATATGGGGTATGAGGAAAGGTTACGGTGTTATATAATCATCACCACCTGATCAGTTGGTATACGTTGATGATTTCGCCCACTAAGGCCGAGATGATATGATGGAATGCCCTCAGAGGCTTGATGACGTTATGTACTCATATACCTATGCATGATATGACATTTATACACACATGCATGACATTATAAATATTTCAGGATTCACAAAGTTATTTAGGCTTACAGGCGGATTCCTTTACTCCATACTTTTTTTATGTCTTCTATGTACTGATTTTGATGCCCTACATACTCTGTACATTATTCGTACTGACGCCCCTATTTCCTTGGGCCTGCATTTCATGATCGCAAGTGCAAGTAGAAAGGCTGACGGTCCCCCTTCTTAGGATCCTTGATCAGCGAAAGTTGGTGTGCTCCACTTGATCCGGAGCTGTTATTGATTTTGGTACGCTATTTTTGTATGTAGATATGTGTACGACGGGGCCCAGTCCCGTCCTTTATACAGATGTACACTCTATTAGAGGTCTGTAGACAGTCATGTATAGTCGGATAGTATGTGTCCTTGTTGGCTCGCCCTACCGTATACTGTATATATATGTACATATATCTTTTGGGCACGTTTTCTCGTGTATGTTATTCACACAATCCAGTAGTTTACTACCAGCCATTATGCATTTCCTATACTTATTTCATGTTTTATCTTAGACGTATGCTTATCGGTGTTCGACAGGTAGGCTCGGTCACTCGTCATGGCCCATTGGTTTGGGTCGTGACATACTCAAAGGATATTCGTTTACAATTTTCAAAATATCACAAATTGAGAGAAAACATGTTTTCCAAAATACCAACACTTCTAGTTCATTTCCCAACATTGAAAACCACTCACAACATGTCTACGGAGCCTCTAAGTACAACATAAGAGTAGTATGAAAGTGCCGGGACAGAGTAGGGCTCACCAAAACCTGCTGAATAGAGAGTAACTGCTAACGAAGACCAAAGCTGCCCGCTGACGAACCACCTGCATTCATTGAAGATGCAGCGCCCCCGGCAAAAAGGACGTTAGTACATATGGAATAGTACTAGTATGTGAAGCTAAATGTCCTCTTTCAAAATAGCATGCCAATATAAGAAGGGTATAATCATGAAAGCAGCAAGTAACGATCGATGATACACAAATGCCAAGTTAAAACATAATAATTTTCAAAACATGAAAGTAATATTATTTTTGGTTGGGAGATCATTAGCACCAATATACCACCGTGTTTTTAGCACGGAGTCCGATCTCGTCCCGATCGGCTAAGCCGTCTCTCCACGAATAATGTGGATTGACATGTGATGCGAAAGAAAGAATGGTGTTACCAAGAGTAGGAACTACCATGCGCGCAACATGGCATCCGATCACCACCCAATCGGCTAGGTCGTCTCCCCACATATGCCGTGTGAGTCGACATCAAATCCAGGGCTACCAACAATCTCATCCCAATCAAGGGGAATAATCTCAACACATCAATCTCATCCCAAATAAGGGGAATAATCACAATCAACTCCTACACCGACACGTGTACTTTCGGGTGTGGGCCTTACGACCCACCCTTCCTCGGTTCGCTAATGATACTCCCAAAAATATTTTGTCTGCACACAAGGGAAACAGAAGTACAAATATATTCACCTCATAACCTTTCACACTATATAAATCTTCATTAGTACTTTCAACCATTCACAACATCATTATTTCCTTGACTCTATTGGCCATACGTATGATTCTTCATTCATGGCACGTTGGCCGTATTTCATATTCCACACTTTCATTTCTTTACTTTCAAGGATCATCATCATAACATCAACATATAGAATATTCCGGAAATCATAACTTTAGGTACATTAGTAATGAAGGTTTTAAACACAATAGATTCCTTTCCAAAGAATGGAGCAAAATGACTAGCAATTGAAGCACAAGTTAAAATCATAAACAAGTGATACACCACTTATTCTTGAAATACTTTTTCCCAAAAGGGCAATACACAATTTCAACTCATTAGTATGTAAGAACTCAACTCATATTGGAAACATTTATAAAGGAGAGAATGGTGATTTATGATTGAAACACGAATTCAACTCAAATGCACTAGTTACAACAACCATGGCCACATTTTATATCTCACTATCACTTCTTTCACTTCCAAACATTATCATAGGTTATCAACAATTAAGGGCATTTGGAATCAAGACCTCAAACATGTATATAAGCAATATGAGTCTTAAGCACAATGAATTTTCTTTCCAAGTTAAGTATAATAGACTTTCATTTGAAACACTAGTTGAAGTGATAATGTTTTAATACATCACCCTTACTTAAACTCATTTTCAAAAGAGATCATGATAAGATAGGAGCAATTGGAACACATTTTGAGTACATATATCTTTCAACACAATACTTGTTTAGAATAACCAAATTTATTAGGAACAACTCGTAACATGGGATTTAGGAACTTGAGTCAATCATACTTGAAACTTACAGGATCATCATGGAATTCGACTCTAGAGAGAAGTTTAGCCAACATACCTTGATTGAGCTTTCTTTAAGTTACTACAACGTCCCAACACCTCTAGCAATATCAATCTATAGGAAGATAGCGAAAATCGGATAGTAATTAGAAGGATTCTCTGGTGTAACTCTCTTAGAAATTTTGTCAAACACCTATCATGCAAAAATCAACTACAAGGCTCTACAATGGTAATCCCTTCCTACCTCAACCAATTTCAACAAGAAACTACCCAAAATAGTTCAACAACCCCACATACTACCACCTAATGTCACATGCATGTCCTATCTCCAACTCCACAATCTACTCGGACACCTAACAAACTCGCATGGATGATGTAGGACAAGAACTTACCCGGATAGATGGTGGTCTAGTGAGTGGCTTCCGTGATTCTTGAAGATTGGTGCAAGAATGGGTGATTAGAATGCTAGGTTTTCTCCTCCTCTCTCTAAAATACTCTTACTTTTCTCTAAAAGCATCAGACATTCGCTTCAAAATGAGCTCCAAAGGATATTTATCAAAATAGGGTCGGGTTATAAAAATAGGAAAATGGACCCTTCGAACTCAAGTTTGTGGTCTCAGAATGGACCGAAGAATAGATATGCGGCCCCCAAAATGGACCGCGAAAGTGATGCCAAATTCTGGGCTGGTCTGGACAGGTCTGCAGTCAGGCTTGCGATCCGCAGACCACTTATGCGGCCGCTAAATGGACTGCAGAATCACCCTTCAAAATTTTTCATGCTAAATTTGCGACGGAAGTACAGACCGCGAAACAGGTATGCGATCGCATAATTGACCGCAGAACAACTTTCAAAATTCAATAAATTTTCTGCTCAACTCCGCGATGGGTATGCTGCCCACAAAACGGATCTGTAGTCGCGAATCTGACCGCATAATTGGCCCTTCAGCAAAACTTTTCCACTGATACCTTGATGCATACTTCAACCCAAAAAGTCCGTACCACGGTGAGCTTGCTCCCCGCGAAGATTAACTACTACCTCCGTACACATTATCCTACCTTGGCGCCACAAAACTTGAATTCCTTGGAGAACTTTTACGGGGCTTTACAGCGATCAACCCTTCGCAAATGCGACCATTTTATCGCAAATTTGAACCAAAGCAGTCCATAAATGCGAACTATACTTCGCAAATCCGAAGAAGCAACGAGTGGACAGTGGTCGCAATTGCGACCAAAACCTTCGCAATTGCGAAGATGCAGAGTCCACAAATGCGAAGAATTTCTCGCAAATGCGAACTCTCCCCAACCCAGCCCAGGCTCTCAAATACGACACATTGTTCGCAAAAGCGAGGCTCGCATTTGCGAGCCAAACCTCGCAAATGCCAGATCTGCAGACAACACCAGAAACAGAAATGCATCAGCTATTCTTCTAAGTCCAAAACCACTCCATAGCCTATCCGAAACTAACCTAAGCCCCTCGGGCTCTAAACCAAACATGCACACAAGTGTAATAATATCATACGAACTCACTCGCGCGATCAAAACATCAAAATGACACTTAGAACTATGAATCGGACACCAAAACTAATGAAATTCTCAATGAAACTTAAGAACATGCAATTTCTCAACCGGACATCCGAATCACGTCAAATTAACTTCGTTTTGCACCAAATTTTGCAGACAAGTCATAAATACTGTAACAAACCTATACCAAGTTCCGGAACCGAAATTCGAACCCGGTAGCAACAAAGTCAAACTACGGTCAAATTTATGAATTTTTTAAACCTTTAAACTTCTAGTTTTCAACAAATTACGATAAATCAAGTTAGGGACTTCCGAATTCGATTTCGGGCATACGTTCGAGTCCTAAATCACGATACGAATCCACCAGAACTGTAAAAATACTGAGCCGGGTCCGTTTACTCAAAATGTTGACCAAAGTAAACTTAAAAGAGTTTTAAAGCACTATTTCACATTTTTCTCAATTGTTTCATAAAAACCTTCTGAAAAAAGGACACGGACTACGCACACGAATCGGGTCATCACATTCTCCACTTCTAGAACAAACGTTCGTCCTCGAATGGACATAGAAAAGTACCTGGACTGGTGAAAAAGTGTGGATATCTACTCTGCATGTACGACTCGGACTCCCACGTGGTTGCCTTGATCGGCTGACCTCTCCACTGCACTCGAACTGAAGGATAACTCTTAGACCTCAACTGTCGGGCCTGCCGGGCTAGAATTAGCCACCTCACCCACTCTCTCAAGAATCTCAAAGGGTTCGATATACCTAGGGCTCAACTTGCCCTTCTTTCCGAACCTCATCACATCCTTCATGGGTGAAACCCAAAGTAATACCCTCTCTCCAACCATGAATGCAACACCACGAACTCTACGGTCGGTATAACTCTTCTGCCTGGACTGAGCGGTGCAAAGTAGATCTTGAATAATCTTGACCTTATCCAAGGCATCATGTACCAAATTTATACCCAACAATCGAGCCTCTCCTGGCTCAAACCAACCAACTAGCGAACGACACCGCCTCCCGTACAATGTCTCATAGGGAGTCATCTGAATGCTGGACTGGTAACTGTTGTTGTAGGCAAACTTCGCAAGCGGCAAGAACTGATCCCAAGAACCCCCAAAATCCACAATGCAAGTGCGAATCATATTCTCTAATATCTGAATAGTGCGCTCAGACTATCCATCCATCTGGGGATGAAATGTTGTGCTCAACTCAACCTGTGGGCCCAACTCATGTTGTACGGCCCTCCAGAAGTGCGAGGTGAACTTCGTACCTTGATCAGAAATGATAGACACGGGCACACCATGAAAACGGATGATCTTGCGGATGTAGATCTCAGCTAACCGCTCTGAAGAATAGGTAACTTCCACTGGAATGAAATATGCTGACTTGCTCAACCTGTCCATAATGACCCATACCGCGTCGAACTTCTTCTGAGTCCGTGGGAGTCCAATAACAAAATTTATAGTGATACGCTCCCACTTCCACTCAGGAATCTCTAATCTCTGAAGCAAATCACCAGGCCTTTGATGTTCGTACTTTACATGCTGACAATTTAAACACCAAGCTACATGTGCAACTATATCCTTCTTCATCCTCCTCCATAAATAATGGTGCGGCAAGTCCTGATACATCTTGGCGGCACCCGGATGAATAGAATACCGGGATCTGTAGGCCTCCTCAAGAATCAACTCACGAAGTCCATCCACATTGGGCACACAAATACGACCCTGCATCCTCAAAACCCCATGATCTCCAACAGTAACCTGCTTGGAACCACCGTGCCGCACCGTGTCCTTAAGGACAAGAAAATGGGGATCATCGTATTGATGCTCTCTAATGCGCTCATACAAGGAATACCGAGCGACTGTGCAGGCTAGCACACGACTAGGCTCTGAAACATCTAACCTCATGAACTGACTGGCCAAAGCCTGAACATCTGCTGCAAGCGGTCTCTCACCAGTTGGGATATACGCAAGGCTACCCATACTCACTGCCTTTCTATTCAAGGCATCGGCCATCAGGTTGGCCTTCCCGGGATAATACAAAATGGTAATATCATAGTCTTTCAACAGCTCCAACCACCTTCTCTGCCTAAAATTGAGATCCTTTTGCTTGAACAATTACTGTAGACTCCGATGATCCCTGAATACCTCACACGATATGCCGTAAAGATAGTGCCTCCAAATCTTCAGCGCATGAACAATAACTACCAACTCTAAGTCATGAACAACGTAATTATCCTCATGGACCTTCAAATGCCACGATGCGCGTGCAATCAGTCTGCCATCCTGTATCAACACTGTGTCGAGCCCAATACGAGATGAATCACAATATATCGTGTAGGATCTTGAACATGTGGGCAACACCAACACTGGTGTCGTAGTCAAGGCTGTCTTGAGCTTTTGAAATCTCAATTCACACTCATCCGACCATCTGAACGGGGCAACCTTCTGGGTCCTATAATAACCTGCCAAATCCAGGAAACTCCTGATCTCTGTAGATGAAGTAGATCTAGGCCAGTTCTGAACTGCCTCAATCATCTTAAGATCCACCTTTATGCTCTCTGCTGATACAACATGCCCCAAGAAGGCCACTGAGTCTAACCAAAACTCACACTTTGAAAACTTGGCAAATAACTGGCTGTCTCTCAGAGTCTGAAGTACAACCCGAAGATGTTGCTCGTGCTCCTCTCGACTGCGGGAGTAAATCAAGATATCGTCAATGAATACAATCACAAAAGAATCCAAATAGGGTTTGAACACCCGATTCATCAAATCCATAAATGTTGTTGAGGCATTTATCAACCCAAATGATATCACTAGGAACTCATAATGCCCATACCAAGTCCGAAAAGTCGTCTTAGGGAAATCAGATGCCCTAATCTTCAACTGATGGTAGCCAAACCTCAAATCAATCTTCGAAAACACCTCGGCACCCTGAAGCTGATCAAATAAGTCATCAATCCTCGGCAACGGATACTTGTTCTTGATAGTGACTTTGTTCAACTGCCGATAGTCTATACACATCCTCGTCGATCCATCTTCCTTCTTCACAAACAACACGGGCACACCCCAGGGCGAGACACTAGGTCTAATGAAGCCCTTATCAAGAAAATCTTGTAATTGCTCCGTCAACTCCTTCAACTCTGGCGGGGCCATACGGTATGGTGGAATGGAAATGGGCTGAGTGCCCGGAGCTAAATCAATACAGAAATCAATATCCTTGTCGGGTGGCATCCTCGGCAGATCTGTAGAAAATATCTCTGGAAACTCACGAACAACTGGTACTGAATCCATGGAAGGAACCTCCGCACTAAAATCGCGAATATAATCCAAATAAGCTAGACACCGCTTCTCGACCATATGCCGAGCCTTCACATAAGAGATAACTCTGCTGGTAGAATGGACGAGAGTCTCCCTCCATTCTAATCGAGGTAACCCTGACATGGCTAAGGTCACCGTCTTGGCGTGACAGATCAATATAGCATGATAAGGTGACAACAAATCCATACCCAAGATAATATCGAAGTCCACCATATCAAGAAGTAAGAAGGTCTACACTAGTCCTAAGACTCCCAATAGAAACCACACACGAGCGATAAACACGATCTACAATAATAGAATCTTCCACAGGTGTGGACACATACACAGGAGCACTCAAAGAATCACGAGGCACAACCAGATATGAAGCAAAATAGGATGACACAAAGGAATAAGTAGATCCCGAATCAAATAGAACTGAAACATCTCTATGGAAAGCTGGAACAATACCTATGATAACGGCGTTAGATGACTCGGCCTCAGGACTGGCTGGGAAAGCATAACATCGGGGCTAGCCCCTACCACTCTGAACCACATTCCTGGGACGGATTCTAGTTGGCTGGCCTCCACCTCTAGCTGGTTGCGCAGGCGGTGAGGCAACCAGTGCCGGTATGATGGCACGAGAACCCTGCTGAGATCTGTTGCTCGCTAATCTAGGGCAATACCTCCTGATGTGATATATGCCCCCATACTCAAAGCACCCCCTCGGCTGCTGAGGCTGCTAAAATGAGGACTGACCATGTCGGTCTGAATAGCCGTTGTAGTAACTCTAGAGTGGTGGTGCAGTGATATGAGCTAAATGTGCACTGAATGCTAGCTGCTCAGAACGAGACCCATAAGAACCACGATCTCCCGAAGTACTATGGGATACCTGAAGAGCTGACTGAAATGGCCTAGGAGGATGGCCTCTACCAAAAGAACCCCTGCCTCCAGATGAGGCACCACTGAACCCACTGAAGTGACGAGGCCTCTTATCTGACACCGGCCTCCTCTCCTGAGCACGAACCAACTCAATCCGTCTAGCAATATCTACGGCCGTCTGGAAAGAAATGTCACTCCCAGTCTCCTTGGCCGTTTGAAGCCTGATAGTGTAAGTGAGCCCATCAATAAATCTTCTCACTCTCTCCCTCTCAGTAGGAAGCAAGATGGTGGCGTGGCGAGCTAGGTCCACAAATTGAGTCTCATACTGGGTGACGGTCATACTACCCTGCTGAAGACGCTCGAACAGCCTGCAGTACTCCTCTCTCAGAGTGACAGGAATGAACTTCTCTAAAAATAGCCGTGAGAACTGATCCCAGGTAAGTGCAGGCGACCCAGCTGGTCTAGTCAACATATAATCTCTCCACCATCTTCGGGCGGAACCAGTCATCTAAAATACGGCAAAATTGACCCCATTTGTCTCAACTATACCCTTGTTCCACAATACTTAGTGGCAACGGTCCAGAAAATCCTGTGGGTCCTCAGAAGGTGTGCCACTAAAGTGAACTAGAAAGAGCTTGGTAAACATATCTAACCTCAACAAAGCTTGAGAAGACAAAGCGGTCATATCATTGGCCTGTGCCGCAACAACCGGCTGAACCACCCCAACTGGCTGGGATGCTGGAGTCTGATACTGGGGCGCCACCTGCTCTGGGGTATGAGTAGCGGGAGTCTGTGCTCCTCCCCCAGCCCGAGAGATGGCTGGTGCCATCGGGAATATACCAGTCTGGGCTACACTCTCCATAAGGCCCACCAAACGGACTAGAGCATCCTGAAACACTGGAGTGGCTATGAACCCCTCCAGGACCTGAGCTGGTCCGACAGGTATAGTCTGAGCTGGAACCTCCTCCTTGAAATCCACCTGAGGCTCTAGTGCGGGTGCTGCTGCTCGAGCTCTAGGCTGAGCTCTACCTCTGCCTCGGCCTTTGGCAGACCTCGGCCTCGACCTCTGCCATTGGTCGTAGATGCCACTGGGGGCTCTGGCTCCTGCCCCGCTACTGATGTCATGCGTGTTCTCGCCATCTGCGAGAGAACAAGAATAGAATGGTTCAATCATCAATGATAGAATAAAATCGTACGACAGAGTAAGAAAGAGGTGATATTTTTCCTAAACTCCATAGCCTCTGGAAGATAGGTACAGACGTCTCCGTACCGATCCTCCAGACTCTACTAAGCTTGCTTATGATTCGTGAGACCTAGGAAACCTAGTGCTCTGATACCAACTTATCACGACTCGGAATTCCCACCCTCGGGACCATGATGGCACATAACATTTTACTTGCTAGGCAAGCCAACGTTAGATGTATTTATTAATTATTTTTAACAAACTTCAAATACGATGACAATAATGAAATTGAATAGTCTAAAATAGGGGTGGGAAGTGGGTCGGGCCCTAAACTGGCCTAACGGGCTGGTCTCCTGGGCCGCGGTCCCGGGCCAGTCCCGTGCCTTAAATAAACGGGCTAAATGTGCTTTTTGTAGGAACCGGCCAAGGACCGGGCCCACAAACTCATGGTCCCGGGCTAAACAGTTCGGGCCCGCGGTCCCAACGGCTAAGCAGTAATTGTTTTTAAAAAATTAAATAGAAATTAGAGACAAAAAAATATTAAAAAAATATCTAAGGCAATGCCTTGTAAATTTATTATAGAATTGTGACCTAATTTGTTAATTCAAATTTAAAGACAAAAATATTATAAAAAGATATTCAAAGCAATGCCTTGTAATTTTATTATAACAATAAAAAACATGACAATATCTTTCTTAGTCTTCCTTCCCCCTATGGAATGAGCACAACAAGGTGCTAATACCACCAGTAACGGGAGTATCAGATGGGTCATCATTTGGATTAGCAGGGTTATCACTAGTTGGGTCAACATCAGGAGCAGGACTAGTGGGTGTATCATCGTCTGGTTGAGTTTCATCAAGATCAATTTCCTCATCATCATCAACCCGCTCCCCAAATAATGTCAATTAACAATAGTAACTCAATAACTAACATTTACAAGAAATCATACATCAAGAGAACAATTGTACGAGCAGTGGAGAATAACATGATAATCAATAGGCTCGAACTACTCGGATGTCTCAACTTTGCCAACTCAACGTTATCTACTTTTAACAATACATACAAGTGAAACTACTTCAATGAAGACAACAATTATTACGAAACTATAAGACAACAAGGTATAAGACAATTTAGATATATGAGGGAAACAAATCGAGACAAGTAGTAAATAAGTATGGAATCGGGGAGGGGATGGACATTTTAATACACGAAATGCTAAATGGCAAGTAGAAATTATGGCATGGGAGTCAAAATAAGTATGTGGCAATTAAGGCATAAAGACAAGACATAATATTAAGCAATGAAAATAGGGAAAATAAGTAATGTAACGGTTAAGTCATGGAAACAAGTAATTAATGAAATACGGGGAAAGCATGGAAACAAGTAATTTGACGGTGTATATACACTCGTCACCTCGCATATATGCTGCTACACATGTAATTCACATAGCACGTAGCTCAAGGGTTCCTAATTCCCTCAAATCAAGGTTAGACCCAACACTTACCTCACTCCGCAATCAACTCAAATTTCAACCACATCCTTGCCTTTCGAACAAGCCTCCAAACCAACCAAATCTAGTAAATTATTAACCAAACGATTCAAAATAAGCCTTAGAAACTACCCACGAATGAAAGAGGTTCAATTTAGATCATTATTGAAAAAGTTAGAAAAAGTCAACCCCGGGCCCGCTTGGTCAAAACCCGAAGTTCGGACCAAAACCCGATCACCCATTCACCCCCGAGCCTGGTTATGCAATTCAATTCGAAATCCGACCTCAATTCGAGGTCTAAATTCCAGTTTTACAAAAATCCATAATTCTACCCAAATCCTTAATTTCTACCATGAAAATTCTAGATTTGATGTTGAAATCTTATGAAATGTAACGGGTAATTGAAAAGAAGTAGATTGAAGTCACTTACCAATGAATTTAGGAAGAAAGCCTCTTGGGAAAATCTCCTCTAGGGTATTTAGGGTTGAGAGTTTCAAAGAAATGAGCTAAATCCCGCATTTTCCCTCTTTTACCCAGCTGCAGTTATCGCAATTGCGATACAAAGTTCGCAATTGCGATGATCGCAAAAGCGACCAACCCCTCGCAAATGCGAAGAAGCCACTGAGCCTGTTGTCATCGCAAATGCGACCATTTTGTCGCTAATGCGAACCAAAGCAGTTCGCAAATGTGAACTATACTTCGCAAATGCGAAGAAGCACCAAGTGAACAGCGGTCGCAATTGCGACCAAAACCTTCGCAATTGCGAAGATGCAGAGTCCGCAAATGCGAAGAATTTCTCGCAAATGCGAACTCTCCCCAACCCAGCCCAGGTTCGCAAATGCGACACATTGTTCGCAAAAGCGAGGCTCGCATTTGCGAGCCAGACCTCGCAAATGCCAGATCTGCAGACAACACCAGAAACAGAAATGCATCAGCTATTCTTCTAAGTCCAAAACCACTCCATAGCCTATCCGAAACTCACCAGAGCCCCTCGAGCTCCAAACCAAACATGCACACAAGTGTAGTAATATCATACGAACTCACTCGCGTGATCAAAACACCAAAATGACACTTAGAACTATGAATCGGATACCAAAACTAATGAAATTCTCAATGAAACTTAAGAACATGCAATTTCTCAACCGGACGTCCGAATCACGTCAAATCAACTCCGTTTTGCACCAAATTTTGCAGACAAGTCATAAATACTGAAACAAACCTATACCAAGTTCCGGAACTGAAATTCGAACCCGGTAGCAACAAAGTCAAACTATGGTCAAATTTATGAATTTTTTAAACCTTTAAACTTCTAATTTTTAACAAATTACGATAAATCAAGTTAGGGACTTCTGAATTCGATTCAGGGCAAACGCCTGAGTCCCAAATCATGATACGGACCCACCGGGACCGTCAAAACACTTATCCGAGTCTGTTTGCTCAAAACGTTGACCGAAGTCGACTCAAATGAGTTTTAAAGCACGATTTCACATTTTTCTCAATTTTTTCATAAAAACCTTCTGAAAAAAGGACACGGATTGCGCACACGAATCGAGAAAAGCTAAACGGATTTATTCGAGGTCTCATTGTACAGAAATGAAAGGTAAAACTATAGATGACCTATCGGATCATCACATTTAGAGGTCCGATTCATTACAAAGACAAGAATGGGATCAGATGCTACGTCAGATTTGTAGTGTTTAAGCAAGTGAAAATGACAGATTTTGTCCAACGAGAATCACTTCAAGTTTTATATCACATGGCTGCTCGGATCATCACAAGAAAATGGAAATCAGAATGAGGTTCTAGAGTTTACGAAGATTATTCTAATTTATGTCTTACGTAAAACATATATTTGGAGAACATTTTTCTATTAACTCTTCAAGGTTTCTGACAGAAGTTTTAACTTTAATCGAATTAGTACTCGTGTGATGGAAGTAACATATGATAATGCTAATTTACGACTCCATGTCTAAGATATACGAGTTTCATTACTGCCAGAGTTCAAAGAGGTATTTTGCGCAAAAAGAAGGGAAGAAAAAGGAATTTTCACTGATAAAAGAAGGAACGCAGTGATTTATCCTTGTAACTGGTGCCTCACAATTGCAACTTTTTAATGCTCCCTCCTTCTGTACACTACACAGACGGCCTCCTTCCGTTTTTATTCACAGCATGTTATCCAATCTATATGAGTTAGACAAACCTTCAACAGAAGAAATCTTGCCAATTTCGTATAGCTTTACGTTAATATCTCAGGTTCAGTGTTCCAAAACAAAATCACAGCACAACCTTTTTGGTTTAACATCAAATAACAGATAACTTCTTGTGTCTTGACTCTTTTGCTGCTAAATCAACCGATGTATCATCTTCACTGGATTGACAGCAGTCTTTAAAACCCTGCAATCAATACCGCAAAGAAAGTAGGAACATCGCCCCCTCTATACTTGGGAAATGCTGGCATGAACAGACCCCTTTTCACGAAGCTAGAAAGTTGTCACTCATTTCTAACAGCAACCGGTTTACCTCGACCCATGGAAAATCCCCTAGTGCCATCCGGCATGCGAGGCACAGAAGATTGCTTGCCTGCTGACTGATCACAAACTACTGCAGGCTGCCCTGCTACACTAACACCATTAGTATTGGAGGGGCCACTAGCCACATTGCTTCCACGATTCAAATTTGTTGTGGAAGCCCCTGTACGCCCTCCACGATTGTTTTGTTGAAACTGGGCAGCTCCACGTCCCCGGACCCGCGTCTGTCCTGGGCCTGGTCCCTGTACCTTACCCCGACCACGATTGTGCCCTTTCCTCTTTCCATTGCTGCCATGCTTGTCCTGTCCAAGTGAATTTTAAATGAAGTCACCAATAATCAGTGTTATCAAAGGCGAAAAACGGAAAAAAGCTCTAAGGTCTTTTGGGGTTTTAAGCGCAAAGCACAAATAAAGCGTGGGCATTAATGAAAAAAGGCGCAAGTGGAGAAAAAGTAAAAATATGTTTATACAGTCCAAGAGCAATAATTATAAGCATGAATAAATTGAAAAAAATTACGATAAAATAAAATATCAATTGTTTAGTGTCGCCTTGTCAAAATTACACGCATTGGCAAGGAAAGTATGCCTTAGAGCCTTGATGCAACACTGAAGCGCCCCCAAAGCGAGGCGAAGCGCTCAACATGTTTTGAGCCTCGCTTCAGGGCTTAAGCGCGCTTTTGACAACACTGCGAATAATATAAACTGAAGAATCATTCACTACATCCTGAAAGAAGTGTCATGTCTTTTAGGAGACCTATATCTGTAGGATTTTTCTGATGCAGTTTCTAAAAGAAAGTATGCAAAAATATCTCCATATTAATTAAAAACATGCGAACAACACTTACTGCTACATCATTTGACTGCTCAAAATGGCACGGAGATTCTTCTTCATGTTTCTCATTTAATTCTGATGCAAAATCATCATCTTCCTTGAAGTTGAGCCCACTTTCATGACCAACCTTCTTCTCTTGGGCTTGACCAGATTTAGCCTGTACGATTTAATCAAAATGCATAAGTACTGAGCAGATCAGAATTGTAGAATACCAACACATTTTATGTTAAGAAAAAGGGCTCCCTTTGAATCTTCCTATAAGTGGAGCCAGATGCTCTATCTTTTTGTGAGTCATGGAACTCTTCAGTTATCCTAAATGCATCTATCCATAAACTAAACCTTGTACCCTCATGAAAAGGGAGTTAAGCCCTGTAACCTCAGTGTAAAGAAAATGGATCTGGTGCCTAACTTAACCCCAAAAGTTAAGCCATGAGGTGAGGATTGTCCAAGACCATAAAGGAGGCAACAACCCATTCCCTCAACCAATGTGTGACAATATAGCATCGAGGTCCAACATTGGGTAAATCAAGAAATAGGAATGAGTTTGGATCTTCTACCATGTAAAGGATAAAGGAAATGGACCTTAGACCAAACTCATGAGGTGATGATTGCGCAAACCATATAAGAAGACAGCAGCCAACTCCCTCAACCAATGTGGGACACTTAACAGTCATGAGTAAGAGAACTCAAGCTTACTTGGAATTCAATAATGGACCGTAGCAACCTGAATGCTCAGAATATTGATTGTAACGATCTTCCTTAATAGAAACTAAGCTGATATAAAAGCTAAATATGAAAGTTAAAACACGTCTGATTAAGCATTCATTAAAGTTCATTCTTCTTTCACTATAAATGACAAGTTGGAAACTAAGCTGCTTTTAGGACATGGTTTCAAGTTTTATCAACAGGGATAAGAATAATCAGGACTTACTGTGCGTCTAAGCAGTAGACGGACTTTTAGACCATTTCGCCAGTTATCCACATCATTTAGCTCAAGAACCTATAAAATCATGTTGCAAAGTGAAAAAGGATGTCAGAGATTGAGATATACAAGGTGTAATTAAAAAAATACACTAATATTCACTTACCGCCTTCTCAGCCAATTCAACAGACTCGTACTCCACAAATACGTGCAACTGCATTGAGGTATTAAATTCAAGTTCTAGTAACAAACAACTGTATTTTAAAATACCAATATAGACAGAAAATGTTGTTCCTTCTCAAGAGATTCTTTTGGTAGCAGTAGACAATTTTGTCGGTTCCACTTGAGTAAGTTACTTTGCATTTCTTTTGTGGATATAGTTACTTTGTACCAGCAGTGTACATTATCTAATTTTAGCTCCCAAATCAGAACTTCAACAACTCATTACCATCATTTCTTACTCCAATTCTGAAAGCAGTTTCAAAATGTCATTTTTCTTTGTATCAGGTGACAGCAGTTTCAAAACGTCATACTTATGCATAAACTAGTTATTGATAATCAAACTGTCTGATGTTTACCTTGTTACTATACAAGGTGCTGTCTGACTTTACTGATCTAGATGCTGAAGAAGCCCCACCATTTGAAGGCTGAGGGTGGCAGGTGCGTATCATTTTTACCCTGACACAATTCATTATGCAGTCTTAAAAAGGCTGAATATTTGTTGGCCAAAATTTTCAGCCTATTCTGGATACAGCTACATCAAAACAAGTGTACCTTCCAACCGCTGAGAAAATCTTCATGAGGTTCTGGTGGCAGTGGTCCTCAGGCAAATTCTCAGCAACCACTATGCGAGACTAAAAATGAAAATAAGCAACAGATCAAAAGATTAACCAGCCAATAATAAAACAAAGCCTACTGACAGAAAAGATGAACCAGTAGATAGAAAAATGAAATGCTTCACGCATTCATAAATTGTCCTTGTTGTAAACCACTACTGCTATAGGAAACAAACTTACTTGCAACTCTTCTAGGGCAGCTTCAGTCAGAGGATTTTGCCGTTTAACTTTCTTTCCATCTTCACTAACTACCTAAAAGCAGAAAAGTCAAATAAGAAAATCTTCAAAATGAACATCAGAAAGAAAAAAATTGCAAGATAGCAATGACTGCAGGATCTTGCACAGGGGAAGCACAAAGAGTGATTTTAATGGTGGAGATGAGGATGGTGAGGAGATGAAAAGAGAACTGACAAGATTTATTGAGCTCCGCAGAACTTCGGCAAGCTGGGCATGACTACCTATTAGAGCTTTAATCTTCTTGAATGATGCAACCACAGATATTGGTACTGTAGCAAAGTACAAACAAGGAAGATCATGAAGAAATATTAACTTCAAAATATCAATCAAAACAAGATTAGTCAAGCAGGGAATAAGAACACTCACCATATGCTTCGGGATCCTTGATCATATGCCGTATCAAATTATCAGTCGTTGCCAAATTTAAATCACTGAAGTAGAACTCCACCTATAGAAAACAAGAATATACCTGAATTAGCTGATTAGAGAAAGAAAAGTGATTTTCATAGCTTTTAGAATTTTTTTAATTGTTAAAGGAAGTATGCTGATCATAGCTTTTCAAATTTTACAAATAATTGGAAAATTTTAAAAATGTCATTGAACAATTTTAAGCTTCCAGCGGTTCTTTCCAAACAAATTTGAAAAGCTGCAAGTATATATTCCAAAAAAATGTTCATGCTTTTTACAAGTACTTGAAACTTTTCATGGCATTTATTTTTAAGCAGCTTATCCCAAACAAATTTGAAAAGCTTCTAAGTCTAACTTCCAGCAAATTTTAGATCTTTCTCACTCATCAACACATGCTTTTGTTCTCTCCAGTGAACACTTCTTTTCCGACACTAAAACTTCCTCTTACATCAACAGATAAGACAGAAGTATAGTATTTAATTTCATCACATAGTTCTGATTCACTAAATTGACATATATCCATTGGTAAAAGATTCACATACTCCCTAATTAAGAACACAACAATCCATTTCCAATAAAATTATTTATGATGACTTTCCTGTGTTCATTACCGCGGCACACATCAACCAACCAAGACCAATACATAGTAGGTTCCTAAGGAAAATGTCAAATAGTACAATTGATCTTTTTTTAAGGGTGGTAAGAAGGTAAACAATTTTTTCTTTTGATAAGGGTAATCATTTTATTGATTGAGAAACAGCACTAAGAAAATGCTGATGAAGCATTAGATATTGTGCAAGGCACTGAGCAGATTTATATGTCGTATGCATCATCTACAAAAGTAGGTCTGCGCCAAAACGCTAACAAACAGATGGTTCTATTCTTAAGGCTTTTGTAAAGTAGGTTTGCACCAAAAGGAACCTTTTATCTTTTTGATAAGTAGAAATACGCTAGTTGTGGAATCAACTTGATTAGTTGTATCAAATTACAGGTAATAACTGAACAGCAATATGAAAATAGATGCCTTCAAATCCACTCTTCATTTGCAATAAACAACAAAAAAAGTATTTGAGTATTAATTACAGAATAACACTTATGAATACCTGATTGACGATCTTCTGAGCAGCTTCTTCAGTTAGCCCTCCATTCTTAGCTGAATTATTCGAATCAGCAGCAGCAACCTCTTGATCAACAAATCCTCGAGCAACACCGCCATAGTAAGGCGACGGAGGAGACTGCTGAGGCGCGTAAATGAACTGATTTTGTACTACAGGGACGACGTGAGTAACGTTGATCTGATGAAGGCGCGTGGCGTACACCCGCCCCGGCGCCGAGATTCGGGGCACGAAAGCAGGAGCCTGAGCGTTAAGCTTGCTTGTACTATTATTATTAGAAGAAGAAGAGGAGGATTCAAATGGACAGTCCTGATTTAAACTGAGAGATGCAGACGATGAACTGTGGGAATCTTCTTCTTCCAGAGCCATAAAAAAATAAAGAGATCTAGGGTTTTGAGGAGTAAGAAGCTTTAGTGTGTGTTTGTTCTCTTTTTTCTTTTGTGTGTGACTGTTAATAAAGGAAGTATCAGAAGATTTGCAAGACTTAAGGACAGTGGAGAGGATATTTCGATTGTCTGCTCGTTTACTATTATTATACTCTATATCAGTCCATCTTCTTCCACGGTCTATCTTCTTCCATTTTCCTTCCTCCGTTTTACCCTTTTAATTTTTATTTTTTTACTAGTGTTAGGGTATATTTTTTATTCTTTAAGAAAAAACTATTTAGCTCTAAACTTGATAAATATTTATCCTATTTCGCTAGCTTAATAAAGGAAGAAATTATGTCCTACATAAGTCCTCATATGCTTTATTATATTTTGAGAATTTTGTGAAAAATATCTTATAAAACTTATTGTTATTTCATGATCGGCCATTTTTGTATTAAAGAGCATATGATGAAAAAAATCGATATTTATCCCATTAAATAACCAAACGCTTGTTTGAGTAATAATTGTAACTTTAACTTTCATTCATTGACTTCCTAATTTGTACATAAGTAAATTCACGTCTTAATTTTTACAGATAAATAACTATCTCCATTTTGGTTTAGTAAAAATTGCAGTTAGACCTCTGTCCAGAAAAGGTCTAGCTCTTCTGTCTTAGAAATTCTAGATTTCTAGACTTCAATGATTTCCTCCTAGGAATGGTAGAAATCAGCCTTTGCAGTGGTCCAATTAATTTTGATTATTTTTCTAATTTTTTATTTTCTCTCAGAGATAGAAATATCTTAGATTCCTTAACACGCAATGTCAAAATAGCGAATTATAAAATCAAAACTGGATCTCTTCCGGTAGTCATTATTTATAGAGTATTGTATAAGGCCATGAGTTCAACCTTTAATATTGGAGCCATGAAAACCCTCCATAAAGGTGAAAATGTTCTCTTCCAAATAGACCTATAAAGATCTCATCTGTCAATATCAAAATCCATTTCTTGGAGCTAAGTTTCTCTACCACAAAAGTAGTTGTTCCAAGATGCTACTCAGGCTAAGAATCCAGAAAATACTACGGTCTCTCAGATCCAACAATATTCTAGCGGATCTGTGTCCATTTTTTTCGAGAGATCCCTTAGTCAAAGAGTCTCTATCTTTTCTTCTGCACAATCTGAAATTCAATCTGCTAGACATTTAAGAACTTCATTTCCTTCTAGGATCGAAACTGTTAATTTTGATTCTAGGATCCCACAAGCCAAATATTCCGTAGAAACAGCCGCTCCAACAGAAGTTAATTATGAACAACCTCAATCTCCCACTTACTCATCCCTAGGTGCTGAATTAGGTATTTTGAAAAAATAGTTTCAAATTGATAAAGATAAATTTCGAGCAAATTTTTATTCACAAGAAAACATTTACTTGTTTTTTCAAAAATTTTAAGGAGACAAAAGAAAAGATCTTCAAAATATTTACTATGAGTCTTTAAACTTCACAAAGAACAAATTAATTTCTTTAAACTTCCAAAACAATTCTCAAAACTCAAATTCTTATTTTTCAAAAAACTTGACAAAGTTTCACAAGAATTCACTTTGATTCACATGATTTTGATGTTGAAATCTAAGATATATTGATGGAATATGATTAGAATCACTTACCCAAAGCTTATAGAAGAAAATCTCCTCTCCAAATCGCCTTTTACCGAGGCTAGGGTTCTAAAATGAGAGAATGTGTTGAAAATCTTGTCCCCCAGCCCTTTGTACCAGCTGCAGTTGTCGTATTTGCGATGCGAACCCTTGCAATTACGGACCAGGGATCGCATTTGCGAATCCTGACAACCTCCTTCAATATCGTAATTGCGACAAGAGGCTTCATAATTGCGAAGCTGTGTACCTCGCAAAAGCGAACAAATGTTCGCAAATGCGAACTAAGTCAAAAGCCATCGAACTTCGCAAATGCGAAGGGGTAGTCGCAATTGCGACATTTGAGCCCCCACTGTCATATTCGCAATTGCGATGCTGGCGCTCGCAGTCATGATACCTGAGCACAAGCAGCACCAGCAGTTCATTTCAGTTAAAATCCATTTCGAAACATGTCCGAAACTCATCCGAGCCCTCGAGGCTCCAAACCAAAGGACCCACACAAGTCTAAAAACACCGGGTATCTTTAGGGAAATATCTTCTGAGATACTTAACAACCTTAAGTGTAAAACCCTTTCTGATTTCAAATAGTATAAAGATTTCTTTCTTACCCGAATCTACGAAAAACCAGATGGTAACCTCCCGTACTGGAAAGAAAAATTCCTAGATAGTCTACCTAAGTCTCTTAGAGATTTAGTCAAAGAGGAACTCCAAAATCAATATACTAGTGATATTATTCCTTAAGAACAAATCACCTATGGCCAACTTACCAATCTCATTCAACATGTTGCTCTCAAAATCTGTCGACATGATAAGATATTGAGACAATTAGCCAAAGATAGAATACAAACTCGCCGATATCTAGGTAGTTTCTGTGAACAATTTGGCTTACCCCCTTGTAATAAAAGGCCTCATAAGAGGCGAACACCTAGAGATAAAGAGATTTCAAAACATAGATCTTCTGCACCCAAGTTTAGGAAGACTAAACTTTTTCCCTTTAAATCCAAAACCATTCACAGTAAACCTAGAACATCAACTTTCCAAACTCCCAATTCTGGCAAATGTTTCAAGTGCCACAAACTAGGGTATATCGCCAAGTACTGCAAGTTGTCTAACAAAGTTAGAAGCCTTGATTTAGATAAGTCCATTCTTAACCAGATTGAGCAACTTCTATTAGAAGATAGTGACACTTCTAATATTGCTGATGATGAACTTGAACAATAATTCAACCAACTCGAAGAAGATGATACAGAATCATCTTTATCTCAGTCTAGTCAAGAAGACCAAAATAGCCAACCTGAGATTAATGTTCTCTCCAAAGAACATGATCTTCTTCTTTAGATAATAAGCAACCTTCAAGACTCTGAACAAAAGAAGGATTATCTTGAGCAGTTCAAACGAACTATAAATAAACATTCTACATCTTTCTATAGTGTCTTTTCCAATTATCCTCAAGTTGTGAATACCTATAATATTACTGATATCCTCAGTAGATTCCCTCCCCAGAAATGTAAGGTAGTAAATATCCAAGATCTCCAAACTGAGATAGCACTCCTTAAGGAAGAAATTCGGGAAATTAAGGCTAGACAAGAGATAGATCATCTGATTTTCCAACAACTCTCTACCAAATTTGAAGAGCCCAAACAAACTGAAACCAAGCCAATTGACCAAGAAGTTTTCATCAACCACCTCTCCAGAATTTTCATACGGAAATGGCATATGAGAATTACCCTAATTGCCAGTAAATCCTTTACCTTAGATATCGTTGCCTTATTGATGCAGGTGCATATCTTAACTGCATACAAAAATGACTCATTCCAACCAAATTCTTTGAAAAATCCAAAGAGTAGAGCTGCCAGTGGCAAAAAACTAGGAATCAACTTCAAACTCTCCAATGTTGAAGTCAGAACCTCTTTAGAAAATTCATCTTTGTCAGCCTCAAGTTCCTTTCTATTAGTAAAAGACCTTACTAATCCAGTTATATTGGGTACTCCCTTCATCGAGGAGCTCATACCTTTCATGGTAACCAACGAACAAATTCTAATCGAACGTATAGGAAGTAGAACCTTTTCTTCCCTTTGATAAACCTCCGACCATAAAAAGTAAAGAAACGCATATCAACTTTCTCACAGAAGAAATTGCATTCCAGAGATTACAACAACAACTTCAAGATTCTTCTCTCCAATCCAAAATAATAACTTTAGAAACCAAAATCCAGGAAAAACTTTGTGTTGATTTACCTACAACCTTTTGGAATCTCAAGAAACACATTGTTAGGCTTCCTTACGAACCTGACTTTGATGAAAACAACATCTCCACAAAAGCTCGTCCTATCCAAATGAATCGCGAGCTAATATTCATTATCAAAAAGAAATCAATGATCTTCTTGATAAACGCATCATCTCTCCAAGCAAATCCCCTTGGAGTTGTGCTGCCTTTTACGTCAATAAAAATATAGAGATTGAACGAGGTGTCCCTCGATTAGTCATAAATTATAAACCATTGAACAAAGCACTCCGCTAGATTAGATATCCCATTCCAAACAAAAGGATTTAATTCAGTGACTTTATGTTGCAACTATCTTTTCAAAATTTAATTTAAAATTAGAATTTTGGCAAATTCAAATAGATCCCAATGAGCGGTATAAAATTGCTTTTACTGTACCATTTGGGCAATATAATGGAATGTAATGCCATTTGATTGAAAAAATGCTCCTTCCGAATTTCGAAGGATAATGAATGATATTTTTAATCCTTTTTCAAAATTTATTATTGTCACAATCCAAAATCCACAAGCCATGATGGCACCTAATCCAATCCACTAGGTAAGCCATCAGTCACATGATATCAATAAAAATGAAATAACATGGTCTAATAACTCAATAACGGAAGAATACCATAAATTATCTGAGAATAAAACCAAAACGCCATTACAACCAACCTCAAAATCTGGTGTCAACGAGTACACGAGCACTACTGAATAACAAGATACAAGCAAAATCCTCTAATACAACTGTCTAAATATAAGAACAGTAAAGATAAAGATAACATGAAGAGAACTTCAAGGGCTGCAGATGATATGGCAGCTACCTCGTAGTCTCCCAAAAGCTGGCATAACTCAAGTTTGAAAATCACCTCCGCCAGATGTACCTGGATCTGCACACGAGGTGTAGAGTGTAGTATGAGAACAAATGACCCAATGCACTTAATAAGTAACAATGTTAACCTTGGGTTGAAAGTAGTGATGAGCTCAAAACAACAATCCAATACCAATACTAATAACCGATAACAGTTTAGAATATAAAGGATAAACCGTAGAAACAGTAGCTCAATAATATCAATTCAGCTTGTTCACATTTCAGTAATTTAGGCATGCTTTCAAGTATAACAGTTAAAGCCCAACACAGATAAAGCAGGTCCATTATCAGGTAGCATGAGGAAAGTACATCTCTATGCCTACATGTCAGGTATACATGTCAATCAGCAGTGTCACAGTGGATCCATCAAGAATATTTACACTTAGCACTGTACGGATGCCTGGCATAACTGCCCATCATCAAGCACATATATGAAATATTGTGCCTGCGCCCACTACTGGCATGTCAGACTCCAGAGGGGCGGATCCTGCCCAAGCGCTAATTATAATCATTTAGCCTAGAAATGAGGCCTAGTACACACGTCGCCCCAAAACAATATCACTTAGCCCAATATGGGCCTGACGTACACTTCACCTCAAAATCAGTACCAAATCGGCTCTAAGGACCAAACTCAGTCATTTACCATTTGAGTCTTAGATAAACACATCTCAAATTCTCAGTTTAATAGTTTTACCATTAAGCGGTATCAGCAACATGTGAGTAATCAAATAAAAAGTATTGAGACAGAGATATCATCCACGGATATAGTATCATGACTGAGAACATGTGTGTAAATAAGGTATATAACTCAGAAACAACAAGAATAGCCCTATCAAGTCTCAAACAGTTAGCACATAGCCTAGACATAATGTCAAACATGATTCACAGTTCAAATAATCAAACAAGTAGGGGGAACGCGGGGATAACATGATATGATAGTAAAACAATCTCGGTAATAGCCTAAAAGCCTCCCCAAACCATGAACACACCGGTGCACGCACACACGCCCGTCACCCCAATATCTTTCATACAACGTAGTTCTCAAGGTTGAATACCCTTAAATTCAAGTTTAGATGTGTTACTTACCTCAAAACGCAAAAATCACAATTCGAACAAGCCCGTCCCACGCATATCGACCTCCAAATGACTCGAATCTAGTCATAAACAACTAAATATCAACAAATAATGTCGTAGGAAACAACTTCAAATAATAAAGTTTCGATCTTTATCAAAATCAAAAAGTCAACCCAAAAATTCCACCTCGGGCTCGCATGTCGGAACCTGATATAATAACAAATTCCGGACACCCATTCGATTATGAGTCCAACCATACCAAAATCATCCAATTCCGATTCAAACCTTCATTTTTCATTTTTGAAACATTTCCACAAAATCCCTTATTTTTTCACTTTAATTCACTAATTAGATGCTAAAAACAAAGATGGAATCATGAAATAATAACAAATCTGAGTCAAAAACACTTACCCTGATCCATATCTTAAAAATCCCCTAATCCATTGCCCAAAACCGAGCTCTACAACTCAAAATATGAAATAATACTCTAACCCTCGATTTGGATTTTTAAATCTGCTGCCCAGATGGTCTTCTTCGCGAACGCAGAAAATGCCTTATATTCGTGAAGCACAAAAGATACCAGCTCACAAAACCTCCTACGTGAACATAATGCCTCACAGTGCTAAGCCTACGCGAACGCTTCTCCCAGACTGCGAACGTGAAGGCTTAAGGCACGGTATCCAAGTCGGCCTCACCCTTCTACGCGAACGCATCACTCCACTCGTGATCGCGATGCGCATCCCCTTCTAACCTTCGTGAATGCGTCGCATTCTTCGCGAACGCGAAGAACAAAATCACCTGCCACCTAGTAACACTGCGTGAACGTGACTACCATGTCGCGATCACGATGAAGAGTACACCAGATATCAGATCAGCAGTTCCTTAAGACCAAAATGAATCCGAACTTCATCCGAATCACACACGAGGCCCCCAGGACCCAGTCCAAACATACCAACATGTCCTAAAACATGATATGAACTTAGTCGAAGCCTTAAATCACATAAAAAACATCAAAATCACGAATAGCACCCAATTCAAGCCGAATGAACTAATGAACTTCCAACTTCTAAAACTAATGCCGAATCATACCAAACTAATTCTGATTGACCTAAAATTTTGCACACAAGTCATAAATGACACAACCGACCTATTCCAACTTTCGAAACAAAAATCTGAACCCGATATCAATAAAGTCAACTCTCAGTCAAATCTCTTAAACTTCAAAACCTTCAACTTTCCAACTTTCGCCAATTCAGGCTGAAACAACTTACGGACCTCCAAATCGATATCTAGACATATGCCCAAGTCCAAAATCACCATATGATGCTATTGGAACCCTCAAAACTCCATTACATACTCGTCTACACAAAAGTCAAATCCCGATCAACTTAAGCCTTCAACCTTGGGACTAAATTTTCCAATTCACTCCGAAACCTCCCCGGAACCAATACAACCACCCCGACAAGTCACATAACCATAAATAAGAATAGAAGAAGCAATAAATGGGGTAACTGGGCTATAATAGACAAAACGATCGACCGAGTCGTTATATTCTCCCCCTTTTAAACAAATGTTCGTCCTCGAACGGGTCTAGAATCATACCTAGAGCCTCAAATAGGTGTGGATAACTGCTCTGCATCTCCCACTTGGTCTCCCAAGTAGCCTCCTTGATTGGCTGTCCTTTCCACTGAACCTTCACTGAAGATATATTCTTTGATCTCAGCTTTCGAACCTGCCGATCCAAAATGGCCACCAGGTCCACATCATAAGTCAAATCCCCATCTAATTGAACCATGCTGAAATCCAAAACATGAGACGGATCACCATAATACTTCTGGAGCATAGAAACATGAAACACTAGGTGAACACCAGATAGACTAAGTGGCAATGCAAGCTTGTAGGCCACCTCTCCAATCCTCTCAAGCACCTTAAAAGGACCAATATACTGAGGGCTCAACTTGCCCTTCTTCCCGAACCTCATCACACCCTTCATGGGTGAAACTCTGAGCAACACCTTCGCTCTCACCATATATGCAATATCACGAACCTTCTGATCAATGTAACTCTTCTGCCTTGACTGTGTTGTACGGAGCCAATCTTGAATCAACTTGACTTTCTCCAAGGCATCCCGAACCAAATCAGTGCCCAATAACCTAGCTTCTCCTGGCTCAAACCAACCAACTAGAGAACGACACCGCCTTCCATATAAGGCCTCATAAGGAGCCATCTAAATATTCGATTGGTAGCTATTATTGTAGGCAAACTCTACAAGTGGTAGAAACTGATCCTACGAACTCCCAAAATCCCTAACACAAGCGCATAACATATCCTCCAAGATCTGAATTGTGCGCTCGGACTGTCCGTCCATCTAGGGATGGAATGTTGTTCTCAACTCAAACCATGTGCCCAACTCTCGTTGCACTGCTCTCCAAAAATATGATGTGAATTGCATGCCCCGATCAGAAATAATGGACATCAGCACACCGTGAAGATGAACAATCTTGTGGATATAGATCTCAGCCAGACGCTCTGAAGAATAGGTAGTCACAACCGGAATGAAATGTGCAGACTTAGTTAACCGGTCCACAATCACCCAAACTGCATCAAATTTCTTCAAAGTCCGTAGGAGCCCAACAACGAAATCCATGGTAACACGCTCCCATTTCCACTTGGGGATCTCAAGTCTCTGAAGCAAACCGCCTGGCCTCTATTGCTCATACTTCACCTGCTGACAGTTCAAGAAATGAGCCACATACTTTACTATATCTTTCTTCATTCTTCTCCACCAATAGTGTTGCCTCAAAATCCTAATACATCGTAAACGCACCTGGATGAATGGAATACCGCTACTGCGGGTCTCCTCAAGAATCAACTCACATATCCTATTAACATTGGGCACACAAATCCAACCCTGCATCCGCAACACTGCATCATCCCCAATAGAAACCTCCTTGGCATCATCGCGTTGTACTGTATCCTTAAGGACAAGCAAATGGGGGTCATCATACTGACGCTCTTTGATGTGCTCATACAAAGAAGACCGAGAACAACACAAGCTAGAACCCGGCTAGGCTCTGAAACATCTAACCTCACAAACTGATTGGTTAAGGCCTGGACATTTGTTGCTAGCAGTCTCTCACCAACTGGAATATATGTAAGTCTACCCATACTCACGGCCTTCCTAGTCAAGGCATCGGCTACGACATTGGCCTTCCCCGGATGATACAAAAGGGTGATGTCATATTCTTTTAACAGCTCTAAACACCCCCGCTGCCTCAAATTTTGATCCTTTTGCTTAAACAAGTGTTGTAGGCTCTGATGATTTGTAAATACCTCACAAGGCACGCCGTAGAGATAGTGCCTCCAAACCTTCAGTGCGTGTACAATAGTTGCCAACTCTAAATCATGAACGGGGTAGTTCTTCTCATGGGGCTTCAACTGGTGCGAAGCATAAACAATCATCCCACCTTTCTGCATCAAGACACACCTAATACCAATCCTTGAAGTATCGCAATAAACCGTATAAGAACCCAATATTAAAGGCAAAACTAGAACTGGAGTTATGGCCAAGGCAGTCTTGAGCTTCTGAAAGCTCTACTTACACTCATCAGATCACCTGAATGGGGTACCCTTCTGGGTCAATCTAGTCAAAGGTACAACAATGGACGAAAAACCCTTCACAAAACGACGATAATATCCAGCCAAGACAAGAAAACTCCGAATCTCAATAGCTAAAGATGGTTTGGGCCAAATATGAATTGCCTCAATCTTCTTTGGATCTACCTTGATCCCCTCACTGGACATTACGTGCCCCAAGAATGCCACAGAATCAAGCCAAAACTTACACTTGGAGAATTTGGCATATAGTTTCTTTTCCCTCAATGTCTGGAGTACAATCCTCAGATGTTGCTCATGATCGGCTTGCCTGTGTGAGTACACCAGTATATCATCAATGAATACTATGACAAAAGAATCAAGATATGACTGGAATACAATGTTCATTAGATGCATAAATGCTGCTGGGGCATTTGTAAGCCCAAAAGACATCACAAGAAACTAGTAGTGACCATAGTCGGACCTGAATACCGTCTTTAGAATATCAGAATCCCGAATCTTCAACTGGTGATACCCAGAACACAAATCAATCTTAGAGAATACTCTAGCACCCTGAAGCTGGTCAAATAAGTCATCAATGCGCGGTAGTGGGTACTTATTCTTAATTGTAACTTTGTTCAACTGCCTGTAATCAATGCACATCTGTATAGTACCATCATCCTTTTTCACAAACAAAACCGGTGCACCGCAAGACGACACACTAGGCCTAATGAATCCCGTATCAAGTAGCTATTGAAGCTATTCTTTCAATTCCTTCAACTCTGTTGGTGCCATACGATATGGAGGAATAGAGATGGGCTGAGTGCCCGACACCAAGTCAATACCAAAATCAATATCCCCGCTGGGTGGCATGCTTGACAGGTTTTCAAGAAACACATCCGGAAAGTCTCTCACTATCAGAACGGACATATTGGTAGGAGTATCATCACTAACATCCCTCACAAAGGCCAAATATGCCAAACATCCCTTCTAAACCATCTGTTGGGCCTTCAAATATGAAGTCACTCTACGGGGAACATAGTCTAGAGAACCTCTCCACTCAACCCTAGGTAATCCCGGCATCGCCAACATCACAGTCTTAGCGTGACAATCCAGAATAGCGTGATATGTTGACAACCAATCCATGCCTAAAATCACATCAAAATCAACCATGTTAAGCAGTAAAAGATCAAATCTCATCTCTAATACCCCAATAGTCACCAAACACGATCGATATGCACGGTCCACAATAATAGAATCATCCACCAGTGTAGATAAATGAGCATGCATAACTAAGGAATCACGGGGTATATCCAAATAATAAGCAAAGTACGATGATATGTATGAACAAGTGGAACCAGGGTCAAATAATATGGAAGCATCCCTGTCGCACACTAAAACAATACATGTGATCACCGCGTCTAAAACAACTACCTCTGGCCTGGCAGGAATAGCATAACATCGAGCTTGACCACCACCTGTTCGACCTCCCCCTCTAGGGTGACCCTGAACTACCTAAGTCCCACCCCGAGCTGGTTGAGCGGGTGATGAAGCAAATGGTGTAGGGGTCATAGACTGGCCTCCCTACTGCACTGGACCTTTGTAGTGACGAGGGAATAATTCCTCACATGCTCCAATTCTCCACAGCCGTAACAGCCTCGAGTTGGAAATGATGGCAGGGCCTGAATCGGACCCCGAGAACTAGAATAGCCATTGGAAAAACCCGGTACTAACGAACCGTGAACTGATGGAGTACGAGATGAACTTTGATCTGGGAGGGCACTGAAAGATGACTAACCTGGACGAGCATTGTATGAACCATGACTAGCTGATATACCACGATGAACCAGACGAGCCATCTGAGCGGTCTTGTAAGGACGACCTCTGTTGTGATGTGACTGACCTCCAGATGTGGTACCACTGAAACCACCAAAACCACTGGGCCTCTTGCCCTCCCTCTCCTCACGCTCAAGCATACAAACCAAATCTAAGCGCCTAGCAATCTCGACTTCCTGGTCAAACCTAGCATCCGTCTCGGCCTCTCGGGCCAAACTATAACGTAGGCCATAGTTGAGGTCATCAATGAACCTCTTGATCCTCTCTCTCTCTCTCTCTCTCTCTCTCTCTCTCTCTCTCTCTCTCTTTGTGGGAACCAACCATATAGCATGACGGGCCAAATTCGCAAATCTCATCTCATAATGGGTCATAGTCATATCTCCCTGGCATAGCTGCTCAAAATCTCTATGCAGGTCCTCCCTGCGAATCTGTGGAACAAACTTCTTTAAAAAGAGAATGGAGAACTCATGCCATGAAAGTGGTGCTGTGCCAACTGGCCTGCTCAACTCATAGGCCTGCCACCATCTGTAGGCTACCCAATCAACTGAAAGGTGGTAAATGCAACTCCACTAGTCTCCAAAATGCCCGGTGTGTGAAGAATCCGCTAACACCGATCTAATAAATCCTAAGAATTCTCTGACTCCTCGCCGCTGAAATCTGGAGGATTAATCCTCCCAAACCGCCTGAGTCTCTTCTGCTCCTCATCACTCATAGGTAAGCCAACCTCAACCCGATCAGCAACAACTGGCTGGGATGGTAGTACCCTCGGTGTCTGGAGTCCCTCTGCTACATGCTCTAGAGTACGGGCGGCAGGAGTCTGGGTACCTCCCCCAGCTTGTGAAGTGGCCAGTACAGCTGGAACTGAGACTGCCTGAGCCAGGCTTGTGCACACAGTCAAAATCTGGGCTAAGGCCTCCTGAAGGCCTGGGATAATAATGGGCACAGCTGGTGCCTGAGCTGGTCCCACCGGCTCAACCATATCTAGTATCTGCTCCTCAGTTGGAGTAACTGGTGGCTCCATAGGTGTAGCTCCGGCTGTAGTACGAGCCACACCTCAGCCTCTACCACAACCCCAGCCTCTACCGCGACCCCAGCCTCTCGCGGCCCTATTTGGTGGTATTGGTGTTCATCCGCCTGATCCGGTCGTACATGTCCCCACCATCTATGAGAGAATAAAATAATAGAAGTTCAGATTCCGGAATTAACAAATCTGCACCACAAGAAAACAAGAAAGTGAAGTTTCCTAACAGTTCGACAGCCTCTCGAAGATAAGTACAGACGTCTCCGTACCGATCCGCAAGACTCTACTAAACCTGCTCATGACTCGTGAGACCTAAGTAACCTAGTGCTCTGATACCAAATTGTAATGATCCAAAAACCACAAGTCGTGATGGCACCTAACCTAACCAGCTAGGTAAGCCAACAGTCACATGATATCAATGAAAATGAAATAACATGGTCTAATTACTCAACAGCAAAAGAATACCATAAACTATCTGAGAATAAAACCAAAATGCCACTACAACCAACCCCAAAATCTGGTGTCAACGAGTACGAGCACTACTGAATAACAAGGTACAAGCAAAATTCTCTAATACAACTGTCTGAATATAAGAACAGTAAAGATAAAGATAATAGGGAGAGAACTTCAAGGACTGCAGATGATATGGAAGCTACCTCGTAGTCTCCCAAAAGCTGGCATAACTCAAGTCTAAAACTCACCTCGGCCAGATATACCTGGAACTGCACATGAAGTGTAGAGTATAGTGTGAGTACAAATGACCCAATGCACTCAATAAGCAACAATGTTAACCTTGGGGTGAAAGCAGTGACGAGCTTAGAACAACAATCCAATACCAATACCAATAACCGATAACAATTCAGAATATAAAGGATAAACCGTAGAAACAATAGCTCAATAATATCAAGTTCAGCTTGTTCACATTTCAGTAATTTAGGCATGCTTTCAAGTATAACAGTTAAATCCAAACAAAGATAAAGCAAGTCAATTATCAGGTAGCATGAGAAAGTACATCTCTATGCCTACATGTCAGGTATTCATGTCAATCAACAATATCACAGTGGATCCATCAAGAATATTTACACTTAGCACTGTACGGGTGCCTAGCATAACTGCCCATCATCAAGCATATATGTGAAATACTGTGCGTATGCCCACTGCTAGCATGTCAGACTACGGAGGGGTGGATCCTACCCAAGCGCTAATTATAATCATTTAGCCCGGTAATGAGGCCTGGTACACGCGTCGCCCCAAAATACTAACACTTAGCCCAATATGGGCCTGGCGTACGCGCCACCTTAAAATCAGTACCAAACTTGCTCTAAGGCCCAAACTCAGTCATTTATCTTTTGAGTCTTAGATAAACACATCTCAAATACTCAGTTTAACAGTTTTACCCTTAAGCGGTATCAACGACATGTGAGGAATCAAAATAAGAAGTACTGAGACAGAGATATCATACACGGATATAGTATCAATACTAAGAACATGTGTGCAAATAAGGTATATAACTCAGAAACAGCAAGAATAGCCCTATCAAGTCTCAAACATTTATCACATAACTAGACATGATGTCTATCATGATTCACAGTTCAAATAATCAAACAAGGTAAGGGAATGCAGGGATAACATGATATCAGAGAAAAAAGGCCCGGTAATAGCCTAAAGGCCTCCCCAAACCATGAACATACCAGTGCACGCACACACGCCTGTCACCTAGCATGTACGTCACCATAATGTCTTTCATACAACATAGTTCTCAAGGTTGAATACCCTCAAATCCAAGTTTAGATGTGTTAGTTACCTCAAAACGCGCAAATCACAACTCCAACAAGCCCTTCCCTCGCGCATCGGCCTCCAAACAACTCGAATCTAGTCATAAACAACTCAATATCAACAAATAATGCCGTAGGAAACAACTTCAAACAATAAAGTTTCGATCTTTATCAAAATCAAAAAGTCAACCGCAGGCCCGCACCTCGAAACCTAACAAAATTCACAAATTCTGGACACCCATTTGATTACGAGTCTAACCATACCAAAATTATTCAATTGCGACCTCAAATTGACCTCCAAACCTTCATTTTTCATTTTTGAAAAGTTTCACAATATCCCCCATTTCTTCACTTTAATCCACTAATTTGATGCTAAAAACAAAGATGGAATCATGAAATAATAACAAATCTGAGTCAAAAATACTTCCCGATCCAAATCTTGAAAATCACCTCCACAATCACCCAAAACCGAGCTCTACAACTCAAAATAATAAAATAATACTCTAACCCTTGATTATGGTTTTTAAATCTGTTGCCCAGATGCTCCTCTTCACGAATGCGGAAAATGTCTCGCTTTCACGAAGCACAAAAGATACCATCTGACAAAACCTCCTACGCGAACGTGATACGTAGTTCGAGAACACGATGCCTCACAGTGCTAAGCCTACGCAAATGCGTCTCCCCGACCGCGAACGTGAAGGCTTAAGGCCTGGTGCCCCAGCCGGCCTCACTCTTCTACGCGCACGCATCACTCCACTCGCGATCGCGATGCACAGCCCCTCTTAATCTTCGCAAACGCGTCGCCTTTTACGTGAACGCGAAGAACAAAACCACTTTCCACCTAGTAACACTACGCGAACGTGACCACCGTGTCGCGATCGCAATGAAGAGTACACCACATATCAGATCAGCAGTTCCTTAAGAGCAAAATGAAGCCGAACTTGGTCCGAATCACACCCGAGGCCCCCAGGATCCCGTCCAAACATACCAATAGGTCCTAAAACATGATATGAAATTAGTCAAAGCCTAAAATCACATAAAACAACATCGAAATTACGAATCGCACCCCAATTCAAGCCTAGTGAACTAATGAACTTTAAGCTTCTAAAACTAATGTCGAATCATACCAAACCAATTCCGATTGACCTCACATTTTGCACACAAGTCAAAAATGACACAACGGACATATTCCAACTTTCAGAACTAAAATCTGAACCCGATATCAATAAAGTCATCTCTCGGTCAAATCTCTCAAAATTCCAAACCTTTAACTTTCCAACTTTCGCCAATTCAAGCCGAAACGACCTACGGACCTCCAAATCAATATCCAGACATACGCCCAAGTCGAAAGTCATCATACGAATCTATTGGAACCCTCAAAACTCCATTCCGAATTCGTCTACACAAAAGTCAAAACCTAGTCAACTCTTTCAATTTAAGCCTTCAACCTTGGGACTAAGTGTCCCAATTCACTCCAAAATCTCCCCGGAACCAATCCAATCACCTCGGCAAGTCACATAACCATAATTAAGCGTAGAAGAAGTGATAAATGAGGGAACGAGACTATAATACACAAAATAACCGGCCGAGTCGTTACAATTATTATTTATGTTGATGTTTTTTAGTATTTTCTACTAGCATAGATCAATATTTTAAACATCTAAAGATTTTCTTTAATGTTGTTTAAAGAAAATGGATTGTTTTATCAAAAATTAAATATGGTCTTTTTCAAATCAACATCTGATTTCTTGGGCACATTATCCAGCAGGGAACAATTGTCCCTATTCGAAGGTCCATACAATTCGTCGACAAATTTTCTGACCAAATCTTAGATAAAACTCAACTTCAAAGATTTTTTTGGATGTGTTAATTATGTTTCAGATTTCATTCCAAGTCTTAGCAATTTGCTAAAACCTCTCCATGATTGGTTGAAAAAACCTCCTCCACCGTGGACTCCTGTCCACACTAATGTTATCAAGGAAATAAAATTGAAAGTCAAAGACCTTCCTTGCTTTTCTCTCTTTGATCCTTCTTCATTTAAAATAGTTGAAGTTAATGCACCAGACATTGGTTGTGATGGAATTTTTAAGCAGAAAAAGATGGCAAGGAACATATTGTTGCATTTACATCAAATCATTGAAATAATTCTCAACAAAATTATCCTACAATTAATTTTTTTTTTCCAGCAATTTTTTTATTCATTTCCAAATTTCAAGCCGATTTACTAAATCAAAAGTTTTTGTTAAAAATTGATCGTAAACCTGCAAAATCTGTTTTGCAAAAAGATGTACTAAACCTTGCTTCTAAACATATAGTTGCTAGATGGCAGTCTATTTTATCTATTTTTTATTTTGATATAGAGCATATCAAAGGGAGCTCAAACTCTATTCCAGATTTTCTTACCCGAGAATTCTTGCAGGGAAGGTAAGATGCCTAGGAAAAAGACGACGGAGCTTTCACATTCTTAAATTCATGCTCTTCCTCCGCCAGAGGAAGATATGACTGAAGTTGTACCCAAATAGTCCCAAATAGATGTTGTATCCCAACAACAAGCCATTTCAGTTGCCTCCAAGCAACTTTCAAAAGACACAGCTGGACCAATCCGGCCCAAATACAGAAAACCATCAAACTATGTCATGAACGGAGTTCCTCAAACGTATCTCATAGAAAACTCAGAGCCCATTCCAATTTCTAATCCAAATAAATGGGAAGATTAGTTGAGGAAGAAGAATCTCAACAAGTTCAATCTCAACTTGCCCAGACCATGTCTTCTCCTAGGTCGGATAAAGAATCCATGCATTGGTGTAACTTATGGGATTCAAATATCCAATGACCATGCCTGACCTTTATTGAAAACAACTAAGTGATCAGTATCAATTATATCAAAATTATTGTACCAATATGGCAGCATGAAGCCACACATCTTCTTCCAATCTCGTGGCATCCCAGAGCCACACAACCTCCTCACATCCTGTGGTTTCATTGAATGTTTATCCAACATCCCACAAAACATAAGCACGGTGCATTGACACCCAATCTATTTCTTCAAGCAAAGGTTCCTCCTCCGAAAAATACACTTACATTAAGAATGAAAATGACTACCCACTTATTCAAATTGAACCAGAATTCTGGAACCCCAACCCTCAAGAGGTAGCTAAGCAAATACTTAGCCCTTCAACTAATTTCATACAAAAGAGTTCCAGTTATACCCAAAAATACTATGAGTTCATTCTCATAGACACCAGATCCTGCTTATTCAAACCCCACAAAGATAAGCAGACCCAGTCACATGCTATAATGTGGATTAATAAAATAATCTCATCAAAATAATAGGGCACCCATCCAACAAAATACAAAAAGCTTTCTTAGCCTTTTGATCCACAAATTTATAATTATTATGACTACCAGGTATCATGGATGAATGCTTTCACCTTCCAAAACCAACTCGGAAAACATTGAAGGTTTATCCTCTGGGGTAAAATAATTAACCTCTGAATTCCCTTAGTGGTGTCCTGCTTATGGTCATAAGATTGAAATTCTCCATTCACCAGTAAAAGAAGGATATGACTATTTTTGCCACAGATTTTCTAATGAGCAACAAATATCCATACTCCTCCAATTTTCCCATAGATTCCACATCCTGTGGATCTACTCCCAGAAAATTTTGTTTCACAAACTAGAAGGACACAAAGGACTACCATGGTTAGCCCTCCAAGGCCACTGCAAGTGGTATAAAAATTGGGATACGTCTGAAGCCTATGTTCCAGCAATAGAAAAGTAGTTTTTGGCCAATCCACAATATCTAACTCTAATAGATGCTGCCCAAATTATATTTTTACAGCAAAAATCTATTGCAGCTGCACAACTAGCCAGCTCCAACAGCAAGTTAGATTTTATCCAGCAAATGAAAAAAATTCTTCAACAAATCAAGACATAAATTTCAAGTCAACAATGTCGAGCATCTTCGTCTGAAAAATCATCATCATCATAGAAGAAGACCCTGATATAATTTTCTTGAAAAATAATCAGGGATTATATCAGCATGACAATATATTGACATCACCACAACTGACATCATCTATGACATCAACAACCATTTACTCTTGGTGACATCATCCATGACATTAGGAAACACTATCTTATTTTTAGTTTTTGACTATAAATAGCTCCCCATTACTTGTAATACACATACTACACTACCACTTGAGAAGAAATTCTCTCCCTCTCTCTAAAATTGGTTAGAGCTTACTTCCTCTAGCTTACTGTCACGACCCAAAACCTAACATGTCGTGATGGCGCCTATCGATGGTACTAGGCAAGCCGACGTTCCCAAAATACTCAAGTAATTCAATAGAAAAGGTAGTTTAAAATTTTTTCATATCAGAAATGTTTCATAAAAACCAAAGTTGAACTCAATATAGAATCAAAATGCGGAAACTAGCCCCAAACATCGGGGTGTCACTAAGTCATGAGCATCTAGACAAACAAACTAATACAACCAGTGTCTAAGTATCAATACAAGACAGAAAGAAATATAGAAGGATAGACAAGGTCATGCGGACGCCGGCAGCTACCTCGTAGTCTCCGGTACTCAATCGCTCCCGAACTCAATGACCTCCGTGATCAAACACACCTGGATCTGCACATGAAGTGCATGGTGTAGCATGAGTACAACCAACTTAGCAAGTAACATAAATAAATAAGGAACTCAGAAGCATTGACGAGCTATACAGTACAGTTCATTTTCAATAATTCCAGCAAAGAATAGACATACTTTCAAATCCGGAAATTTAAGTCAAATCAGTTTTATAGAGTTAAAGTGTAGGTACTTTGGATATAGAAACTTTCAGAAATTTCACAACAATGACAGATAGAAACTAAGTGCATCAACAATTGAAAAGCAAGTACAGCCTCTTAGGGCAACAGTCACTCAAACCCTCAACAACTCAGCACTCAACTCTCAGCCCTCAATGCACATGCTCAATAGGTACCTGCGCTCGCTGGGGGTGTTCAGACTCATGAGGGGCTCCTACAGCCCAAGCGCTATAATCTGTACAGATAACTCACGTGCTGCACGGACAACTCACGTGCCATAGTATAAATATCTGGATCCGCACGGACAACTCACGTGCCCTAGTATAAATATAAGGATCTGCACGGACAACTCACGTGCCATAGAACAATACCTCACAGCCAGGCCTTCGACCTTACTCAGTCATAAACCTCTCTAGTGTCATAGCTCTCAATAAAGAAAGGGAAAGCAGCCCAAATCATAATGTTACAGTATATCATCAGGGAAAAATAACAGAGACTGAGGTAAACATGTACAAGAATCACTATGACTGAATATAACTACCATGAGCAGGAATATAGCCTAAGCATGATCTCTAACATGAAAGACAGTCAAGTTCTAGCAAACAGGAATGTATATGAACACAAATAAAGGCTATTAGACTTTATAGTCTCCCGGAATGGACCAAGTCTCAATCCCTCACGGCGTACACGCACACGCCCGTCAACTAGCATGGGTGCCACCTCCAAACAATCACATTATACCAAACTTTGGGTTCCATACCCTCAAGACCAGATTTAAAACTGTTACTTACCTCAACCGCGTAGAACTCCTACTCCGAAATGCCGTTTCCCCTCGAACCGGCCTCTAAATGACCCGAATCTAGCAACGAGCAATAAAATACGATCAATATGAGCTAAAGCAATGAATCCCATAAGGAAAATACCAATTTATAGGCTAAATCCCGAAATTCACTCAAATCCGATCCCCGGGACCACGTCTCGAAATCTGACTAAAGTCACAAAACCCGAAAGCACATTCACTCACGAGTCCATACATATGAAATTTATCAAAATCCGACATCATTTGGTCCCTCAAATCCTTAAATTAATCTCTCCAAAATCTCAAGCCCTAACCCCTATTTTCACCACTAAATTCCACTAATTAGACGATAATACAATGGGAAAACACCATAGATAGGAGTATTAGAGCCCAAGCAACTTACCTCACTGAAAACCCTTGAATCTCCCTTAAAAATCACTCCAAAAGCTCCAAACACCGACTTGAAAATGGTGGAAATGAACCAAAATTCGCGAAGTATTTTATTTATAGTTTCTGCCCAGGTCTTTCGCACCTGCGGCTAAATATGCGCACCTCCGGTGCCGCATCTGCGCAAGAACCTCCGCACCTGCGGAAAATCATTAAAACCCCTAACTTCGCACCTGTGCTCCATATCCGCATCTGTGACCACGCAGGTGCGGAAAATACCTCGAACCTGCGGCCACTGCCTGACCTCCTCACTTCTGCTTCTGCAGGTACCTATCCGCATCTGCGGACTTGCAGATGCGACCTCTCTTACGCACCTGCGGAACCAGCCTACCTCAATACTGTCCGCACCTGTGAACTCCCATGCGCACCTGCGACCTCGCACCTGCGGCTCCCCTTCCGCAGGTGCAAAAATACCAGTAGCAGCAGCTTCAACTGCATTTTTCCAACTTCAAATAATCCGTTAACCACCCGGACTCACCCTGAGCCCCTCGGGATCTCAACCAAACATACCAGCAAGTCATATAACAATATACAAACTTAGTGGAGCCTTCGAATCACTCAAAACAACATCAAAACTCTAAATTACCGTCGGATTCAAGCCTAAGAACTTCTAAACTTCCGAATTTCACAAATGACGCCGAAACCTACCAAACCACATCTGAATGACCTCAAATTTTACACACACATCACAAATGACACCACGAACCTACTCCAATTTCCAGAAATCCATTCCGACCCCGATATCAAATTTTCCATTGCCGATCGAAATTGCCAAATTTCCAACTTCCGCCAATTCAAGCCTAATTCTACTACGGACCTCCAAATCACATTTCGGACATGCTCCTAAGTCCAAAATCACATAATGGAGCTAACAGAACCATCAAAATTCAAATTTGAGATCGTTTACACATAAGTCAACATCCGGTTGACTTTTCCAACTTAAGCTTCTACTTTAGAGACTAAATGTCTCAATCCACTCTAAAACCACTCCGGACCCGAACCAACTAACCCGATATATCATAATATAGCTGAAAAGCACAAAAGGAAGCAAAAATGGGGAAAACGGAGCTATAACTCTCGAAACGACCGGTCGGGTCGTTACACTTACTATTATAAGTTTTTTACTTGTAATATCAAATTTTCAGTTTGAATAATAATTTTTAATCAAGTTTATATTTTTATATTACTCTTGGATTATGGTTGTCTAAGCCACCTAATTTATTTTATTATATTTCATTTATATGGCTGACGTTGCCGTCTAACTTAATTATTGCACTCTAACTGTATCTTCTGCAGGTTCCCCTATACTGTTGTCACTTGCTTCTTGTTTTTAACTTCTCCTTAATTCTTCTCTTAATCTTTTAGGGGCTTCGCTTACGGTCCCCTTAGTTCTCTAATTGAGCTATTATGGATATGATTAGATGCCTTAGATCGTTTCTTATTATTATCCCAATTGTATGATATAATTTTAGTTAGTTTTAAAGTCCTAAATATTAGAGAGATAATCAAATGAACTATAGGAAGGAGGAAATATTTTTCATTAGTCTTTAAATATGACAACGATGTTACGAAAAATTAGTCCTTCAAAATTTTTATCAAATAATAAAAACTCCTAACAAATAAGAAAAAAAACCGTGTATTAGAAATAGGCAAAAAGTTTTAATTAAAAAATATTTCGTAAACCTAAAAGGTATTAACTGCAAAATAAAGTCATATAATACCTGAAAGTAGGGAGTTGAACGAAGAGGCAAAAATTTAGGAAAAAATTTATTAACTTTCCTATACTGTTAATAATAGGAAATAATTAAATAAGTATTCCTAAATTGTAGGAAGATTAATTAAACGATTATTTCTAAATATTAATTAAATACTAAAATTACTAGTTACTCAATGTGAACTTTATATTTTAAAGGGTAAAAAGACGAATGATATTTCGCTAAAAGCCTTCGTGCTTTTAATATAACTAGTCTCTATGTTCGTGCTTTGCACGAATATCTTGTGACAATTACTATGAAACGCGTACCTAAAATATAACGAACCGACTAGTCATTTTGTGTATTTGAGCCCCGTTTTTCCTTTTGATTCTTCACACATGTGTATTTTTGATTTTATGACTTGCGGGATTGGTTAGTTTCGTTCCGGGAAGGTTTTGGATTGAATTGGACCCTTTGGTTCTTGGTTTAGAAGCCTAAGTTGGAAATATTGATCTAAGTTTGACTTTTGTGAAAATGACCCTAGAACAATATTTTGATGGTTCCGATAAGTTTGTATCATGAATTTGGATTTAGGCGTATGCCCGAAATTAAATTCAGAGGTCCCTAGGTGGATTTGGCTTGTTTCACCGAAAGTTGGCAATTTGAAGTTTAGAAGTTTTTCCAAGTTTGACCATAGGTTGACTTTTTGGCTATTAGGTTCGGAATTTGGTTTTGGGACTTAGAATAGGTCTTTTTTCTATTTAGAACTTGTTTGCAAAATTTGATGTCATTTGGAGTTGGTTTGATAGGATTCAGACGCTAGGTTGCAATTCTAGAGGTTCTTGAATTTTCTTTTGAAATTCATGTGTTTTGATGCCCGATTCATAGTTCTAGATGTTATTTTTGTATTTTAATCACACGATCGAGTTCGTTAGATGATTTTAGACTTGTGTGGATATTTGGTTTGGAGCCCCGAGGGCTCGGGTGAGTTTCAGACGTGTTTCAAAATAGTTTTGCACTGAATCAAGAATGATGGTGTACTAATGCCTCAGGTGTCGCAATTGTGAACACCAATATCACAAATTGCAAGCTTAGCAGGGGGGTCTCAGGTGTCGCATTTGCGATGCCTGGATCGTAATTGTGAAGTAGCACCTGGGCTGGGTAGTATCGCATTTGTGATTTTTTCGCCGCATTTGCGATGGGGACAAACTTCGCAAATGCGAAGCCAATGTCGCATTTGCCACTTCCCCCTTAGGCTGTCAGTAGCCGTAATTGCGAAACTTTTTTCGCAATTGCGAACCGTGTGTCGCAATTGCGACATCTGCAACTGAATAAAGGGCTGGAAAGTCGGGATTTCATCTCATTTTCTCTCATTTTAGAACCCTAGGCTCGGTATGAGGCGATTTGGAGAGGGGATTTTTACCTACCATCATTGGGTAAGTAGTTTTAATCAGTTTCGAACTATATTTCATGATTATATATGAGATTTAACATCAAATTTATGAGAATCAAAGAGAAAATTTGGGAATTTTTGTCTAAGTTTTGAAAAATGAAAACTTGATATTTGAGAGTCGAATTGGACTCGGATTTGAAAATAAAAAATATATATATACTTGTGGGGTTATGGATAGTCAAGATCTACCCTTGGACTCGGGTTTTGACCGAGCGAGCCCGGGGTTGACTTTTGTTAACTTGGGAGAATTGTGTAAATATTATAGTTTTATCTATCGTAATTGGTTTCTCTTGCTTTGTTTGATGATATTAAGTCATTTTTTGTTTAGATTTGAGTCGTGCAATGGCGAATTGTAGGGGAAAAGCTATTTTTAAGGGTTGATTTGGCCTAGTTGAGGTAAGTATCTTGCCCAAGTTTGTTTGGGGGAACTACCACTTAGGATTTGAGTTGATTGTGTTATTTGAATTATGTGGAATACATGTACACGAGGTGACGAGTGTGTACATGGGATTATATGTGGTAATTTGACCGGTTTAGACTCTTAGGCTTCTTCGATGCATTTAATTGAAACTTTCATAACATGTTACATCTTCCATTATTAAATTTTCTCTCACATGCTCTATATTTGACATTGTTAGCACATGTTCTATATTTTATTGTCAAGTTTGCTCTTATATGCTTTAGTTGAAGTGGTTACCTCTCTTATTGTCTTGTTACATCTTTTATTGTTGAATTATTCTTGTCTGAAGTTGTTAATTATTAAGATATCTTCCCTCGTTGAGTATTTCATATTCATTTTATTATTATTGAGATTCTTGGTCTCATCGTGGTTGAGCCGTGGGCTATATGTTGTGGTAACATTGGTATTGTTGATTTTTGGCAAGTGTTATGGCATATGGGCACATGTGGTAAGAGTTGATTATTGTGTTGTGATATTGATACGCATGTGGTGGTATAAGGATATGGGTTGATATGCATGAGGTGAGATAAGGTAGTATTTATACACGTGTTGCTAGTAAGGGAATTACTTGAAGCCATGCAGTGTAATAAGAGGGATAAAACACGTGTAGCTATTTCAGGAAAAAAAATTTCAGAATAGATACAAGGGTCATGCATATTTTGGTGCAGATCCATGTACATTCGCTCGTGTCGGACGCCTGTGATTGATCAGTTATTTTCGAAGAATTCAAGGTACACCTACTCGACGTTCGCATACCTCAAAGTCACCTTCTGCTTTTAGTTGTATTACTGTAATGAACCAATTGGTCGGTTTGAGCATTTGTATTTCGTCTAACTATTTGAAGTCTTGAGTAGCTTCATATGATGTATTATGACTTGTGTGAATCGTCGGTTTTGGTTTTCAGGTGATTCAGGATTAATTTGGAAGAATGATTCTCAACTAGGAAACTTTAAGTTGGAAGAGTTGACCAATTTTGACTTTTGTGTATTTGACCTCAGATCGGAGTTTTGATGGGTTCGTTAGGTTCAAATAGTGACTTTGGGCTTGGGCATATGCCCAGATTTGCATTTGGATATTTCTAAAAGATTTTGGTGCTAATTGGCGAAAGTTGGCAATTTAAAGGTTTGGGATGTTCATAAGTCTGACTAGGAGTTGACTTTGATAATATCAGATTTAGATTGTTGTTTCAGGAGGTTGAATAGGTTTGATATGTCATTTTGAACTTGTATGCAAAATTTGGGTTCATTCCAGATTGGTTAGGCTTGAATCAGATGCTTGGTTCGAAGTTTGAAGTTTATGAACTTAAGAGATTGATCTTGATCAACAATTCGTGGTTTTGATGATATTATGTGTGATTTGAGGCCTTGAGTAGGTCCGTATTATGTTTTGGGATTTGCTGGTATGTTCGGACGGTTTTTCGAGAGGCTCGGGTGAGTTTCGGGGTGGTTTCAGACCATTTCTAGTCCCTTTTTAGTTGCTGGTTGTTGGCTACAGGGGTGTGAATCGCGATCGCAGACCTTTGGGTTGCGTTCGTGAAGAGCAAATTGATGTTTGGGCCTTATGAATCGCGATCGCGGAAGCCTTTCTTGCGATCGCATAGAAGAATTTGTGTTGTCACATGACTGACTTTAGAAGCTTATATCTTGCAATATATAAGGAATTTGGAGATGATCCAAAATTGAAAGTTATAGCCCTTTGTGTCTCATTTTCGGAAAATTAAACCATTTGTCATTTGATGTTTTGTACAAAAGGTTATGGCCATTATATTAGAGGTTGTCTGGAAGAGTTGGGCAAGCTTGTTGGAGTTTGTTCATCGCGATCACGGGGACATGAATATGATCGCGAAGGGTAGAAACTGTGCTAGAATTCTTTTGAATCACGATCGTGGTCGCCAACCGGGTCGAATTTGTTTACTCAGCACAACTATTGTTGGAGGGTGTGTCATTGGTTAAAGTTGATCTTATTCATATCTGTTGGTTCCATGTATGTCTCTTCTATGCTACGATGGGTTGTGATCGGTTGGGTATTTGCACACATGGTGTGTTCTGTCTGGGTCTTGTGGCAAAATTTGAGCGAGATGGTTCTTGGGGTGTTGAATGGTTGATTGAGCCTTGGTTATGGTCTTTCCGGGTTGTGGTATATTGTGCTATTCATTTCTCCATGGTTATGGTCATGCACTTCATGTATTTGATGTTGATTAGCGTATGGTTGTTGATTTTAGGCATTATGACTCGAGGTATTTCATGTGGACCGGTGTTTAGATTGGGTCACACATCGCGGCAGAGTTATGTTGGGATATGATCTTTTGTGTTAATTTCGTGTGTTTTGGTTCTCCTTTGGGTGATGGGTTCCTAGCATTGCGCTTGTGGTGGTATCTGTCGAGCTTGCGGGACGGTTCTCTCATTTGAGTCATTTTCCATTTTTGGGTACATTTGAGTTGTTGCTTATTGGTGCGTGGATCACACAGTTTGTGGCTCTAGGTAGTATTGGTTTGACATGTCAGTAGAGCAGCTTGTTTTTGATGAGACGAGGTCATTGGACCTGGAATGAGTGCTATTGGATTTGATTACGGTATGATTTGAAAGATAATATAGGAAGTCAACTTATAATTTGGTAATGGATCTTATCGAGCGAGAGATCTCCATGACTTGTTGATATGATGAGTGGTTATTGTTGCACCCTATGTTGTACTAGTCAAAACAAGATTCAACTTGTGTTTTTTCTGCTGTTGATAAAAGAGAGTCGCCACCTAATATTTAAAGGTATACTAGGGTACCTATTTAATTATTAAGTCATATTCTTTATTAGTCTTCTAACCGGTGAGAATATGGGTAAGGGTTCTTGTTCTTCTAAGGAGAAGGTGTTAGGCACCCCTTAAAATCTATCTGAACTAGCTCCATAGGACTTAGACTAGGTTTAGAATCAATTATTTATACTATGCCTTAACTAGTATTCTAAAGATATGGTTTACCGTATATTAGGACATAATTCTTACAAATGGTGGGTGTAGTTTAAAAAGGGTATGGATTTATAGAGGAAAATAGCATTAGTGCATATATACTTGAAAAGGACTTTTGAAAAAAAGATATAGGATGTTTGTATTTAAGAAAGTATGTGAAAGGGGGACTAAATTAAACACTTGTTCTAAAGCATAAGTAGGCCTAAATGTACCTTGATCTTTTTAGACTTGAAGAAAAAACCATTTTTGAAAATCCTTTTGGAGACAAAACTTGAGTTTCTGATCTGATTTTCCTTTTGAAAGTGGGGCTGCTATTTGTGCTAAGTTTTGGGCTTCAAAATCTTTAAGACAAGAAGGTGAGCAAAAATATAGTAAAGATATAAACAAATTGTAATTAGCGAATGGGAGATTAGTTACTAACTAATTCTTTTTAATCCTATGTTATTTAGTGCTTGCCTAAGTTTTAAATTACTTAAGGTATAAAATAAAGCATGCAATCCAATATATAAGTGTTGTATACATGTGAGATAAAGACAACAACAAAAGATGCGACAAAGTGCAACAAGGCAGTAAATTACAGCAACGAAGCAGTAAATGACAAAGGAGTTTAGAGAAAGAGGACTGGACTCTGGTATTTGGGCCTCAAAGAGTCAGGCCCATCAGTAAAAGATACGGCTACAACTGACTTCAGAGTTCCAGAAAATGTAGTAGTGCTGGGCTTGGGCCTGAGTTCCTTAGGAACACAGCAGGCCCAAACAGACGTACATGTTAAAAAAAGGTTATTAGATACAGATTATGCATATTCAATTATGTATGAAACATATAAACAAATGATTGGAGCAAAAATATAACAAACTATCAATACTCAAGTACCATGAGAAACTTATACTGATGTGGTGGTTATACATGGCAAACAGTTTCGTTGAAAACCTTTCGTTGTCATTAAGCACTAAACCCCTAAAGAACAGCAAGTGTCAATGAATTAAGGGCTAAGGAGAGAGTTCTGCCCAAGGTCGATGCCCCCTTTGAATCCCCCAACACTTCAAAGTTCCCAAGGGTCTCAAGGCCCAGGGCAATGCTTGTGCCGGGGAGAGCAGCCCAACCTAGAGTTAAACTCCACTCCCAAATACCCATAACCATTAATGACTCATTTTTCCTATGGGTTTAAGTGCTAATGAGGCCCTTTCAATGTAAACTAACAACCACAAAACTTCCTACCACATAAGTATACTTTTCCTTTGACAGAATAACATAAGAACATAAGAACAATTTTATTATATGACTACATTTCTAGTACCAAATGAATAATACACATATTAAGCAAGTCTAAAGGTCAGATTTCAAGCACATATGGGAGAGAACCATAAACACTATAATATCAATGTTAAAGATCTACACACTTGGGATCACATTCAAAGAATAGGTAAAGAACACACAATTCAGATATGCAGCAGCCCAGAAATATAGATACTTCTGCCTTGACAAACTAACTACAGATTGGTTAGCTTAGGCCTTGCCATTAGCACATTTATAGATTAATAACATTACTTGGAACTTTTTAAAAGGGCATTAGTAAAGGTTCAGACAAAACAATTATAACTAACAACTTTTACAGATGTTGTTAGAGGTACCAGAACATGATCAAAACTCTTAATAGGACTACTGATTTTCAGATTTAAATAGTGGAATTCCTAGAATGCTTAACAGGATCACAGAATAACAATCTTACTTCATTTTTGGAATTTAGGACAGAATCACATCTCCATAATATTAACCTTAGGTAAACTATTATGTCCAAGAAACAACAATAGGAAATTCTCTTAGGGTTTATAGACTAAGTTCAGTTCACCAGTAGGGAAAGTAAGGACCAGGTGCAATTTCAGGACAAAGTATAGGGACAAGAGGTCATGCAGACAAACAGAGATACATACAACATTTTGAATCAGCTACATATAGATACTTTAAATGAGTTTATAATCTTATAGAAGACAGGGTATACTTCACAAAGTCAACAATGTCATAAAAGAGATTAAAGACAAGAAAAGTGCTATACCAAGCAGGTTTAACTCAGCCATGTAACTGAGAGTTCCATCTAAACACGAGGCTGTTATGTTTAGCTTAACAACAATTACCATTCAACTACAACAACATAACTATGATCTATTTTTATGAAAAAGGGATAACTTAATCTTAACAGAGCATACACAGAAGGGTTATTGATATTCATAAGAGTTCAGATTAGTAAGGTTGTTTCATTTATGTGCAACCATCAATGAACATAAGACTATCATAATAACTCAAAAAGCTACTTTCAGAGTTAACATACACAGATATAGAGAAAGAGAGCACTTAAACACTTACACTTCTCATGCTTCAGTTAAATGGTGAAGGATATAAACCTATGAACTTTCAGGTTTATCCTAATTATGATTATCAATAATAATCTCAACGACAAAGCAATAGAATACAGGAAAACAATGTGTAGGGATATAGATCATAACATAAATGGAAACTATGAAGTCTGAGTAAATATGAGAAGTCATTAAGGCACATTAAGGAAACTTAATCATGTAGACTATTTGGATTCAGAAATGAGATTCATTAAGGTCACATAATAGCTTAATCAACACTTATGAGAGACATTCAAAGTATGACATATGACCATAAGTTAACAACACACTATCATGAATTGGAGATGACATCTATACACTAATTATAAACATCATAAACGAACATAATTGACGAAATATAACAGCATGCTCATGATATTCAAGTAAGACAATCAAAAGAGAGGAGCGTGAAGGTGTACTGACCTTCTCTAGGGCAGCAGACCAAATAAGAGTTTGTTTAGCCGTTTAGGATCCAAGAACTCAAAAACTTCAACCAATGAGTACCTCAAAGCAAAATCAGAAATCAAATAAGAACTTAGCCTTAGTCGAAGAAGTTCTAAAACACTACTATATTGATTTTTTGCTTTTGTTAGGTGTTCTTGGTATTGTTTTCTCTGTTAGGTTGTTTGTCTTAGGTGAGAACATTAAAGCCCCTATTTATAGTGCCATTTAAGGCTCTAGGGTATCAACAGATTCAAAATCGTGAGTGGAAGATGACGGATGGTAGATGATGTGAGCATGATTGAGTGAAATCGAAAAGAAACAGAGGGAAAAATAGTGTCGAGTTTACCTGAGCATGAGGAGGTCGACCGTTGAAACCTTTGGACCAGCAGTTAAACCCTAATGTCTAGAGGTCATTGCGTTTGACCTCTGGACCTCGAATAATCATGATGAACCCTGAGAAAGACTCCATGCATGCTCCGATTTTGATAACTCACGAGAGAAATCAGATGATTTGAGGTTTGATCATTTAGGTCTAGGGTTTCAAATTGGGGGTTTTGAATTTAATCAATGAAAATGGAAACTGAATCGCTGGCCTCACAACCTAGGGACAAAGCAGACAAACCTGCAAGTTGGATTTGAAAGAATGAAGGTGAAATGGGTGCTTCAACTTTACTGGTCATGTCTGGTGTCTCAGATTTGAAGAGCAAAAAAGGAAAATCAGCCGGATTCGGGGACGGAGAAGCAGGGAAGGACGATTTGGTGAAGGTTTTGTGACCTTGCACTGATTTGTGCAAGGTTTCATGACTGATGGGGTTTGAAGGGATGAGAGAAAAGAGAGAGGAAAGGGAAAGAGAGGCGGCATGGGAGTGTGGTAGATGATTAGGGTTTGAGATATTTTTTTGGGGGGGGGGGGGGGAGGGAGTCTCTAGGTTTAAGTTAGGGAGATGGGATCTGAACCGTTGATCTTTGAGATCAACAGTACAAACATTTTGGGTTTAAATGATTTTTATGGGGAATTTTGATGGCCGTTGGATCCTTGTGATCCAACGGTTGAGATTAAATCTCCGGGTGCTTGAAAAATTAAGGAGAAAATAGATTTAAAAATCGTGGGACGTTGATTTAAGTAATGGACGACCCAGATGATTTGTGTTTGTTTTGTGAGTGTGAGATACAGGTGATGTGACAGATCATGATTGGTTAAAAAGTGATGGCAAGGATTGCCAACATGGATTGAAGGGGTTGTTTGGATTGGGTATTTTCGGACTGGGCTTGGCCATTTGGGCTGAAATTACTTTAAAGAATAGCCACTTTGTATTTAGTTGAGAATTGCAATTATAGCCTTTAGCCTCTTTTGATACCTTTTATAATTAAATTAAATAAGCTTAATAATTTTCAATAAAATATGATAAAATTATAATTATTATATACATTGCTAACTATTGTAATTAATTATTTATAAATATTTTATTTTTCGAATTATAACACTAATTTCAAAATATTAACATAGTAACCTAATTTACTAGAAATTAAGGAGTAATTTGTCAAATTAATTATAAGGCCTATGTGATGTATATAAAGGTCATTTTAATAATCTTAAATTAGTAAGTATATTTTTTAAAGCAAATATACCACTAGACTGGTTGCCTAGTGGTATTTTTATTAATAATCAAAATAAAACAAAAATGTGTCAGGAGAAATACATGAATCCTAATATCAAAGTCATATATAAAACACTCCTTTGATAATACAAAAAGAACTAAGAACCATGATTCTTGAGAAAGTCTATTTGCACATGACTTGCAAATAGTATAATACTAATACTTAATTAATTTGTAAAAATAGGTATTTATTACTAGAAAGTACTTTTAAAATATTTATTGTAAATTATTATGTATAAATAAATTAATTTTAAAAGGGAGGGTCAAAATTGGCCGTCAACAGCTGCCTCTCTTTGACCGGAGACGATGAAATAGTTTTCGGGCAAAGAAATTGAAACAAAGCCAATTTTTAGGCAATGCATTGCAGGAGTGGCATGAAGATTATGAGTTGCAAGATTGAGTTAAGAAAGAATCTGGGAGGATTTTGGGGAGGATTTTGGAGAGATTGGGGTCGAATTCTTGCTTTGAATTGCTTACATACCTCGGGCTTAACGAGGATTAAGCCTCATGTAGTTCTGGAGTAAAGATTTTGGGGAAGCGACACTTGCAAGAATTGCTCCAGTATCATATTATGACGATACAGTGAGACGGAGGATTGGGTACTCATGATAACTTGAATTTTGCGGCTTGATTTGAAGGATTTGAAAATTTTGAGTTTCACTGGTCGTTTTGTGCTTGAACTTGGATCCTTGACCCGCTAATGGGTTTGATGTCCCTTATAGCATTGTAGTTTGGTATGATTCTTAGAAAAGTTCCATGCTGCGATGTTTGTTCCTGCAAAACAAATGAAATACACGCATACCAATATATTGCAATGAGGGATATATTAAGATGCGATGTAAATAATGCAGGAATGATGATGCCTGGCTGCCGGCGAGCCGTTATTTAGGATCTAGATGATGGGATACTTGATCTTGACTCGATTTGTTAGCTGGGCTGTGTACCGTTCCGCAGCTGTCAGAGCATTTGAAAATTGTCTCTGCTTGTTGGGAGAGCTTGATTTATAAAGTGCGTCTTCGCTTGTTGGGAGAGCTTTGCACTGCGAAATGTCTCCGCTTGTTGGGAGAGCTTTGCACTGAAATGTAAAGTAATCTCTGCTTGGGAATGATTGACTAAAACCGTAATCATGCTTGAAGCTGCATGAGGAAAAACGTCAAAACATTCAAAGTAATAGCAAAGAAAACGAAAGCATGCCCAAGAGATACTCTTGACTGCGAAGCTAAGTTGCAGTCATCGATTGGCAGAACGTTGGTGACGAGGTTTGCGGCTGTCTATTCCGGCGTCCATTGCAACGGAGCAGCGATGTGAATTGCTTTATTGGCAAAGTTTGTAGTTTGCTATATACAAGGCTCCGGTTGGCGAAGCCGATGTTCGATTTGTACAGGGCACTCTGATTGATTGAGCTGGCAGTTTGCTATATACATGACTTTAATTGGTGAAGCCGATGGTCCGTTTTGTACAAAGTGCTCCAATTGTTTAAGCAGGCAGTTTGCTATGTACATGTTTTTCCGTATCAGCTATCTGACTCCGAGGTACCTATAAAGGATTAAAGGATTAGCCCTAGTTGTACCCGAAAAGTTCAAGTAAAGGAGAAAGAGAGATAATCTTAGGCAAGTGGCGGATCCGTCATTTGCCCCAGTGTGGTCTTAGTGCTTCCTTACTTCCTATTGACTCGACACTCAAAGAAAAATTCTTAGTGGGGGCGGGGATGTTGGTTTGTGCCGACCACAGTGTTGGTTTGCCCCATCCTTTGACATGGTTGTGCCACGAAGTTCGGTTGGTGGAACAAATTACTGTATGTTTTGGAAAAACATTTAAAAATAATTTGTTTTTAAGGCAAATGTCGTCGTTCCGGATTGTGACATGTTACGAAAGGTTCTCCACACGCGAGCGTATCCTCTTGAAAACTTTATCTTATTGATGTTGATCTTCTATGATACTTCTGACAACGCGACTACTGGCTGTTGCGATTGCGCCCTAATTCAAACTAATGCATTACAAAGATTTTCCTAAGGTTATGACCGAACCCTTTCAGGTTGCCTACATATCCAAAACGGAATCAGGTCTGAACGTAGTTCGTGGATTATGATAAAATATGATGAAGATGATCGAGCTTGACTCAGGCAGCCTACGTATCCAAATGGAGTCAGGTCAAGACATAGTTCGATTACAACAGATACAAAATGATGAGTTTAAGAATGAAAATGGTCGAGTTTGACTCAGACTGCCTACGTACCCAAATGGAATCAGGTCAGAACGTAGTTCAATTACAAAAGACGACTGAATCCCATGAGAATTGCCTACGTGTTCCTTTCTAAGTAAATCAAGTTGGCATACTTCCTGAGCAACATACAAAAGTGATATTTGGTTTTTCTATTACAAGAGAAAAGAGGGAGAGAAACCGAACGCTACGTGGTTGCCTACGTATCCCTCCATGGGAAGTCAGGTTGAACATAGTTCTGTTACAGCAAAATCTAACTCTATTTGTCTTCAAGCATAATATCTCTTGATTGCGTCTGAGTTGATGGGCTTCGTGTTGATTCTTCCATCCATTTCTGCCAAGATTAGAGCTCCACCCAATAGTGCTTGGTAAACCATGTAAGGACCTTGCCAGTTTGGTGCGAACTTTCCTTTGGCTTCTTTTTGGTGGGGAAAGATTTTCTTCAAGACCAACTGCCCCGGTGCGAAGTAGCGAGGTTTCACTCTCTTGTTAAATGCACTGGCCATCCTATTATGATATAGCTGACATATGGCATACTGCATCCATTCTTTTCTTGTCGGTGAGCATGAGTTGCTCCTGTCTGACCCGTATCCATTTTGCGTCATCCAATTTTGCCTCTTGAATGATCCTTTGAGATGGTATTTCGACCTCTACGGGTATCATAACTTCAGTGCCGTAGACCAATATGTACGGCATTGCCCCAGTGGATGTTCTCATGGTGGTCCGATAACCCAGTAAAGAGAAAGATAGTTTCTCGTGCCATTGTTTTTGATTGTCCACTATCTTCTGTAGAATTCTCTTGATATTCTTGTTGGCTACCTCAACTGTCCCATTCATTTGTGGTCTATAGACTATGGAATTGCGGGGGACGATTATGAACTTCTCACAGATTTCTCTCATGAGGTATGTAGCATAGAGGAATAAGGCATGAAACAAGTAAGGCATAAAGCATGTAAAGGCATGAGCCATGTAAAGGCATGAAGCAAGTAAGAACATATAACTAGTAACATGTAAAGGCATGTAAAAAGTAAAGGCATGTAATAAGTAAAGGCATGGAATAAGAAGAAGCATGTGACAAATAAAGGCATGTAACAAGTAAAGGCATATATAAAATAAAAATATGTATCAAATAAGGGCATATAACAAGTAAAAGTATGACATAAGTAAAGGCATGAAGTAACTAGTTTCACCCGCATGGTTTAATCTTATGACAACACATATGCACTCGTCACCTTACATACACGCTGTCCCCTACACATAAATCACGTAGCAAATAGACCCAATTAAATCCTAATTCTCTCAAATTAAGGTTAACCACAATACTTAACCTTTTTCAAAACAAAATCAACAATCTAACCCAACTTTTACTTTAGAACATGCTTCAAAACCACTTGAATCTAGTCAAATAATGCCTAAATGAGTCAAAACAAGATTCAAAAACCACCTCAGTATAAAAAAGGTTCAATCGTTAACATACTTGAAAAAGTCAACCGAGGCCCACCTAGTCAAAATTTGAAATCAAGACCAAATCTCGATTGCCCATTCATCTCCCAGTCCAAATATGTGACTTGTTACGAGATCCGACCTTAATCGAGTTATAAATCTCTAAAATACAAAATCCTACGTTTTTACCCAAAACCCCATTTCTACTCTATGAAATCTAAGATTTAGGGATGAAAGTCCATGAAAAGTTATGGAAATTGATCAAAAAGAAGTTAAAGCTACTAACCCTTGAAGTTGGGAAGAAAATTCTCTCCAAAAATTGCCTCCTACAAAGTGTAGGTTTCAAAAATGGAATAAAATGAACTAATCCCGAAATCTCCTATTTTAACCCAGATGCATATGTTGCAATTACAAACCATGGTACGTAATTGCGCAGCTTCTAAATGCGAACCCATGTTCGCAAATGCAAAAATGTCCTTGATGTCGCAAATGTGACACAGACCTCACAATTGCAAGGGTTGCAAATGTGACTCCAGCTTCACATTTGCGAAACTGGCCTCCCCCATCCCACCTTCGCAAATGCAAGGTTTTCTTCGCAATTGCGAGCCTCGTATTTGCGAGAAGCTCATTGCAATTTCAATGACTGCAACACCAAGTCTTTCCAAAACAGATCAAAACTAATCTGAAAATCTCACGAGCCCCTCGGGCCCCATTCTAAACATCCACACAAGTATAATAACCTTATTCAAATTTTCTCGTGAGCTCAAAATATAAAAAAAAAACATCTACAATCAAGAATCAAGCATCAAAACTCAAGAATTCATATATTCATAACTTCAAATTTTCAACAATCCATAATAAGGGTTGAAACGGCCTCGGGTCATCTGGGACCCCAATCAAACATACGTATAAGTGCAAAATCATCATACAGACCTACCAAAATCATCAAAATACTGATACAAGGTTATTTACCAAGATTGTTGACTATAGTCAACTCTAACAACTTTAAAGTTCAAAAAATCAAGTTTTCTTTGAAGAAACACATTTAAACTTTCCGAAAATCAAAACGCACCACACACACAAGTCATAAATCATTAACTAAAGTTGTTCAAAGTCATAAAGCACAGAACAGAGAGCTAGAACTCAAAATTACCTATCGGGTCGTTACATTCTCCCCCTCTAAAAGAAATGTTCGTCCTCAAACGGACATAAAAATGACCTGAACTAGTAAAAAGATGTGTATATCTACTCCTCAAATCGGATTCGAACTCCCAAGTAGCCTCCTCAGTCGGCTGACCTTCCCAAAGCACCTTCACAGAAGAAATTTCCTTAGATCTCAACTTCCAAAATTGCTAATCTATAATAGCTACCGGCTGTTCTTTATAATTATATTATCATCAAGCTGCATTGTTCTAAAGTCTAATACATGCGACTTGTCTTCATGAAATTTTTGAAGCATAGAAACATGAAATATTGGATATACCCCTGTTAGGCGAGGATGCAATGCAAGCCTATAAAAACCTCTCTAACACTCTCTAAGATCTTAAATGGGGAAATTAACCTCGGGCTCAACTTGCCCTTTTTCCAAAATCTCATTACGCCTTTCTTAGGTGAAACTTTCAAAAGTACCTTCTCGCCCTCCATATAAGCCACATCATGGACCTTCTTGTCTACATAACTCTTATAACTACTCTGAGTTATATAAAGATGATCCTGGATAAACTTTACCTTATCTAAGGCATCACAAACAGAGTCTGTACTTGACATTCTAGCCTCACCAGGCTCAGACCAACCAATAGGGGAACGACACTGTTTACCATATAAAGCATCATACGACGTCATCTAAATATTGGACTGGTAGATGTTGTTGTAGGCTCTGCCAATAGTAGAGTTGTCTCGTCATGTAGCTTTCTTAAACTCTACCGAGGTAGAGAATGTGAAGCGATTTATTGAGGGTTTAACTTATGGCATCAAGGTTGATATGGCTTGAGAGTCAAAGATTAGGACTACCTTCCATCAGGTCATAAAGATAGCTCGGAGGATCAAGCGTAGTCACAGTTAGGGTAGAAAGGACCTGATGAGAGATAAAAGGCCACATCGTTTTGGTAGTTTCAATAGTACCTCATCTAGAGTTAGGGTTAGTTTGGTAGAGTCCATCATTGTAAGGCCGCTTATTCTACATAGTATGTTGCTCGTGGTGTAGTGGCTCGACCATCCTTCAGCATACTAGTTCCATTATCTTGTAGTACTCTTAATAAGTTCTTATCGTGCTTCGTCTATTCAGAGTTTTTTTGTGGGCATTCAGGACATCAGGGGCAGATTTAGGCTCATCAGCCTCATCAGCTAGGTGTTGTTATATGTGTGGAGAGTTTGTCCATGTGAGGAAGTATTTCCCCAAGCTTGTTAGAGGCACAAGAGGAGGAGGACATTGAGGAAGTATTTCTTAGTCAGTAGTTCCCACATTGTTACATTACCCCCTGCCCAGTCAGCTAGGGGAGGAGGACATGCAGCAAGAGGTCGCCCTAGAGAAGAAGGTCAGGTTGGTGGAGGTCCGACCAATGGCAGTCATGCTCGTTGCTATGATTTCCTGGTAGGCCGAGGCAATGGCCTCAGATGCTATGATCATAGGTATAATTTCAGTTATTGGAGAAGCTGGTTTACACGTTCGCGTGTTGTGGTCCGCGTTCGCATAAAGGAAGAGGCCGGTCGGGGATTGTTCTACAGCTTAGTGATTAGGATATCGCATTCGCAATGCAGGTAGAGCTGGAGACCTTCGCATTTGGAAAGGGTTGAATGTGATCGTGAAGACTTATTTTGGGCAACCAACTTTTGTGCTTCGCGATCGCGAAGGGTAATCCCTAGGAAGAATATATAATTGGGATTTCAGAATTTTGACTCATTCTCTCATATTTTGAACCCTAGACTTAGAGTGGGGAAATTTTTCAAGGAGATTTTCATGCAATGCAAGAGGGTTATGGGTCATCGAGATTTGGTATTTGTTTTGGGTTTTGGGCGTGCAAGCCCGAGTTGACTTTTGTTGCCTTTTTGAGAATTCTTCAAAACTTGAAGCTTTATTTATTAGGATTGCTTCCCATGGCATTGTTTGACTTTCTTGGTCGATGATTGGATTGGATTTGCGTGATTGGAGGGCTAAAGCAAGGATTTTACATGATTTGAGGTTGAAGGCTAGCTCGGATGAGGTAAGTATTTTGCCTAATATTCTTATAAGGAATTAACCCTTAGGATATAACCTTATTTATCTAATTGAAATATGTGATAACCGACGTATATGCGATATGACAAGCATATATGTGGGTGCTATTTATGATTCATGATTATGTCATCTTGAGGCTGCATTATGCCTTATTTTGGATATTGTGCTTCCTGCTATCATACTTTATATATTTGTATAACTATGTAAACTTCTCGAATTATGCTAGAGGTCATGTGTAAGTCTTGATTTCCTGTCTGAACATGATACTCATTATTATATGGTGCACTTTCCTAACCTGAGTTGTACATTTTGCACATGCATATACCTTAGCATGCTATTTTATCAATCCATGAGAATGTGATTTGATATCCATTGTTTTTATGCATGTATTCTTGTATATGCTTTCTGTGTGATGGACTGAGTTGATAGTACGTGATTGGTCTGTGCAGGTTGAGTTATTATAGCACATGAGTTATTCATGTGGTTGTTATGATTATGGCACGTGAGTTGTCCATGCGGTGATTATGATTATGGCATGTGATTTGTTTGTGCAGCGTGTGGATAAGGATCCATCCCCTTAGGGTCTTCCCCTCATGTTTCTCTCTTTTGCAACTTGTGTGCAGATCTCGGAGCTGAGCTGCTGTGGATTATGAAGGCTAGCATTGAAGTTGTACGAGCGATCCATAACTTTTTCATGATAGTTTAGGGCTTCTAATTATATTTATGTAAACTTCGAGCAGATGTTGTATTTATTCTTCATACCAAAGTTGTATTCTTAATCTTAGTCGCTCATGACTTGTATTACTAATCCTTGGGATACTTTATGGAATTCATCCTTCTTTTCTATTGATTATTGATAATATTGTATTCGAGTTGTGTTATTTGTTTTTTGGCGTACCTAGAGGGTTGGGTTAGGTGCCATCACGACTTGATGAAATTTTGGATTGTGATAACCTAGGGCTCTGATACCAACTTGTCATGATATAAATTTCCAACCAAGGGGTCATGATGGCGCCTAACACAGCTTGCTAGGAAAGCCAACACTTAATAACAATAAATAAAGAAAATATGATAGTTTACAACATAATAATGAATATAAAGATTGAAAACTCATAAATACACAATAAGGCTAAAGCCAAGCATTGTCTAATCCATTTCTTAAGATTTGATGTCACAAATACATGAGATACTAAGAGTACTAAATATAACGTCTGCAAGAAAATACAATAATGTATGGAACAATACACAACAATAAAAGAATAGGGAGGGGACTTCAGGGTCTGCGAACGACATGTAGCACTACCCCAGGTCTCCTGAATACTCTGAGCTAATCCCCCTAGGAGCACTGCTAGGACCAATACTGGGATCTGTGCAAGAAGTGTAGAAGTGTAGTATGAGTACAACCGACGAATGTACTATGTAAGTATCGAGCATAACCTTGACTAGGTAGTGACGAGGCTATGACAAGAAACTTACTTATAAACCCGTGCAAGTAATAAGCAGAAAGTAATAGAAATATAGAAATAGATAAATAAAATAATAACATTAAATAAGGGAATACATAGCAAGGTTCCTGGAAGTAACATCATGGCATATCTATATAACACATCACCACAACGAAGAACAACAACCAAGGTATAGCCATATGACATCATATCTGTTGCGGTATGCAACCCGATCCAAATACATGGCATTGCGGCATGCAACTCGACCTAAATCTCAATATCATCAATAATTTATATCGTTTCGTATGCAACTCGATCCAACATGCCAATTCATGTGAAAGAACCCAATAAACAACCAAGTATGGAGAAAATCACAATATAACATAAAAGAGAACAAAAATATTTAATTCACCAAGGAAAAAGAACACGAGCAAAGTATGATAGCCAACCCAATATCCTAGAGCTAACCTCACATATATATCTTAACAAGGACTCCAACAAGGCATTAGCACATGTAAAATCAAGTAGTCACAGAATCCCATGTAGCATAGAGTAATAAGGCATAAAAAAAGTAAGGCATAAAGCATGTAAAGGCATGAGCCATGTAAATTCATGAAGAAAGGAAGGACATATAACTAGTAACATGTAAAGGCATGTAACAAGTAAAGGCATGTAATAAGTAAAGGCATGAAACAAGCAGATGCATGTGACAAATAAAGGCATGTAACGACCCGGCCGGTTGTTTTAAAAGTTGTAGTCCCGTTACCCTTTTCTACTAATTTTTGTTCTTCACTGTTGTTTTATGACTTACCGGGTTAGTTGGTTCGGGTCCGGAGTGAATTCAGAGTAAATTGAGACACTTAGTCTCTTAATTGAAATCTTAAGCTGAAAAAGACAATCGGATGTCGACTTATGTGTAAATGACCTTGGATTGGAATTTTGATGGTTCCGTTAGCTCCATTGGGTGATTCTGGACTTAGGAGCGTGTCCGGATTGTGATTTGGAGGTCGGGAGTAGAATTAGGCTTGAAATGACGAAAATCAAATTTTTGGGAAGTTTGACCGGGGGTTGATTTTTAATATCGGGGTTGGATTCCGATTCCGGGAGTTGCAGTAGGTTCGTGGGGTCATTTATGACTTGTTTGCAAAATTTGAGGTCAATCGGACGTGATTTGATAGGTTTGGGCATCATTTGTAAAATTTGGAAATTTCGAAGTTCATTAGGCTTAAATCCATGTGTAATTCGTGTTTTGATGTTGTTGGAGGTGAATTGAGGGTTTGACTAAGTTCGTATGATATTTTGGGACTTGATGGTATGTTTGGTTGAGGTTTCGGGGGGCCTTAGGTGAGTTTCGGGTGGTTAACGAATCATTTTTGGACCTTGGTTGATGGCTGATGTCCGATGCTATGTTTTTTTGGTTTCCTCTTACGTGTTCGCGAGAGGAGACTCGCATTCGTGAAAGGATGTTTGTGAGCTAGGAACTTTTGTTCTTCGCATTCGCGAAGAAGAGGACACGAACGCGAAGCTGTGGTCTGTGTGTGCATCGCGAACGCGGGAGTAGTGTCGCGTTCGCGAAGAGGAGTGAGGCAGCTGGGGACCCCCAACCTTTTGGTCTACGCGTTCGCGAGGCATGGGTCACGTTCGCAAAGGTTAGAGTTGGTAAAGCATCGCGTTCGTGAAGCATTGGTCGCGTTCGCGAAGAGTTAAACTGAGAGGCAGTCAAATTGGCCTACGCGAACACGAGAGGACGGTCGCGTTCGCGAAGTAGGAAATCTGGGCAATAATATTTAATTTCAAAAACGAGGGTTTGAACCCATTCTTCATATTTTGAGCTAGAGACCACGTATTTGGGCGATTCTTGAAGTGATTTTCGTGGATTTGATTGGGGTAAGTGATTCTTACTTGGTTTTGGCTAAATTCCATGATTATGTCTTTAATTCCATCATCTAATTTGTAATTTGGGGTGGAAAAGTGGAAAAAAAAGAGGAAGTGTTCTTGAGTTAGATTTTTGAGGTTTAGGAAGGGATTTTGTTATCGGATTTGAGTAAATTTGGTATGGTTAGACTCGTGAGTGAATGGGCTTTCGGGTTTTATGACTTTTTGTTGGATTTTGAGACGTGGATCCGGGGGCCAGGTTCGGGCCAATTTCGGATTTTTGGCTATAATATAGTACCTTTCTTGTGGAATTGGTCACTTTAGCCTATATTGACTGTATTTTACTACTTGTGGCTAGATTCGGTACGTTTGGAGACCGATTTGAGAGGCAAAGGCATTTCGAAGTAGAGTTTTGCTCGGTTTGAGTTAAGTAACAGTTTTAAATCTGGCCCTGAGGGTATGAAACCCAGGATTATTGTATTATGTGTGTATTTTAGAGGTGATGCACATGCTAGGTGACAGGCGTGTGGGCGTGCACTGTGGGAATTGGAACTTGGTCCATTCCGTGAAACTGGAAAGTTGAATAAGCTTAATGTTATCTATGTGCCCATTCTATGCTATAGAAATTTGACAGTGAATCATGCTAGAAATCATGCTTAGGCTATGTGTTGGTGCTGTAAAGACCCCAGTGGTTGTGATACCTGTAGAACCTTCCTGCTTATTATTACTTGTACTCAGTTATAGTATTACTTGCATATTATACCTCGGTCTCTGTTATTCCCTATTGATACATTATATCATTCTGTTTTGGACTGATTCCCCTTTATTACTGAGGGCCGTGAGACTAGAGAGGTTGATGACTGAGTGAGGACGAGGGCCTATTTGTGAGGTATTAATACCATAACACGTGAGTTGTCCGTGCGGATCTTGATATGATATTATAACCCGTGAGTTGTCCATGCAGCACGTGAGTTGTCTGTGCGGATCCACATATTTATACTATAGCACGTGAGTTGTCCGTGCAACATGTGAGTTGTCCGCGCAACACGTGAGTTGTCCGTGCGGATTCACATATTGATACTATATCACGTGAGTTGTCCGTGCAGCACGTGAATTGTCCGTGCTGTAGGAGCCCCTCTGGAGTCTGTACACCCCCCAGTGAGCGCAGGTACCTATTGAGTGTGAGTATTGAGGGCTGAGAGCCGAGTGTTGAGCTATTGAGAGAGCCTGGGGTACTGTTGCCCTGAGCGGTTGCACTTGTTTCATTTGTTGTTGCACTTAGATGATTTATGCCATTGTTCTGAAACTTCTGGAAAATATTGTATTCGATTTTACCTAAACTTGGTAATGTGTAACTGACTTGTCTTAAATTGCCGGAATTGAAACATGTCTACTTTCATTGCCGAAATTACTAAATGAACTGTATTTATATAGCTCGTCACTACCTTTCAGTTCCTTAATTATTATTGTTACTTACTGAGTTGATTTTATTCACGCTACACCCTGCACTTCGTGTGCAGATCCAGGTGTTTCTGGTCACGGAGGACGTTGATCTCGTGCGTGGTTTAGTATCGGAGATTCACGTGGTAGCTACCGGCGTTCGCAGTCCTTGTCTCTCCTTCCTTGTTATTTTTCTCTTTTCTGTATTGGTATCTTGACACAGACTCTTATAAACACTGTTTCTTAGACTGGTTGTTTAGATGCTCATGACTTGGTGACACCCGATGTTTGGGGCAATTTTTCCGCACTGTATTTTAAGTTTAACACCTGTTTTCTTTTAAGAAAACTTTGTCATGTAAAAGCTTTTGACTTATTTTTTGTGAACCATTGGAGGTATTTTTGAGAATCGGCTTGCCTAGTACCATCGATAGGCGCCATCACGACAGGTTAGGATTTTGGGTCGTGACAAGTTGGTATCAGAGCCTAGGTTACATAGGTCTCACGAGTCATGAGCAGGTTTAGTAGAGTCTTGTGGATTGGTACGGAGACGTCTGTACTTATCTTCGAGAGGCTGCCGAACCCTTAGGAAACTTCACATTCTTGAATTCTTGTCGTGCGAATATTTTGATTCTGGTAACTAAATTTCTGTTGTTCTAATTATCTCACAGATGGTGAGGATGCATACTACGGGGCAGGATGGACAGCCACCAGTACCACCAGTCAGGGCCGTGAGAGGCTGAGGTCAATGTAGAGGCCGCGGTAGGGGCAAAGGTGCAGCTCACACAGCAGCTAGGGCAGCACCTGCGGATCCACCAGTTGCCCCAGTTCAGGAGTAGGTTCCAGTTGTGGATGAGCCTGTGGGACCATCTCAGGCACCACCCGTGCCCATTGTGATTCCAGGCCTTCAGGAGGCCTTAGCTTAGATTCTGACCACATGTACCAGTCTTGCTCAGGCGGTCTCTATTTCGGCCACATCAGCCACTTCTCAGGCCAGGGGAGATGCTCAGACTCCCGCCGCCCGCACACCAGAGCAGGTGGTACAGGGACTCCAGACATCGGGGGTACCACCAACCCATCCTGTTGCAGCCGCTCAGGACTATGTGGTTCCTATCATGCCTGATGATAAGCAACGTAGATTGGAGAGGTTTGGGAGACTCCAGCCTCCATCTTTCAGTGGTAAAGAGGGAGAGAAAGCACAGGGATTCTTGGATAAGTGCCATAAGATACTCCGTACAGCACGTATTCTAGAGACCAGTGGGGTCTCGTTCACTACCTTTCAGTTATCTGGGTATGCCTTCAGTTGGTGGGAGGCTTACAAGAGGCGTAGGCCGGACAACGCAACACCCCTTACTTGGCAACAGTTCTCCGTTCTCTTCCTGTGATGACCCAAAAGGTCATCTTATGTTTTAGAACTCGTATCTACGCTCTTAAGCCTTAAAAATCTCATTTTTACCCTTCTCGATTTGCGTGCACAGTCCGGGCAGGCTTCCGAAAAGTTTTTATGTTAAAAACTAATGAAAATAAGAATTTTTTCCTTAAAAGTTGATTTTAGTTGACTTCGGTCAATACTTTTGGTAAACTGGCCCGGATCCATGTTTTGATGGTCTCGGTAGGTCCATATCGAATTATGGGACCTGAGCGTATGCCCGTAATTGAATTCGGAGGTTCCTAGCTTGAGTTATGAATTTTTGATAAAAATTAAAAGTCTGAAAATTATTTGTTTTTAAGAATTGATTGATATTTGGCATTGTTAGTATCAGGTCCGTATTTTGGTTCCGGAGCCCGGTACAGGTTCACTATGATATTTAAGACTTGTCTGTGAAATTTGGTGAGAAACAGAGTTGATTTGATGTGATTCGGACGTCCAGTTGAGAAAATAGAAATTTTAAAGTGTTCTTGAGAATTCCATTTGATTTGGTACTAAATTCGTAGTTCTAGGTGTTATTTTGGTGATTTGATCGCGCGAACAAGTTTGTATGATGTTTTTAGACTTGTGTGCATGTTTGGTTTGGAGCCCCGAGGGCTCGAATGAGTTTCGGATAGGCTACGGAGTGATTTGGACTTAGAAAAATAGCTGGTGTGCTTCAGCTGTGTTGCAGGCCTCAGACCTCGCAAATGCGAGGTCAGGGTTGGCATTTGCGATCACTGTTGAGGTCGCATTTGCGAACTTCTCATAGAAAATGCGAAGAGAAGCTGGGCCAGCCTGTGTTCGCAATTGCGAACTTTTCTTCGCATTTGCGAAGGGAGTCTGGGAGGGGTATGGATCGCAAATGCGATCTTTTGTCCGCATTTGCGAGGTCAGTGATTGCAATTGCGTCACTTTCCTCACATTTGCGAAGGCAGCAGGATTGTGAAGGCTTCGCAATTGCGATAGCCCCTTCACAATTGCAAGCTTCGCATTTGCGAAGCTCAGGTCGCAAATGCGACATCTGCAGCTGATAACTTTGAACTTAGACGAGATTTTTCATTCATTCTCCCATTTTTCAAAACCTAAACTTCAAGAGGCGATTTTCCAAAGGCTATTTCTTCCCCAAATCATAGGTAAATGATTCTTAACTTATTTCTTTCAATCTTTTACACCTTTTTACAAGATTTCAACCTAGAATCTAGGATTTTCATGGTGAAATTAGGGATTTTGGGTAGAACTTAGGAATTTCAAAATTTGAGGATTTAGACCTCAATTTGATGTCGGATTCCAAAACTAATTATATATTCGGGCTCGGGGGTGAATGGGTAAAAAGATTTTGGTCCGAACCTCGAGTTTTGACTAAGTGAAATTCATGTGAGCGGCATATATGTGAGGTGACGAGTACTTATGCGCCGCCAATTTACCCGTTTTCCATGTTTCTCAGTTTTTCTTATATTGTCTCATTCCTATGCCTAATTGCGATGTGTTATACTAGTGTTGTTCAATTTATCGTTCTTATCATGTTTACGGATTTTCTGGTGATAATTGAGTTTTTATTTTAAAGTTGAGATTGATGTTATGGAACCAAATGTTGAAGTAAGGTTTGTACTTGTTATTCTATCTCCCTGTTGATATTTATGCATTGCATTATGGTAAGGGAGAGTGTTAATGCACGAAGGGTGATGTCGTGCCATATTGTGGGTGTTAATGCACGAAGGGTGATGCCGTTCCATATTGTGAGTGTTAATGCACGAAGGGTGATATCGTGCCATATTGTGAGTGTTAATTTATAAAGGGTGATGCCGTTCCATATTTTGAGTGTTAATGTACAAAGGGTGATGCCGTGCCATGATATGAGAGTTAATGCACGAAGGGTGATGTCGTGCCGTTTCTATTAATTTTATGGTGAGATTGAGAGTAAAAGCACGAAGGGTGATGCTGTGCAATTTTCCTTAATGTATTCACTATTCCTGTTGATTCATGGTATATTGACTGCTTCGGTGATCATTCTGTTATAGTTCTTTATCTTGTATTCCCCTCAGTATGTTTCCCCTCCCGACATTTCCTGTTTAGTTCTTCATTTCTGTTATTTGTATATACACTGTTAAATTGTAAAGGTTGATTTGTAGGTGCCTTGCCTTAGCCTCGTCACTGCTTCTTAGAGATTAGGCTCGACACTTACCAGTACATGGGATCAGTTGTACTGATACTGCACTCTGCACTTCCTGTGCAGATTTTGATACCGGCTCGGGTTGATCCAGATTTTGCTATTGGTCCGCTGTCCGGAGACTCGAGGTAGATCTGTCGGCGTTCACAGACCTTGAAGTCCCTGTCTATCTTTCTGTTCTACGGTTTCTTTCATTCAGACTGTTGTATTTCTTCAGACAATTACTTGTAGTAAATTCTAGAATGCTTGTGAATTGTGACTCCAGATCCGGGTGGTAGTAATTAATATAGTTTTATGATATTCCGCACTTATTATATTTTATCTTAGTTAATTATTGTTAATTACTGAATGGGAATAAGGAATTGGTTTAACGATTTTCTAACGTTGGCTTGTCTAGCAAGTGAAATGTTAGGCGCTATCACGGTCCCATCGGTGAGAAATTTTGGGTCGTGATACTTCCTGGAGAAGTTCGTGCCTCAGTCCCGCAGAGAGGAGCTGCGCAGGCAGTTCGTGTAGCTTCGTCAGGGTGATATGTTTGTGACGCAGTATGAGATGAGATTTTCGGAGTTAGCCCGTCATGCTGTTTGGTTGGTTCCCACCAACAGGGAGAGGATCATGAGGTTCATAAATGGCCTCACTTTTCAGCTGCGATTGCTTATGACTAGAGAGAGAGTGTCTGGTGCTACTTTTGATGAGGTTGTCGACATTGCTCGTCAGATTGAGATAGTTCACAGCCAGGAGCGGGTTGAGAAGGAGGCCAAGAGGCCTCGTGCATAGGGTGGATTTAGCGGTGTTCCTTCTAGGGGTCAGTTCCACCTTGGTAGGGGTCGTCCTTTCAGACATGCTCAGACGGCTTGCCCAGTTCACCGTGGTGCATCATCTGGTCATGGTTCACACAGCTATCAGCAGGGCCAGTCTTCATTTAGTGCACCACCAACATAGAGTTCTCACCCTGCCTCGTCAGCTCAGGTGTCTATTGGTAGTTTCTCGGGGTATGAGGGGCAACAGATCCGTCAGAGGAGGGGTTGTTTCGAGTGCGGAGATTTTGGTCATATTAAGAGAGATTGCCCTAGGTTGTTGGGTGGGACTCCACAACAGAGTTCTCGACCGATGGCACCAGCACCAGCAGCTTCACCACCCGTCCAGCCAGCTCGGGGTGGGGCTCAGTCAGCTAGGGGTCGCCCTAGAGGGGGAGGCCGATCAGGGGGCGGCCAGGCCCGTTTCTATGCTTTTCCTGCCAGACCAGATGCCATTGCTTTGGATGTTGTGATCATAGGTATTGTCTTAGTTTTCCATAGAGATGCCTCTGTATTATTTGACCCTGGTTCCACTTATTCATATGTGTCCTCGTATTTTGTTCATTATCTTGATATGCCCCGTGAGTCTCTAGTTTCACCTGTTCATGTGTCTACGCCGGTGGGTGATACTGTTATTGTGGACCGTGTATATCGGTCATGTGTGGTAACTATTAGGAGTCTGGAGACTAGAGTGGATCTATTGTTTCTTAGTATGGTCGATTTTGACGTGATTTTGGGTATGGATTGGTTGTCTACATGTCGTGCGGTTCTAGATTATCACACGAAGACAGTTATGTTGGCGATGCCGGGGTTGCCGAGGGTTGAGTAGAGTGGCTCTATAGACTATGTTCCTAGTAGAGTGATTTCATACTTGAAGGCTCAGCGGATGGTTAAGAAGGGTTGTCTATCTTATCTGGCCTTTGTGAGGGATGTTAGTGCAGAGACCCTTGCTATTGATTCTGTTCCGGTGGTGCGAGATTTCCCTGATGTGTTTCCTGCAGACCTGCCGGGCATGCCGCCTGACAGTGATATTGATTTCGGTATTGATTTGGTGCCAGGAACTCAGCCCATTTCTATTCCACCGTATCGTATGGCACCAGCGGAGTTGAAGGAATTGAAGGAGCAGCTTCAGGAACTCCTTGATAAGGGGTTTATCCGGCCTAGCGTGTCACCTTCCGGTGCACCAGTTCTATTTGTGAAGAAGAAGGATGGTACTATGAGGATGTGCATTGATTATAGGAAGTTGAACAAAGTCACAATCAAGAATAATTATCCTTTGCCACGTATTGATGATCTATTTGACCAGCTTCAAGGAGCGAGGGTGTTCTCCAAGATTGATTTGAGGTCACGGTATCACCAGTTGAAGATTTGGGACTCAGATATTCTTAAGACAGCTTTCAGGACACGTTATGGTTATTATGAGTTCCTTGTGATGTCTTTTGGGCTGACCAACGCCCTAACAACGTTCATGCATATGATGAATAGTGTGTTTCAGCCTGATCTCGACTCGTTTGTTATTGTATTCATTGATGATATCCTGGTGTACTCTAGTAGCTAGGAAGAGCATGCCCATCATTTGTGGATCGTGTTGCGGCAGTTGAGGGAGGAGAAGCTTTATGCTAAGTTCTCCAAGTGCGAGTTTTGGCTAAGTTCAATGGCGTTCTTGGGGCACGTGGTGTCTAGTGAGGGTATTCAGGTAGATCCGAAGAAGATAGAGGCGGTTCGGAGTTGGCCCAGACCGTCCTCAGCCACAGAGATTCAGAGTTTTCTTGGTTTGGCTGGTTATTACCGTCGTTTTGTAGAGGGTTTCTCATCTATCACATCTCCCTTGACCAAATTTACCCAAAAGGGTGCTCCTTTTAGGTGGTCGGATAAGTGCGAGGAGAGCTTTCTAAAGCTCAAGACTGCTTTGACCATGATCCGAGTTCTAGTTCTACCATCAACTTTTGGTTCTTACACAGTTTATTGTGATGCTTCTCGGATCGGTATTGGATGTGTTCTGATGTAGGAGGGCAGAGTGATTGCTTATGATTCGCGCCAGTTGAAGCCCCATGAAAAGAACTATCCTATCCACGACCTTGAGTTAACAGCTATTGTTCATGCCTTGAAGATCTGGCAGCACTATTTGTACGGTGTCCATTGTGAGATTTACAATGATCACCGGAGTTTGCAGCATCTGTTCAAACAGAAGGATCTTAACTTGCGTCAGCGGAGGTGGTTGGAGCTTCTTAAGGACTATGATATCACCATTTTGTACCATCCCGGGAAGGCCAATGTGGTGGCCGATGCCTTGAGTCACCGGACAGAGAATTTGGGGAGCTTAGCATATCTTCCAGCAGTAGAGAGGCCATTGGCATTGGATGTTCATGCCTTAGCCAGCCAGTTTGTTATATTGGATGTTTCTGAGCCGAATCGAATATTGGCTTGTGTGGTTTCTCGATCTTCCTTATTTGATTGCATCAGAGAGCGCCAGTATGATGATCCTCATTTGCTTATCCTCAAGGACACGGTTCAGCACGGTGATGCCAGAGATGTGACTATTGGGGATGATGGGGTACTGAGGATGCATGGTCGAATTTGTGTGCCCAATATGGATGGGCTACGTGAGTTGATTCTTGAGGAGGCCCACAGTTCGCGGTATTCTATTCATCTGGGTGACGCGAAGATGTATCAGGACTTGAGACAACATTACTGGTGGAGGAGAATGAAGAAGGACATAGTGGAGTATGTGGCTTGGTGTCTAAATTGCCAGCAGGTGAAGTATGAGCATCAGCGACCAGGTGGGTTGCTTCAGATATTAGAGATTCCGGAGTGGAAATGGGAGCGGATCACTATGAATTTCGTTGATGGGCTTCTATGGACTCAACGGAAGTTTGATGCAGTTTGGGTGATTGTGGACAGGCTGACCAAGTCAGATCATTTCATTCCTGTGATGACTACCTATTCTTCCAAGCAGCTGGCTCGAGTATATATCCGTGAGATCGTCATGCTTAATGGCGTATCGGTATCTATCATCTCTGACCGGGGCACGTATTTTACATCATGGTTCTGGAGGGCCGTGTAGTATGAGTTGGGTACTAGAGTGGAGTTGAGCACATTATTTCACCCTCAGACAGACGGACAGTCTGAGCGTACTATTCAGATATTAGAGGATATGTTTCGTGCGTGTGTGATGGAGTTTGGGGTTTTGTGGGATCAGTTCTTTCCACTAGCAGAGTTTGCCTACAACAACAGTTATCAGTCGATCATCCAGATGGCACCATATGAGGCTCTGTATGGTAGGAGGTGTAGGTCTCCAGTAGTTAGGTTCGAGACGGACGAGGCTAGATTATTGGGTACAAATTTGGTTCAGGATGCTCTGGAGAAGGTTAAGGTGATTCAGGATAGACTGCGTTCATCCCAGTCCAGACAGAAGAGTTATGCGGATCGGAAGGTTCGCGATATTGCATTCATGATTGGAGAGCGGGTCCTGCTCCGGGTGTCATCCATGAAGGGTGTTATGAGTTTCGGAAAGAAGGGCAAGCTGAGCCCGAGGTTTATCGGCCCATTTGAGGTGTTGCGATGTGTTGGGGAGGTTGCTTATGAGCTTGCCTTGCCTCCCAGTCTAGCAGGAGTTCATCCAGTATTTCATGTTTCTATGCTCCGGAAGTATCACGACGATCCGTCTCACGTGTTGGATTTCAGCTCAGTCCAGTTAGACAAGGATTTATCTTATGTTGAGGAGCCGATGGAGATCTTGGATAGGCAGGTTCGAAAGCTGAGGTCGAAGAATATTGCTTATGTGAAGGTTCAGTATAGGGGTCAGCCAGTCGAGGAGGCGACTTGGGAGACCGAGCAAGATATGCGCAACAGTTATCCTCATCTTTTCACCACTTCAGGTATGTCTCTATACTCGTTCGAGGATGAACGTTTGTTTAAGAGGGGGAGGATGTAACGACCCGGCTGGTCGTTTTGAGAGTTGTAGCCCCGTTCCTCTTTTTTGCTCATTTTTGTGCTTCAATGTTATTTTATGACTTACCGGGTTAGTTGGTTCGGGTCTGGAGTGAATTCAGAGTGAATTGAGATACTTAGTCTCTTAATTGAAATCTTAAGCTGAAAAAGTTGACCGGATGCCGAATTATATGTAAACAACCTCATATTGGAATTTTGATGGTTCCGTTAGCTCCGTTGGGTGATTTTGGACTTGGAGCGTGTCAGGATTGTGATTTGTAGGTCGGGAGTAGAATTGGCTTAAAATGGCGAAAGTTGAATTTTTGAGAAGTTTGACTGGGAGGTTGACTTTTCATATCGGGGTCGGATTCCGATTTCTGGAGTTGCAGTAGGTTCGTGGATTCATTTGTGACTTGTGTGCAAAATTTGATGTCAATCGGACGTGGTTTGATAGGTTTCGGCATCGTTTGTAGAATTTAAAAATTTCAAAGTTCATTAGGCTTGAATCCGTGTGTAATTCGTGTTTTGATGTTGTTGGAGGTGATTTGAGGGTTCCACTAAGTTCGTTTGATATTTTGGGACTTGATAGTATGTTTGGTTGAGGTCCCGGGGGGCCTCGGGTGAGTTTCAGGTGGTTAACGGATCATTTTTGGACCTTGGTTAATGGCTGATGTCTGTTGTTGTGTTTTTCTGGTTTCCTCTTACGCGTTCGCGAGAGGAGCCTTGTGTTCGCGAAGGATGTTTGTGAGCTGGGAAATTTTGTACGCGAACGCGAAGGTGTGGTTTGTGTGTGCATCACGAACGCGGGAGTGGTGTCGCGTTCGCGAAGAGGAGTGAGGCAGCTGGGGACCCCCAGCCTTTGGTCTACGCATTCGCGAGGCATGGGTCGCATTCGCGAAGGTCAGAGTTGGTAAAGCATCACGTTCGCGAAGTGTTAAACTGAGAGGCAGTCAAATTGGCCTACACGAACGCGAGAGGACGGTCGCGTTCGCGAAGAAGGAAATCTGGGAAACGATATTTAATTTCAAAAATGAGGGTTTGAACCCATCCTTCATATTTTAAGCTAGAGACCACGGATTTGGGCGATTTTTAAGGGATTTTCATAGAGTTGATTGGGGTAAGTGATTCTTACTTGGTTTTGGCTAAATTCCATGATTATGTCTTTAATTCCATCATCTAATTTGTGATTTGGGGTGGAAAATTGGAAAAACAAAAAGAGGAAGTGTTCTTGAGTTAGATTTTTGAGGTTTTGGAAGGGATTTTGTTATCGGATTTGAGTAAATTTGGTATGGTTAGACTCGTGAGTGAATGAGCTTTCGGGTTTTGTGACTTTTTGTTGAATTTCGAGATGTGGGCTCGGGGGCCGGGTTCAGGCCGATTTCGGATTTTTGGCTATAATATAGTACTTTTCTTGTGGAATTGGTCCCTTTAGCCTATATTGACTGTATTGTACTACTTGTGGCTAGATTCGGGACGTTTGGAGATCGATTTGAGAGGTAAAGGCATTTCAGAGTAGAGTTTTGCTCGGTTTGAGATAAGTAACAGTTTTAAATCTGGCCCTGAGGGTATGAAACCCCGGATTATTGTATTATGTGAGTATTTTGGAGGTGACGCACATTTTAGGTGATGGGCGTGTGGGCGTGCACCGTGGGAATTAAGACTTGGTCCATTCCGTGAAACTGGAAAGTTGAATAAGTTTGTTGTTAGCTATGTACCCATTCTGTGCTATAGAAATTTGACAGTGAATCATGCTAGAAATCATGCTTAGGCTATGTGTTGGTGTTGTGAAGACCCCAGTGGTCGTGATACCTGTTGAACCTTCCTGCTTATTGTTACTTGTACTCAGTTGTAGTATTACTTTCATATTATACCTCAGTCTCTGTTATTCCCTGTTGATACATTATATCATTCTGTTTTGGGCTGATTCCCCTTTATTACTGAGGGACATGAGACTAGAGAGGTTGATGACTGAGTAAGGCCGAGGGCCTGTTTGTGAGGTATTGATACCATAGCACGTGAGTTGTCCGTGCGGATCTTGATATGATACTATAGCACGTGAGTTGTCCGTGCAATATGTGAGTTGTCCGTGCAGATTATAGTGCTTGAGCTGTAGGAGCCCCTCCAGAGTCTGTACACCCCCAGTGAGCGCAGGTACCTATTGAGTGTGAGTATTGAGGGCTGCGAGCCGAGTGTTGAGCTATTGAGAGAGCCTGAGGTACTGTTGCCCTGAGCGGTTGCACTTGTTACATTTGTTGCTGCACTTAGATGATTTATGCCATTGTTCTGAAACTTCTGGAAAATATTGTATCCGATTTTACCTGAACTTGGTAATGTGCAACTGACTTGTCTTAAATTGCCGGAATTGAAACATGTCTACTTTCATTGCCGAAATTACTAAATGAACTGTATTTATATAGCTCGTCACTACCTTTCAGTTCCTTAATTATTATTGTTACTTACTGAGTTGATTTTACTCACGCTACATCCTGCACTTCGTGTGCAGATCTAGGTGTTTCTGGTCACGGAGGACGTTGATCTCGTGCGTGGTTGAGTATCGAAGATTCACGAGGTAGCTACCGGCGTTCGCAGTCCTTGTCTCTCCTTCCTTGTTATTTTTCTCTTTTCTGTATTGGTATCTTGACACAGACTCTTGTAGACACTGTTTCTTAGACTGGTTGTTTAGATGCTCATGACTTGGTGACACCCGATGTTTGGGGCTATTTTTCCGCACTGTATTTTGAGTTTAACTCATGTTTTCTTTTACGAAAACTCTGTCATGTAAAAGCTTTTGACTTATCTTTTGTGAAACATTGGAAGTATTTTTGAGAATCGGCTTGCCTAGTACCATCGATAGGCGCCATCACGACATGTTAGAATTTTGGGTCGTGACAAGGCATCGAACAAGTAAGGGCATATATCAAATGAAAATGTGTATAAAATGAGGGCATCTAACAAGTAAAAGTATGAAATAAGTAAAGGCATGGAGTTACTAGTTTCACCCGCATGGTTTAATCTCATGACAACACATATGCACTCATCACCTTGCATGAACGTCGTTCCCTACATATAAATCACGTAGCAAATAGTCCCAATAAAATCCTAATTCTCTCAAATCAAGGTTAACCACAATACTTACCTTTTTCAAAACAAAATCAACAAACTAACCCAACTTTTATTTTAGAACAAGATTCAAAACCACTTGAATATAGTTAAATAATGCCCAAATGAGTCAAAACAAGCTTCAGAAACTACCTCAGTATCAAAAAGGTTCAATCGTTAACATACTTGAAAAAGTCAACCCGGGTCCACCTGGTCAAAATTCAAAATCAAGACCAAATCTCGATTACCCATTCATCCCTGAGTCCAAATATGTGACTTGTTACGAGATCCGACCTCAATCGAGTTATAAATTTCTAAAATACAAAATCCTAAGTTTTTACCCAACCCCATTTCTACTCTATGAAATCTAAGATTTAGGGATGAAAATCCATGAAAAGTTATGGAAATTGATCAAAAACAAGTTAAAGCTACTAACCCTTGAAGTTGAAAAGAAACATCTCTCCAAAAATCGCCTGCCACAAAGTCTAGGTTTCAAAAATAGAATAAAATGAGCTAATCCCGAAATCTCCTATTTTAACCCAGCTGCATATGTCGCAATTACAAACCACGGTTCGTAATTGCGCAGCTTCTAAATGTGAACCCGTGTTCGAAAATGCAAAAATGACCTTGATGTCCCAAATGCGACACATACCTTGCAATTGCGAGGGTTGCAAATGCGACAGCAGCTTCACAATTGCGAAGCTGGCCTCCCCCATCCCACCTTCGCAAATGCATGATTTTCTTCGCAATTGCGAGCCTCGCATTTGCGAGAAGCTCAATGCAATTGCAATGACTGCAGCACCAAGTCTTTCCAAAACAGATAAAAACTAATCTGAAACTTCTCCGAGCCCCTCGGGCCCCACTCTACACATCCACACAAGTATAATAACCATATACGAATTTTTTCGTGAACTCAAAATATCAAAATAACATCTACAATCAAGAATCAAGCATCAAAACTCAACAATTCATATATTCATTGTGAACATGTAATTTTTACCCTACCAAAATATTCCTACAAAATTAATAAATAAATTATTCATATTTTATTTTTTAGATTTTTGTTAAATTATTTGAAATTATTTGCATTTAGTTGGATTTTTTCATTTTTGAAATCATAGAAAACAACAAAAATATTTAAATCCTCATCATATAGCATTATTAGATTTTTAATTGAATTTAGCACTTAATTACATGATTTGATCATATTAGAAGAAAATCACAAAAAATGGTTTATTAGTAATTTTTTCTTTTAATAATTGAAGATTAACTAATTATGTAAATAATAAAAATAGATAGTTGGTTTAAGTTTACAAATTAAGATAATTTAGCACTCAATTTAAGATTTGTTTAAATTAAATAGATTTTTAAAAGTTAATTAAACAAAATGGAGTTTAAATTAGCCTAAAAACGGACTGGGCCAGTGTAAAAACCAGCTCAATCCCTAAAATCTAGCCCAAACACCTTAGCCCAATATCAAGAATCCGGTCAGCCCCATCACTAAATCAAACGACGATGTTTAAGTGCCACGCGATCCTGACCGTTGATCTTTACTAGATCTAACGGTCCGAAACTGGCCTGACACTTAGTATATAAGTGTCCAAACGAATCCTATCCCCCTCATTTTTGCCCCCCCCACATCTCTCTCTCTCTAACCCTAAGAGACGACCCCCCGTCTCTCCACCCTCCACTCCAAACCCTAGCCGCCTCCATCTTCCTCCAACCTAAAACCACCCCAAATCACCTAAGATCCACCCTATTCTATCCCTTTACACTTCCTAAACATCACCTCACCCCAAAATCCCGTAAAAAAATTAACAAATCTAACCCCTAAAAACAACCGAAATCCTAACGCCACCCTAGTCCCGCCGTGGGAAATCGCCCTACGGCGGCGGTGGACCTCCAAAACCCCTCAAACACATACCATACACTCTCCTCAACTCCCTGAATCTCGCCTTACCAACCAAATTCTCCAAAACCCCACCAAATTCCGAAACCCTAGATCTATTTTCCATTTTTTCAACCTAGGCCGTTTAATAATCCTCCTGCCAAGATCTCCCATCAAGGATCTCAGATCCCAGACGGGAGTCTTGGCATGAGGGTTTTTAGCGGCTAGATCTATTTTTTTGGTATACTTTATGATTATTTCCTGTTTTTCATCTTTATATTTTGTGTCGATTACTGTTCTTCTTTCTTTATTTTATTTATTTATTACTGTCTGATATTCTGTTTAAATCATTTAATTAAACAAACTAAAAAATATATATAAAATCAGTGCTTAGAAATATTCCGTGTTCCTTAATTTTTATATTATTACGCATTTTATTCTGTGTTGTTGCTTTTTTTTATTTTTATCCTTTTTTGCTTTCTGTTTTGTTTATTATTTATTTTTATCTTTATTAGTTCTGAGTTTATTTTAGTATTACTGCTTTGTTATTTATTTTGTTAAATTAATCGCCATTTTTTTTAATTTATTTATTTTACTGTTGTTTGTTTGGTTAAGAACTGGGCCTCACTGAAGTGGCCCGTTCTACTTGGCTCATAAATTGGGCCTGTCTGAATGAATAGACAGGTCCATAACTTTGTAAAAGCTTAAGAGCCCAAAGTCCTTAGGCCCAGAGTCACCTGACTCAGGCCCATAACCGATCCAGTTCTGAGGTAATTCCAAGACCCTTAAGGGTCAGTTTTGAAATCCTAATTCTTACAATTATTCAGATAATACTAGAAACTTCTAGAATAGGGACAACTGTCCCAATTCTGAGTAGGAAAGTAGGGATAATATCCAAAAATATCCAGAAATTGGACACTTGTCCCTTTTTTGAGATAAGGAAGGTACTAAAAATTGGACAGCTGTCCATTTCTGTTAAGAAAGATGCCATTTCCCTAATTTATAGGGAATTCTGGTAGATTCTTTTGTACCCTAATTCTCATCCCTTTTCACTCCTTCACTCTATAAATACACTCCTCCTTTTTCGTTAGAGGGGGATTGATTCTAGATCTGAATACACATTATAGACCGCTTTAAGGTTTTGCTCTCTTTCAAAAGAAAAACTTCTGAAAATCAACCTTGATCTTTCAGAATCAAAATATACATTCCTTTTCTATTTTAAAAATTTGTCGTCTTCTTATTCTACTGGGTTTCATTCGTTGCTGCGGCTTTACTTCAAGCTTTCACATACTTATTTTCTTACTTATTTATTTTTGTTGCTATCAAGGTACTTTCTTAAACAATGTAAATGTTTAAATCTTATTGTATCATGACTATGACTATACTGGTTATCAAAAATCTGTGTTCTATTTGAATATTGCATATAGTTGTTTGTTTGAGAGTTGTGTATGAAAACATGTATAGCTAATCATTTACACTGTTTTAGGCAATTTAAGTTATGTTAGCTTTATGTTAAAGGGTTCTGAAAAAATTATCAAATCTGTTGAAAGCTTCATGAAGTCATAAGATCGGTACGTTCGAATAATAAAAACAAGAAAAGCATTTTTTTAGAAAAATTTGTTAGATGAGTAGTAGGAAGATTTGTTATCACTGCCCATGTTAGCGAGATAATTTAGTTCAGTTTTATATTATATCCTCTCATGCCTTGCGTTAGTTAGTAGTTTTACTATGTCATTAAACAATTAAAATATAGTAATTCCAATACTATTAGTTTAAAATCATAAAAAGATGGATTTTACAAGAAACCTAACAGTAATCAGGGTACGAATTCAGGCCCAAATCAATTGGGTCCATGAGATTGTACTATGGGTCTTTGGCTAATAAAATGAGTTGAGGTATTTACACTTTAAGATTTTCAAATGCAAATGAGTTTTAAAACTTATTACTTTAACATAGGTTAATATAAGAAATAGGAGACTTAAGCAATCAATAGGAAATTATCCTAATTTAATTTTTAGTTCGTATCCCCAGACCCCTTTTTAGTTTTCTATTTTTAAAGACAAACCAAATATAGGTAAAATCTGATAATTACTGTTATAAATTCCAAACTCATTCACACAAATATGCACTGGGCCAGAGTCACTTGGACTCATTATCATTAGGCCCAAATCATTTTTGAGTAATTTGTCCACAAATAAATATTGGGCCAGAGTCAACCGAACTCATTATTAGGCCCAACCTTCTTGAATTAAATGTGTTTAATTGATTGAATGCTTAATAACATTGAGTTGGGCCCGCGTCACATGGACTCATTATCACCAAGCCCAAATGTCTTTAGTTAATTTCATTTAGTTGTCCATAAAAATGAACATTGGGCCAGAGTCATTTGGACTCATCATCAGGCCCAGATCCTTCTGAATTAAATGTGTTTAGTTGATTGATTGCTTAATAACATGGTATTGGGCCAGGGTCATTTGGACTCCATGATCACTAGGCCCAAATCGTTTGGACTGAATTCATCTAACTGCCTTAAAATATGCATTGGGCCAGAATCAATTAGACTCAAGCAGGCCCAAATTCTTTTGAACTGAATTCATTAGCTAGACTCAAATATATGTCTTGGGCTAGAGTTCATTTGGACTCCGTCCTTATCAGGCCTCAAACTTTAAATCTAAGCCTGCTTGACAGATAATACATAGGCTGCCCCTATCTAATACAAACAAACATATTACCTAATATCGAACCTTTACACTTAGCCATATGACATAGAGTATTTAGCTTAGAGACATAAGCATAACTTAAGGTATTTATAATCAACCTAATTATTATAATTATGTACACGCACGCATGACATAGTTGTGATGTCAAAAACAAACCAAGGTACATGTTCGCGTGACCATGGTCAAACAATCTTAGTAAATAAAATGCCTTAATTAAACACTCGTAGAAATGCTTTAGGCACGGATTTTTATCGTGATCGCGTACATGTCCGCGCGATGTGATCCCGATATCCAAAATTAAATCGAGGTATGCGTTCGGGCAACTTTGGCCAAACAATCTTAAATTAATAAAGCACAATTAATTGTGTACACGTTCGCGTGACATGATTTTAGTGCCCCAAACAAAGCAGACTTATACATATATAGTCTGTTTCAAAGATTAAATCCATAAACGCCATATTTAAAAGTGGTAAAAGGTAAAAACACATAGGTTCTAAAATACGTAATTAAACAATCTAATTAAGCCAGGTATGATTAAAGCGACCGTGCTAAAACCACAGAATTCGGGAGTGCCTAACACCTTCTTCCGGGTTAACAGAATTCCTTATCCGGTTTTCTGGTTTTCGCAAACTTTAAATGGAGTCAAACTTTATCGATTTGGGATTTAAAATAAATCGGTGACTTGGGACACCATAAATTATCCCAAGTGGCGACTCTGAAACTAAATAAATAATTCAATTTCGATTAATGTCATTTAAATTGGAAAAACTCCATATTCCCCTCGGGAAAAAGGAGGTGTGACATCTCTGGCGACTCTGCTGGGGAGGGGTCTTGAATTCGAGCTTGTAATGTAATTTGTACTTGGCTTTATTCATTGTTGATAATACTGTATTTGTTGGCCTAATGTGCTAATTGCCGCTCATTTACTGCTTTGATATTATTTGAACTGTATTAAACTGCCTTCTTACGCCTCCCTTCCGAGTCTTCTAAAAATATGGTGCACACGTACGCGTGGCCCGCTTTTCTGTTAGAGGTCATATCAAATAGAACGAGGATGGATCAATCACTAGGCCGGGTAGACTTTCGTGCTCCTGGTATGTCGCTCCCACCTCGGCTCAAGCTGTCCGCTTGGGTAAGCCATGTCTAGAACGCACCCCAGGTTTAAACCTAGAATAACATAGCCTCATGTCGGATCCCTAGTAGGAACGTTTGTTTGCATCATGTGCATTTGACTTTGGGGACTCAACACAGAGGCTGGGTCCGTCTAGGACAGGTCTACCCGAAATAAAAGACCATCCTGATGCATCTTACGTGCTATGTGAGCATTGATTTGTTTCGGCTTGTTTGTTGACCGGTTAAGAAAATACAAACAACAGAAAAACCAATAGTGAGGTAGAATAGAAAATTCACCCGGTTCTGAAAATCCCGGTATTTGAAATGCCTCGAAACTCTGCCAAAATTTTTGAAAACAAAAAAAATGAGAAAAAGAAAATGTATTTCAAAATGAGTCAATATCATGTTTTTCCGGTTATGTCAAAACTGACCGAACTACGCGGGTCTGATTCTCACCGGATGTGAGATACGTAGGCAAACCTCATCGGTGCCGACCCCAATTTTTTCCAACCAAATAAATAAAGTATGTCCATTGATCAAAAAATAAAACCGACCCAGCTTCGGTTAAGTCCTGCGCCAGTTTTGCCGGAATAGCCTTAGAATACCTTTAAATTGTCAAAGGGCTATTCTCGCCAAGAACGGACATGTCTGTCAATAAAGCATCACTTTTCCCATAAAATGCCTTACCCCGACCTCAAAACTTTATTTGAAAGTATGAAGGGGCCATTATTGCAAAGATGACCATTTTGGCCAACACTGCACAAATAGCCACCTTCAGGCGATTTCCCTTTGAAAAATCAAAAACTGGTTTTTGCAAAAGCCGCTGGTCTGTCTTTTGAACTAGAGTCAACCCTAACCCTAACCATTCACAGGTACAAAATGAACATTGTCCAGAACCCGCCGTTAAATGTTGTAGAGCAAGCTCCACTGCAGCTTCAAATGTGGTGGTATGACTTGGGTAAAGATGGTCAAGACTGGGTAATAGAATATTTGGGTGCTCTCACGGATATTATGAAAATCAAGCCCTGGAATGATCTAATCAAGGCTTTAGTGACCTTCTGGGATCCCGTTTACAATGTCTTCCGCTTCTCGAACTTTGAGCTCATTCCCACCCTGGAGGAAATAGTCGGATATACTGGTTTCGGCCGGGACTTGAGAAAATAGCAACTTATATTCCCAAGGCCTCCCTCTGTGCGCCGGTTCTTTGATTTCTTGAACATCAGTAAACAAATAAGGAAGAACAAAGTAAACGATGGATGTTGCTCTTTCTACTTCCTGTACTCCATGTATGGACATCCAAATGGGTTTGAAATGCATGAAAAGGGGTTGAACAACAAGCAAAGCAAAGATACTTGGAAAATTCATCGTCGCTTTGCTTTCATAGTGGCATTCCTGGGCCTCATGGTCTTCCCAAATGAAAAAAGGGACAATTGATATCCGTATGGCCAGAATTGCACAAGTCTTAACTGCCAAAGAAGATCACACACTTGCTCCACTTATATTGTCGGATATCTATCGGGCATTAACATGGTGTAAGTCTGGGGCGACATTCTTTGAAGGTTGCAATATCCTTCTATAAATGTCATTAATTGAACATCTCCGCAATCATCCAAAATTTATAAGCTATGGCCCAAGAAAGAGTAACTTCATTGAGAGTTATGAGTAGAGGGTAAAAGATTACAACTCTCCAGAAGGGGTTGAAGCTTGGATCACCCACTTGAGAACTTTAAAGGCGAATCAGATTGAGTGGACTTTAGGATGGCTCCCAGTGAGGGAACTCATATACATGACAGCTACAAAAAACTATTTGCTATTGATGGGCTTGAGAAGTGTCCAACCATATGCACTCCAAAGGGTTCTGAGGCAATTAGGAAGGTATCAAGTAGTGCCTGAGGATGAAGACTTGAGTGTCCAAGTTATTGAGCTACATCCCGAAGCCCCACTTTCCGAAGCTTTAATTCAACAAATCTGGAATGGGTGCCGATACTTAAAAGAGGACACCCAAGTACTTGATCTTGCCAAAGGCGAAGTAGATCCGGGCTATACTGCATGGTTTGAAAAAATGAATAGCATTGATGAGGAACCGAAGCCCGAGCCAGAAAGGCCCGCAAAAAGGCCTCATATTCAGGCTTTTGATGACAAAATCCGAGAGTGTTTGGCCTGGGGATAAAAAGAAAAGAAATATCAAGCCACCATCCATGCCTTAGAGGAAAGGTTGAGCAATCTTGCATTTGACAATGACTTACAGGCATAGGTAACCGAAGGTGAAAAGAGAAAATTGACCCGAGAGAACGAGGCGCTCCGATCCCAACTCCGGGACATGAGGATAGCCGCCGAAATGCCTGTAAGAAGCGAGAAGGATGAAAAGATCATCAACAACTAAAGAATGAAGGTCCACGACTATGCAGTTGACTTGATAAAAACCGAAAGGGATTTGCTAAATGCTAAACAAAACTAGACAAAGGAGTAGAAGAACAGGCCCACCATTTGAGACAAAAATATGGAAAAGAAATAACAATTCTAAAAGAGAAGCTGTTTGCCCTTGGGAATGAAATGGTCCAGCAAACCAAAGATTTTAAGACAGGAAAGGAGCACTGCTACACACTAATTTTCCAACTAGAAGAAAGCGTCCAACAACTACAGGACCAAAACAATACCAACGCACAAGTGTTGGAGGCTCGGGCACAGCAAATTGGGCGTCTGCTTCAAGAGAAAGGAGTTATCAGAACCAGGATTAAGGGGATAGCTGACTATGTCGTGATGAAATGTCACGAGTGTGAAGACATGACTAGGTCCATATTTTTCGCTTCTATGATGACCTTCGTCCACCAGGTAATGGATGACTTAGACCGTCTTCAAGAAGATATTGTGCGAAGGCCAGCACAAAGACCAGCTAATGCCCCACAGGCTCCAAGAAAACCAGTAGAGGCTCTCATGTACTTTTGACTTTCCAGTTTTCGAGTCTGTACTTTACTGCTTTCTAGAGTTTTGTTCAAAATTATTTTGTCGTTTATTTTGAGTCTGTATTGTTTTTCTTTTTAGTTGTCAGTACTATAATTCCCTGTAATGAAAAACCAAAAAAAGAGATATCTTTGTTAATGAAATGAAGAAAAAATGTGCTACTTCATACCTATCCCCTGAACTACATAATGATTTGATTCATGTGGCGTCATGATACGTAGGCAATCCACATATGATTCGATCATAACCCTAAAGAAAGTAATTAAGAAAGCAAAAGAGAGAGACAATAAAGCCGAGATGAAACACACAGCCGTTGCAAAATATTTAGGAAAACGTTTAACAGTTTAGGTGCATTGCATTCCCCAATATGCGATTCCTTATATGTTAAATGTCTCGAACTAACCAGTTTGTTGTATGTGCGCTAAAAGAACAGGTTCTATTTTTAGGTGGTTGGTTTTTGGTAGTAATCTGGCTTCACACCCTTATTTCATGAGATCTAAAGGAAGTAGCGCCATGACCTCAGAAAGTCATCTACCCATCATTGAGCTCGAGGATAGCCCGGTATCGGCTATCCCGCAGTCAGAGTCAGCAATTGCTGAGGAAAATAGAAGGCTGCGATACCGTATGCTAGAAATGTGGGATGCCTGGTCCAACGATAGGGAACCGCCCAATACTATCCCTGAATTCCCTGAATTGCTCCCCAGGACGGGAGGAACCACCAATGTCCCTATCCCAGTGACCAACCCATTCATCCCGTTTGGGTACCCCACCATGTCAACCAACTTCGCTGGTATGCCTTCTTAGTTTCTCCCCCAGGCACCATCTTAAGGAACATCATCTATAGTGTTCACAGCACCACCATCCTCTAGCATGGCATAACCAACACTGCTGCGACAAACCTTCGAACCATCAAATTTTACTTTCTAAGCTCCCCAATTCCAATTGGACACCTCTCGGGTTACCCCAAATTCCTATCCTCAGCACCCACAATTTGAGTCTCTCGTAGAACATGAGAAAATCATGAGGAATCCCGAACAAGAGGAGATAGCACAAAATATGAAAAGCATTGAGAAAAGCCTCAAGAATATACAAGGCCTGAGTGACCAAAAGAGCGTGTCATATGTTGATCTGTGCATGTTCCCTCATGTGCATTTACCCGTGGGCTTTAAGATGCCAAAGTTTGAAAGATATGATGGGCATGGAGACCCAATTACTCACTTAAAGTGATACTGTAACCAGCTGAGGGGCGCTGGTGGAAAAGAAGAGTTGTTAATGGCCTACTTCGGAGAGAGCCTCACCGGAATTGCTTCTGAATGGTATATGGACCACGACATCTACCATTGGTATATATGGGATGACCTGGCCCGGGATTTTGTAAAGCGATTCCAATACAATGTTAATATAGCCCCGGACAGAAATTCTTTGACCAACCTCAAAAAGAAAGCCTCAGAAAGTTTCCGAGAATACGCTATCAAATGGCGTGAACAAGTGGCCAGGGTAAAACCCCCGATGGATGAGACCGAGATGGTCAGTGTCTTCTTACAGGCCCAAGAGGCCGATTATTTCCAAAACATGATGTCTTCCATGGGCAAACCGTTCGCGGAGGCCATCAAAATTGGAGAAATGGTAGAGAACGGCCTAAAAGCAGGCCGCATCTTAAGTCAATCATCTCTAAGAGCCACTTCCTAAGCCATTCAGAGCGTCTTGGGAGGTTTAGCAAGCCGGAAGAAAAAAGAAGAGGGAGCCATGATGGCTTCGAGCTTAAGAAACTCTTGGCGACCCCAGGATTATTCGGGTCCACCTCCCAGGGCCCCGCAACATTATTACCCCCACTAGGATGCAGCTTATGTTATGGACCCTCATCCTTATACAGTAATAAACGCTCAACCGTACACCCGGCCACAGTAACATTACAATCAAAACAGAGCTCCACCTCCAAGAAACAACCCTCATCACCAAGCTCCGTATAATCCCCGTCCACCTCATAACAGTTATCAGTATAACACCCGTCCCCGTGAACCACCCAGGAAAATTGACTTCACCCCCATTGGTGAATCTTACTCCAGCCGCTTTCCAAAATTAGTCCAAATGGGCCTATTACAGCTTGTACCTCCGAACAGACAGAATCCGGAATCTCCATCCTACAGGCCAGGTACCAGGTGCGCTTATCACTCAGGGGCGGAAGGGCATGACACTGAAGATTGTTGGACCCTTAAGAGAGCAGTCGATAATCTGATAGAATAGAAGCAGGTAGTGTTAAGGGACGAGGAAGTCCCTAATGTGACTAACAACCAGTTACCGGCCCACAAAAACGGGCCGGTCATCAGGATGATCTGCGAAGACAAAGAATTTGACCCAGCATTAAAAGCTATAATTGCCATCGCTGACTCCAAAAAGAAACCCAAAGCGGTGGCAAAACAAGCTAGTGATGAGAAAAAGATGAATTCCACTCCCCAAAATGAAGAAAAGGATGGGGAAGCAAAGACAGGGGAAACACCTGCCAAAGAGGCCATTCTCTACATCTCAAGAGCCCCCCAAAAGGGACAGCTCATGTTAAGCCCAAAAATGTATATACCAAAAGGGACTTACATGGCATGGAGGCCAGTCATTCCACCTAGGCTGGATGAGCCTTTGATCATTAGCCGCATGCCACAAAATCCCATAAAAGACACTATTGCCGTCCCTTGGAACTACAATCAGACAATTGTCACATATAAAGGGAAGTAAGTTAAGGGGGAAGTGAATGAGACAAACCAATCTAGGAAGTATCATAACCCAGAAGAATTGAACAAAACTAAGCAGAAGCATTTCCCCCTCAAAAAGCCTGTAACTACTGAAGAAGCGGAGGAATTCTTCCGAAAGATGAAAACCTCGGAGTATGCTGTAATTGATGAACTAAGAAAAGCCCCTTCCCAGGTTTCACTCTTGTCTCTACTGATGAGCTCAAACGAACACCAAAAGGTGCTTCTAAAGACGCTGAATGAGGCATATGTTCCAATTTAGACCACGGTTGAACAGTTAGAAAAAATGGCAGAGCGATTTTTTGAGGTCAACCAAATCTCCTTCAGCCGAAACGATTTGCCTCCCGAAGGAGCCGCCCACAACAAGGCCCTTCACTTTACTGCCAAGTGTGAAGGATATTATGTGAAATTGGACGACGGGTCCGGAGTCGATATTTGCCCTCTATCAACATTGTAGAGGATGGAAATTGGGACTGAAATGATCAAAACAAACAATGTTTGCGTGCATGCTTTCGATGGTGTCAAGAGGGACACAATAGGGGAGATTGACTTAATCCTAACCATTAGCCCCACAGATTTTGAAGTAACATTCCAAGTTCTGGACATGGACACTTCCTATAAATTTCTCTTAGGAAGACCATTGATCCATGTAGCGGGAGCCGTGCCCTCTACTCTCCATCAAATGGTCAAGTTTGAACATGAAAACCAAGAAATAGTGGTCCATGGAGAAGATAAACAGTCAATCTATAGGGACCTGGCAGTCCCGTACCTCGAGGCAAGAGAGGGAAGCGAGAACATCATCTATCAAGCCTTTGAAATTGTGCGCGCCGACCAGTGCGAGGAAGGAATCCCATGCCCTCAACCTTGTTTATCAAGTGCATCAATCATGGTCGCCAGCAAAATGATCAGACATGGGTACAAGCCTAGAAAAGGGCTCGGGGTATCCTTACAGGGCATCATAGAACCTGTCACCTTGGCTGCCAACAAGAAATTCTTTGGCATACGTTTCCAAGCCACAGATGCCGACGGAAAATGGGCCGATAAACGTAAGAAAGATGGGTGGGTTTTGCCTCAGCCAATCCCGCACCTCGCTAAATTGTTTGTTAAGCCAAGATATATAGAAGAAGAAGAAGAAGAGGCCTTCACGGCCGATGAAATTGAGGATATCTGTGAAGCAATGAGACAAATGCTCTATGAAGTTCACATGGTCCAACCGGGCGAAGGCTCGAGCACTGCTGAGGTGCAATACATGGGGCCCAATGCGAAATTGCAAAACTGGCAGGCTACTCCATTCCCAGTCAGGCGGGAATCCCGGTAGTTTAGTCTTGCCATCTTTTCTGCATTCCGGGTTATCATCAAATTCGTTTTTGCAAAACTGGCAGGCTACTCCATTCCCAGTCAGGCCCAATGTAACTCGAGTGTTTTTAGTTTTTGTTGTCTTTTTAAATTCCCATGTAAACCCTCCTATCATCAAATTCAATGAAATGAAATCAATATTTCATCGTCTATGAATCTTTTCCTGTTATTCTTTCTGATTTTGCTATTTTTCTTATCTTTCTCTTTTCAGTTCTAATAATGCACACTTAAAAAACATGACATGCTTGCGGACTTCATGCCCAGATCCTAAAACGTTGTCTAACTGTGAAATAATGAATCAAGAACCAGAATATGATGAAGATGAGGCTTTTAGGGAAATAAATCGAGAATTGGAATAATTTGAGAATAAGCCTAAGCCAAACCTAAATGAAACCAAGCCAGTTAATTTGAGCAATTCAGAAGAGGTCAGGGAGACCATGATAAGATTCACGCCAAGGAAAAAACTAGAGATGCAGTGATCCAACTCTTGTTTGAATTTAAAGACGTGTTTGCATGGTCTTATGATGATATGCCAGGACTAAGTGTCAATCTAGTGGTACACAAGTTGCCAACTTATCCCGGTTGTCCACCTATCCAACAAAAGCAAAGAAAATTCAAAACAGACATCAGCAATAAGATTAAAGAAGAGGTTGCCAAACAATTAAAAGCAGGTGTGATCCGAGTAGTCCGATACACCACATGGTTGGCCAATGGAGTCCCAGTACCAAAGAAAGATGGGAAGATCTGAGTATGTGTTGATTACAGGAATTTGAACAAAGCAAGCCCTAAGGACAACTTCCCATTACCCAACATCCACATCCTTGTCGACAATTGTGCCAAACATGAGATACAATCTTTTGTGGATTGTTATGCTGGGTATCACCAAGTCCTGATGGATGAAGAAGATGCAGAGAAGACAGCCTTCACCACACCATGGGGGATTTACTGTTACACATGTCATTCGGTCTGAAGAACACCGGGGCAACTTACATGAGGGCTATGACTGGCATTTTTCACGACATGATGCACCAGGAAATTGAGGTGTCTGTGGATGACGTGATCATTAAGTCCAGAATGCAGGAAGACCATGTGAAGGATTTGAGAAAGTTCTTTGAGCGCCTACACAGGTATGATTTGAAATTGAATCCGGCTAAATGTGCATTCGGTGTTCCATCTGGGAAGCTTTTGGGGTTTATAGTCAGCCAGAGGGGTATTGAGTTGGATCCAACAAAGATAAAATCTATCCGAGATCTGCCACCTCCGAAAACCAGGAAAGAGGTCATGAGCTTGCTGGGAAGGTTGAATTACATCAGTAGGTTCATCGATCAGCTTACTACCATGTGTGAGCCCATATTTAAGTTGCTAAAGAAAGATGCAGCGATTAAATGGATGGATGAGTGTCAAGAAGCTTTTGAAAAATCAAAGAATATTTGTCAAATTTGCCGGTGTTTGTTTCGCCTGAGCCTGGAAGACCTTTGTTCTTGTACTTAACGGTTCTAGAGAATTCTTTTAGCTGTGTCCTCGGACAACATGATGAGACCGGGAAAAAAGAGCAAGCCATATACTATTTGAGCAAGAAATTTACTGGTTATGAAGCCAAGTACACTATGCTGGAAAGAACTTGTTGTGCTTTAACTTGGGTCGCTCAAAATCTTAGACATTATTTGTTGGCTTATACCACATATCTCATAACCAGACCTGAAGTACATATTTCAGAAACCAATGCCTACGGGAAGGCTAGCCAAATGGCAAATCTTGCTCAGTGAGTTTGACATTGTCTATGTCACCCGCATGGCCATGAAAGCCCAAGCCTTGGCCGATCATTTAGCTGAGAACTCGATTGATGATGAATACCAACCCCTAAGCACTTATTTCACAGACGAGGAAGTAAATTCAATTGAAGTAATCCCAGAGACACTAAGACTTGGAAAATGTTCTTTGATGGAGCTGTAAATGCAAAGGGTGTTGGGATTGGGGCAATTTTGATTTTGCCCATGGGTCAGCACTATCCGTCTACAGCCCGGCTTCGGTTTTTCTGTACGAATAACACCGCTGAATATGAATCTTGCATCATGGGCATGAACATGGAAATTGATATGGATGTAGAAGAATTATTAATCATGGGAGATTCTGATTTGATCATTCGGCAAGCACAAGGCGAATGGGAAACTCGAGATATCAAGCTTATCCCATATAGACAACATGTGGAAGATCTTAGCAAACGGTTCAAATGCGTTTAATTCAGGTATATTCCTCGATTCCATAATGAGTTAGCTGATGCACTAGCTACCTTAGCTGCAATGCTGCCATATCCGGGCAACGTCCATATTGACCCATTGGAGATTCAAATCAGAGAAAGACATGGTTATTGCAACACAGTTGAAGTAGAACCAAATGACCAGCCATGGTATCATGATATTAAAAGGTTCTTGAAAACAAAGGAATACCCTGAGCAGGCCAATGGAGACCAAAAGAGAACCATTAGAAGGCTTGCCAGTAGTTTCTTCTTAAGCGGAGAAGTGTTGTATGAGAGAACTCCAGATCTGAATCTTTTAAGGTGTGTGGATGCCAAAGAAGCTAAAAAGATCATGAATGAAGTGCATTCAAGAGTATACGGGCCCCACATGAATGGATATGTCCTGGCAAAGAAAATCCTACGGGCAGGTTATTACTGGATGACCATGGAAAAGGATTGCTTCAGTTTGGTTCGGAGTGTCATCAGTGTCAGATACACGGTGACCTGATTCATGCACCGCCTTTAGAGTTGAATCCTATGTCATTACCTTGGCCGTTTTTTGCTTGGGGTATAATCGAGCCGAAAGCCTCAAATGGGCACAGGTTCATCTTGGTTTCCATTGATTACTTCACAAAATGGGTCGAAGTTGTCACTTTTAAAGCCATCACCAAGAAAGCAGTGGTGGACTTCGTACATTCCAACATTATCTGTCATTTTGGTATTCTAAAAACCATCATTATCGACAATGCCGCAAATCTGAACAGTCATCTGATGAGGGAGGTATGCAAACAGTTTAAAATTACGCATCGTAATTCTACCCCTTACCGACCCAAAGCCAATGGTGCCGTTGAAGTGGCAAATAAAAACATCAAGAAGATCCTCAGGAAAATGATTCAAAGTTCTAGACAATGGCATGAGAAGCTGCCTTTTGCATTATTGGGATATCGCACAACCGTGCGCACATCGGTTGGGGCCACGCCTTACTTATTGGTTTATGGCATTGAAGCAGTAATACCTGCAGAAGTTGAAATTCCCTCTCTTCGAATCATTGTTGAAGCTAAGATCGAGGATGATGAATGGGTCAAGACCCGGCTGGAAAAAATAACTAGCATTGATGATAAGCGGATGGCCACAGTTTGTCATGGGCAGTTGTACCAACAAAGAATGGCCCGTGCCTACAACAAGAAAGTGCAGCCCAGGAAATTCAAAGTGGGGCAACTCATTCTGAGACGTATTCTCCCGCATCACGAGGAAGCAAAAGGAAAATTTACTCAAAATTGGAAAAGTCTGTACATTATAAAAAAACTGTAGCCGAAAGAGGCATTGTACTTGGGAGATATTGAAGGGAATGACCCCGAAACAGCTGTCAATGCGGATGCGGTCAAAAGGTATTATGTTTAACCCCTTTCATGGTCTTAATACTCTCCGATTGGGATGACAAATGCTTTCATTCTTGCTACCCAAACACTATCAAATTTTTGTAAACCCTTTGAGTCGGTTACTCTTCTTTGATCACCCTCCTTGGAACCTAAAAGTTCAATTATCAAAAAAAAAATCAAATCAAAACAAAAATAAAACAAAAACAAAATATTTCCTTGAACTACGTTCGACTTGATTCCGAAAGGATATATAGGCAGCCTTACTCTGGGGTTCAGTCACACCAAAATAAAAATCCAAATTCCCCAGAAGATGAAACTGGGGCAGAATTTATAGTGGTTTGGCGGTGCTTTCGCTTGAAAGGTTTCAAGGTTGTAATGCAATTCAAATTCTACCCAAATCCTGTTCAAGTCCTTCCGATCAATCGGTAAAGATGTCCAAAATTGGAGGATACAGTTACTCAGATCTGATACAACTCAAATGAGAGAAATAAAATGAGAGAGTCTTATCGGTGAAAACCCACACGGGCACCATGAGGTGACGGTAAGCAAAGAAATTGAAAATGAGAGAGCCTCGTTAGTGAAAACTCGCAAAGAGCACTACAAGGCGATTGTGAGAAGAGAAATGAGAGAGGTTAGCTGGTGAAAACCCGCAAAGGGCACCACTGATCGAAAAAAGGATAATTGGTCGCTGATATGGACAAAGTCCTCGGCAAGGTTTCTCAATCTTGAAGTATACGTTATGGTGTATTTATGAGAGTTGGACGGTTCGCACAGATCAGACATCCAGTCCAAGAGGCATGTCATGTTCATTGAAGTCCGCATACACTTCTTTCTTTCCCTTCCCCGAAAGGGATACCTCTTGTCTACATTCTTTTATCCATTCCGTATTTTATTTTCTTTGAATCCCTTTCGGTCAAATTCTATTCTAAATTGAGACAAAGAAAGGATGGCAAGACCGACCTATAAGGTTCTAATTTGATACAAGTTAGTATGAAAAAAGTGCCCAGTCTCGGCAGGTGCATCGAGTCGACCTCGACCGGTCGTGATAGCTGATGTTTCGAAATTAAGAATTCCCGAAAGGAAAGGGATTAAAGTCAAAGTGCCACAAAGACAAAATAAAGTTAAAGAAGGTTAAGTCCCACGTGATTAACCGTCCTGGTAAGATTTTGGAAAAGTCAAGATCTCTAGGCTTAGAAATGAAACCAATCCTCAGCGAGCCAGCAAGCAATCAAAATCTTCGTCCAAAAGATGGGCCAAGATCGAGTGACAAAATAATCAAGTCCATAAAACCAACCGCCATTTCAAACTGACAAATTGTTCTTTGTTGAAGAAACCAGGAAACAGGTGCAACCCGAAAGCAACCTTGCAAAAAGCAGGGGCAACCAAAGGGAAAACCGTGCAAAGGCTGGAAACAGCTTTGCAACAACAGCTTCAAAAGGGAAGTCTCCTCCAAAATTCGTTCCCGCATTCACTCATCCTCTGAAAAATAAAGGAAGAAAAAAAGAAATAATGTTGAAAATAATTCAAAACTACGGTCCCACTCCCTAGTTGATGCCAGCATAACCTGATGACTTTCCAACATAGGGTCCCACTCCCTAGTTGATGCCAGCATAATCTGATGATTTTCCAACATAGGATCCCACTCTCTAGTTGATGCCAGCATAACCTAATGATTTTCCAACATAGGGTCCCACTCCCTAGTAGATGCCAGCATAACCTAATGACTTTCCAACATAGGGTCTCACTCCCTAGTTGATGCTAGCATAACCTGATGACTTTCCAACATAGGGTCCCACTCCCCAGTTGATGCCAGCATAACCTGATGATTTTCCAACATAGGGTCCCACTCTCTAGCTGATGCCAGCATAACCTGATAATTTTCCAACATAGGGTCCCACTCCTTAGTTGATGCCAGCATAACCTAATGATTTTCCAACATAGGGTCCCACTCCCTAGTTGATGCCAGCATAACCTGAAATTTTCCAACATAGGGTCCCGCTCCCTAGTTGATGCCAGCATAACCTGATGGCTTTCCAACATAGGGTCTTACTCCCTAGTTGATGCCACCAAATCCTGATGACTTTCCAACATAGGGTCTCACTTCCTAGTTGATGCTAGCATAACCTGATGACTTTCCAACATAGGGTCCCACTCCCTAGTTGATATCAGCATAACCTGATGACCTTCCAACATAGGGTCCCACTCCCTAGTTGATGCCAGTATAACCTGATGACTTTCCAATATAGGGTCCCACTCCCTAGTTGATGCCAGCATAACCCGATGACTTTCCAACATAGGGTCCCACTCCCTAGTTGATACCAGCATAACCTGGTGATTTTTCCCAATATAGGGTCTCCAATCCCTAGTTGATTTTACTTTTTAGACATAGAGTCTCCACTCCCTAGTCTACGTTTACTCCGGGTACACCATTCCCGTTTTTTATCGTTTTTGATAATAAAGTAGTATAGAATTTTGTTACAATAACTCAAGAAATTTTCCTAGTGAAAACTGGGGCAGAAAATTTTGTTCGTTTGTTTTGATTCCTGAGCAGGTTATACTTTAAAGTACTGGGTTCGAGACAACCAAAAGAAGACATTTTAATTCGGAATAAAGAAAAGAAGAAAATAGAAAAACCCGAAGTACAGAAGCGGAGAAGATATGGGCTGCTCAAGACGAGATTGAAGTCCCAAGTTTTGCATGTCCCATCTTGATCCAAAAAGATGAAGAAGATTGAACTACCACCTGCAGCTAACAAGCATCAAGATTCAGATCAGAGTCTGCATAAAGAGCCAGCCAAGACTCAAGACCAAGCTTCGAAAAATTTACAAATAGGAATCTTGTAACTTGTAGCTGATAGGCTTAGTTAGTTTTCTTCATTTTTTACTTTGGTGTAATAAGGAGTTCAGCAGCAGTAACAGCAACAACAACAGTGAAATCATAGTTTTTCGGTAGTCCCAGCTACCAAAACTTCCAGAACTACACTGACCAGATTCCTTTATAGCCAAAGATATGTAGGCTACCTTTGAAGCAAGGTTCGATCAAATATTTTCAAAACGCTTCCCTGGAGTATCAAAACGGGTAAAATTGGTCCATGACTACTCACTTTGCCTTTACCCGAAAACTCTTCGTGTTTCCGAGTAAAGAGGGGCAGCTGTGAGCATGTAATTTTTACCCTACCAAAATATTCCTACAAAATTAATAAATAAATTATTCATATTTTTTTTAGATATTTGTTAAATTATTTGAAATTATTTGCATTTAGTTGCATTTTTCATTTTTGAAATCATAGAAAACAACAAAAATATTTAAATCCTCATTATATAGCATTATTAGGTTTTTAATTGAATTTAGCACTTAATTACATGATTTGATCATATTAGAAGAAAATCACAAAAATAGTTTATTAGTAATTTTTCCTTTTAATAATTGAAGATTAACTAATTATGTAAATAATACAAATAGATAGTTGGTTTAATTTTACAAATTAAGAAAATTTAGGATTTTTTAAAATTAAACAGATTTTTAAAAGTTAATTAAACAAAATGGGGTTTAAATTAGCCTAAAAACGGACTGGGCCAGTGTCAAAACCAGCCCAATCCCTAAAATCTAGCCCAAACACCTGAGCCCAATATCCAGAATCTGATCCGCCCCATCACTAAACCAAACGACGTCGTTTAAGTGCCAGGCGATCCTGGCCGTTGATCTTCACTAGATCTAACGGTCCGGAACTGGCCTGACACTTAGTATATAAGTGTCTAAACGACTCCTACCCCCCTCATTTTTTTCATTTTTGCCCCCCCCACATCTCTCTCTCTCTAACCCTAAGAGACGACCCCCCGTCTCTCCACCCTCCACTCCAAACCCTAGCCGCCCCCATCTTCCTCCAACCTAAAACCACCCCAAATCACCTAAGATCCACCCTATTCTATCCCTTTACACTTTCTAAACATCACCTCACCCCAAAAACCCGTAAACAATTAACAAATCTAACCCTTAAAAACAACCGAAACCCTAACGCCACCCTAGCCCCGCCGCCGAAAATCGCCCTACGGCGGCGGTGGACCTCCAAAACCCCTCAAACTCATACCATACACTCTCCTCACCTCCCTGAACCTCGCCCTACCAACCAAATTCCCAAAAACCCCACATAAAACCCTAGATCTTAGATCTAGGGTCTCCGAAACCCTAGATCTATTTTCCATTTTTTCAACTTAGGCCGTTTAATAATCCTCCTTCCAAGATCTCCCATTAAGGATCTCATATCCCAGACGGGAGTCTTGGCATGAGGGTTTTTAGCGGCTAGATCTATTATTTTGATATACTTTATGATTATTTCCTGTTTTTCATCTTTATATTTTGTGTCGATTGCTGTTCTTCTTTCTTTATTTTATTTATTTATTACTGTCTGATATTCTATTTAAATTATTTAATTAAACAAACTAAAAATACATATATAAAATCAGTGCTTAGATATATTCTGTGTTCCTTAATTTTTATATTATTACGCATTTTATTCTGTATTGTTACTTCTTTTTTTATCCTTTTTTGCTTTCTGTTTTGTTTATTATTTATTTTTATCTTTATTAGTTCTGAGTTTATTTTAGTATTACTGCTTTGTTATTTATTTTGTTAAATTAATCTCCATTTTCTTTTTAAAAATTTATTTTACTGTTGTTTGTTTGGTTAAGAATTGGGCCTCACTGAAGTGGCCCGTTCTACTTGGCTCATAAATTGGGCCTGTCTGAATGAATAGACAGGTCCATAGCTTTGTAAAAGCTTAAGAGCCCAAAGTCCTTAGGCCCAGAGTCACCTGACTCAGGCCCAGAACCGATCCAGTTCTGAAGTAATTCCAAGACCCTTAAGTGTCAGTTTTGGAATCCTAATTCTGAAAATTATTTAAAAAATACTAAAAACTTCTAGAATAGGGACAACTATCCTAATGCTGAGTAGGAAAATAGGGATAAGATCCAAAAATATCCAGAAATTGGACTCTTGTCCCTTTTCTAAGATAAGGAAGGTACTAGAAATTGGAAAACTGTCCATTTCTGTTAAGAAAGATGCCATTTCCCTAATTTATAGGGAATTCTGGCAGATTCTTTTATACCCTAATTCTCATCCCTTTTCACTCCCTCACTCTATAAATATACTCCTCCTTTTTCGTTAGAGGGGGATGGATTCTAGATCTGAATACACATTATGGACACATTATAGACTGCTTTAAGGTTTTGCTCTCTTTCAAAAGAAAAACTTCTGAAAATTAACCTTGATCTTTCAGAATCAAAATATACATTCCTTTCCTATTTTAAAAATCTGGTCGTCTTCTTATTCTATTGGGTTTCATTCGTTGCTGCGGCTTTACTTCAAGCTTTCAGATACTTATTTTCTTACTTATTTGTTTTTGCTGCTATCAAGGTACTTTCTTAAACAATGTAAATGTTTAAATCTTATTGTATCATGACTATGATTCTACTGGTTATCAAAAATCTGTGTTCTGTTTGAATATTGCATATAGTTGTTTGTTTGAGAGTTGAGTATGAAAACATGTAGAGCTAATCATTTACACTATTTTAGGCAATTTATGTTATGTTAGCTTTATGTTAAAGGGTTCTGAAAAAATTATCAAATCTGTTGAAAGCTTTATGAAGTCATAAGATCGGTACGTTCGAATAATTAAAAATAAGAAAAGAATTTTTTTAGAAAAATTTGTTAGATGAGTAGTAGGCAGATTTGTTATCACTGCCCATGTTAGTGAGATAATTTAGTTCAGTTTTATATTATATCCTCTCATGCCTTGCGTTATTTAGTAGTTTTACTATATCATTAAACAATTAAAATATAGTAATTCCAATACTATTAGTTTAAAATCATATAAAGATGGATTTTACAAGCATCCTAACAGTAATCAGGGTAAGAATTCAGGCCCAAATCAATTGGGTCCATGAGATTGTACTCTGGGTCTTTGGCTAATAAAATGAGTTGAGGTCTTTACACTTTAAGATTTTCAAATGCAAATGAGTTTTAAAACTTATCACTTTAACATAGGTTAATATAAGAAATAGGAGACTTAAGCAATCAATAGGAAATTATCCTAATTTAATTTTTGGTTCGTATCCCCAGACCCCTTTTTAGTTTTCTGTTTTAAAAGACAAACCAAATATAGGTAAAATCTGATAATTACTGTTATAAATTTCAAACTCATTCACACAAATATGCACTGGGCCAGAGTCACTTGGACTCATTATCATTAGGCCCAAATCATTTTTGAGTAATTTGTCAACAAATGGATATTAGGCCAGAGTCAACCAGACTCATTATTAGGCCCAACCTTCTTGAATTAAATGTGTTTAATTAATTGAATGCTTAATAACATTGAGTTAGGCCCGAATCACATGGACTCATTATCACCAAGCCCAAATGTCTTTAGTTAATTTCATTTAGTTGTCCATAAAAATGAACATTGGGCCAGAGTCATTTGGACTCATCATCAGGCCCAGATCCTTCTGAATTAAATGTGTTTAGTTGATTGATTGCTTAATAACATGGTATTGGGCTAGGGTCATTTGGACTCCATGATCACTAGGCCCAAATCATTTAGACTGAATTCATCTAGCTGCCTTAAAATATGCATTGGGCCAGAGTCAATTAGACTCAAGCAGGCCCAAATTCTTTTGAACTGAATTCATTAGCTAGGCCCAAATATATGTCTTGGGCTAGAGTTCATTTGGACTCTATCCTTATCAGGCCTCAAACTTTAAATCTAGGCCTGCTTGACAGATAATACATAGGTTGCCCCCATCTAATACAAACAAACATATCACCTAGTATCGAACCTTTACACTTAGCCATATGACATAAAGTATTTAGTTTAGAGACATAAGCATAACTTAAGGTATTTATAATCAACCTAATTATTACAATTATGTACACGCACACGTGACATAGTTGTGATGTCGAAAACAAACCAAGGTACATGTTCGCGTGATCATGGTCAAACAATCTAAGTAAATAAAATGCCTTAATTAAACACTCGTAGAAATGCTTTAGGCGCGGATTTTTATCGTGATTGCGTACATGTCCGCGCGATGTGATCCCGATATCCAAAATTAAATCGAGGTATGCGTTCGCGCAACTTCGGCCAAACAATCTTAACTTAATAAAGCGCAATTAATTGTGTACACGTTCGCGTGATATAATTTTAGTGCCCCAAACAAAGCAGACTTACACATATATGGTCTGTTTCGAAGATTAAATCCATAAACGCCATATTTAAAAGCGGTAAAAGGTAAAAACACATAGGTTCTAAAATACGTAATTAAACAATCTAATTAAGCCAGGTATGATTAAAACGACCGTGCTAAAACTATGGAATTCGAGAGTGCCTAACACCTTCTTCCAGGTTAACAGAATTCCTTACCCGGTCTTCTGATTTTCGCAGACTTTAAACGGGGTCAAACTTCCTTGATTTGGAATTTAAAATAAACCGGTGACTTGGGACACCATAAATTATCCCAAGTGGCGACTCTGAAACTAAATAAATAATCCCATTTCGATTAATGTCACTTAAATTGAAAAAACTCCATATTCCCCTCGTGAAAAAGGAGGTGTGACATTCATAACTTCAAATTTTCAACTATGCATAATAAGCGTTGAAACGACCTTGGGTCATCCAGGACCCCAATAAAATATACGCATAAATCCAAAATTATCATACAGACCTACCAGAATCATCAGAACACCGATACAAGGTTGTTTACCAAGATTGTTGACTGTGGTCAACTCTAACTACTTTAAAGTTCAAAAGATCAAATTTTCTTTGAAGAAACACATTTAAACTTTCCGAAATCAAAACGCACTACGCACACAAGTCATAAATCATCAACTAAAGTTGTTCAAAGTCATAAAGCACGGAATAGAGAGCTAGAACTCAAAACTACCTATCGGGTCGTTACATTCTCCTCCTCTAAAAGAAATGTTCGTCCTCGAACGGACATAGAAATGTACCTGAACTAGTAAAAAGATGTGGATATATACTCCTCAGATCGGATTCGAACTCCCAAGTAGCCTCCTCAGTCGGCTGACCTTCCCAAAGCACCTTCATAGAAGGAATTTCCTTAGATCTCAAATTCTAAACTTGCTGATCTATAATAGCTACCGACTGTTCTTCATAAGTCAGATTCTCATCAAGCTGCATTATTCTGAAGTCTAATACATGCGACTTGTCTTCATGAAATTTTTGAAGCATATAAACATGAAATATTAGATGTACCCCTACTAGGCGAGGAGGCAATCCAAACCTATAAAAAACCTCTCTAACTCTCTCTAAGATCTTAATTGGGCCAATAAACCTTGGGCTCAACTTGCCTTTTTTCCCATATTTCATCACGCCCTTCTTAGGTGAAACTTTCAAAAGTACCTTCTCGCCCTCCATATAAGCCATATCATGGACCTTCTTGTCTACATAACTCTTATGACTGCTCTGAGCTATATGAAGATGATCCTGGATCAACTTCACCTTATCTAAGGCATCAGAAACTGAGTCCGTACTCGACATCCTAGCCTCACCGGGCTTAAACCAACCAATAGGAGAACGACATCGCCTACCATATAAAGCCTCATACGACGTCATATGAATATTGGACTGGTAGCTATTGTTGTAGGCTCTGCCAATAGTAGAGTTGTCTCATCATGTAGCTTTCTTAATCCCTACCGAGGTAAAGAATATGAAGCAATTTATTGAGGGTTTGACTTATAGAATCAGGGTTGATATTTCTTGAGAGTCAAAGATTGGGACTACCTTCCATCATGTCATAATGATAGCTTGGAGGATCGAGTGTAGTCACAGTCAGGGGAGAAAGGACTTGATGAGAGATAAGAGGCCACATCATTCTGGTAGTTTCAATGGTACCTCATCTGGAGTTAGGGTTAGTTTGGTAGAGGCCATCATGGTAGGGTAGCTTATTATGCATAGTATGTAGCCCATGGTGCAGTGGTTCGACCATCCTTCAACACTCTAGTTCCATCATCTTTTAGTGCTCTCAATAAGTTCTTATCATGCTCCGTCTGTTCAGGGTTCTTCTAGTGGGAATTCAGGCCATCAGGGGTAGATTCAGGCTCATCAGCCTCGTTAGCTAGGTGTTGTTATGAGTGTAGAGAGTTTGTCCATATGAGGAAGTATTGCCCCGAGCTTGGTAGCGACACAACTCTGCATATTTCTCAATCAGTAGTTCCCACATTGTTACATTACCCCATACCCAATCAGCTAGAGAGGGAGGATATACTACAAGAGGTCACCGTAGAGAATAAGTTCAGGTTGGTGGATGTCCGACCAATGGCAGCCAAGCTCGTTGCTATGATTTTCCTGGTAGGCCGAGGCAATGGCCTCAGATGCTATGATCATTGGTACGATTTCAATTTGTCATATAGATACTTCTGTGTTGTTCAGTCCGGGGTCTACTTATTTATATGTGTCATCGTATTTTTCTCCTTATTTATATATGCCTAGTAGTTCTCTTAATATTTCTATTTATGTATTGACACCTGTTGGTGATTCTATTATGGTAGAATGTGTACATCAGTCTTGTGTAGTTAGTATTAGGGGTTTTGAGACTAAGGTTGATCTTCTATTGCTAAATATGGTAGATTTGGATGTGATTTTGGTTATGGATTGTCTATCTCCATATCATGCTATTCTTAAATATAACGCTAAGACTGTGATGTTTGCTATGCCAGGATTATTGATGTTGGAATAGAGGGGTTATCTTAGTCATACTCTTAGTAAGGTGATTTCATTGCTGAAGACTCAACAGATGGTTGAGAAGGGGGTGTTTAGCGTATCTAGCTTTTGTTAGAGATACTAGTGTTGAGGCTCTTATTTTTTACTTAGTCCAGTGGTGAGGGAGTTTCAGGATGTGTTTCCTGCAGATCTATCGGGCATGCCACCTGATCAGAATATTGACTTTGGTATTTATTTGGTGCTGGGAATGCAACCCATATTTATTCCCCTATACCGTATGGCTCCAACTGAGTTGAAGGAGTTGAAGAAGCAGTTGTAAGAGTTATTAGACAAGGGATTCATCAGGGCGAGTGTTTCCCCTTAGGGTGCACCGGTATTATTTGTGAAGAAGAAAGATGGTTCCATGAGGATGTGCATTCATTATAGGCAGTTGCACAAGGTCACTATCAAGAACAAGTACGCATTGCCTCATATTGATGATTTGTTTGATCGGCTTTAGGGTGTCAGGGAGTTCTCGATGATTAATTTGAGGTCGGGTTAACACTAGTTGAAGATTATGGCTTCAGACATCCCTAAGATGGCGTTCAAGACTCATTATGGACATTACGGGTTTTTGATGATGTCTTTTGATTTGACTAATGCCCTAGCAGCTTTCATACATTTGATGAAAAATATGTTTTAGCCATATTTGGACTCTTTTGTCATTGTATTCATTGATGATATCTTGGTATATTCTCTTAGTAGGGAGGAGCATGAGTAGCATTTGAGTATTGTGCATCAGATTCTGAGGGAGAAGAAGTTGTATGCTATGTTTTCCAAGTGTGAGTTTTAGTTTGATTCTATGAAATTCTTGGGCCTCTTGGAGTCTAGTGATGATATCAAGGTGGATCCGAAAAAGATTGAGGTGGTTTAGAGTTTGGCCTAGACCTTCTACAGCTGCAGAGATCATGAGTTTCTTGGGTTTGGAATGTTATTATTGTCGCTTTGTGGAGAGATTTTCATCTATTGCAGCACCGTTGACCAATTTGACTTAGAAGGGCGCTCTATTCAAATGGTCCGATGATTTTCAATTTTTATATTGCCTTCAGGATCCAGGATGTACACTTTTATTATGATGCTTCGCACATTGGCCTTGGTTGTGTGTTGATGCAGGACGGTAGGGTGATTGCCTTTGCATCACGCCAGATGATGCCCTATGAAAAGAATTATCCAATTCATAATTTGGAGTTAGTAGCTATTGTGCATGCACAGAAGATTTGGAGGTATTACTTGTATGGTGTGTCATGTGAGGTTTACACTGATCATTGGAGTCTTCAGCATTTGTTCAGCAAAAGGATTTGAATTTGAGGTAGCAGAGGTGGTTGGAGTTGTTAATGGATAATGATATCACTATCTTGTATCATTCACATAAGGCGAATGTGGTAGCAGATGCTTTAAGTAGGAAGGCGGAGAGTATGGTGAGTTTGGCATTTATTCCAGTAATGGAGAGGCCTTTGGTTCTGGATGATCAGGCTTTGGCCAACAGATTTGTGAGGTTGGATATTTCTGAGCCTAGGAGAGTTCTTGCTTGTATTTTTGTGCAGTCTTCCTTATCTGAGTGCATTACGGTTCGCAAGTATGATGATCTTCATTTGCTTGTCCTTACGTACATGGTGTTATGAGGTGATTCTAAAGAGGTGGTCATTGGTAATGATGGTGTATTGCGACTCCAGGGTCGAATTTGTGTTCCTAATGTGGATGGTTTTAGGTAGTTGATTCTTAAGAATGCTCATAGCTCGAGGTATTCTAATCATCCAAGTGCTACGAAGATGTATCGTGATTTTATGCAGTATTACTAGTTTCTGAGAATGATGAATGACATTTTTAGGCATGTTTCGCAGTGCTTGAAGTGTCAACAGGTCAAGTATGAGCATCAGAAACTAGGTGGTCTGCTTCAGAAGATGGATATACTAGAGTGAAAGTAGGAGCGTATTACTATGAACTTTGAGGTAAGACTGCCACAGACTTTTAGGAAGTTTAATGTTGTTTGGGTCATTGTGGATAGATTGACCAAGTTTGTGCATTTAATTCCGGTCATGACTTCTTACACTATAGAGAGGTTAGCTCATATCGACATTAGAGAGATTATCTATTTGCACGACGTGCCTATCTCTATCATCTCAGACTGTGGTACTCAGTTCACATCGCACTTTTGGAGAGCAGTTCAGTGAGAGTTGAGCATGCATGTGGATCTTAGCACTATATTTCGCCCAAAGACGGATGTGCACTCTGAGCGAACCATTCAGATTCTTGAGGATATGTTGAGAACCTGTGTTATTGATTTCGAAGGCCATTGGGATCAGCTCCTACCATTGACAGAGTTCGCTTATAACAACAGCTACCAGTCCAGTATTCATATGGCAGCATGTGAGGCTTCATATGGTAGACAATGTCGTTCTCTGGTTGGTTGGTTTGCGACTGGAGAGGCAAGGTTGTTAGGCACAGACTTGGTTCGTGGTTCTTTAGAGAAGGTGAAGTTGATTCACGGGCGACTTCGTACAATGTAGTCCAGGAAGAAGAGATGCAGATAGGAAGGTTCGTAATGTCGTTTTCATGGAAGGTGAGAAGGTACTTCTTAGAGTATCTCATATAAAGGCCGTGACGAGATTTGAGAAGAAGGGCAAGTTGAGCCCTAGCTATATTGGCCCTTTTGATATTTTAGAGAGAGTTGGTGAGGTAGCTTACATGCTTAATTTTCCACCTAGCTTGTCGGGAGTTCATCTGGTATTTCAATGTTTTCATACTTTGAAAGTATTATGAAGACAAGTCACTTATCTTAGATTTCAGTTTAGTGCAGTTTGATTAGAATATGGCTTATGCAGAAGAGCCGGTGGCCATTTTGGATAGGCAGCTTTGGAAATTAAGGTCAAAAGAGATTGCATCAGTGAAAGTCTAGTGAAGAGGTCAACCGGTCGAGGAAGCGACTTGGGCAAACAAACATGTTATGCGAAGCATATATTCTCATCATTTTCGAATTTTGTTATTTTTAAGCCCGTTCGAGGATGAACGTTTGTTTAAGAGCGACAAAATGTAACAATCTGGCCAGTCGTTTTGTGTATTAGAGCTTTGTTCCCCTATTTGATATTTCCCGTATGTCTATTTGATGATTTATGACTTTTGGAGATGGTTGGTTTGATTTTGGGAAGCCTTAAGAGTGAATTGGAACACTTAGTTTCATTTTTGGAACTGTAAGGTATAAGAGTTGGTCAAGGTTTGACTTCTAAGCAAACGACCTCAAAATTGGGATTTGATTGTTCCACTAGATTCGTATAGTGATTTTGGACTTGTACGTATGTTCGGATTTGGATTTGGAGGTTCCTAGAAGGTTTTGACTTTATTTGTAAAGTTGGCAATTTAAAAAATTGAAGTGTTCTTAAGTTTGACTAATAGTTGACTTTGAGGTTATCAGACTCCAATTATTGTTTCGATCTTGGGATAGGTTCGTATTATTGTATGGAACTTGTGTGCAAAGTTTGGTTGAGATCTGATGTGTTTAGGCATGAATCAAACGCTTGGTTGGAAGCTTAGAAGTTCTTGAACGTAAGAGAAGTTCTGTGACAATCCAAACCGATGGGCTTTGACAAGTGCCCGAGTCCTACCTGTCGAACACCCCTAAGCATGTGTCTAAGATATAAACATGAATTAAAGGTAGGTCATGAATAATATCTGTCAATAAACTGTTGAATCATGTGAATAACATACGTGAAAAAAATATGTCCAAAATACATATATACATATACATGCGGAATACGGTAGGGCGAGCCGACAAGGCTGGTATAGACAACTATATATCCAAAACTAGATGCTGACAAGACCATATACTATCCAACTATACATGACTATCTACAGACCTCTAATAGAGTGTACAACTATATGAAGGACGAGACTGGGTCCCGTCGTACCGATATCTACATACAAAAATAGCGTACCAAAATCAATAACAGCTCCGGATCAAGTAGAGCACACCAACTCTTGCTGATCAAAGATCCTAAAAGGGGGACCGTCAGCCTGTCTACCTGCACCTGCGGGCATGAAACGCAGACCCCAGGAAATAGGGGCATCAATACGAATAATGTACCGAGTATGTAAGGCATGAAAATCAGTACATAAAAGATATAAAAGAAATATAGAGTAAAGGAATCCGCCTGTAAGTCTAAATAACTTTGTGAATCCTGAAATATATATAAAATCATGCACGTGCGTATAAATGGTGTATCTTGCATAGGTATATGTGTACATAACATCATCAAGCCTCTGAGGGCATCCCATCATATCATCTCGGCCTTTGTGGGCAAAATCATCAACGTATACCAACTGATCAGGTGGGAGTGCGTATATAACGTCGTAACCTTTTCCCATATCCCATATACATATAATATACGCGTATATAATGCCATCTGGTCATGGGTCAATGTACATGTATAAATAAATGAAATGCATAAGAAGTAAGTTAATAAGATTTCTAGGAATGTCATAAGATCAATATGCCTTCGGGTAAACTTTATCAATTACGTATTTATCTGAGACCCATGAATAGAAGATATAATAATAAGACACATGGGAATTCAAGAACATATGCACCCCTAGTGCTTCTATGAATAGAGACATTTATTAAAGTTGTGCGTTTGCTCGTTTTGTTTGTATCATATGGATCATGCCAAAAGGAACGAAGGGATAGCCTTAACATACCTGAGCCGATTCTCTTGACAATCCCTCTAACACACATCAATCGCGACAAAATACGTAACGACGAGATCAAAGTAGGGAAAACTCCGTATGATATTCTTGAGAAAGGTTGTACCGTACTCCCTCAGAATCGTAATCTCACGCTGCTATAGTATTCTGCAGTTTTATATGAATTCCTTTTTAAGACTTCATCCGTTACTTAGCAAACATACACATCCCACTTAATAATGTAGGAAGATCTCTTATAATTGTGGGTTGTGGGCTCCACTTTTGTGGATTACTTTTGCCCAAAAATCCCCTAAAGATGCCACCTAGTCACATAAACCAAGAGTCACCGTTTGGGCTTAACAATTATAATCCTCTTGCTGCCACGTGGGGTGATGTTTCCACCAAAGATTTATCCACTAATTTCTAATTAATTTGCTAATTTTCTACCAAAATCAATAATTAACCCCTTACCAATATAATTAGGTAATATCCTAATTTACTTAAAATACTAATCACTTTTAACATACTTTACACACCTTACTATCATGGTCATGCGGTACCTTGTATGGCACTAGTTCATAAATACCGGGTATTATAGCTTGGACCGTATTTTATCCCAAATTGACAACCTTCAACGAAACTTATTTTCTTTGATTTGTTTACCCTCTCACCTTCACGGCACTTACTTATCACCTGTTATAAATAGCATAAATACTTATAACCTAAAAAATAATCGCATTCCCGAGCCTACGTCGATTAACTTACGACAAAACTTTAACGTACGAAAACGCGAAATGGAACATCCTTCCCCCCTTAGAAACATTCGTCCTCAAATGTTTAACTCCCCGGGATCTATATAAATTTTGCCAGAGTCGCCTTTGTAATAGTACTACTACCAACCCTTCCCGTAGAAAACTCAATAACTCAATGCCACATAGGGCCACAATCATCAATAACGACAATGGCCTCACACGACCAATGACAATAACTAACACAAGAATCCATATACGTACCTTAAGGTTGTGATGTCTCAGTCGGATCCTCCTCTGGAAGAGGAAACAAGTGAGGATACCTAGACTTCATATCTTCTTCAGCTTCCCGAGTCATTTCTTCCACATTATTGTTTCTCCAAAGTACTTTCACCGAAGCTACGTCTTTAGTACTCAATCTCCGAACCTGTTTATTTAGTATAACAATGTGAGTTTCCTCATATGATAGCTGCTCTGTGACCTGAACATCATCAACTGACACGACTCTAGAAGGATCTTCGATACATTTACGGAGCATAGACACATGAAAGACTGGATGTACAGACTCCAAGTCAGAAGGCAAGTCTAACTTATATGCTACCTGGCCTACTTTGCATATGATCTTATATGGTCCAATGTACTGAGGGCTAAGTTTTAATTTCTTACCGAACCTCATAACACCTTTCATCGGTGATACCTTTAGGAATACCCAGTCGTCAACCTGAAACTCCAAGTCTCGTCATCGATTATCCTCATAAGACTTCTGACGGCTTTGAGCTGCTAATAGCCTTTCCTATATAAGCTTAATCTTCTTGATTGCCTGTTGTACCAACTATGGTCCTACTAACTTAGGTTCCCCAACATCGAACCATCCTATAGGAGACCTACACTTTCATCCGTAAAGAGCTTCGTATGGAGCCATTTGAATACTGGAATGATATCTATTATTATACGCGAACTCAATAAGTGGCAGATGATCATCCCAGCTACCCTTGAAGTCAATCACACAAACCCGTAACATATCCTCAAGTGTCTGAATAGTACGCTCAGTCTGTCCCTCTGTCTGGGAATGAAATGTTGTACTAAGACTTACCTGAGTCCCCAATCCTTTTTGGAAGGACCTCCAGAAATTAGCTATAAACTGAGCACCTCTATCCGAGATAATAGATATAGGGACACTATGAAATCGTACTATCTCCTTAATGTAAAGCCTTGCATAATCCTCTGCGGAATATGTAGTCCTAACAGGCAGTAAATGGGCTTATTTTGTAAGTCTATCAACATTCACCCATATAGAATCAAACTTATGTTGGGTACGAGGTAAGCCTATGAAAAAATCCATATTAATTACCTCCCACTTCCAAGTCAGAATCTCTATAGCCTGAAATAATCCACAGGGTTTTTGATTCTCAATCTTAACCTGCTGACAGTTAGGGCACTGAGCAACAAACTCCATTATATCCTGTTTCATTCTGTCCCACCAATATATTTTCCTAATATCATGATACATCTTTGTTGCTCCTGGATGGACAAAAGAACGAGAATAGTGAGTCTCTCCCATAACCTGCCGGCGCAGCCCTGCAACATTAGGGACACATAATCGTACTCGATATCTAAGGACTCCATCTCCTGTAACCTCAAATGGTGCCTTCTCCTTTGGAGGGGTTGTATCCCTATAATGAGCTAACACAGGATCCTCGTACTAGCGTTCCTTCACTTCAGTTACTAAAGAGGATGTTGTCGTGTCCTGAATAGTAACTCTGGTATCACCTAAGTCCAGTAATTGAACTCCAAGACTAGCTAGCTGATGAATATCATGGGCTATGCCACTATTCTCTAGCTGTAAATATGACAGGCTACCTATAGATCTACGACTGAGGGCGTCGGCTACTACATTCGCCTTCCCCGGATGGTATAAAATATCAACGTCATAGTCTTTCAGTAGCTCCAACCATCTCCTTTAGCATAAATTCAATTCCTTTTGCTTGAAGATATACTAAAGGCTCTTATGATCTGTATAGATATCAACATGAATGTCATACAAATAGTGCCTCCATATCTTTAGTGCATGAATCACCGCGGCTAACTCTAAATTGTGGGTTGGTTAATTCTTCTCGTGCTTTCTTAGTTTTCTAGAAGCATAAGCTACAACCTTACCATGCTACATCAGTACACAACCCAATCCAACTCCCGAAGCGTCACAATAGATAGCATAACCATCGGTTCCCTCTGGGTGTGTTAGAACCGATGCTGAAGTTAATCTATCCTTCAATGCCTGGAAACTCTGTTTGCAAGCATTAGTCCACTGAAACTTAGCTCCTTTTTGAGTCAACTTTGTCAATGGTGCTGAAAGAGAAGAAAATCCCTCTATAAATCTCCTGTAATAACCTGCCGGATCGAGAAAGCTACGAACCTCCGTCAGCATCGTGGGTCTAGGCCAAGTCTTTATTGAACCAAGTTCTAACTTGCACTTTCCAAGCCTTCTCTCCTTCCAAACACATCAACCAGAATAGCAATAGTATTCTTAAGATATTCTACTGATTTTCAGCCATAAAACATTAAGAATTCAACTCCGAATAGTCCAGTAACTACAACACTTCAACATGAAGTTCAACTTACTTCACAAGTTTCCTTTATCAAATCAACTAGATATACATAGATGATCTTAAATACATATAGGAGAAGTTAAACCTTACCTTGGCAGCAAGAATACTCATCCAACTAAGCTTTACTTTAAGCTCAAATAAGCTCTTTACCCCAAACCACAAAGTAGAGAGATAAGTAGGTGATCTTGATCTTCCAAGAGAGAAATCACCTTACCAACTTATGGATTTGGTCTTGAACCCTAGGATAACTTTGAGAGAGATCTTGGGCTGATATTTTGGAGCTTCTTCACATTGCAATAGAGAGAGATGGATTATGAATTATTTTCTAAGTGCAATTGAGATATATATATATATATATATATATATGTTTATATGGCCCCACCAATGGGCTTGGGCAGATGGGTCTTAGGAAAGCTACAAAATTCAACCAGAATTCACTTTTAGAAAATTTTGCATACAACTTCCCTTTTTTTTAGAACTCTGAGCACAGTACACAAATGAGATGCATGCTCAGTCTCTGAACGAGATTAAACCAATATATCATCGATAAATACAATCAAGAACAGATCTAGAAAGGGTCTGAACACACAGAGCATCAAGTCCATGAATACGGTTGGGGCTTTGGTCAAACCGAATGACATAACACAAAACCCAAAGTGCCCGTATCTGGTCATAAATGTTGTCTTCGGAATATCTCTCTCCTTAACTCTTACCTGGTGGTATCTGGACCTCAAGTCTATCTTTGAGAAATACTTGGCATCTTGCAACTGATCAAATAGATCATCAATCCTCGGGAGCGGGTACTTATTCTTGATCGTCACTTTATTCACCTGTCTACTCAACTAAGCGCCACGTACCTTATCCTTGTTTATTATCAAGCTTATCTCGGGCCATTACAGGTCATATATATATATATATATATATATATATATATAAAAGTAACAATATTAGAACTTAACTCGCATAACTAATTCAAAAAAAGCTTTATATAGATACATAGGGGCCAACAAGGCCGTAGACATGTCATACACAAAACTATACATAGGATATTGTCTGCAAAACCTCTAAGAAAGCATGACCATAATATATATAAGTCAGGACAGGGCTCCCGATATCCTCATAAAACAACATAACATTACATAACCCTGACTTGGTAATACTCCAGGAAGAAGTGGAACTCACTAACCAAAAGTTGATATCTGGAGGCAGCCTACAGTAGAGGGTCCTCGCCCCATCCTATATGAGAGCCTCGATCAGACACACTTCAAAGCAGAATCATCATATCCTTATCATCTACCTTCCTCCTCTTGGCCCGACTACTCTCCTCTTCCTCTGCATATCCCATGACATACATAAACAAACCTTGATTGACGGACTCCCAAGATTGTGGACTATCTGGAACCTCGGAAGAGCTGGTGTCTGTAAATACCCTGACATAGTTTTGAGCCTGAGGGGAATCCGATTGTGCCAATTCGTGCACCACTCCCCTTATACCCTAATCAACGGGCCCTGATAATGAAACTAAGGGCCTTGGTGAGGTGGAAACTCCTCTCACCCCATCTGCTATCGGCGAAATTGAAACTACTCAAATGGATGACTCATATGGATCCTCGGAAGGATCCTCCTCAATAGAACCCATGATATCCGATGGGTCTGACTCTATAGTGTAGCTTATATCTCCTTTTAACACTTTTGTAGCCTTCTGACCCGTGCTAGCGGCTGGCGCATGTCGTCTAGTAGTAATAGGCATCACTAAGAACATAAATAAGGTAAAGATTAGGAGTGAATACTTACGACTCAGTTCTATCGCACAATCCAGATTAGAAAGAAAAGTAACCATCCTAAATATCCTATAACCTCATGTCTATAAGTGTGGTGTACAACACACCCATAAACAAGACTCTACTAGACACGGTCTGTAGAAAACCCTAGGACAGGTTCAACATCTAGTTTTATCTTTGATTTTTATATATGATGTTTTTGTATGGGTTTGGAGGTCTTGGATAGGTCCAGGTAGTATTTGTGTACTTGTTAATATGATTCGATGGAGTCCCGGGGGCTTGAGTGAGTTTTAGACCATCTGAAGCATGTTTGAGATGGATGATTTTGCTGGTGTCTGGTATGCATCGCGAATACGGGAGTAGGATTGCGTTCACGAAGAAGGAATTTGGCCTGGAGGTTTTGTCCTTCACATTCGCAAAGGAGGAGATGTGTTCACGAAGGGTGATGAATCATTGGCTTTCGTGTTCTTAAAGGAGTTGGTCGCATTCGTGAAGAGACAAGGCGGATGGCCTTCACATTCACGAGACTCATGTCGCGTTTGCGAAGGAGGATTTGTAGGCTGAGGTAGGTTATGCTCGGCGATCGCGAGGTAGTGGCCGCATTCGCTTAGGATATAACTGGACAGACTATATAAGTTGTGCTTTTTGGGATTTTTTTCTCGTTCTATCATATTTTGAACCCTAGACTTGGAGAGGGGCAATTTTTCAAGGATATTTTCATACAAGGAAAGAGAGTAAGTGATTTTTACTCATTTGTGATTGTATTTCAAGAATCTACATAGAATTTTAAAGTGTAAAAATTTGGGGTTTTGGTATGAACTTTAGAGAGTGATTTTGGGGGTTTTGATTATGAAATTGGAACCCGATTTGGAATCTAATCATATATTTGGAATCATAAGGTTATGGGTGAGCCATATCTATGATCAATTTCAGATTACAGGCGGGGGTCTCGAGCTGGATTTTTGTTGACTTTTTAATTTGGGTTAAGGATTAAAATTTTTTATTATGAAATCAATTCCTAAAGCATGTATTGACTCATTTAAGTAATATTTGACTAGATTCGAGTCATTTGGAGTCAGATTTCTAAGAAAAGTCGGTTGTGATCGATTGAAGCTAGCCGGGAAAAGGTAAGTTTCTTGTTTATTCTTATAAGAGAAAATTCTCCCCATAGGTGATTTATTTTATACTTGTTGTTTGATTTAGGAGCCACGTATATGTAAGGTGAAGAGCGTATATGCGTAGCTAGGTTATGACCATATCTGGTAGAGTTTTGGCTCATGATATGTCTTGTTTGGACTATGTGAATTTATCATCCATGTTTCATTGATTGTATGACTATGTGATGACTCATAATTATAATTTAGAAGCATGCTTAAGGATATGACTTTTTAAATTGGGCATAAAGGATTATTGTGCCATGTTGAGCTTTTTTATTAAGATGTAGTCATACGCTTATCTTATTTGGCACATGATTGGTGGTTAAATGTCTTAATTTACCCATGTTAAATGTTATAGTTAGATTTTTGAATGTGAAATAGCTTACTGAAATATTGTGATAAATTAAAGTACTATGAATAGCCATAGCCATCTTTTAGTCATGTGAGCTTTTATCTGTATCTCTATTATTATATTCTGGTACTTCTTAATCATAATATTTCATATACATATGCATGAGTTATAGAGTTAGATATTGTGAAAAGTTGAGGATTTTGGCACTAAGGGCACTATGAGCGAATATTGATAATTGATTATTGATCATTGACTATAAAATGATCAATGCTTGGATATGAATTCATCCCTCCGGAATCAGGTGATTACCCATATTACTTTAGGTCCTATGAGCGTAGGCACTCAGATTTAGTGCTTGGTTTGGACACGTGACATGTATTAGGCACATGAATTTGTGTTGTGAGGTTTGAGAAGGGATCTGAGTATGCATATTTAGATATCTTAGACTTTATATAAATGTTGGTTGATTTACATCATCTCTTTATGCGAGAATTGAGGTTTTTGACACCTGATTTGATATCTAGCCTTTTTACCTATTTGATGATACCATGCTTTACTTGGTGTCATATTTATGCTTTCACCCGATAATTGGATTGTTGGTAAGTGCGATCACCCCCACCACTACTTCTTTGAGGTTATACTTGATGCTTACTGAGTACCATGATTTTGTACTCATACTACACTTCTGCATATTTTTGTGCAGGTTCTGAGGCTAGTACTAGCGGCACCCATCCAGCTGAGTAGGAGTTTTTATTGGAGACTTCGTGGCAAGCTGCTTTACTTGATCCGATCCGCAACACATGGAGTTCCCATTCCCTACTTATCTATCTCTGTCTATTTACTTCCTTTTCAGACAGATATTATTGTTAAGTTGAGACTATTTACTTTTTTTAGATGCATGTGACATTATAAAACCGGGTTTTGGGATGTAGTAAGATAGTTGTGGCCGTGTTTAGAACCTGTCTGAGACTTATGTATATCATGCTACTATTTCCAGACTTATTCTACTTTCACATCTATATCATAACTCTGTTAATGATTTAATAATTGGATTCTATTAAGTAAGCAGGTTAGACACCATCACAACCTTTGGTGGAATTTTTTATCGTGACATTAGTTCTCATCATCTTTCTCCACAAGGAACTTTAACATATCACTGATCTCTTTTATGTCCATGTCCTCCCTTTCATTTTTCGTACTAACGTCACAAAAAGGATTAGAATCATCATAATAAGGGATTGGGAGAGGATAAGAAATATGCACAAAATCATATAAATGATCATTTTGACCACCACACATATCACACAAATTTCACACATAAGATTGAATTGGCATCCATAACTCACTCTCAAGAACATCTGACATTATTATCACGGATAGTTTCCTCCATAATATGCATAAGAAAAATCAAAGAAGAATTATCAATATCCAAACTCCTATAGTTCCAAGATGCCATATTTATCAAATCAACAAGTAAAAAATAAAATAAAAAATATTAATTAAATGTTAAAATTTTAAACTTAGCAATATTTACAACTATAACTAATTTGTTCATTCCTCGGCGACAACATCAAAATTTGATCATGCTTAACTCTAGTCCTAATAAGCAATCGCTGTAAACATAACCTAGTTTGTGAATCCAGGGTCAAATCCCACAGAGAACTAAACTTCAGTTACAACTTTCGATATCGCCAAGAAACAAAAGTTCAAATAATTTTTTAGTTATAAATATTGTGATTTTTATTTCAAATTAATTAACTACAAATATTAAAAAGAAATAAAAATTATCAACTAAAAAGACTAAGGGAAATTCAAGAGTAAAAAGCCTAGGATTGTGAGTTTCTCAATTATCGCGATGAACGCCTAACATGTTTACTATAATCTCATCGAGTTATTCTCCACTAATCGTGATCTCTTGTTAACGCAATTATCTCTCAATCAAGAGCAGTAATTGTTGTAGAATTATTCTCTCGAACTAACTCTAGCTTGTTATTCAAATAACTCATAAAGATCGCACCAAAGCTTCGTTATCTCTAATCCCACTTTTAAACCTAGGCAATTAATTTTTTTAATTACTCCGAGCCATGTTGTTCAACAACAACCTAATCAAGTATTTTTTTCTCAAGAAATAAAGATATAATGTTACAGTTAATCAGTGGCCATTCAATTAATAAAAAGCAAATTATAGTTGAACAAATAGAGAGTAAAAAAGCTCAAATAAAACACAATCAAGAATTCATCAAACAATTGGTTCCATCAAAACCCTAAATGACAAATTTAGCTACTCATCATTTTACTCAAAAGCATAATATTACAATTTGTAAACCAACAAGAGAAAGAAGGGAAACTCGTCGCCGAATTCCATTGGCCTCCACTCCTCATGTGTTTCTTAGAGTCTGGAACCAAAATGTGGTTCTTTTGGATTCAAAGAACCAAAATGTGTGGAAAAAAAACTGGTGACCATAATATATATAACGCCCTTTTATAAGACACTATAACTTAACAGTCGTTTGTCCAGTTAAATATAGCGCCCTTTTTTAAGGCGTTATGTCTGAACTCAAACAGGCGGGAAGATATAGCGTCCTCACTTAAGGCGCTATAGTATAACGCCCTTACCTAAGGCGCTATACTTACATAAATAATCGTCTCTTTCCCTTCAGCTTTTTTAGGTCGACAAGACAATACACATCATGTGGTATTTCACCGAGCTATGTTTCGCGTGATAATGATTCTTTCGGGTATAAAATAGCTTCTTAAACTGAACCAAGTCATCTGTATTTCAAAGACCTTTTGAATAAATATTACAACATCCATTTAAAAAATGCCACTAACATTTAACAAGTGATTCAAAAAGAGGCAAAAGGGTTAAGGTAGTTCAACAGTTCCCCATGGAACACGTCCTAACAATATCGATCCCTACCTTGAAAAAAATATGCTAGGTTGCTACACTGACTTGGTTGATGACAAGTGGTATGGTGTTCTGCGTACCTTAGAAAATAAGCCTATCAATATACACACTGATCTCAAAGTTGTAGGGCACATTATTGAGGGCGAAACGCATTCTACAAAGTCTGAAGGTATGCGAATTTGGGGCGAAAAACTACAATGGGTTCCCCTTTACTCAAAACAGTGTGATTACGAAGTACTATGTCGCTTGCATGGGCTTGTTGTGCCACAAGCACTGTCTGCAACCTTCCAAACAAACACACACAAAGATGAACCGGAAGTGATTCGACATTTGATGAAGGAGATTCTAGAGATGGAAAAGGCACTAGTTGTTCATCATGCAATGGATGATCTTAACTTCCTGAGAGGAACGGAGGCTCAGTACTGGGATTTATTAGAAAATGATAAAATTCATAGAGACAATGATTATCCTGTTTTCCCAATAGTTGTCGAGTGGGAGGGACTACCTAAGTTTCTACCACAGACGTTGGGCGTACGAGTCCCATATTATTGTAGAAATCAAGCAAGTGGTCTTCTTGATGATAGCGATGAAATGCGAGAAATATGTGTTAACTGGGGCCTAGATTACAATACCCTCGGTCCCGAAGGGTACGTACACGATGTTGACGGAGAAGATGAAGATAGTGACAATGAAATATTGCCAGACAATGACGATAATGGCGAATGACAATTATTTTTTTTTCTTGGGGTGTATGTTAAATTGTTGTACTGAAGTATTAATGCTAAATATCAATAAGACTTAACACCAATGGAAACATAATTTTATTTCATACATTCTGCAAGATGAACATGTACATAGACTTATTACAACAAATTATTGAAATACAACACTACGTGTATCCTTGATAATTGGGCACATTGCATGAACTTCTACCGAGAGCTGAATTACTACCGCTACCCAAACCAGCTGAGGATATTTACGACGGTCGTGTCCTGTTTGCGAGCATATGCCACATTTACGCGCATAAACGGTATCACCAACATCCATTTGGTTTCGTATACACGTTCTTTTTTGCACTTGTCATTGACACAAATACTCCTTGTTACACACCATTTTAAATTATTCCGGCGGCCAATAATACTCAGCACCCACTAGCTGCAACTGTCCACTATAGGTGTTTAAGTATGCAACAATACTATATTCTTTATCAATGTAGCTGGTTGCCGCGAAACCTGTATGTTGAAAGCACTTCATGGCATGTGAGCACAGCATGTGGTAGATGGACCATTTTCCACAAGAGCATAACCTTCTGGCTTCATTTACGGTGTGTGTATTATTTCCCCGGTTTTGATGGATAGCGGTGCGAACTTCAAAAATATTTCGCTCGTTGCAATACTGTAAATATGAATGCCAATGTGCTCGCCTCCTATATTTCTCAAATTTGTTTATTGGTATTGGCATAAATTCAACACCCATTTCTATCAATGACGATGCACCTCTAGCCCTTTCAATAAAACTCTCCGCCATCTGCTTGAATGACATCCACACCATGGCAGTGACAGGCAATCCACGTACAGACTTCAATAACCCGTTGAAAGACTCTGACATATTTGTAGTCAGAATTCCCAATCTTCTGCCACCATCTGCATGCAAAGTCCACATGTCAAGCTCATGTCGCACCAACCAACGATAGGATCCTTGGTCTTCCTGCCTGATCGATTCCATGCGCCTCCTGAATTTACACTCTTGGTGATCTGTTGCAGCCATCCATATTAAATCATGCAAATCCTTGTTGGGATGTGCCTTCTGGAAATTGGCCTTCAGGTACCTCACACAGTAACGGTGGTAGGCATTCGGTTCCTGCCATGCAGGCAAATTCTGTACAGAACTTAAAATACCACCATGCCGATCAGATATTAGACAAATACTTGAATGTTGTCTGATAACATGATCCTTCAAGTGGTTCAAAAATAGTGTCCACGTCTTTTGGCTTTCATTGGCATAAATAGAAAATGCTATGGGAAATATACTTCCATTAGCATCTACTGCAACGGCGATCAACAACTTAATATCATACTTTCCATAGACATGAGTGTCGTCTATGGATATTACAGGCCGGCAATGCACAAAACCATCAATTGCTGGTTTAAATGCCCAGAACACATATCTGAATATATGTTTTGGTATTCCCGGACTCTGCTAAAGCTTCCATTCAACAACAGTCTCGTGGTTAAAGTGTTATAATGCGGCCATGTACCTGGGTAGAGATGTAAATGACTTATCCCAGCTACCATAAACAATTTCAAGCGCACGTTTACGCCCGAAAAATGCCTTTCTTTTGGTAATGAAATATCCATATTCCTGGTGGACAGATGTTATACACTCTTTGATTTTGTACCTTATGGACGCTTCAATATGTGGAATCAAGATAAGAGAAATCAAGTCAACATTCAAGTTAAAATAATTCTCACTGAATGTGTCAATTTCACAATTGTGGGTGCCAATGTATTTACCCACAACCCACATATTTGTTTTCTTCTTCCTCGCACGCAGTATCCAGTTACAACCCGTAAACCATCTACGGCAAATAACCTTGTATAAATCCGGAGATGACTCTGCTACCGTGATCTCACGATACTCTTTTACGCTGTACATTCGCACCGCCCTGCTTAGGCGCGCTTTATCAGGAAAAAGCATGCCCTTTGACAGCACTGTTGCTCTAGATTCATCCCACATTGCTGTCTGAGTTTCGTCAATATCTCTTGTAAGGGCATCTACATCCGGCATACTTGGCAAATGATCAAGGTAGGGAATCTCCCTTGAATGAAACGGCACGTGGGACTCGTACACTCTTGGTCTAACGGGAGGTGGAGCATGCTCCCTCGTCAAATCAGGTTCAGCATTCTCTTCCTCCTCCTCATCACCCTCATTAGGGAAAGGTGTGTCATCTCCAGACTCATCGGCACTGCTGTCATAATCACTATTCTCTTTCTGACTCTGCGCATCTGCCAGATCCCGATTAAATATGTCATCTTCGGGCAATTGAGTAAGGACATGACCTTCAAGTTGCTCGTTTTCATTGCACAACCAACAAAATAATGAGTTACTCAAATTGATCCAAACTTTACATATAGCTTTATCACTTCACTTACAAATCATAATGTGTTGATATCCCATGATGGACATTATCCTGTTGGTGATGACTCCCGGATGGACCACCGTGATCCAACACACCAAAACTAGGCATATTCCAACTGGGCGTTGGTTTATAACTTGTAAAATTTATATCTGGCCGGTACCCCCTGTGGAATATATGAGTGTTAATACAAATTCAATACATCAAAAATAAACATCGTAACACAAAGAAAAATTAAAGTTTACCACTCGACTTGTGGATTATGTAAACTAGGGGAGAAATTATTTCCTCGCTCCTCATTCGCCCGTGGAGACAAGTTTAGATCAGGCCAAACTCTTTCACCCGGAACCTGTTCGGCTAAAACTGCTGCAAAATTACCACCCGATGACTAAGGGATATTCCCACTTTGCGCAACCTCATTATTGCGAACGTCTTCATTCTTGACGTACATTTCTAATATTTTTATCACAAGAAACTCCCGGTATTCATTCGGAGTCCTCAAAAAATCTCTCAGAGTTTCATCGTCTTCGATGTTAAACTCAGCATAACAAGCAACCCCTTGCGGAGTGACAGAATACGGATATCTTTCGGTTACTTTAATATTCACCAAACGCTTGCTCACACTCATTGTTTTTACATAACAACAATACCAATGTATCGTACTCCATTGTAAGTGGCAACTTAACATGACACTGTGGAGATAAACTATAGCTTACTGAGTTATTCACCACCACAACCTCACCCCCTCCCCCCAATAAACCCTAATTCTTCGCTCTTCAGATATTATGACAAAATGCAAAATAACTTAACGAAGAAATATTTCAGAAGACTTGAGAATATTTATGGATGGATTTTTATAAAATTCTTAACCTCTTTAAATAAGGCAAAAATCAGTCCGGGGGTACAATTATTTGAGGTATAGCGCCTTAAATATAGGCGCTATACCCAGTTGAATTATTATTATGTCAGTTAAGCCCAGAAGAATCATTGATGAGCCACATAATATATATAGCGCGGTAAGTTACGGCGTTATATATATAGCGCCTTAAAAAATGGCGCTATACTTAACTGGGCAAATGGCCGTTAAGGTATAGCGCCTGATAAAAGGGCGTTATATATATTATGGTCATCAATTTTTTCACATTTTTGTTTCGGACTCGTGTTTCTTACCTCCCAAGTAGTGTCTCCTCAAAAAGATGTGTCAAGGTTTATATATATAACCTAGTGCGGTTAGGCGGCGATCCAATCAATCTAATTTCGGACAGAAAAACTGGGCACCGCGTCTGACCCTCGAGCGACGCGCTCCATGCGAACAAGCTCCTAGTTACATTTTTTCCTTCTTTTCCCGTGACGCCTCGCGTGATAGGGCTTGAGTAATTATTTTGTGCAAGGTCTGACTCCCTTAGCTCGTCTGCCTCTCCCGCGATGCACGGTTAGTGGACGAGCTCAGCCTTCTTACTTTTTCTTATGTCTTCACTTTCCGTGTTGCAACAATTCATCCTCTTTCGACAAACTTTCATCCAAATAAATTAGTTAGCTCCAATCCACACCAAATCACTTATTTACTTTCACTTTCATGCAAAATATTCCTAAACACGTAAAACACTCAATGAGCTCAAAATACCCCAAGAACAATGTAAACATAACAAATATACATAAGATATGGGGCATAAATATAATAAAAATATGTACTTTTAGATGAATATCACTCCCCCTCCCCCGGCCGAATAGTAACTGGTTGGGGCATTTGCATGGATTACAGGAAATTCAATACAGCCACCAGAAAAGATCAATATTATACCTACACCTTCCATAAATCTTATTAATGAATATTATTGTATTTAAATTGAAAAGGGTTTAAATTATACTATACACTAACAATTATTACAATGCGTCAATCTCAAATTAGGATATGAACTCTCCATATTCATTTCATTTGAACTCGTTTCATCCAATGTAAATTATATATACTGAAAATATAATAAATTTAATTGCTTATGTTAGATCAAAATATGAAGAGTATAAACACTATAATGAAGAAATTTGATCAAGTAGCTAGTCTAAGATTGAGTCGCCTTAACCACACTGAGTGAAGCACAGTGTAGATTGCATCATAGGGCTGAGCTGGCCGGTGCACTTTGAAATGCCTTTGCAATCTTCTCACTCTTTTCTGCATTTTCAAGTACTTGCCACGAGAAACACCTTTCAAGATTGTCTTTAATTCAGGGATTTTGTCAACTGGAACACTAATGGAAAATTGACTCCAGTCAAGAACATCACTAAATGGCAAGGAATAGTGATCTGAAATTATGACAGGAATGCATCCTGCATAAATTGCTTCGGTGACTCTTGGACTTGCAACTTCATATCCACTTGGAGCTAAGCAAAACTTGGTTTGACCCATTAAATATGTGTAATTTTGACCCTCTGGGAGGTACTCGTGGACGCGAATTTCGTGGTCTTTGCCTTTCCAATGTTGAAGCAATTTTTTTCTTATGTAGCCGTGTGCTCCACCAGCAAAGAATGCAAGAATGGGGCGATTGGTTGGGTGTAAACCTAAGTCTGGGGGTGCAAGATTAAGAGTGTTGGCTAATCCATAAACCTCAGGCAATGAGATGTCTCTTTTGGGTTGAAATCCTTCTGAGGTATTCGCATTGCATAACACTCTGATCAAGTTGTTGAACAGCCTTGGATTTCCACTGGAAATCTCTGGTGCCTGAAGTTTCCAAAATAATGAGTGTAGTCAAAAAGTTTTGGAGCATATATTAATGTTGAAGACTACGTACATATATAGTATAATTGAGAGAAATGAAAAATACCCAATCATGGCAAGAAAGAATGAAATGATCAGCACCATTGCTTCTATTCCAATAAGGATACTTGTTAGCAATGACATGAATGTAATCCTCAACCACCCTTTGCAACTTAGCTCGAAAAATATGATTGGTGCCTGGAATGAAAAGAAATTGAACAATATAGGCAACACTGATTGGTATAAAGAAGGCATGAGCTTGATCAGGATGGGAAGCCAAGAAATTAGGTCTTGCTTTTTCACTCTCCATTTCATTTTCACTCTCCATTTCACCAATGAAGTGACCTTCTATTGCATATATCTCTTTCATGGGTCCATTGTGTACCATTGGTAAATCTCCTTCCTTGTATGTCCACACCTTAAATCTCTTCATCATCTCTATGTAACTCCTGTATATGTATATATAATTAATTTATATCAACTCTTAACTTGATATTCAACATTTGGACATGCATGATTATCAATTTCTCAAGAGTACTCAAAAATTTCATTAAAACATCCAGTTGCTATTATTGCTGTTATAGAAAATTAAAAGCAAAACTAAAAAAGAAACAATAGTTCCAAAACTTAACTGGTGAAAGGCATATGAGTTTCTATACATAGAACCACTTGGAATGAACCTCTCATCTTCTTTATAAGAAGTATAGTTTTTCGAACGAATAGCTCGCCGAATTGCTGCTCTTGCTCTGGCTAAATCTTCTTCAATTTTCTGTACACTGCTCTTCTGTTCATGCAAATAGAAATGGGGAAGATATATATATATATATATATGGTTGATAAAAAAAGTAGTATATCCCAAGAGAATTATGCATGATAAAATTGTACCTTAGCAGAATTGAGGACTACTTGTTGATTGTCATGTAAGATTTTGTAGTTTAAGGGAGGTGTTTTTGAGAAAGAGAAATGATTTAGTTGGGAGAAGTAGACCAAGAGAAGAAATACAAAGGCTGGAAATATTAACAATGGAGCACTGCAGCTTGAAGCAGACATTGCATAATAAATTCGCCTATTCACGATTTCCGGCTCTGCTCAGACGGAAAAGAAATTAAGATGATACTACACCATATTGGGAATCATAACATGTGATACTCATACACTAAATGGAAAATCTCTGAATTTATTACAGTACAGTCTCTTCAAATCTAAGCAAATATTGAATCTCTAGCTCTGTATATAATTACCTCTTCTTTATTAGGAAAAAAGTTTAATTTATATGGACAAGCCGAAATCATCTCACTTAGACTAATATACATTAACACTATGGAAGTTTTGAGTTTAAGTTTTGTACACGGGCAACCGTGAATAACTTTTTTGCACCATATATGAGTTAAAATTGACTTACGACAATAGGTAACTCATCATATCTAATATAATAAGGTAACCCTGAAAATAGAGTATCAACAAGCCATAAGTTATATTATGATAGTGTAAAAATATCAGCGTATAAAACTTAAAAAATTCAAAAGTTTTTACACTTTCTTGTAACTTTTATATATGGCAAGTTGGGATTGGTAACCTGCAAAACATGATAATAATTTGTTACAACAAGTAAAACTCGGCTAATAGTGTAGAATTTTTCCTAGTGTGTATTAGTTAAAACTCTTAAAAGAGAAAATTTCTTAGCACCTAAAATCCCTTTGAGACGGCAGAAAATGCAAATACGCATATCCCATAATCATTTCCTGGATGCAGTTTTGTCCCTTTTGTTTTTACTCTATACGTGTTTTTTTCTTTTTGGTGTTCTTTAATTTTGTCTAGTGATCCATTCTAAGAGACTGATATGTACATGATATTTCTGTATTATTCCCGATCAGAGTCTAGACTTCACAAAGTTAAAAATATCTTAGATTATATTTTAAAAAGAGAATGGTTTTCCTACTTTTAGTTCTAAATAAAACGAAGAAATAGGCAATGAAATTTATAAAATTTCAATGAATATAGAGTATTGGCATACCAGTTTCAATAGGCAGAGGCCACCAATTTCTCCTCAATGTGCGCATATATAAAAGCAGAAAAGCAAGCCACATGCTTGCTTCTTGATGTAACTTCACTTTAACTGCAAAATAAAGTAAAGCTACTTTTCATGCACAAAAGTCCCAACTTTGAGTACGTGCATTTAACTTTTGTAGAATTTGCCCGTATTTCGGTTAATTCTTTAATTTATTAATGTCGAGTCTTGATGATCTGTTACTAAATATTTGGAAGTGCTCCTGGAAATTATTTTATATATTTAGAAGTGCTAGCTCTTAAACTTATATATTTAGAAGTGTTGTGTAAATACTAGTAGGTTGCAATCTAGCAATTGCAGAACTTGGTAATTATGTCATAACATGATTATAAGGTAATTTTTTGGCATCGTCTTTAGTTTTTCACAAATCATGTACCTTTTCTCACATAAATATTTTGATAAAAAAATTCCACAATTGCTAAGGTCTACCACAGTTTTTCAATAACATTCATCTCAACACAAAACGATTTCCTAAAATTGGACTTATCAAATTTCAGCGCCAGTACCAAAAAACACAAAAAAAAGGTTTTAAGAATGATTCCCATGTGATCTCATTATTATTGCAAGAATTTAAACGGACTATAATCTCACGATTTCTCTCGATTGAAAATGACAATGTATAACCGCTCTCAAAATAATAATTAAAAAAAATTGTATATATACAAATTTTATACATTTTTTCGACTACTAAATATAAATAGTTTCTGTCGCGGGCTAAAAGTGAAAAAGAACCATTTCTTGAACTACCTTAATTTCAGTAAAAGGATTCCACCTCAATTAAACTTAGTGTATCGCTTGTTATTCACTTTAGGTCAACCCAAATTTTTATAGCGGGCATAATTATATTAATGTAATTTCGTAAAGAACCTGTAGGAAAACTCAAACACTAGATTACGGGTGAAAATAAAAAATAACCAGATTTACAAGCGGTAATTGAAAAATAGTCACATTTTCAAAAGTAATCGAAATTTACTCACTTTTCATGTAAAGATAAATCTGAACGAAAACACTGTTCAAAATCCGAAAAATATTCCAGCATAATATTCTGGAGTTCCAGTATAATATACTGGACTTCTAGTATAATATACTGGAGTTCCAGCATAATATACTGATCCAGCATAATATGCTGGAAGTGCATATACAGGTGCTCCAATCTCCAGTATATTATGCTGGAACTTTCCGTGTGTTGGAGTTCCAGCATAATATGCTGGAAGTTCATACACAGGTGCACCAATTTCCAGTATATTATGTTGGAACTTTCTGTGTTACAGTAAAATAATAGCTATTTTTCAATTATCAGTCCGAAAACTGGCTAACACGTGTTATTTTCACCTATATGATAGACGTAGTACTTAACTTCAATTTTGACTATCTCGACTCTTTGCTTATACATGTGAATGAATTAATAATTTACGTCTTTATAATCTCTGTTGGCCGTATATGATTAAAAAGTCAAAGATGGATTATACAAGACAAGATCAATTAGTTATAACGAAATATATTTAGGACAACGTACAAGTTTGTAACTCCAATCCCTAGAGTGCATTGAGTTCTTCACAAATTGCCTTCCCTAGGTGCTTACAAGTTTATGGTACAACGACGCTATTTAATTTCTTTTTCTCTTTTCTTAAAAAAAAGGTCAAAGGAAAATTATATGTTAAAAGACAAGTTCTTCATTTCTTTTCTGTAATTAAAAAAAGTAATAGATTAAAGCTATGAAGCTTAAACAACAACGAATGCAGTAAATAAGGGGGGATTTGGGGGTATCCAGTTAGAGTGGAGGCAAGTTTTAAAAGCATAGTAATTTTGATCGGATAATATAAAGGGGGTTAAATATAGACAATATTTGATAGTAGAAAGATAAATTTGATCCTTTCCCTTTATAATATACTAAACAAACTCAAAAGCTAGATTTTAACTAATCAACAATGAAAAAGACAAATCAAAAAATAAACATGTTTGATAAATGGTTCGCTGTTAAATTAATAATCATATCTCTAAGTATTCCATAGAGTAAAGGATAGCATAAGGAAAACGAAGACGGTGATAAATACAGCACTAAAATAATTATTAAAGATGAATATTGTCCAGAAATAAATTAAGATTGTATATGAGCAAAGAAAACCAAGAACGAGATAAGAAAAAAGAAGTATAGCAGTCACTGAAAAGAAACACAAACACAATAAATAAATAAAAAGAACTGATAGGTGCTAATACCTAAGCAAGAGGGGTGAGGGGGTAGAAAAAACGACAGAAAAATAACATATAAAAGTTACTAATGTTAACATGAAATCAAAAAGAAAAATGTTGCTCAAGAACATTATATTATTGCTAATGTTTGGCAATCCCCATGGTGTATTTCGACCATCATTATTGAAAATTATGCTACTATTGTCGCTTAGCTTGACCAGGTTTTGATCAATGGAGAGGAGAATATGCAAAGGGATCCTGTCACTACACGTTTACATTTATTAGATCTTTAATTTGTGAGATTAACTTAGAGCTATTTATAAACTCTAAGTTGATTTTTGTTTATCCGAAAAACGGATAGAATTGAATTTGTACGTAGTTCTAAGGATATGTGATATAGTTTAATACAAATCGTAAGGATAGATACAAATATCCAATATGGATTGCAAAGAATGCAAAATAAACAAGATTGGAAAAAAGATGATTTTTAGGACTAAGCAGGATAAATCAATTTAGGAAGCTTAAAAGATTAACTCTTGAAAATAGGAGAATATGGTGCTTGAATTACAATGTAAGCCAAAAAACCCTCCTTTACAGAAATGTAGTCATCCTTTTTATAGTGGAGGATCCTACTTTTAGATAAAATTAAAAACACATAGTAGAAGCCCCATGATAATTTAGCTTTCCATAATTCCTGCCACGATTCTCTCCTCTAGTGGGTTTGCAACGGCTCTTGTCTGTGTGCTCGATATTGACTCGAGTTTCTAGTCTTGACTCGAGCTCTTGATTCTGACTCGGATCCATGTATTGATTTGGGGTCAGTATTGGTCGGTCTCTGAATCATAAGGTCGATAACTTTATTTTGCATTATAGTTCGACTTGGATTCGAGCTTGATAATATCATCGAGCTCGATGTTGATCGGTCCTTCGGGCTCGAAGCTTGGTGACCTGACTTCAGACCTCAACCTGATACTATGAAGACGCTTCTCCGATCCAATATATTACCATTTAAACCAGTTCGTACGACGGACTAATCGGGTTTTACCGTATATATATATAGTCCCCTCGTTTCTCGAAAAGGATGTAGTGAGAAACGATATGATTTCACAACGGCTCAATCAGATATAAGCTGACGTTCACATTAGGCTCGATCATGACGCACGTGATAGTTGTCCCGTCGGTTTAGTTTTTCAAGGCATTTAATGCATGTCAGACGGTGGTCGGCCACCGCTGATATTGAACCGCCATTTCTTCAATCTATAAATAGCCCTTCCTTTCATCATTTATTACTTTTACGTCTTCAATCTTCCAAATTTTCTAAGTTCCTTTTCGTCTATTCTGAGTTCATTCATAGATCTGTGGTTCTTTTCTGCAAAATTCTTCTTAAAAACCACCAAATCTTTATCACCTTCTCTAAATCCAAAGATGATGAAGACATCAAAAATAGTCCCCCCAAAAGAAAAAGCTTCTTCTTCCCAATCCGCTGCCGATAAAACACCGGTGGATCCACGGCCTGAGGAGTGCATTCCGGCGGTGTGTGTTCTTACCTCCGATTTCAAACTCAATAAAGTTTCGCCGGTTTTCGGCCGATGTGAGCCCGTATCAAGATATATTTGTTCGATAAACGGGGGGTATATCGAGCAGATAAAAAAAGATTGTAACTGGGGGAATAAAGAAGTGATAGTACCGTCTCCCGAAGAGGACATTACTACTCACGTGAAAGGGTTTTTAAGTGTGTACACTTACCCTTTCACGTTAGGTCCCCTCGATCCTGTTATCATAGTTTTTTGTCATAAATACCTAATAACCCTAGGCCAGATTCATCCTTCTTTTTGGCGGATCGTTATTTTGATCTGATACTTTGTGAACAAAATCGAGGGGATGCCTTTCACCCTCGATCATCTCATCCGATTATACCGTCCTCGCCTTTTTCGAGGAGGGTTAATAAAACTTCAGCGTCGAGCTACCAAGGCTCTGTTCTCGAGCATAGATGAGGACAGGGATCGAGGCTGGATGGGCAGGTTCGTCCGAGTAAGGACTTCGGACCTAATTCCGACTGAAAAGATGCCTTTTCCCGAGGAGTGGAACATGAAGCGTAAGTGTAATTCTGTTGTTATCTCCTACTATTTTGCCTTTTTATTTCTTTTCTCACCGATATCCCCCTTTTTGTGATGCAGCGGTTCCCTGGATGCCCGGCGCAGTTCCCAATCTCAAGAATGGGGTACGGGATCTGGATTCAACCTCCACATATGCCGAGTGCTCATGGCGTGACTTGTCAAAGGGCCGATGGGAGGCCAAGAATCATGGTAAGCCCATTTCTCGTATATTTTGGTAGTTCGAACGAGATGTTTTTCACATACTTTTAATAAATTTTCCCGTATGTAGGTGTGGGCAAAGATGCGGTTTTGAGGCCCCCGTTCGTCGAGGAAGAGGCTTCGGCCTCTGTTCCAAAGCCGGTGAAGGAAAATAAGAGGAAAAGGGTCTCCGTTCCCGAATATCCAAAACCGAAGAAGAGGATAGCTAGTAAGCCGAAGACGAATACCATTCCTTTGACTGTAGAATTAGTTCTGCATCTAAGGGATGAAGACGAAGAAGAAGAAGAAGAAGAAGAAGAAGAAGAAGAAGAAGAAGAAGAAGAAGAAGAAGAAGAAGAAGAAGAAGAAGAAGAAAACGACGTGTCCGCGCTGGCGCCCCGAAAGAAGAAAAACATTGATGCCCCAAAGGCGGCTAAATCGATGGTGATTCATAAGGCTCCGCCTCGGATCGAGGAGATATCAGAGGAAGGTTCAGGAAAGGTTCCCGAGTCATTAGATATCGAGGATGCTTCCTACCGAAGTCAACAAACGGTGGTTACATCGGAAGGGGGCGGTCTTGAAGCTCTCCGAACATAGAAGAACGCCCCAAGCGAGTCGCCTGGGGAAATAGTAATCGGGGATTCGCCCACTCTCCCTGCCTTTTCCAGAGGGGCTATTCGGGAAGCCCAAGATTTGGGAGCCCTCGAGATGAGCCGGTCTCACGAAGGGGAGGACCCTTTTCGTGATCTGTTTATGGGGATCGAGGACGCTGCTGGCCCCAGTGATGTGTTGGGCTTTCTCTGTGAAGCGCAGCTAGCTCTGAATCGAGTAAGCTCTTAACTCTCTTTATTTTTTATGTTTTGCTATTCTTTCCTAACTTCTTTTCTTCTTTCTTCGCAGGCCGTGGTGGTTCATCGAGAAGTGAGTTCTCGGTCTCGAGCTGAGCTGCATCGGTTCGAGACCGATCTTCAACGGGTCACGGAGGAGAGGAACTCTCTTAAAATCCTCTTATGGCAAAGGGGAGAGGGAATCAAAGATCTCCAAGCTGAGTTGGCCAAGGCTCACCAAGATTAGACCGATCTGTCTGAGCAGGTAATGATACTTTTAAAAGCCTATGGACTTGATACCGGAACGATGGCTAATTTTTGGTCTCACAACTGCAGCAGAAAATTGAGATGATCGAGAAACTCCGTAAGGAGGTCGATGTGATACAAGAGGAGTTCTTGAAGTGGAAAGATGGTATGGACCGCTTTGCTGCATAGAAAGAGGTTGCTCGAGCCCAATTATCATCGGTTGAAAACCAACTTCAAAGTATGAAGGAGAAAAGCTCGGTTCAAGTAAGAAGAATAGAGGAGCTTGAGGTTTGGTTGGCTTTTGAACTTGCTAAGGCCGAATCTGACGCCGAAAAGGCAAAGGATGATGCGGATGCATTCGTGGCCATTTATCGGGCCAATGCTAAAGCTGTTCAGATATAAGCAAGAGAGGCAGCCGAGATCGCCGACAGTCGAGCGCATTAGGTTGTTGAGCTTGCTAAGTGCCGATCTCGGAGGGAGACCCTCGAAGAGATCCATGCTCGAGGTTTCGACCTCACTGAAGAGATAAAAAGGGCTAAAGAGCTCGAAGCCGATGCTGAAGCCTTGGTTTCTGATGATGGCGATGTTAATGATGATGATGATGGGAGCAAGAGAGGGTCCGAGAGCGGGAAGGAGCCCAATGGAGAAGAGACCGCCCACGGGGACAACCAAAAAACTTAGTCCCTTAGTTTCTATTTCGGATGTTGCAAACAATCATGTAAATAATCTTGTAAATATATACAAATATCTTTTCTTTTCCCGTCTTGCCTCTGTTTTATTTTTTGTCTTGTGAAGATTTCGTTTTATTCATGCCTTATGAATATTTTCGTAAGGCCTTAGGCAATTAGATCGAATTCGAACTTTGTAGCCTTTATATCTGAGTGAGTGTTTTAGAACTCGAAGTAATGTAGCCCGTAGGCTTAATGATTGAGCGAGTGATTTCTCGAACTCAAGATAGGAGTAGCCCGTAGGATTTGTATTCGAGTGAGTGCCTTGCTCGAACTCGAAGTAACATAGCCCGTAGGCTTAATGATTGAGTGAATGACTTCTCGAACCCAAAGATAAGAGTAGCCCGTAGGCTTAGTAGTCGAGTGAGTGCTTGCTCGAACTCGAAGTAATGTAGCCCGAAGGCTTAATAGTCGAGTGAGTGATTTCGAACTCGAAGTAATGTAGCCCGTAGGCTTAATGGTTGAGTGAGTGATTTCTCGAACTCAAGATAAGAGTAACCCGTAGACTTAGTAGTCGAGTGAGTGATTTCTAGAACTCGAAGTAATGTAGCCCGTAGGCTTAATAGTCGAGTGAGTGATTTCGAACTCGAAGTAATGTAGCCCATATGCTTAATGGTTGAGTGAGTGATTTCTCGAACTCAAGATAAGAGTAGCCCGTAGACTTAGTATTCAAGTGAGTTCTTGCTCGAACTCGAAGTAATGTAGCCCATAGGCTTAATAGTCGAGTGAGTGATTTCGAACTCGAAGTAATGTAGCCCGTAGGCTTAATGGTTGAGTGAGAGATTTCGAATTCGAAGTAATGTAGCCCGTAGGCTAAATGGTTGAGTGAGTGATTTCTCGAACTCAAGATAAGAGTAGACCATAGGCTTAGTAGTCGAGTGAGTGCTTGCTCGAACTCGAAGTAATGTAGCCCGTAGGCTTAATAGTCGAGTGAGTGATTTCGAACTCGAAGTAATGTAGCTCGTAGGCTTAATGGTTGAGTGAGTGATTTCTCGAACTCAAGATAAGAGTAACCCGTAGACTTAGTAGTCGAGTGAGTGATTGCTAGAACCCGAGATAAGAGTAGCCCGTAGGCTTAGTAGTCCGGTGAGTGCTTGCTCGAACTTGAAGTAATGTAGCCCGTAGGCTTAATAGTCGAGTGAGTGATTTCGAACTCGAAGTAACGTAGCCCGTAGGCTAAATGGTTGAGTGAGTGATTTCTCGAACTCAAGATAAGAGTAGCACGTAGGCTTAGTAGTCCGGAGAGTGTTTGCTCGAACTTGAAGTAATGTAGCCCGTAGGCTTAATAGTCGAGTGAGTGATTTCGAACTCGAAGTAACGTAGCCCGTAGGCTTAATGGTTGAGTGAGTGATTTCTCGAACTCAAGATAAGAGTAGCTCGTAGGCTTAGTATTCGAGTGAGTGCCTTGTTCGAACTCGAAGTAATGTAGCCTGTAGGCTTAATAGTTGAGTGAGTGATTTCGAACTCGAAGTAATGTAGCCCGTAAGCTAAATGGTTGAGTGAGTGATTTCTCGAACTCAAGATAAGAGTAGCCCGTAGGCTTAGTAGTCGAGTGAGTGCTTGCTCAAACTCGAAGTAATGTAGCCCATAGGCTTAATGGTTGAGTGAGTGATTTCGAACTCGAAGTAATGTAGCCCGTAGGCTAAATGGTTGAGTGAATGATTTCTCGAACTCAAGATAAGAGTAGCTTGTAGGATTAGTAGTCGAGTGAGTGCTTACTCAAACTCGAAGTAATATAGCCTGTAGGCTTAATGGTTGAGTGAGTGATTTCTTGAACTCAAGATAAGAGTAGCCCATAGGCTTAGTATTCGAGTGAGTGCCTTGTTCGAACTCGAAGTAATGTAGCCCGTAGGCTTAATAGTCGAGTGAGTGATTTCGAACTCGAAGTAATATAGCCCGTAGGCTTAATAGTCGAGTGAGTGATTTCGAACTCGAAGTAATGCTGCCCGTAGGCTTAATGGTTGAGTGAGTGATTTCTTGAACTCAAAGTAAGAGTAGCCCGTAGGCTTAATGGTTGAGTGAGTGATTTCTTGAACTCAAAGTAAGAGTAGCCCGTAGGCTTAGTAATCGAGTGAGTGCTTGCTCGAACTCGAGTTGGTGTAGCCCTTGGGCTTCGTTGATTTTCGGTTGGTAGTCCCCGATTTAAGGGGTAGTGGTCAGCCCTTAAGCCTGTTTGCATAATAAATCTCAAAATAGAGGAAAGTTTTCTTGGATATAAGATGTGGGTAAATAAGAAAGTTTTCTTTATAAGTCATTATACATGTGTTCATGTTTTGTGTCAAGGCTCGGGCCAACTACATGAGCATGGTTCCTTTTGACCATTTGGCTCTTACAATTTTTCCTATCGGAACCCTGTTGTTATGAAGTAACTTTCTTGCATCGAACTTGATATGTTTGAGGGGTAATGCCCCCCCCCCAGTATTCAAGGTCGATTGTAAAAAGGCCTCGGATACTGTTGAATTGTTCTAAGTTAGCACGATCAATGGTTGCCTCATTAAAAACCTTGCCGAAAAACCCATTTGGGATAAAACAGGTCTAAGGGAAAAAGAGTGCAACGCGTGCTTTCAGGCCTAGGGCTTTGTGTTGAATGATCCATCCTTGTTCCTGGTCGAACTCCTGCAAGGGTTAGTTTTGAAATATAAATAAACATGGGAGGGTCGTACCTTAGCAGTAGTATCGTTTTAGGTGTGACACATTCCAATTGCTTAATAGTTGTTTGCCGTTTATAATGCCGCGCTTGTATGATCCTTTTCCGATGTTTTCGAGAACCCGATACGGTCCTTCCCAGTTCGGTCCTAGTTTTCCTTCGTTTGGATTTCGGGTACTGAGGGTGACTTTCCTTAGCACTAAGTCCCCGAGTTTAAAATGGTGAAGCTTGGTTCTTCGATTATAATATCTTTCGATTCGCTGCTTTTGGGCGGCTAATTGGACGAGAGTAGCTTCTCGTTTTTCATCCGATAATTCGAGGCTAGTGTTCATAACCTCGTTATTTGACTTTTCTGTTGTATATCAAAACCTGGCACTAGGTTCCCCGACTTTGACTAGAATCAAGGCTTCAGAGCAATATATTAAGGAGAACGACGTTGCCCCCATACTAGATTTTGATGTTGTTCGATATGCCCAAAGAACTTCGAGTAGGATTTCTCTCCATTTTTCCTTAGCATCGTTCAACCTCTTCGTTAGGTTTTGAATAATAGTTTTGTTCGTTGATTCGGCCTGTCCGTTCCCACTGGGGTGATACGGTGTTGATAATATCCTTTTTATTTTGTGGTCTTCGAGAAATTTCGTCACTTTGCTGCCGATAAACTGTTTCCCATTGTCACACACTGTTTCGGCGGGTATCCCAAATCGACATACGATATGATCCTAGATAAAGTCTATAACCTCTTTCTCTCTTACTTTCACGAACGCCTGTGCTTTAGCCCATTTAGAGAAATAGTCAGTCATAAATAAAATGAACTTAGCTTTACCTGGGGCCGATGGCAGAGGGCCGACGATATCCATTCCCCATTTCATGAATGGCCATGGGGATAGGACTGAGTGAAGTTGCTCTCCGGGATGATGGATCATTGGTGCAAACCTTTGACATTTGTCACATTTTCGAACAAACTCCTTTGCATCTTTGTCCATATCGATCCAATAGTACCCTGCCCTGATTATTTTTCGGACTAATGAATCGGCACCAGAGTGATTTCCACAAGTGCCCTCATGCACCTCACGTTGGACGTAGTCGGTGTCTCCTGGACCTAAGCATACTGCCAATAGTCTATCGAATGTCCTTTGGTATAACGTTCCATCTGCAGTTAATGTGAATCGAGTAGCTTTGGTTCGTAGGGCCCTTGAATTTTTAGGGTCCGATGGGAGCTTTCCATTCTTTAAGTATTCAATATACTTATTCCTCCAATCCCAGGTTAAGCTTGTAGAATTTATCTCGGCATGACCTTCTTCGATTACGGATCTCGAGAGTTGAACGACAGTCCCCGAGCTTATCTCGCCTTCCTCGACCGATGATCCCAAATTTGCAAGTGCATCGGCCTTACTGTTTTGTTCTCATGGAACATGTTGTAAAGTCCATTCTTTGAAATGGTGCAAAGTGACTTGCAGTTTGTCCAAATACCTTTGCATTCTATCTTTTCGAACTTCGAAGGTTTTGTTTACTTGATTTACCACCATCAAAGAGTCACACTTGGCTTTAATGACTTCTGCTCCTAAGCTTTTAGCTAGCTCGAGACCTGCAATCATGGCCTCATACTCGGCCTCGTTGTTAGTCAACCTAGTAGTTTTGATAGATTGCCTAATTGTATTACCCGTGGGTGGCTTTAAAACGATGCCTAGCCCGGACCCTTTCACGTTCGAAGCCCTGTCGTAAAAAGGGTCCATACCCCCGATGACGTACCCGATTTCAATAAGAGTTCTTTTTCGACTTCGGGTATGAGGGTCAGCATGAAATCGGCCACGAAGTCCGCTAAAATTTGAGACTTGATGGCCGTAAGGGGTTGTTATTCGATGTCGTACCCACTGAGTTCGACGGCCCATTTGGCCAATCGGCTTGACAGTTCGGGCTTATGCAAAATATTACGGAGTGGTTAAGTGGTCAACACGCATATGGGGTGACATTGAAAGTACGGTCTTAACTTTCTAGAGGCGCTTATCAGTGCAAGTGCCAATTTTTCTAAGTGTGGATATCTAGTTTCTGCTTCTCCTAAGGTTCGACTTAAATAATAAACGGAAAATTGCGTACCTTGCTCTTCTCGAACTAGGACACCACTTACCGCGATTTCCTATACTGTCAAGTACAGGCAAAGTTTTTCGTCTATTTTTGGAGTATGAAGTAGTGGTGGTCTCGATAGATATCGTTTTAATCCCTCTAATGCATGTTGGCATTCCGGGGTCTAAGCAAAATCGTTCTTCTTTTTGAGTAGAGAGAAAAATTTGTGGCTCCGATCTGATGTCTTTGAAATGAATCGGCCTAAGGAAGCAATCCGCCTTGTTATCCTCTGCACGGCTTTTACACTGTCCACGATGGCGATGTCTTCGATGGCCTTGATTTTATCAGGATTTATCTCGATCCCCGATTTGATACCATAAAGCCGAGGAACTTACCTGAACCGACCCCGAAAGCACATTTCTCGGGGTTGAGCTTCATGTTGTATTTCCTTAAAATATCGAATGTTTCCTACAAATGAGTCAAATGGTCCTCTACGCGCGGGACTTAACTAGCATGTCATCAATATACACTTTCATTGATTTACCTATTTGTTCCTCGAACATTTTATTTACTAGACGTTGGTAAGTAGCTCCTGCATTTTTTAGCCCGAAGGGCATCACATTATAACAATATGTTTCATACTTGGTGATAAATGAAGTCTTTTCCTGGTCTTCCGTGTTCATTTGGATTTGATTATACTCAGAATAGGCATCGGGAAAAGTAAGGACCTCGTGGTTGGCCGTGGCATCGATCATGCGATCGATGTTAGGCAGTGAAAAAGAATCTTTGGGGCATGCCTTGTTTAAATCCTTATAATCTATACACATTCTAAGTTTGTTCCCTTTTTTAGGGACTACAACTACATTGGCTAGCCATTCGGGATATTTTACCTCCCGAATGGACCCTATTTTGAGAAGTTTAGTTACCTCGTCCTTTATGAATGCGTGTTTTACCTCGGACTGGGTCTTCTCTTTTGCTTCACCGGTTTGAACTTAGGGTCCAGGCTTAGCCGATGCATCGTTATATCCGGTGGGATCCCTGTTATATCCAAATGGAACCAAGAAAAACAGTCTATGTTATCGATAAGAAATTGAATAGACCTTTTCCTGAGTTTGGGGTTAATCCCATTCCCAGGTATATCTTTCGTTTGGGAAAATTTTCAATTAGTACGACCTGCTCCAATTCTTCAATCGTTGATTGGGTAGCATCGGAATCATCGGGAACCACGAAGTATCGAGGGATCCTTTGATCATCATCTACCTCGAACTTTTGATCTTCTGGTTGGGTTAAAGCTAACATCTGTAATTTCTATTTGGCATCTTGTTCCCCTTTTGAGTTCGATCCCTTTATTGACGAGGGTGAGGGTATCAGAATTGCTTCTTCGACGGCAAACATTTCTCTCACAGCCGGTTGTTCTCCATACACTATTTTGACTCCCCCCGATGTTGGAAATTTAAGAACCTGGTGTAGGGTCGAAGGTACAACTCTTATGTTGTGGATCCATGGCCTCCCAAAAAGGGCGTTGTACCTCATGTCGCTTTCGATTACGTGGAACTTTGTTTCCTGGATGGTTCCGGCCACGTTTATTAGCAGAATTATCTCGCCTTTGGTGGTTTCACATGCCATATTGAATTCGTTTAAAACCAGGGTTGCGGGTATGACCTGGTCTTGTAGACCGAGCTGTTCTACAACCTTCGATCTAATGATGTTGGCCAAGTTGCCTGGATCAATTAACACATGCTTAACTTTAGTTTTATTCATAAGTACAGATATTACCAGTGCATCATTATGAGGTTGTATGACTCCTTCTGCATCATCATCATTGAAGGACAAAGTTCCTATGGGTGCGTAATCCTGAGTTCAAGATCGCTTTTCTCTCATAATCGATGTCTTGAGGGGTATCGACGCCGCCGATGATCATGTGGATGATGTGTTGTGGTTCTTCTTGTTTGTTTTGCTTGCCGAAATCCCTGTTTTTGAAATGGTTCTTCGCCCTGTCGCTTAAAAATTCTCGAAGGTGGACTTTATTGAATAACCGGGCTACCTCCTCTCTTAGTTGCCTGCAATCTTCCGTTCTGTGGCCATGGGTGCCATGATATTCACACATTTGATTGGGATTCCTTTGGGCAGGATCGGTCTGCATGGGTCGAGGCCATTTAGTGTCTTTGATGCGTCCAATAGCCGACACGATGGCGGATGCATCAATACTGAAGTTATACTCCGATAGCCAAGGTGCTTCCTTAAATCCGGTAGGCCTGTCGAACCCACTTCTATTTATCAGCCCCCCGAGACCCTTGACCTCGATCACTTTTTTTGTTGCTTTGTCCGGGGTTACGTCTCGATTCATTGATTCTGTGGTTTCCGTTATACGGTCGGTATCGATCCCTGATCAGACCTTGTTCTCGATTGATATCCCTTCGAGCAGCGGGTTCAGACCCCAACTGATCATCTTCGACTCTAATTTTTGATTGTTACCGATTATGTACGTCGACCCAAGTGATAGTCGGGTACTCGATCAGGTTATGCTTCAACCGCCGTGAAGCCGTCGAACTTTGTTCGTTCAAACCTTGAGTGAAATTCTGAACATCCCAATCATCTGTGACTGGGGGTAGATCCATTCGTTCCATTTGAAAACGAGACACGAATTCCCTTAGCATCTCGTTATCCCTTTGTCTTACTTTAAATAGGCCTGACTTCCTGGTCTCGACTTTTATGGCCCCGACGTGTGTTTTAACGAAGGAATCCACAAGCATAGCGAAATAATCGATAGAATTAGATGGCAAATTATGATACCATATCATTTCTCCCTTTGATAGGGTTTCACCGAATTTCTTCAGTAATACGGATTCGATCTCATCATCCTCTAGATCGTTCCCTTTGATGGCACATGTGTATGAGGTGACATGTTCGTTGGGGTCGGTAGTTCCATTATATTTAGGAATCTCGGGCATGCGGAACTTCTTTGGGATCGGTTTAGGAGCCGCGCTTGGGGGGGGGGGGAAAGGTTTTTGTATGAATTTTCTGGAATCTAAGCCCTTCAATATTGGTGGTGCCCCCGGGATCTGATCAACCCTATAGTTATATGTTTCCACCTTTTTGTCGTTTGCTTCGATCCTTCTTTCTCCCGATTATATTCGCTTGGTCAGTACTTCGAACATCTTAGCAATTTCAGGATTAGTCCCTAACTCCTGCTTATTTGATTTCACTATAGCTGGTTTCGTTGTAGGGGTGATTTCTCGGGGCTGACTGGGCTCCGGTCTACTCGGTATCTGGGTTTGACTCTACAACTGAGCTATTGCTGCCTGTTGAGCTTGCAACATTTCGAAAATCATACGCAAGCTGACGCTGTTTTCCTCGACGTTATGGGTATCTCGAGCTGCAGACCGAGTGCCACCATGAATGCTATTTTCAGGTTCAGAATCTTGGTTCGCCTCAATGGCCACATGCGAATTGATGTCTATCGGTACTTCGATTCGAGCTCCAACGGCGTTGACAAGTGGTCTTTCAGTACTGGGTATCAAGTTGTTGTTCTCATCTTGAAGACCAGCTTCGGTGTCGATAGGTAAGGCCATTTGATTGATAGTTGGTCGTTGCTAATCTGAAATCCAAGACACTAAGCGCAAAACGGTGTGTTTTTGCAGATTCGTATCAAATAACCATTGTTATCCTTAGCCCCACGGTGGGCGCCAAACTGTTTACCCGAATAACGGATAGAGTTGAATTTGTACGTAGTTCTAAGGATATGTGATATAGCTTAATACAAATCGTAAGGATAGATAGAAATATCCAATATGGATTGCAAAGAATGCAAAATAAACAAGGTTGGAAAAAAGATGATTTTTAGGACTACGCAAGATAAATCAATTTATGAAGCTTAAAAGAATAACTCTTGAAAATAGGAGAACATGGTGCTTGAATTACAATGTAAGCCAAAAAACCCTCCTTTACAGAAATATAGCCATCTTCTTTATAGTGGAGGATCCTACTTTTAGATATAATTAAAAATACATAGCGAGAGACCTATGATAATTTAACTTTTCCATAATTCCTGCCAGGATTCTCTTCTCTAGTGGGTTTGCAACGGCTCTTGTCTGTGAGCTCGATATTGACTTGAGTTTCTGGTCTTGACTCGAGCTCTCGATCTTGACTCGAGCTCGATTCTGACTCGGATCCCTGTATTGATTCGGAGTCAGTGTTGGTCGGTCTCTGAATCATAAGCTCGATAACTTTACTTTGCATCATAGTTCGACTTGGATTCGAACTTGATAATAACATCGAGCTCGACGTTGATTGGTCCTTCGGGCTCGAAGCTTGGTGACATGACTTCGGACCTCAACCTGATACGATGAAGACGCTTCTCCGGTCCAATATATTACTATTTAAACCAGTTCATACGAATGACTAACCCTGTTTTCCGTATACAATTTTGTTTCGGATTATTTCTACAAGTTCTTATTTTTTTTACATGATGTAAGAGACATGTTTTATTTGATTATTAATTAAAAAATCCACTAGGTACTCTGCCTAGTGGGATATGAGCCTTAGAAAATCAAAAAAAGAAAATTTCACGAATTTAATTCTGGGAAAAAAACAAATTAAATAATTCAGGAAAAAAATAAAAAGAAAAAAATTAACAGCCTACTCAAAGGTAACGTAGTAAATGAGAAAAGAGGACCAAAGTAGGGGGGGATAAAATAAATAAATAAATAACTAGTAATAATAATAATAATAATAATAATAATAATAAAAGGTAAATAGAGTCATAATACATTTTTTAAATAACTACTTCCAGATTACGCAAGTTGCTCGTGAATTATATATCAATGAATATAAAATATTTAAAACCACATAAATATTACTCCACTTGATCCAATTTAATTGATTTTTTGGTTGTTTTCACACATATTAAGGAATCTACCTTCTAGCATTAATTAATAATAAAAGTGACTATATTAGCCTTAATTTGTTCGTTTAAAATATAATAAATACTCCTAGACCTTGTACTCCAAGGGTAACTTTGAAAAAAAGAAGTTAATTTTTTCTTGATATTTGAAAAAAATAAAATATTGTGCCACAAGAAAAAGACAAAAAAATCAATTAAAGTGGACTGTAGGGAGTACTAAACTATATGTTTGAGTTATAAAGTAACATGCTCGTTGGGATCGGTGGTACCATTATATTTGGGTATGTATGGCATACGAAACTTCTTTGGAATAGGCTTCGGAGCCGCACTTGGAGGAAAAGGCTTTTGTACAAACTTCTTTGAATCCATCCCTTTCAAGATTGGCTGTGCCCCTGGTATCTGATCAACTCGAGAGTTGTATGTCTCCACTTTTTTATCGTTGGCTTCGATTCCCTTCTCCCCTGATTCAATTCTTTTGGTGAGCACCTCGAGCATTTTAATTATCACAGGATCAGTCCCTGATTCGTTACCATTCGGCCTCTCCGGTACTGGCTCGGTACGGCAAGTAATTTCCAGCTCGACCCTATTCGGAGCTATATATTGATTTTGTAACTGAGCAATAGCGGCTTGCTGAGCCTGAAGCATCTCGAATATTACTTGGAGACTGACTTCCTCGTCTCTTCTGCCCTGTATTCCTTGGCCACTAGATCGGCCTTCTCTGTGTACACTCCCATCGAGATCTGTGCCTAGGTCCGTATTTAGAGCAACGTGCGAACTGACATCAACGGGGTTGGCAATCGGTGCTCCCCCGTGATTAGCCTGTGGCACTTCGATTCCTGGAGCAATCACATTTTCATTTTCACCATGGAATTCGAGGCCATTGTCACCGTGTGTGGATGCGTTTTGTGAGTTTGACATGTTTTAACCTGAAAGCAAAGATACTTGACAAGAACAAGCGTAAAATAGTGTGTTTCACTAGAATCAGTATTGAAAAATCACTATTATCCTTAGCCCCACGGTGGGCGCCAAATTGTTTACCCAGAAATTCGAGTAACAATTAAACTTATTTAGTGGTTTTAAGGATACGTGATTTAATCCAATACCAATTGATAAATAAGGAATTGAATAGATAATTTGAATAGTAAAATAAATTAAACCAGTGTTCTAGCAGTGCTTTCGACCTCGATTCGAGATGGTCTCGAGGTTGGGTAACAAGAATAGTGAAGAACAGAAAATAAACAATGATAAACAGTAATGGATAGTAAGTGAAATAGAGAGCATCATTTGTGTATATTCTTATCCGTCCAAAAATCCCCCTTACAAATGAACGGGGTCCCTCTTTATATAGTAGAGGAATCCTAAATAAGGTACAATTCTAATAACAGAAACAAATCCCATGATTGGTTTCAATAACCGCTTGATTCGAGTTGTTTCGGAATTTCCGCCGAGATCTTCGGTCGGTTGCTAATATCTCGCCATTCAATTATTATACTCGATCTCGATCTTTAGCGAGCACTTCGATCTTCATGCTCCATATTCTGCCATTGAACTCGAGCCTGATCTATTACGAGCTTACTCTCGAGGTAGCTCCTCGTGCCTATGAAATCGGATATGCCCGATTTCGACTGTATACACTTATATATTTAGAAGTGTTGTGTAAATACTAGTAGGTTGCAATCTAGCAATTGCAGAACTTCGTAATTATGTCATAACATGATTATAAGGTAATTTTCTGGCATCGTCTTTAGTTTTTCACAAATCATGTACCTTTTCTCACATAAATATTTTGATAAAAAATTCCACAATTGCTAAGGCCTACCACAGTTTTTCAATAACATTCATCTCAACACAAAACGATTTCCTAAAATTGGACTTATCAAATTCCAGCGCCAGTACTAAAAAACACAAAAAAAAGGTTTTAAGAATGATTCCCATGTGATCTCATTATTATTGCAAGAATTTAAACGGACTATAATCTCACGAATTCTATTAATGGAAAATGACAATGTATAACCGCTCTTAAAATAATAATCGAAAAAACGTATATTTTTTTGTATATATACAAATTTTATACACTTTTTCGCCTACCAAATATAAATGGTTTATGTAGCGGGCTAAAAGTAAAAAAAACCCATTTCTTGGACTACCTTAATTTCAGTAAAAGGATTCCACCTCATTTAAACTTAGTGTATCACTTGTTATTCATTAGGTCGACCCAAATTTTTATAGAGGGCATAATTATATTAATGTAGTTTCGTAAAGAACATGTAGGAAAAGTCAAACACTATATGCCGGGTGAAAATAAAAAATAGTCAGATTTACAAGTGATAATTGAAAAATAGTCACAGTTTCAAAAGTAACCGAAATTTAGTCACTTTTCATGTAAAGATAAATCTGAACGAAAATACTGTTCAAAATCCGGAAAATATTCCAGCATAATATTCTGGAGTTCCAGTATAATATACTGGACTTCTAGTATAATATACTGGAACTCCAGCATAATATACTGATCCAGCATAATATGCTGGAAGTGCATACACAGGTACTCCAATCTCCAGTATATTATGCTGGAACTTTCCGTGTGTTGGAGTTCCAGCATAATATGCTGGAAGTTCATACACAGGTGTACCAATTTTCAGTATATTATGTTGGAACTTTCTGTGTTGCAGCAAAATAGTGATTATTTTTCAATTATCAGTACAAAAACTAACTAACACGTGCTATTTTCACCTATATGATAGACGTAGTACTTAACTTCAGTTTTGACTATCTCGACTCTTTGCTTATACATGTGAATGAATTAATAATTTACGTCTTTATAATCTCTGTTGGCCGTATATGATTAAAAAGTCAAAGATGGATTATACAAGACAAGATCAATTAGTTATAACGAAATATATTTAGGACAACGTACAAGTTTGTAACTCCAATCCCTAGAGTGCATTGAGTTCTTCACAAATTGCCTTCCCTAGGTGCTTACAAGTTTATGGTACAACGACGCTATTTAATTTCTTTTTCTCTTTTCTTAAAAAAAAGGTCAAAGGAAAATTATATGTTAAAAGACAAGTTCTTCATTTCTTTTCTGTAATTAAAAAAAGTAATAGATTAAAGCTATGAAGCTTAAACAACAACGAATGCAGTAAATAAGGGGGGATTTGGGGGTATCCAGTTAGAGTGGAGGCAAGTTTTAAAAGCATAGTAATTTTGATCGGATAATATAAAGGGGATTAAATATAGACAATATTTGATAATAGAAAGATAAATTTGATCCTTTCCCTTTATAATATACTAAACAAACTCAAAAGCTAGATTTTAACTAATCAACAATGAAAAAGACAAATCAAAAAATAAACATGTTTGATAAATGGTTCGCTGTTAAATTAATAATCATATCTCTAAGTATTCCATAGAGTAAAGGATAGCAAAAGGAAAACGAAGACGGTGATAAATACAGCACTAAAATAATTATTAAAGATGAATATTGTCCAGAAATAAATTAAGATTGTATATGAGCAAAGAAAACCAAGAACGAGATAAGAAAAAAGAAGTATAGCAGTCACTGAAAAGAAACACAAACACAATAAATAAATAAAAAGAACTGATAGGGCTAATACCTAAGCAAGAGGGGTGAGGGGGTAGAAAAAAACGACAGAAAAATAACATATAAAAGTTCCTAATGTTAACATGAAATCAAAAAGAAAAATGTTGCTCAAGAACATTATATTATTGCTAATCTTTGTGAATCCCCATGGTGTATTTCGACCATCATTATTGAAACGGCAATATCCGAAAAAACTAATTACCTATATCCGAAAAATAATTTTTTAAAGTAATTTTTTTTTGTAAAACCTGAAAAAAATTGAAATTATTTTTACTAAAAACTGAAAAAAATAAAAAAATTATTTTTTCAGTTTTTACAAAAAAACGGCTTTAGAAAAACTGAAAAATATTTTCTAAAACAATATTTTTGTAAAAACTGAAAAACAAAAACTGAAAATCAATTTTCTAAAGCAATTATTTTTGTAAAATCTGGAAAAAACTGAATTTTTTTTACTAAAAAATAAAAAAATTATTTTTTCAGTTTTTACGAAAAACTGCTTTAAAAAAAGCTGAAAAATATTTTCTAAATCAATATTTTTGTAAAAACTGAAAAAAAAACTAAAAAGTAATTTTCTAAAGCAATATTTTTGTAAAAACTGAAAAAATAAATATTTTCTTCTTTTTTTTCCAGTTTTTAGTTAAAACTATTTCAGTTTTTTTTAGTTTTTATTTGCTTGTTTTTTTTCAGTTTTTACAAAAATATTGTTTTAGAAAATATTTTTCAGTTTTTAAAGCAGTTTTTTTGTAAAAACTGGAAAAAAAATATTTTCGTTTTTTTTCAGTTTTTAGTAAAATTTGTTTTTAGTTTTTTCCAGTTTTTACAAAAAAACAATTGCTTTAAAAAATTATTTTTCGGGTATGGGTAATGTGTATTTTTTATTAATTAGGAGATATTTAGAATTGACCAATAGGACGATGACACGTGTCCCTCCGTTTAAATGTGGGGTATATTTGAACCCAAAGTATAATTGCAGAGATATAGATAACTCAATAATATAACGAGAGTATTCTTAAACCATTTTTAAAAGTAGAGAGATATATTTGGCTCTTTGTCGTTATTGAAAATTATGCTACTATTGTCGCTTTGCTTGACCAGGTTTTGATCAATGGAGAGGAGAATATGCAAAGGGATCCTGTCACTACACGTTTACATTTATTAGATCTTTATTTTGTAAGATTAACTTAGAGCTATTTATAAGCTCTAAGTTGATTTTGTTTCGGATTATTTCTGCAAGTTCTTATTTTTTTACATGATGTAAGAGACATATTTTATTTGATTATTAATTAAAAAAGCTACTAGGTACTCTGCCTAGTGGGATATGAGCCTTAGAAAATCAAAAAAAGAAAATTTCACGAATTTAATTCTGGGAAAAAACAAATTAAATAATTCAGGAAAAAAACAAAAAGAAAAAAATTAACAGCCTACTCAAAGGTAACGTAGTAAATGAGAAAAGAGGACCAAAAGGGGGGCGGGGGGATAAAATAAATAAATAAATAGTAATAATAATAATAATAATAATAATAATAATAATAATAATAATAATAATAATAATAATAATAATAATAATAAAAGGTAAATAGAGTCACAATACATTTTTTAAATAACTACTTCGAGGATATGCACGTCGCTCGTAAATTATATATCAATGAATATAAAATATTTAAAACCACATAAATATTACTCACTCGGTCCAATTTAATTGATTTTTTGGTTATTTTCACACATATTAAGGAATCTACCTTTTAGCATTAATTAATAATAAAACTGATTATATTAACCTTAATTTATTCGTTTGAAATATAATAAATACTCCTAGACCCTGTATTCCAAGGGCAACTTTGAAAAAAAGAAGTTAATTTCTTCTTGATATTTGAAAAAAATCAAATATTGTGCCACAAGAAAAAGATCAAAAAATTAATTAAAGTGGATTGTAGGGAGTACTAAACTATATGTTTGAGTTATAAAATAAAATTTTACAAAAAAACACAAGCTCTTGAAAACGATGAATATTGATCGTATTTAAACAACATAATAAAGGCAAAAACTATGTATTCTAATGTCATATCGTTATATTTGTGTATTTGATGTAGTAGCTCAGATAGAGTAATATGTTAATTTGTGCTCAAATATCACGTAACAATATATTCATCTTGGCCTTAAAAAATGAATTTTATTTGCTCAAATACCTAATATAGTAATATGAGTTTCATCTTATCCTATTGGAACTCAAACGAATATGGAAAACAACATGAGACTCTATAATGTTAGGTTTAGTTGTCGTATTACGAGTTTAAGGGTAGCACTTAACATAACTAATTAATTTGTTTGTAGAAAAAACAAAATGATTGTGATAAAAATTCAGGTAAAATATTAATATTTTTTTTATTTATTATTATTATTATTATTATTATTATTATTTTATTCAACATGAAGTGTATCATAATGTGATATTATTTGCAAAAGGTATAAAAGTCTATTAAAATTTCATGAACATTTTATGTGTATTTATAGAAAATTACAATAGTTTTTAAAATATTTAATTTTATTTGCATACACATTTTAAAATATTTTTGTGTTTAAAAAGTTTATCATTAACTAATTAGAAGTTATTTATTGATAATATTTTAATGACATGGTACTTGAGTCTAACTGATTGAATACTATTTCACTTCATGTTGTTAAGATATGTTGTCTTTTATCATTTGGATGACTTTTAATTATAATACTAAAATTACAATAGAATTATTATTTAATTAAATTATTAGTATAGAAGGTAAATATTTAATATTTTAGATCCTACGTATTACGACTTTCTTCCAAAAAGCAAAAGCCTTTATATTTACAGTTTGCCTAAGTATTTCATGCTCCAAAATTCCGTGGGATTTGGTTGCTTTTTCTATATATTTTTCTATTATGTTAAATATTTAAAATTAGGAAGAACTTAGTAATGAACACTTATATGGTTTTCAACATGTATTTCGTGAATAAAGAAAATGATAAAGGGGTGTTAATTGAGTACAAAACGAGTTTATATAAGGTAAAATTTTAATTAATTTAATTGTAAGTCCTATAGTCAAATAAGGAATAATTTAATAAGAAAAATTTTAGTTGATTTCAAAGTTCTAAATTTGACTATTTTGTCTAGTGTAAAACCTATTTTTAAAGGGTAAAAAAGGCGAACGATATCTCGCAAAAGAGTTTTATGCTTTTAATATAGTACTAGTTTTAGAGTATGTGCGTTGCGCGTGTATCATATACTAAGAAATATAAATTTTAAGAAAATCACATAAATAATAAATATGCTTGAGTTATAAAATAAATAAAAAAATAATATAAGTTCATGAAACTTATGAATATTGATATTTAATCGTAATCTTTATTTTGTGTTGTGGCGTTCAATTTATGTTCTCTAAGTCGTAATGTCACTATTATTATACATATGTAACCAAAATTAAATTCATTTTGGAGTTCAAAGACTAAATTTTGAGAGAAAATTCACATCATGGGGGACATTTTAAGAATAACTCCATGCATTTTTTCGTGATGTAACGACTTGACCGGTCGTTTTGAGAGTTGTAGCCCCATTTTTTTATTTACTTCTCATTTTATGCTTAATAGTTGTTATATGACTTGTCGGGGTAGTTGGTTCGGTTCCGGGAATATTTTGGAATGAGTTGAGGCACTTAGTCTCAAGGTTTGGAAGCTTAAGTTGAAAAGGGTGACCGGATTTGAATTATGTGTAAATGGCTCCGGAATGGAGTTTTGATGGTTCTGATAGCTTCGTTGGGTGATTTTGTACTTAGGAGTATGTCCGAATAATGATTTAGAGGTTCGTAGTTGAATTAGGCTTGAAATGGCGAAAGTTGGAAAATTAGAGGCTTTGAAAGTTTAGAAGTTTGACCGAGAGTTGAATATATGGTTATCGGGCACAGATTGTGGTTTCGGGAGTTGGAGTAGGTCCGTTGTGTTATTTATGACTTCTGTGCAAATTTTGAGGTCAATTGGACTTGATTTGATAGGTTTCGACATCAATTGTAGAAGATGAAATTCCTTAGTTTTCATTAGGCTTGAACTGGGGTGTTATTCGTGTTTTTTAAGTTGTTGATGTGATTTGAGGGCTCAACTAAATTCGTATCGTGCTATAGGACTTGTTGGTGTGTTTGGTTGAGGTTTCGGGGGCCTCGGGCGGAGTTCGGATGGTTATCAGATTGAAAATGGAACTTAGAGCATTGCTGAAGCTGGGAGTCTTCTGGTGTGATCGCACCTGCGAGGGAATTAGCCACATGTGGAAAGCCGCTGGTGCGAAGAGGGAATCGCAAAAGAGGCCTGGAGAGGAGTGTGCAGCGGTCGCAGGTGCGAGGGAATTTCCGCACCAGCGAGGTCGCAGATGCGGAGTTAGGAGCGCAGAAGCGGGCTCAGAGAGGAAGTTGTGGAGCGCAGATGCGGAGGAAGTTCCGCAGATGCGGACTCGCACCTGCATGTGTGAGATCGCAGAAGCGAATGCAGAGATCCCAGGCTTGGTCGCAGAAGCGGAGAAATGTCCGCACCTGCGGTACCGCACCTGCGGTTTAGTGGGTCACAGGTGCGAAAGCACTAGCAGTGTTATATCCGAAGGGTTTCGTGATTTTTCTCATTTTGGACTTTGTAAAGTCGGATTGGGGAGAATTTTGAGAGGGATTTCGAGGGGTTTCTTGAGGTAAGTCACTTGTGATCATTTTTATTCAATAATTTTGGTTCCCCATTGAATTTCCCACCTAGTTTGTGTGTTTTTGAGGTGTAATTTTGGGAGTTGAGGCTAGGGATTTGGAGAGTTTAATTTGGGAATTTGGGTGATGACTTGATGTTAGATTTTGGTAAATTTAGTATGGTTAGACTCGTGGTTGAATGGGCTTCCGGATTTTGTGACTTTTATTGGATTCCGAGATGTGGGCTCGGGGGTCAACTTTGAGTTGACTTTTGACTTTTGATTAAGAATTTAGTATTTTCTTATGGAATTGATTCTTATAGCTTGAGTTGATCGTATCGAATTGTTTGTGGCTAGATACGAGGCATTCGAAGGCCGTTTCGCGAGGCAAGGGCTTGTTGGAGTAGAGTTTTGCACAGTTTGAGGTAAGTAACACTTTTAAACCTGGTTCTAAGGGTGTGAAACTTCAAATTACGTGTTATGTGATTGGTGTTGAGGACACACATGCTAGGTGACGAGCGTGTGGGCGTGCACCGTAAGAATTGTGACTTGGTCGATTCTATGAAACTATATAGTTGAATAATCTTGTTGTTACCCGTATTTTCACCATATGTTAGAGCAGTTGAGCTGCCAGTCATGTTAGAAATCCTGCTTAGGCTACGTGTTGGTATTGTTAGGACCCACAGAGGTAGTGTTACATGTTGAATTATTTGCTTAACTTGCCATTTTATACTCAGTCGCAATTATTATTTGCATATCATATCTCAGTCTCTGTTGTCCTTTATTAATACATCATATCATCATTGTTTGGGCTGATTATCATGATTCTTGTGAGCCCGAGAGACTGGAGAGATTAATGACTGAGTGAAGCTTATTATAGAGCTTGGGCTGGATCGGCCCCTCCGGAGCCTGCTCATCCACAGTGGGCGCAGTTGCTAGCAATTTATTTACATTTGGGTTGGATCTGCCTTGGTTTTTATTTGCATTTGGGCTGGATCTACCATGGTTTTATTTGCATTTGGGTTGTATCTGCCCTGTTCTATGTTGAATTTTATTGCAAAACCTGAAAGCATGTCTAAATTCTTGTACCATTACTTGTAGATTATGAATTTATGAGATATCACTGTCATATTTTTCTATAACTTTCCGTAATGTTAATGTTGTATGTGGACTGTAATACTTGAACCCGTCACTACTTTCAGTCCAAAGGTTAGATTTGTTACTTATTGAATTGGTTGTACTCACACTACACCTTGCACCTCGTGTGGAGATCCAGGTGTTTCTGGTCACGGCGGTTGCTGATTCATAGAGTTCAGACATTCGGAGATCATTGAGATAGCTGCTTTGGGCGTTCGCAGTCCTTGACTCTCCTCCCCTATCCTTCAGTTTATTTATTTGGTTCTACTTTCTAGACAGTGTACCAGACTATGTCATTATGTAGATACTCATGTACTCAGTGACACTCCGGTTTAGAGAAAACTTATGTATTGAGTTATGATATCCTATTTCGTTTTATGAAATTTTTATTTATTTAAACCGTTTTAGTCTATTTCAAAGTTAAAAGTGTTGGAAATGTCTGAGTAGTCGGCTTGCCTAGTACCATGATAGGCGCCATCACGACAGGTTGGGTTTTGGGTCGTGACAAGTTAGTATCAGAGCCTAGGTTACATAGGTCTCACGAGTCATGAGCAGGTTTAGTAGAGTCTTGCGGATCGGTACAGAGAAATCTGTACTTATCTTCGAGAGGCTGCCGAACCCTTAGGAAAACTTCACATTCTTGTATTCTTGTCGTGCAAATTTGTTGATTTCGGGAACTAAACTTTTGTTATTCTATTTTCTCACAGATGGTGAGGACACGTGATACCGGGCCAGACGGGCAGCCACTAGTACCACCAGCTAGAGCCACGAGAGACCGAGGTCATGGTAGGGGCCGCGATAGGGGCAAAGGTACAGCTCGTACAACAACTAGAGAAGCACCTGTAGATCCACCAGTTGCCCCAGCTCAGGAGCAGGTTCCAGATGTGGTTGATCCAGTGGGGCCAGCTCAGGCACCAACTATGCCCATTGTGATTCTAGGCCTTCAGGAGGCTTTGGCTCAGATATTGACTGTGTGTACTAGCCTTGCTCAAGCAGTTTTTGTTCAGACCGAGCCAGCCACTTCTCAGGCCGGGGAAGGTACTCAGACTCCCGCCGCCCGTACTCCAGAACAGGTGATGCAGGGATTTCAGACCCTGGGGGTACTACCAGCCGAGCCGATTGCAGTTGCTCCGGCCCAAGTGGGTCCCGTTATGACTGATGACGAGTATATGAGACTAGAGAGATTTGGGAGGCTCTAGCCTCCATCATTTAGTGGGACTGAGTGTTAAGCCTCAACCTCGGGAAGCGCGATCGGCGCTCAACCGAGTGAACCCGATCGAGCAAGCCTGTTAGATACTTTCTACCTAACTCACACATGATCAAGAAAAGACATGATTTTATTAATTAGACCGTATGAAGTTCATACATACAATATTAAGCCGTTTCTTTAGTTATTTCACTATTAAGTCTCAAAATACACAACCATAACTTGTTTGACTTTTCTAGCACCCATGTACAAACCCACATAGTATCTACGGAGCTTTTAAGAGATACAAAATAGTTTATGATCGTGCCGGCGACAAGGCCCCGACTATACCTTGAGACGTGATAGTAATATGAACAAAAGATGCAATACGTGACCCCGGAATGAAGTGGGGCTCACCAAGTCTGCTGGGAAGAGGATGTGCCACTATCGCTGATCAACACTGCCTGCTATGTAACCACCTGCATCTATTTAAAGATGCAGCGCCCCCGGCAAAAGGGATGTTAGTATCGTCGAATAGCACTAGTATGTATAGTTAACCACCATCTCAATAGAATGAATAATAATACAAGGGGGAACAGTCAAGAATTCAATAAGAACTTCAAATAATACTAAAACATCAAGTTAAGGATCACATAAGTTTTCAAGTCAATTTCTATGTTATTAGGTTGGGTGATATTTAGTGCCGATAGACCATAATTCACAATACTACCGTATTCTTACACGGAGTCCGATCACGACCCGATCGGCTAGGTCATCTCATTTGAGACATCAACCATAACCACAATTTAATTATAATTTCCAGCACAGTTACCACTATGTGTGCGGCATGGCGTCCGATTACGGTCCGATCGGCTAGGCCATCTCATCCGAGACATTACCTTTTTAAGTCAATCATCTCACATCATACTTCTTTCATATACTTTCGATTCATTGGCACTAGTGATCATGATTACAAAGTCATTCTTGGCACTTGGCCGTATTTCATAGTTCCAATCCCCTTTTCCACATTCAAATATCATTATGATTATCAACAACAATAAGACTTCCCATTCAAGACATTAAATTCACATATGAGCAATTTGGGAATCTTAGGCACATAGAGGCTTTTCATACAATTTGGAATAACAACCTTTATTTCGATCTTGACATGAAGTCTTAACATTTCTAACACATATTCCACATTTTGAATACATCCTCAAATGGCGAGATGACATGATGAAGCATTTAGAATAAATATTGAACATACATCCTTCAACACAAATACATTAGGAATAGCCAATTCTATAATGATCAAGGATTTACTCCAATTACATGAAAACCATGGGATTCGATTCTAAGAAGAAGGGGGTTTAGCCAACATACCTCAATTGAGCTTCTTAAACTCTAAAATGATCCGAAATTCTTAGCAACTTCAATCTATTTTAGAAATATAACAAGTTGAACCAAAATTAGGAAGATGATCATGGTTTTAGCTCATTTGAGCATATTATCAAACACTAGGTGTGCATCAATGTTTTAAGGCCCTTTTGTGGAAGATTCCACCATTCCCCAACCCATTCTCTACCATTTTTAGCTCACAACCTTCCCACATACTTCAAGGATACATGCATGCAAGACAACAACCCCCACACCCAATATTTGTCTCTCTATTTAACCCATATTTGTAAAATTTCGAAATTGAGAGCTAGGACATAGATTCTTACCTTTAGGGTGAAGACTTTCTTTGTTAATCCTCAATTGTTGAGCAACAATTTATGGATAATAGGTTGAAGGTTGCTCCCTCACTCTAAGAACTCCCTCTCTCACTCTAGAATATCAGAAATGTGCTCAAAATGAGCTATGGTACATGTTTTAATGAAGAAGGGTCGGGTTTAAAACTCCCAAAAATGAAGCTCCGGAACAGGATATGCGGTCGCATATGCGACCGCAGAATGGATATGCGGTCCGCATATCGGCCGCACAAATTGGGTGCCAAAACTGGAAAGGAACTGACCGGGTATGTGGTCACTATGTGGCCCGCAGACCTGTTCTGCGGTCACATAATGCGTCGCAGAACCTCCCTCCACAAAACTCCAAGGCTGATTATGCGATCAAAGTGCGGCCCGCGAAATGGTTATGCGGTCGCATAATTGACCGCCAAATTGACATCAAAAATGGCCCAGAAGACTGACTCACTCTGCGGCCCGCAGAGTGATTATGCGGCCGCATAATGGGCCGCAGGAATGCCTATTTCTGCCAAATATTTTCCTTTAACTTCCCAGCGCATTGTTCAATCCAAAAAGTCTAAATTGCGGCTCATAAGCTCGCCGCGAAGAATTTCTACTATTATTAACCTCTACGCCTACCCCGGCATCACGAAACCCTTATTTTTAGGAAAAATTTTACGGGGCCTTACACTGAGTCAGAGGATGCCCAGGACGTCTTGGATAGGTGTCAGCGCATTCTTCACACGACGGGTATTCTAGAGACCAGTGGGGTCTCATTCACTACTTTTCAGTTTACTAGGGATGCCTTCAGATGGTGGGAGGCCTATGAGAGGTGCAGGCCAGTCGGTTCAGCACCACTTACATGGCATGAGTTCTCCGTTATCTTCTTGGAGAAGTTTGTGCCACAGACCCGCAGGGAGGAGCTGCGCAGGCAGTTTGAGTAACTACGTCAGGATGGTATATTTGTGACCCAGTATGAGATGAAGTTTTCAGAGTTGGCTCATCACGTAGTTTGGTTGGCTCCCGCTAAGAGGTAGAGGATTAGGAGGTTCATTGATGGTCTCTACTATCAGTACCGTTTTGTTATGACACGGGAGAGTGTATCAGGTGCTACGTTTGACGAGGTGGTTAATATTGCTCGGCGTCTGGAGATGGTTCGTAATCAAGAGTGTGAGGAGAGGGAGGCCAAGAGGCCTCGTGGTTTGGGTGGTTTCAGTGGTGTTCCTTCGGGGGGACAGTCCTACCATAACAAGGGTCGTCCTTATAGGCCCGCTCAGATGGCTCGTCCAACTCATCATGGTGCATCATCCAGCCATGGTTCGTACAGTGCTAGACTAGGTCAGTCATCTCTCAGTGCTCTCCCAACTCAGAGTTCATCTCGTGCCCCTTCAGTTCAGGGTTCATCTGCACCAGGTTCCTCTGGTAGTTATTCTGATTCACTAGGTCTGCCTTAGTATTTGCCACCATTTTTCGAGAGGGGATGTTTCAAGTGTAGAGAGTTGGGTCATGTGAAGAAGTTTTGTCCCCGCCTTACAGGAGGTCCAGTTCACCAGAGGAGTCAGGCCACGACTTTAGCACCAGTTACTTCACCACCCGCCCAGCTAGCTCGGGGTGGGACTCAGGCAGCTAGGGGTCACCCAAGAGGGGGAGGCCGATCAGGTGGTGGTCAGGCTCAATTCTATGCTATTCCTTCCAGACCAGATGTTGTTTCTTCAGACACAGTGATCACAGGTATTGCCTCAATATGTCACAGGGATACCTCTTTATTATTTGACCCCGGTTTCACTTATTCGTATGTATCATTGTATTTTTCTCGTTATCTGGATATGCCATGTGAGTCCTTAGTTTCACCAATTTATGTCTCTATGCTGGTGGGCGATACTATTATTATGGACCGTGTATATCGGTCATGTGTAGTGACTATTGGGGGATTGGAGACTAGATTTGATCTATTATTGCTTAGTATGGTCGATTTTGACGTGATCTTGGGTATGGATTAGTTGTCTCCATGTCATGCTATTCTGGATTGTCACGCTAAGACCGTGACGTTGGCGATGCCGGGGTTGCCAAGGATCGAGTGGAGAGGTTCTCTAGATTATGTTTCCAGTAGGGTGATTTTTTATTTGAAGGCCCAACGGATGGTTGGGAAGGGGTGTTTATCTTATTTAGCCTTTGTGAGGGATATTTGTGCTGATACTCCTACTATTAATTCTGTTTCGGTGGTGCGAGACTTTCCGGATGTGTTTCCTGCAGACCTGCTGGGCATGCTGCCCGACAGGGATATTGACTTTGGTATTGACTTGGTGTTGGCACTCAGCTCATTTCTATTCCTCTGTATCGTATGGAACCAACTGAATTAAAGAAATTGAAAGAGCAACTTCAGGAATTTGATAAGGGATTTATTAGGCCTAGTGTGTCGCCTTGGGGTTACCAGTTCTGTTTGTGAAGAAGAAGGATGGTACTATACGGATGTGCATCGACTATAGGCAGTTGAACAAAGTTACAATCAAGAACAAGTATCCTTTTCCGCGCATTGATGACCTATTTGACCAGCTTCAGGGAGCGAGGGTGTTCTCTAAGATTGATTTGAGGTCTGGGTATCACCAGTTGAAGATTCGTGACTTGGATATTCTAAAAACAACATTCAGGACCCGTTATGGTCACTATGAGTTCCTTGTGATGTCTTTCGGGCTGACCAACGCCCCAGCAACATTCATGCATCTGATGAACAGTGTATTTCAGCCTTATCTCGACTCGTTTGTCATAGTATTCATTGATGATATCTTGGTGTACTCATGTAGCCAGGGGGAACATGCCCAGTATTTGAAGATTGTACTACAGCGGCTGAGGGAGGAGAAACTTTATGCCAAGTTCTCCCAGTGTGAGTTTTGGCTTAGTTCGTTGGCATATTGGGGCACGTGGTGTCCAATGAGGGTATTAAGGTGTATCCAAAGAAGATAGAGGCGGTTCAGAGTTGGCCCAGACCGTCCTCAGCTACTGATATTCGGATCTTTCTCGACTTGGTCGGTTATTATCGTTGCTTCGTGGAGGGTTTCTCATCTATTGCATATCCTTTGACCAAATTGACCCATAAGGGTGCTCCTTTCAGGTGGTCGGATGAGTGTGAAGAGAGATTTTAGAAGCTCAAGACTATCTTGACCACATCTCCAGTTCTAGATTTGCCTTCAGCGTCAGACTCTTATACAGTGTATTATAATGCTTCTCGGATTGGTATTGGGTGTGTCTTGATGCAGGGGGTAGAGTGATTGCTAATTCTTCGCGTCAGTTGAAGCCTCATGAGAAGAACTACCATGTCCATGATTTGGAGCTGGCAGCCATTATTCATGCATTAAAGATTTGGAGGCATTATCTCTATGGTGTGTCTTGTGAGGTATTTACAAATCATCAGAGTCTCTAGCACTTGTTCAAACAAAAGGATCTAACTTTGAGGCAGCGGAGATGGTTGGAGCTGCTAAAGGACTATGATATTACTATTATGTATCATCCCGGGAAGGCCAATGTGGTGGCTGATGCCTTGAGTAGAGAGGCGGTGAGTATGGGTAGCCTTGCATTTATTCATGTTGGTAAGAGACTGCTTACAGTTGATGTTCAGGCCTTGGCCAACCAGTTGGTGAGGTTAGATGTTTCGAAGCCCAGCCGGGTTCTAGCTTGTGTGGTTTCTCGGTCTTCCTTATAAGATCGCATCAGAGAGCGCCAGTATGATGATCCCCATTTTCTTGTCCTTAAGGACACGGTTCAGCACGGTGATGCCAAGGATGTTACTTTTGGGGATGATGGGGTGTTGAGGATGCAGGGTCGGATTTGTGTGCCTAATATAGATGGGTTACATGAGTTGATTCTTGAGGAGTCCCACAGTTCGCGATATTCCATTCATCCGGGTGCCGCGAAGATGTAACATGACTTGAGGCAACACTATTGGTGGAGGAGGATGAAGAAGGATATAGTGGAGTTTATAGCTCGGTGCCTAAATTGTCAGCAGGTGAAACATGAGCATCAGAGACCAGGCGAATTTCTCCAGAGGCTTGAGATTCCGGAGTGGAAATGGGAGTGTATCACCATGGATTTTGTAGTTGGACTCCCACGGACTTTGAGAAAGTTTGATGCTATTTGGGTGATTGTGGATTGATTGACCAAGTCAGCGGACTTCATTCCAGTTGGGACTACTTATTCTTGGAGCGGTTGGTTGAGATCTACATTCGCGAGATTGTTTGCCTTCAGGATATGCCGGTATCCATCATTTCAGATCAGGGCACGCAATTTATATCCACATTTTAGAGAGCCGTGCAGCGAGAGTTGGGCACACAAGTTGAGTTGAGTACAACATTTTACCCTCAGACGGACGGGCAATCCGAGCGCACTATTCAGATATTGGAGGATATGATACACTCTTGTGTCATAAATTTTGGGGGTTCTTGGGATCAGTTTTTGCTGCTAGCAGAGGTTACCTACAACAACAGCTACCAATAGAGCATTCATATGACTCCGTATGAGGCTTTATATGGGAGATGGTGTCGGTCTCCGGTGGGATGGTTGAGCCAGGTGAGGCTAGGCTATTGGGTACTGACTTGGTTCAGCATGCTTTGGACAAGTTTAAATTGATTCAGGATCGTCTTCGCACAGCGTAGTCTAGACAGAAGAGTTACGCCGATCGAAAGGTTTGTGATGTTGCTTACATGGTTGGGGAGAAGGTACTCCTCATGGTTTCACCCATGAAGGGTGTTATGAGGTTCGGGAAGAGGGGAAAGTTGAGCCCGCGGTATATTAGGCCATTTGAGGTGCTTTAGAGGATTGGGGAGGTGGCTTACAAGCTTGCTTTGCCGCCTAGTTTGTCGAGTATTCATCCAGTATTTCATGTTTCTATGCTCCGAAAGTATGTCGGCGATCTGTCTCATGTTTTGGATTTCAGCACGGTTCAGTTGGATGATGATTTGACTTATGATGTGGAGTCGGTGGCCATTTTGAATCGGCAGGTTCGAAAGTTGAGATCAAAGGACATAGCTTCAGTGAAGGTGTAGTTGAGAGGTCAGCTAGTTGAGGAGGCTACTTGGGAGACCGAGCGGTAGATGCAAGCAGAGATCCACGCCTATTTGAGACTCCAGGTATGTTTCTAAACCCGTTTGAGGACAAACATTTGTTTAAGAAGGGGAGGATATAAGACCCGGTCGGTCATTTTGTTAAGGTTGGGTTTTGGGTCATGACAGTTATGACATGATATTGCTTTATTTGTTTTTATAAATATTTTCACAAATGAAAACAATACTTTTACGTATATGTTTTGAACAAGTAGTTATTCAAATTCACCTACGCACTTTTGTTAAGCCTTAGTGTAACGACCCGGTCGGTCGCTTTGAGAATTAGCATCTCATTCGGTGGCTTAAGGTCTCGAGCAGCTTTGTATTATGTATTATGACTTGCGTGGCTGGTCGAGTTCGGATGATTCGGGATTGATTTGGAAGAAGGATTCTTGCTTTAGAAGCTTAAGTAAAAAGAGTAGACCAGAGTTTTGACTTTTTTGTAGACGACTCCGAAATGATATTTTGATGATTCCAATATCTTCGTTTGGTGAATTTGGACTTGGGCATATGCCCATAATCGAATTCGGGTATCCGTGGATTGATTTGTAATGTTTTGCCGAAAGTTGGCAATTTTAAGGCTTCGAATTTTCTTAAGTTTGACCGTAGGTTGACTTTATAGCTTTTGTGTTTGGATTTATATTTCGGGACTTGGAATAAGTCCGTTTTGTCATTTAGAACTTATCCGCAAAGTTTGGCATCATTCTAGGTTGATTTGATAGGAAACGGACGCGCAGTTGTGTTTTTGGAAGTTCTTTAGTTTCATGTTAAATTCATGTGTTTTGAGGTTTGATTCGCGGTTTCGGATGTTATTTTGATAAGTTGATTGTGCGAGCAATTTCCTATTATATTTTTAGACTTATGTTGACATTTGGTTTGGAGCCCCGAGGGCTCGGGTGAGTTTCGGACGCGTGTTGAAATGTTTGGAAGAGATTGGACAGTAGCTGGTGTGATATGATGCCTCAGGTCTCGCATTTGCGAGATTAGGATGACAATTGAGATATTAGCTGTGGACTGTTAAGTTTGCATTTGCGAACCATGAGTTCGCATTTGCGAAGGAGGGACCTGGGAATGTTGTTTGCATTTGCGATCATAGGGGTCGCATTTGCAAAGTGCAAATGTTCGCAATTGCGAACAAAATGTCTCATTTGCGAAGTGCCAATGTTCGTAATTGCGAACAAAATGTCGCATTTGCGACTATAGCAGGGGTGTGAAGAGCTTTGCATTTGTGATGGTATTTTCATATAGTAGGGGTGTGAAGAGCTGAGGGACGGGAGTTTGGTCTCAATTTCATATTTTGGAACCCTAGACTCGGTAAGAGGTAATTTTGAAGAGGGATTTTCATATACAACCTTTGAGTAAGTGATTATAATCATATTCCATCGTTATATCTTGGATTTTAACATCAAAATCATGTGAATCAGAATGAAACTTTGTGAAACTGTCCAGTTTTGAAACAAAAAATAAGAATTTGAGTCTTGAGAGTCTATTTGGACTCGGATTTTGAAACTAATCACATATATGAACTCGTGGGGTCATAGGTAGATGGAATCTACCATTGGACCCGGGTTTTCACCGGACGGGTCCCGAGTTGACTTTTATTGACTTTTGAGCAATTATGTAAAGATCATAGCTTTAATTATTGGAGTTGATTTCTTTTGTATTATTTGATGTTAATAAGTTAATTTTGGTTAGATTTGTGCCGAGCGGAGGTGACCTGTAAAGGAAAAGCTATTTTTGAGAATTTGATTGAGGGCTTTCGAGGTAAGTATCTTGCCTAACCTTATGTGGGGAAACTACCCCTTAGGATTAGAGTCATTTGTGCTAATTTTATCATATGAAGGCCATATACGCGAGATGACAAGTATGTACTCGGGATTATTTGTGGAAATTTGACAGTTTAGGGCCCTTAGGTTCTTACGTTCATTAGATGTGAAGTATTTTTAGCATGTTAAATCCTTCATTTACTAAATTCACCCTTACGTGTCTTATTTGGAATTGATTGATTCATGTTCTTCCTGTGTTGCCATATTAACTCTATGTGGTCATGAATCATTATTATTGTTGGCACATGATTCGTCAATGCGGTTATGAATTGTAATGTGGGCACGAGATGCCAAGTGATTAGGGTTCACGAATTGGGACCCGTGAAATATGACTATGGGGTGAAGTACCTCGGGGAAATCTTTGAATAAAACTTGTGTGGGAGCGGTTGCTCCTATTGAATTATTAATGTTCCCTCTACTTGGTTTCACCGGACTTTATTTGTATTCAGCTTACCCCATGACATTATTACCGATTTGTTTCCCTACTGCTAATTGTTGTTCTTAGTTTCCTATTACAAGCACTATTTGTTATTGTTATCATGCTTAGATTTATTCTGATATTGTTCCCTGTTAGTTTCGCATTCATACTTGTATATGTTATTTGATCTAGTAGGTGTCTTGATTGTCCATTGTCATTACTTTACCGAGGTTAGTCTTGATACTTATTGGGTACCACTGTGGTGTACTCATGCTACGCTTTCTGTACATTTTTGTGCAGATCCAAGTACTACAAAGTTGATTGATCATTAGCTAGCTATTCGGACTTTGTTGTGGAGACTCAAGGTATACCAGTTGTCGCGCTCGCAGGACTCGGAGTCACCTTCTGATATTGTACTTGTACTATTTATTTCTATTCCGAAATAGTTGTACTTAGAAGACCTTTCTAGTAAACTCAGTAGAGCATATGACTTGTACTACGGGTTTTGGGATTGTAAGCTTTGTATAGAAAATTTATGTTCATGTTTAATAGTTTTTGGTTGAGTTTGCATTAATTCAGTAAGTGTTGGGCTTACCTAGTCCCTAAGACTAGGTGCCATCATGACATCCTACGAAGGGAAATTGGGGTCGTGACAAGTTGGTATCAGAGCTCTAGGTTCATAGGTGCTACCAGTCATAAGCGAGTTTAGTAGAGTCTTGTGGATCAGTACAAAGATGTTTGTACTTATCTTCGAGAGGCTACAGAACTATTAGGACAGTTTCATTTCTTTCATTCCTATCGTGCGAATTTATTGATCTAGGATTTTGATCCTTTGTCATTCTATTCTCTCACAGATGGTGAGGACATGAGCTACAGTTACTGATCACACTGTCCCCAGAGCCGGTGTTTCTAGGGGTCGGGGCAGAGGCAAAGGAGGAGCACGTGCCGCAACTAGGGTACCTGTCGAAGCAGCAGTTGAGGAGCCGCCAGTAACTTCGGTTGGGGGACAGGTACCATAGGCGCCTGTTGTTACCCCTGGACTTCAGGAGACTTTAGCAAAGTTCTTGAGCATGTTTGACATATTGGCTCAGGCGGGGTTGATTTCGGTTGCGCCAGCTACTTCACAGGCCAGGGGAGGGGCTCAGACTCCCGCCGCTCGTACTCCAGAGCAGCGAGTCCACGTTGGTCAGGTTTCAAGTGTCATGCCGACACAGCCTGTTGTTCCATTTCAGCCTGTGGTTAGGGAAGCAACATGTGAGGAAGAACAACTTAGACTTGCGAGGTTCAAGAAGTATCACCCTCCTACTTTCAGTGGTTTGGCTTCAAAGAATGCACATGGTTTTCTAGAGGAATGTCACCATATTCTCCGCACTATGGGTATTATGGAGACAAGTGGGGTTGTTTTTACTACGTTCCAGCTTAAGGGAGTGGCATATCAGTGGTGGCAAGCATACGAGTTGGATAGCCCGGCCGATGAAGCTTCACTTTCATGGACTCAATTTTCAGAGATGTTCTTGAGAGAGTTTGTTCCCCAGACCCTTCGGGATGCATGGCGCACAGAATTTAAGCAGCTGCGGCAAGGCAATATATCAGTATCAGAGTATGCTGTTAGATTCAGTGATTTGTCCAGACATGCACCTGCTTTGGTTTCTACAGTTAGAGAGCGAGTCCGTAGATTCAATGAGGGGCTCAGTCATGATATCTTGTTTAGCATGGCTCGAGAGTTGGAGACGGATGTTCCATTTCAGCAGGCGATAAAGATCACTCGTCGATTAGAGGGCATACGTGGCCAGGAAAGAGAGGACAGGGAGGCTAAGAAACCTCGTAGATCGGGAGGATCTACTAGTCCCTATTTGGAGGCAGGGTATGCCATGGTAGAGGTTTTGTGGTTCAGCCAGTTCAGTTTGCACTTCAGGCTTTGCACGGTGCTTCAGATATCCATGGGTCTCAGAGTGCCTGTATCGGACAGCTTCCGCAGCCACGCCAACAGAGGGGTTGCTTTGAGTGTGGAGATACCAGCCACATGGTGAGAGATTGTCCCAGACTCCCGACAGATGTATCACAGCGGAGTATTCACGCAGGTAGAGGGCACCCAAGAGGGGGAGGCGCGACCCGTTGATATGCTTTCTTTGATGGGACTGAGACCGCTGCACTTGATGATGTCGTTACAGGTATGGTTTCGATTGTTATAGAGGGGAATCATTCTTAATTTGATTTGGTTCTGATTATCGGTGTGAGTCCTCTTATCTTGCTTCACATATGGGTGAGTTTCGTGATTTTGTACTTTGCTTATGTGTTTACCCCTGTTGGAAGATTCTATAGTGGTAGCCCGTGTCTGTTGTTTTATTTTTTCACCCTTGAGAGCTATGTGACTAGAAGTGACTTTCTATCACCCAATACAATAGGTTTTGATGTGATTTCTGGGTGGTTGGATACGATTTGTGAATTAGATTCTCTACCGGTGTGGGAGTTCAGTATGTACAGTGACTTTGCTAGCGGAATTTGAATTAGTGGAAGGTTTCAGTTGGTATGATGTGTATACTACTTGTGATTCAGAGCTGAGGATGGGGTCCTTGCATTTTCATGTGTTTTGATAAGTTTTAACCGGGTTGCGTGCCGCGGTGAAGTTATATTAGGGTGAGATCCTTGTGATTAGTTCATATGCCTTGATTCTCCCTTGTGGAATTGATTTGTTATATGATATTGATAGGGAGTTATGCCTATCGGGCTTGTTTGATAGTTCCCTCATGTGTTTCCCTTTGCATATTTAATTATATCCGCATTGTGCTTATTGGGTTTTAGCTCGTGAGGTATGTGCCCAGGTGGCGTTAGATGTAACTTGTTTATTTGGGTGAATAGTTACAAGGTCTTCACGTTTCTTGCATCATTGTGAGTGTTGTGAAGGTTTGGATCACGGTTCTAGTTGATATGGGGCAAATTGTCAATGTTGGATTTGATTATGGGCAGCCATTGTGATCAAAGATGTTGTTTTAGGCATATGTGTGATGTGTTACGTCGTGTGGTTGTACCTTGTGGGGGGGTAGGCATGAGTTGTTGCAGCTGGTTAAAGTTGATGCCATGCGTCGATGTAGGAATTGGGTCTTTGAGAAATGATCGGATCGTGAAAAAATTGGTTCTAAGGTTTATCAGTGTGGGTGGAACGAATAATTTTCAGTTGAGATGGCGTTGTCGGGCTTATGTGGATTGGGGTGAGGTAGGGTCACCCACAGGAGTGTGTATGGTAAGTTCACTCAGTGATTTGATGACTTCGGAATAGTTCGTGGCACGTTTGAGGACGAACGTTTGTTTAAGAGGGAGAGGATGTAATGACCCGGCCGGTCGTTTTGGGAATTAGCATCCTGTTCGGTGGCTTAAGGTCTCGATCAGATTTGTATTATGTATTATAACTTGCGTGGGTGGTCGAGTTCGGATTTCGGATGATTCGGGATTGATTTGGAAGAAGGATTCTTGCTTTACAAGCTTAAGTGAAAAACGTTGACCAGAGTTTTGACTTTTATGTAGACGAGTATTAAATGGTATTTTGATAATTCCACTAGCTTCGTATGGTGATTTTGGACTTGGGCGTACGCCAGAATCGAATTCGGGAGTCCGTAGGTTGATTTGTAATGTTTTGCCGAAAGTTGGTAATTTTAAGGCTTCAAATTTTCGTAAGTTTGACTGTAGGTTGACTTTATAGCTATCCTGTTTGGATTTCTATTTTGGAACTTGAAATAAGTCCTTTTTTTCATTTGGAACTTGTCTGCAAAGTTTGGCGTCATTCCGGGTTGATTTGATAGAAAACGGACGCGTTGTTGTGTTTTTGGAGGTTCTTGAGTTTCATGTTAGATTCATGTGTTTTGAGGTCTGTTTCGCAGTTTCAGATGTTATTTTGATGATTTGATTGCGCAAGCGAGTTCGTGTTATATTTTTAGACTTATGTTGATGTTTGGTTTGGAGCCCCGAGGGCTCGGGTGAGTTTCGAACGTGTGTTGGAATGTTTGGAAGAGGTTGGACAGTTGCTGGTGTGATCTGATGCCTTAAGTCTTGCATTTGCGAGACTAGGATCGCAATTGCGATATTAGCTGTGGACTGTTAAGTTCGCATTTGCGAAGGAAGGGCATGTGATTGGTGTTCGCATTTGCGATCATAGGGATCGCATTTGCGAAGTGCCGATGTTCGCAATTGCAAACAAAATGTCGCATTTGCGACTATAGCAGGGGTGTGAAGAGCTTCGCATTTGCAGGAGTCGCATTTGCATACCCCAGGTCGCAATTGCGACACCTGCGACTGGGCATAAGAGCTGAGGGATGGGATTTTGGTCTCATTTTCATATTTTGGAACCCTAGACTCTGTAGGAGGCAATTTTGAAGAGATATTTTCATCTACAACCTTTGGGTAAGTGATTCTAATTTAATTCTAATCATATTCCATCATTATATCTTGGATTTTAACATCAAAATCATGTGAATCAAAGTGAAAATTTGTGAAACTTTGTCAAGTTTTGAAAAAAAATAAGAATTTGAGTTTTGAGAGTCGATTTGGGCTCGCATTTTGAAACTAATCACATATATGAACTCGTGGGGTTATGGGTAGACCTGGATCAGGGTTTTGACCAGGGACGGGTTGACTTTTGTTGACTTTTAAGCAATTGTGTTAAGATCATAGCTTTAATTATTGGAGTTGATTTCTTTTACATTATTTGATGTTATTACGTCGATTTTGGTTAGATTTGTGCCGAACGGAGGTGAACTATAAAGGAAAAGCTATTTTTGAGAATTTGATTGAGGACTTTCGAGGTAAGTATCTTGCCCTAACCTAGTGTGGGGGAACTACCCCATAGGATTTGAGTCATTTGTGCTAATTGTGCCATGTGAAGGCCGTGTACGCGAGGTGACGAGTACGTACTCGGGATTATTTGTGAAAATTTGACTATTTAGGGCTCTTAGGTTCTTACGTTCATTAGATGTGAAGTTGTCTTAGCATGTTAAATCCTCCATTTACTAAATTTACCCGTACGTGTCTTATTTAGAATTGATTGATTCATGTTCTGTCCTTGTTTCCAAATTAAACTCGTATGTGCCCTAATTGATGTTGTTGCCTCTTTATTGCCTTGTTGTCTTTTCCGTAATTGCTTAACCTTAATTGAAGTTATTATTATTTCTTCTGTAATTGCTTAACCTTAATTGAAGTTATTATCTCTTCCGTAATTGAGTAACCATAATAAAGTTATTATTACCTTTTTCGTAATTGCTTAACTTAAATTGAAGTTGTTATTATTTCTTCCGTAATTGTTTAACCTTAATTGAAATTATTATTATCTCTTCCGTAATTGAGTAACCTTAATTAAAGTTATTATTATCTTTTCTGTAATTGCTTAGCCTTAATTGAAGTTTGTTATCCCTTCCATTGTTGACATGTTCTTATTTGGGGTCATTGATTCATGTTATTTCTCTTATCGTCGAATTGTACTTTTGTGGAATCATTGTTACACATTATCTCTCCCTTGTTGAGCTATTCTTGTTGAGACCATTATTTCCTGTTATGTCTTTCTTTGTGAGCTCGTTCTTTCGTTTCTTTGTGTTCTGAAGTTCTTGTGTTGATTTACTTGCTGTACTCTTGTGTTATCGTTGTTATTGTTGTTGTTGTTGTTGTTGTTGTTGTTGTTGTTGTTGTTGTTGTTGTTATACTCAGTGTTATTGAGCCGAGAGCTAGGCGTGATTGTGGTCTTGAAATTTGGTTTGAGGAAAAGTTGTGGCATATGGGTACGTGTGGTGAATGACCTCATATTGTGTTGTATTGTTTTGGCACACGTGATATTGTTGAGAGGATTGTCGGGGTGTTCACACGTGAGTTGTCTGTGTTATTATTGTTATTTATATTTGCACATGCAGCATGGCAAGGCGGGCTATATATGTGAGTTTGTACATGTGGTGAGACAAGGTGGGAATATTATTATGCGCGTGTGGCTAGACAAGACGAGCATTTACTTTATTATTGTGCACGTGGCGAGACAAGGTGGGCTATGTCGAGAAATGATTTGTGATGACTTGTGATGGCCTGTGGGCAGTGTTAATGTTGATATTTGTGTAGTGGTTGTTGACGTTCAATTTTGACCCTCCCTTTTAAAATTAATTTATTTACGCTTAACAATTTACAATAAGTACTTTAAAAATATTTTCTATTAATGAATATCTATTTTATAAATTAGTTAAGTATTAGCTTTAAAATTAATCATGTAGTACTGATATTGTGTAATTACAAATATATTTACTATTATAAAAATAATTTTTGTATATACATTACATAAATTTTATAATTTGACAAAACTACTCCTTAATTTTCAGTGGATTAGGTTACTATGTTAATATTTTGAAATTAATGCTATAATTCGAAATATGTGTTATTTATACATAATTAATTAAAATAATTAGTAACATATAGTAATTATAATTTTACCATATTTTATTAAAATTGTTAAGCTTATTTAAATTAAATTTAAGAGGGTTAAAAACTAAAAGGCTACAATTGTTATTCCTTCATTAAAAATGAAGTGGCTATTCATTAAATCAAAATCAGCCCAAATACCAAACCTAATTCGGACCTGACCCAGTCCAAATACCCCATCTCATTCCAAGTTGGCAATCCATGCCACTCCTTGCGAACCAACCATGTCGTGCCACGCCACTCTCTAATCCCACTTATAAAACAAACATAAGCAATCTGAGTCGGTGATTCAAATCATCAACGGTCATAAATTATCCCTATTTTCCGTTTAATCTCGACCCAATATTAGACATTATCTCAGTCGTTGGATCACACATATCCAACGGTCCCCGTATTTTCTCAAAATTGATTTTCTTAAATGCGTAACACCTCGATTTATCAGGGTCGTTGATCAAACGATCCAACGGCCTAGATCCCTTCCTTTGACTTTAACCTTAGAGACGCCTCAATACCCCAGAAACCCTAAATCATTTGTCATTTGCCCATCCGCCCTTCTTTCCCTTTCTTCTCTCTTTTCTCTCATCTGCCCGGCTCCATTAATCAACAGACCTTGCACAAATTAGTGCAAGGTCGTGAAATTAACTTCAAATCATCCCATTTGCCTTCATTATCCACGAATCCTGTTGACTTTCCCTCTTTTGTTCGCCAAATCAGAAACACCAGGACCTGGCTCCTTGAAATCGAAGCATCATTCCATTATTCCTTACTCGCAAATTTACTTTCTTTGTTCCTAGGAGATAAAGCCAGTAAGCTCAGTTTTCCATTCTCGTTATTAAGATTCAAAAACCCCAATTCAAAACCCTAGACCTAACTGATGAGTTTTCATTTCATCTGGTTCCCTCACTCATTCTGCCAAATCGAAGCATGTATGTGCACGATTCAGAGTTCATCATGAATATTCTATACCTAGAGGTCAAACACAGTGACCTATGGGTTTTAGGATTTGTCCATCAGTCCTTTGCCCTCAGCGATCGACTGTTCTCCACTCAGGTAAACTCAAATACTGAATTCACTCTCTGTCTCTTGATTTTCTTTCGATTTGCTCACATCATCAACTCATCGTCTCTCTCTACTATCTTAGTTTGAAATCTGAAACCCTAAAGCCTTAAATGGCAATATAAAAAAGGGTCTTCAATGCTCTCACCTAACACGAACGGATATACACAGATACGAACACACTAATCACGCAAAAAGAAAACACTAAGAAAATTAGAATTTCTGGTCTTAGCTCTCTTACTGTTTTCCCTCTCTTTTGTCGAGTTCTTTTGCTGGTTCAAGCTCGAAGGTTCTGGGATCTTGAGCAACAAAAAGAATTCGTTTGGTCTGCTGCCCTTAAGAAGTCTTTTAACATGTACATCTGTTTGGGCCTCTGAGTTCCTGATGAACTCAGACCTAGTTCCAACCTTATTGCATTTCGTCGAGGAGCCCAAAGTCAGCTGTATTCGCATTTCTTTACTGATGGAACTACCTTCTTGAGACCCAATCACAGAGCCCAGTCCTCTTTCCCTCAATTCTTTATCGTTATTTACTATCTCGTTAGTGCAATTCATTGTTTATGTTAGTTTAAAATTAATGTTAGTTGTATTTGTTATGTCTTTATTGTTATTTTATTTTTCATGTATATAACACTCATATATTAGATTACATACTTTTCTTTTATGCTTTAGTATCATATAAACTTAGGCAAGCCTTAAACAATATAGGATTTAAAAGAAAAATTAGTTAGAAGTAGATCCTTAACTCACTAATTATAATCTGCTCGCAAATTATTATGTTTTTCGCTCACCTTTCTCTCTTTTAAAAATTTTTAAAATCCAGAACTTAGCAAAACAGCAGCTCTATTTCAAAAGGGGAAAATCAGATCTCAGCTTCATTTTCAAAAGAAAAATCTTAACTTCAAGAATTGTCGGCCTTAAGGAATTTTCGGCAAAATAACCTCTTCTTTGAAAACCCTCTGAATCTGAGGTAATTTTAGGCTCACTTTCTTGCAAAACATCCTTTTAGAGTTATGTAAATAACCATCCCCCCAAATCAAAGTATTTTTATAACTCAATTTCTTTCAATACTCTTATGAACCTCTTCATAAACTCATATCCCTTTACAACCTCTCATTCTTTCTATCAATATCATACTTAGGTATACAGTAAGCAGCATTCCTTATCACTAGTCAAAGAAGTTTATAAATAATTGATCCCAAACTTAGTCTAAATCCTATGGAGCTACCTTAGGTAGATTTTAAGAGGTGCCTAACACCTTCCCCTTAGAAGAATAAGAGCCCTTACCCATAATCTTACCGGTTAGCAGATTAGATAGGTACCCTAGTATACCTTTAAATATTAGGTGGCGATTCTCTTTTTATCAACAACAGAGGAACCACAAGTTGAATCATGTCTTGACTAGCACAAAATAGGGTGAAACAGTGGTGTGCCTACTTTATGTGAGTTATACCTTGTACATTTTGTGGTGATTGTTTCTTATGTGCCTTTCATTGTCTCTACTCTTACTTGTTAACTTGAATTGGGATAGAATACTTACACAAGCATACACGTAATTAATCACCCATATCTATTTAAGAAGATGAATCCTGATGTTATTGACCATTTACATGTACTCTCGTTTACTTGCCTTCTATGTGAGAGTTATTCTATTAGCACGTGAGTTGTCCATGTGGTCATGAATCATTATTATTGTTGACATGTGAGTTATCCGTGCGGATATTTGATATGATCACCCCCTTGGCACGTGAGTCATCCACGCGGTTATGAATTGAAATGTGGGCACGAGATGCCAAGTGATTAGGGTTCACGAATTGGGACTCGTGAAATGTGACTACGGGGTGAAGTACCTCGGAGAAATCTTTAAATAAATCTTGTGTGGGAGCGGTTGCTCCTATTGAATTATTAATGTGACCTCTACTTAGTTTCACCGGACTTTAACTGCATTCAACTTACCCCACGGCATTATTACCTATTTGTTTCCCTGCTGTTAGTTGTTGTTCTTAGTTTTCTATTACAAGCACTGTTTGTTATTGTTATCATGCTTAGATTTATTCTGATATTGTTCCCTGTTAGTTTCGTATTCATACTTGTACATGTTATTTGATCTAGTAAGTGTCTTGACTATCCCTCATCACTACTTCACCGAGGTTAGTCTTGATACTTACTGGGTACCGCTGTGGTATACTCATGCTACGCTTTCTGCACATTTTTATGCTGATCCAGGTCCTACGAAGTTGATTGATCATTAGCTAGTTGTTCGCACTTTGCTGTGGAGACTCAAGGTATACCTGTCGTCGCGTTGGCAAGCCTCGGAGTCACCTTCTGATATTGTACTTGTATTGTTTATTTCTATTCCGAAACAGTTGTACTTAGAAGACTTTTCTAGTAAACGCAGCAGAGCTTATGACTTGTACTACCGGTTTTGGGATTGTAAGCTTTGTATAGAAAATTTTTGTTCATGTTTAATAGTTTTTGGTTGAGTTTGCCATTAATTCAGTAAGTGTTAGGCTTACCTAGTCCCTAAAACTAGGTGTCATCACGACATTCTACAGAGAAAAATTAGGGTCGTGACAGTTAGAGCGATTGCCTTTAGAAAATTCGAGCTCAACAGTTTATAGCGATCACGTTAAATCTTTAAAAATATTTTTTTGTGATTTTTGTGGAACTAAATGTTGAGCATCTTTTCACCGATTTTCAATATCTTTGGTTGTAGCTAGTTGGCATTTCATATTAAATTACTATTATTATGTTTTTTTTTTTAATTTTGGTTCGAAAACATTAATTATTTCTTTGAGGTAGGATTAGTGTCAGAAAATTTATCAAAGAGTGTAGAGAAAATTACTTGAGAATATTATACATTAATTTAATCCAATAATGGTTAAAAGTCATGAAGAAATAATGAATTTTCAAGAGTTAATTGACAAAACAATAAAAAAAATAATCACAACTTAAATGAGATAGAAAACTTGAATATATTCATACAGAAAAGAAAGTGTGTTACAAGAGGAGAAATAATTAATATGGAGGGCATCCGACTTGGTCTTATTCAAATGCTCTTTACTACTTGAAAAGTAATTTAGTACTTTCAGTTTCAATGTTCGCTTAATCTTTACTTTTTTTTTTTTTTTAATTTCTGGACCAGTTTATGAAGATTCAGCATTGCAACTGTTAGCTTTTATCCAACTTTGTGAAAGAAAAAAAAATTAAACCAACTAAAAAATATATTTTAATCTACTAATTTTCCATTTAATTAAAGAGTTATAATTATTTTAATCACTACGCATGAACTAAATTAATTAAAGAGTTATAATTATTTCACATTATTCAAATAATAAGTAAATAATTTATATAAATAAATATTAGACACATGATCGCTAAACATAAGAAAATAATAAGTTACCTCAATATGCTTTCTTGTGTCTAGGGGTGTTCGTCGGTCGGTACGGTACGGTATTTCGATATTTCGGTTAGGTATTTTCGGTATTCGGTTTCTTAAAATGCTATACCAATACCGTACCTAATTAAATTCGGTATGGTTCGATTTTTCTCTTTTCGGTTTATTCGGTTCGCTAACATCGGTTTATTCGGTTTGAATACTAACAAGTGCATAGAATCATAGACTATAATATTCTTAATTAATGTACTTAAAAGTACAAAACAGAAAACGTTTGTTGACAAAAGTTTTGTCCAAAACAAGCAAATATCAACCTAGAGAGAGAAAACTGCACATAAAGGAATAAATTTGATCATTAGAAATGTCTTCTTACTTGCTTAGAGTTAATTGATGAACTTAAAGAATAAAGGAAAGTAAAATTTCAATTTTTTATATTTATGTTATAATTAATAATATGTATTTTGTGTAATATAATAAATATTTCGGTACAGTATCGGTATTTCGGTATTTCATTTAAAAATACCAAATACCATATTTTTTTAAAAACTTAAACCAAATACCATACCGAATACCAAAAAATCAAATACCAAATACTAAAATTTTCGATTTCGGTACGGTAATTCGGTATTTACCAAATTATGCACAGCCCTACTTGTGTCAGCTTCAAAGGTTCCAAAAGCTTCTGAGACCTAGATTCCGCAACCTAAAATTGGATAAAACGATACCAAAAAATATAAAAAGAATCTGAGACAAGATTCTTTCCCAGAAAATTGACTCTTAAAGCAATAATGAAGTCATTAAATCAGAGGCGGAGTCAGAATATAAAGTTTATGTGTTCTAAGTTAGTCATCGAATTCATAACTCATTTAGCTACTGGGTTCACGATTAAATAGTTATACATATCTAATGAATTTTTAATACAAATATAGGGTTTAAATAAAAACTATTGGGTTCATCCGAACCCGAAACTCATACTATAGCTCCGCCCCTGCATTAAACATAATTAAAATCTAAATTAAAGACAAATATGCCATAGTTTCCGTCTAAGAAAACTTGTGCGAGAGACAAAATTTCGTTGAATAAACAAATTCTTAATTGACTTCAAAGTCGTCTAAGAATGCTTGTGCCACGATAGACAAAATTTCTAATGAATAAACATCTTAATTGACGTCGTATATATAGTTTGGTAACATACTTTAAATAAGAAAAGAATTTTGATATAGTAAAATCTTAATACATTTTAAAGTCCTCAATTTTAGGACTTTTTACTTATTTCAAATAAGGAAAGATGTAATAATTATATTTTTAATTATTTTCAATGTCCTAAATATTAAAAAAAAAATTATTAAATGACTATTTTGTTTAGTGTGAACTCTATTTTTAAAGGGTAAAAAAGGCGAACGACATTTCGCTAAGGGTGTTCGTGCTTTTAATATAGTACTAGTCTCTATGTACGTGCTTTACACGTATATTTCAAGTAAAAAATTGTATAATTTGTACAAAAGATAGTAAAATATTAATCGTCAAACACAACTCATTAACTTGAACATGCACAACTTTTACCAAATTGATTTATCCTTTCTTGTGAACATAGGCTCTACGGCAAAATTTGAGAGTACAATTAGAGAAAGTATGTAGTAATAACTTCCTATCGACATAGTGAATTTCTTATCCTATAAACTTATAATCTCTATTAAAATCAGACTTTGGAATTAAAGAAACAAGTGTAAGGAAATTGTGCAACAAAAACTTCTTGGAAGTAGCAAGAAATCATGCGACGTGGATGTCAGATGAAGCACACTCCAACTTCTGTGAACGGCTCTCTGCTATATAGATCTTATCTTACAAGGAGCAAAATATACTTTAATGAAAAGTTCTCTTTTTTGGCTTAGACTGAATTTTCCTTGAACACGTGTTAGCGCTCTAGGCATGTGTCAAAATCAAAATTAGATTCGCACGCCACATATCAAACCTTGATGAGCATCACTACTAATATGGCCTACTGATTCGTAAGCAAAAGTTATTGTTTTAGTCGACTATGTAGAACTAATGTTCATGAGTCTAAATAATAAAGTTCACGAAGTTAGCTTCCCATAAATAATTAACATACTTTCAGATATCAATTCACCAAAATATTTATTCTTTCCTTGTCTATTGCTTGATTAGCTTGGACAAGATAGAGCATACTATTTACTTCTCAATGATATAACAATCATTGTTGCATACGCCGTTGTTGCATCATATTCTTACCAATTTTCACCAAGTTTTGTTTGCAAGAAGTGGATCTCACAAACATAGAACAAAAAGAAAAAAACAAAGGCAAAGTAAATTTCCTGCTTAATTCTTGAACAATATAATATCGAAATGGAATTGGCTTTGTTTCCTTTCTTGCAAAAATAAGACCCTACATATCAAGGCCTGTTGGACATCAGTTTCAGTCAAGTAAAAAAAAGAGGTTAAATTGATGTACAAACTCTTTAGAAAACTTATATGGAAGTACAGGAAAAGAAATTCACATGCAATTGGAATAAATAATTAGAATGGTACAGGAAAATTTGTTTTTTCTTACTTACTTCTTCTTTTACTTCCGCTTCGAATCTTCAAGTAGATCCTACAACAAAAATCATGACCAAATAATTCAAGAAAGGACTAATAAAGAAACAATCTCCAAACGATAATATAATTTTAAATATTTAAGATCGCAAATAATAAGAATTATTTTCTACAGGTGTTGATGAACTTGATGATATGAGTGCTAAAGTAGATAGAATTTGATTCACAATCTACTGTTTTACAAATTTGAGTTTTCTTCAACATATCATTAAGCTATATTCATATGGCGAGTTGTTTTATATGTGCTATAAACAAACTCGAACATATCACTTTCTCTATGAATCCAAAAACAAAAAGTTGTGAGGTTGTAAAGGAAAAAGGAAAAAGTATGCTTGCGTATCTTGGAGTTGGAGAGATGGCCACAAAAGAGATATTGGCGGACGAGATTAAATACGTAAAGTCAGCGATATTTTGTACAAAATACTAATTAAATTGAGACTCAGCAGGACGTTTCCTTTGCAACCACAAATTCCTCAATCTCGTTCCATCACAAAGTCTTCCTTTGTAAGATCAATTTTTCAATACGTTCCATTACAAAAAATTTAGTAAAGTTTGAATTGATTTCAAAGTCCTAAATATTATGAGCAAATGTTCAATTTTACAATTTTATCCAATATGGAGTTATTTATAAGAAATAATAATTTAGTTCTAAGGATATAAAAGTTGATAAATATTACAAGAATATTTTTGTCGTTCAACATTTAGCATAAACATTCGTGCTTTTATAATAATATAGATAGATAGATATAGATAGATTATCGAAGAACGTCTATATGATCCTCCTTATTTCTGTACAATGTGTACATAAAAGACCCATGGTAGAATAAGTGGAGGTACTTCAGTCTTTCCAAATAAAGCACTAGCTAAGATAGCCCGCCCGAAAGGCATGCTTTTGGTGTTAGTTGTTACGTCGAAAGCTTAGCATTTTGGGAGAATGGCACAATATAATCATTTGGCACCACCGTTTAAATTTTGATTCCCGTAAAAAAAGCCTTGGAAAAATAATCTAAGCACGTAGGTTTCAGAAATTATTGGACAAATCTTATGGTGATTTGTCAAAATTCTAACTATTGTCATAATTTTAGCAAGTTATGGTGATAGTCACAAAATTCTAACTGTTGCCATATTTTTGTGCAATTGGCTACAAAATTCTAACCGATCAACAAAAAATTTCGCCTTGTGGGTTAAAATTCTAGTAATCATCAAGATTTCTGGTGCTTTAAAATTCTGACCGACATGCTTTAAAATTCTAACGCGGGGTTATTTTTCCAAAGCTTTAATTTAAATAGGAAGTACATTTGTTGAGATTACCAAATGAGGAATACTAAGATTATATATTAGAAATATTCATAAATATGAAAACTTCACAAATTATCCAATTCTAGTAAACTTGTGCAGAACTTGAAGCAGAATAGAAGTTGAAGAAGGCTACCGAAAAGCTTCCCTCTAGCAACTGCGAGTGCGAGTGCAGCTATTTTCTGTGCAGTTCCTTTCTGGTATTGCTCTTGACTGCTTCTTATCTTTATACAACTGCAATCAAGAAAGAGAATGTGAATCAGTGCTCGGATTATCTAGCTCACTATTTACGAACTTAAGCTGTAAGTTATCTCATATTTCAAGTTAAGAACAAAGATGATACTGGTTTTTGAAGGAAACTAACTAAATGGGATTGTTCCAATCACCAAATCATTAAGGAGGATATACATTAGTCCTCTAATACGTAAGAATTTTCAAATTAATATGACAAATCTAGAACTTAGGTTGTACTAAACCAACCAGTTTAAATACAATACTGAATCACAAGTCTCCTCAAACTTTGGAACCAATATGAAAATATTCAAGAAATCCTACTATGCCTTCATGTAGACTTTTTTTAATAGGTACGGCAAAATATTATTGATAAAACAGTACACAACGAGGTACTGAAATGTTACAAAAAGCTGGACTCCATCAAACACTACGCAAAAACTGTATCTAGAGAGCCCATAAACACTATGCCTTAATGTAGACTTTGTAATCATCTTCCAAATATCAGTTCACAAGCAGTACACAGAAGCTGTAAATATTCAATAGATAGACCCGTCACATCATCTTTCCACAAATGATGCGCCTCAGTGCCAGATTGCCATTATTGTAGTGTATTATATATCCTTTTTCTCTTTGTATTGGAAGTCAGAGCAAGCATCGAGTGCCAAAAGGTAAGTGATAAAGAAATGTTTGCTTGGAATACTCACTTCACTTTCTCGTGCATGGATGCTCAACATCAAAGTTTTAGTCAGCGGAGGTGAATGCAGGGTGGAGAAAGGAAGAAGGAGAAAACGAAGAACCCGAGACCGGACCAAGTTATAATTTTGTTGATTATAATGCAAGAGCAAATCAAACTGTTCCAAGACATACTAATCAGCTCAGATATCTTTGATATTGTTCGTTGAAGTAAAACCAAGGTCTACTTCCTTGACAAATTGAAAACCAAGGTAGCTAAATTACATCTATAATTATCCTTGATTCTCTACAAAATCACCTACTAGGACTTTGATTCAGGGGAGATGAGTTCAGAGCAAGGCTCTCACCCAGATTGATTCATATAGTCACAGGATTACTGTTATCAGTATACTATCTCAAGAAAGAAAACACAATCTCTTATGTTTTTCTGCTGCTAATGCAATTGTTTGAATTATGCTCACTGGAAGCAATTAACCCCTACAAAAGCTAACCTATTAGGAATAGCATTGAGGGAAAAAATATCATGCTACGATAGCAAATAGGATGTCAATTTCCAATCTTTAACGGAATCATTGATTGGAACAGGAAAGAACTGGGTTTTTTTCCCTATATCCAGTTTTCTGTTATTTTCTTACATGGTGGAAAAGTGCTCTATAAACAGTATTTTAGAACATTTGGACAGTCCAAAAGGCGCAAGAGAGAGGCTATTGAATGGAACTATAGCAGTAGCTAGATGGAAAGTAAAGGTCTAGTATAAGATTGTATTCTCAAAGGTCTGGCAAAATGAATTTTTCTCCAGAAGGCATTCTACCGTCTAACATGTTCCCAACCCTATGATGTACTTGCGCAAAAATGAATGTGCCTACAAATCAATACTTACTCAGAGGATAAACAAAGAAAAGCTATGATAATCAGAAGTGATAACAAGATTGCAAAAGGAATGTGCAGCTTTTAGCTTGTCAAAAATCCAGTTCACCTTCTCTTAAGTATTTTAAAGAGAGTCCACAACAAAAATAACCATCGAGATTGTTGAAGTTAGAGCTCACATGTTGATTTAGTGTTTGGAAAATCAGGAAATAGTATAATCTCTTAATTATCAAATAAGAATGATTGCTAACCCATGGCAGACAGATAATATGAATCTAGCAAATAATCAAGAAAGAAAAGAATACTCATTCTCTCATTCTAGTTTCAGAAAGTAAATTGATTGACTTTTGTTTTCAGATGCACTGCTTACATCTGTATGTTAATGTGATAGATATATAAGGATGAGCCTACTTGGCGTAAACATATATTTAAGACCTTAAGCGCTTTTATGAGACAACAGTCTTTAAAGTAGATATAAGTGCAAGAAGCTACTAGGGATATATATTTTTAAGTGTTTGATTATAAAAGAAACAATACAGTGTTTAGAAAATCAGGAAATAGTATAATCTCATAATGAGCATATAAAGCATAACTTTTAACCGATGGAAGCCAAACAAAATGAATCTAGCAAATAATCAAGAAAGAAAAGAATACTCATCCTGTCATTCTAGTTTTAGAAAGTAAATATGTAGACTTTTGTTTTCAGATTGGAAAACCTTTACATGATGAGGAAGTGTAGAAGAAATACACAGTTCAATCGAAGAGCCAACATAATCCGTTTTTAAAAGAGTAAAACTTAGAAAGTTTTATTTAAATTTAAAAGTGCATGACAACTGAGTCACCAATACCTATTAACATCATCTCCCGGAACCATTTAGGGCTGATCAAAATCGAACCGAAACCGTTAACCGAACCGATGTCTTATTGGCTTATTGGTATCGAATTATCGGGGTAATGGATTGTGAACGGATTGAGATTTTATAATTAACGGCTTAACGGTTTGTGGGCGGATTACTCAATTTTCTTATCTGGTAAACCGTTAAGAATTTTTATATTTATACTTTTACCCCTATGTATATAAAGTATTATTAAAACCTAAATGGCTAAATCCCTTCTAATTCTCAATAGAACTGTCGTCTGTCTGTAGCTAATGGCAGTCGTCTTTGGCTTCTAATCAGGAAAAGCTACTACAACTGACAGAGACAGTTTGAACTATGCATTTGGCCGTTTGGTATTGATTTTCAAAAAATTTCTATTTGGTTTAGCCGATAAATCGCCCAATAACCGCCCGATAATTGTCAATCCGATACCAATCCGCCCGTTGTCTTGTTGGATGGCTAGCGGATTACTACATTTATAATCCGATAACCGATAAGCCGAACCGTTAAGCGTAATTATCCGCCCGATAAGCACCCCTAGAACCATCCCTTCTTCAATGTCTATTGACACTAGCTTCTCAAATGTCGTTTCGACGGCATCCTTTTGCACTGGCAGCAGTGGTAGTAGAGTAGCTGGAGCTCCTCTCCTTAAAGTCAAGTGGCTTTATGGTAGGAGAGTATGTTTTAAGTATGCAATGGCCTTAGGCGTCAAAGTTACATCAATATTTTTTTGGTGGGCTTGAAAAAGAGATGGACGCAATACAGTTTAAGGTCCTTGAATGTTAGCTTAGCCAGCCACTTAATAGAATGACAATTTTCCTAACCTCTATGTGCTCATTTAAATTAGGCCAAATACATATACAGCCCCTCTAACTTGACACGAAATTCCATCTTGGCACCTCATCTTAGCCAAGTTCCAATTGAACACTTCATGTACACCTAAACTGTGTCATTTAAACCCTTAAATGATAGCCGTAAAAAAATTAGTGTGCGTGAACTTTACACACAGTGACCTGTCAAATGTAACAAATAAGGAAACACCACATGGCTTTTTAATCAAACTAATGCCAAAAATAAGAAGAAGAAAAGCCTTTGAGCCTAAAGAAAACGAAAGAAAATTATTTTTTAAGAACCCCCTTCTTGAGTATCATCTTCTCCACCATCAACTCAGATTTTTATCCTTTCCGACATCAAAACCCTTCAACCCTTTTTCTCCACCATCTACTATTGACTCAACACCACCACTTCAAAGTTCTATTTCCAATTCGCAGACCATCTCTGTAAGTTGTTGAGAAAAACGAGCACCATATGGGTCTTAGAATTTTATCATAGACCACAATGAAAATTAAGAATAAAGACAGAAGACAAATATGGTACCGCAATTGTGCTGCAGATTTCATTAGGTGATAAATATTTTATTATTGGGGTAGGGTGTTGTAAGATCATTGCAGAGCATTTTTGAAGTATAATAATAATAATAAGCTTAATAATTTGTCATCAAATTGAAAGTTAGCTTTTGGTCCATTTTTTGATGTCTTACAGAGGTTAAACTCCAATTGTATATTATCTACCTGTTTTGCCAAGAATGAAACGGGACCGAGATTCTGGATTTCCTATAAAACTTTTCAAAAGTTCTCAAAATTTTTTCTGAACACAATGATCTCACAGGCTTGTTAAAAAACTTCTCTTTCGATAGCTCAACTTCCTCTTTCTTTTTATTTTATTAAAAAATAATGGAAGAAAGCAGTGATCTGTCAAGAAGAGATCGAAAATAGAAAGAAGAAAAGGAGATGTGCAGTAAAAAAAAAAAAAAAAAGCAAAAGGCAACTTTTTAAGGAATGGGGCCCATTTTATATTTGTTAAAGTCATTTTACGCGCGCTAGATAAAAGTGAGAAACAAACATTGATCCATGTCATCATAATTGTTTAATTGTACAGTTTAATGGTACTTAAAGTGTTCAATTGGAACTTGGTTAAGATGAGGTGCCTAGATGGAATTTTGTGACAAGTTTGAGGGGCTATCTATGTATTTGGCCTTTAAATTAACTATAACTTTTGTTGACAAACACAACAAATAAATCTCACTCTTGATTTATATAAGCAATAATTATGCAGTCAGAGAAACAGAAAACTGGGTGTGGAATGTGAAGCACACCAAAAATAATTATGCACCACCCTCGTGATAACCAGTTACCAGTTTCTCAACCGACCATTTTACTCCTGACACACCACTGTAGACGGAGAGGGAATAAGGGACAATTTGTCGAATACCAATTTAACGAAGGGACATGAGTGGAATTCTGATGAATATCGGCATTCCTTTTTTTTTTTTTTTTTTTTGCCAAGCCTGTGCAGCAACCCACAAAACAGAAGAATTACTAATGGCTTAAAGTGGACAAACTACCAAATCCAAATAACATCATTGTTCGAACTTCCAATTTATGTGGCTAAGTTTAATTGGACAGATAAAAAGGAAAGTGTGCCACATAAAATGGGACAAAGGAAGTACTATTTTCTTCACTACTTGAACCAAAGGGAATTCTTCTTTTACCAACTTATTTCTACATCTTGGAACTCTTAAATTTGTGGACCCCAAGTGGGACCAAGGGCGGGTCTAAGGTAAGGCAGATAAAGCCCTTGCCTTAGGCCCCCAAATAGTAAGGGCCCCAAAATTACAAAATACTATATTAGTATTATATATAATACCAAAATTTATACAAATATTATTAATAAAAAAATTCAAATTTTTACATTTTTAAAATTTTGATTGAAGGTTCCTATTGAGCGAGTAAATAATGATAAATTTTTTCTCGCATTAAAAAAAAGTATATTTACCTTCTCATCAATTCTAATTCTTCTTCCTCTTTGTATACTCTTTCTTCTCTTCATGTTTTTGATGATTTCACTCTCTAATTTTAACTCGGATTCTCTGAATTAGCTAGTTCTTTTTGTCATATTTTATTTATTCATACATCAGAATGCAAGTTCTTTTATGTCTATCTGTTTTAATAAAGAAATTCTCGAAGACAGTAGCGCAAGATTCGTACTCAATGGATAATGAGCTGAATCTTCTACCTATTTCTAAATATCATACTTTTGTCCACGGGAGAGTTCGAAACCGTGATGTGAGCCTAGCATCATCACGCATTGGGCTCGTATCACAGAAAGTCATGTGGGTTTCTTTTGTGTCTTATTATCATATGAATATTATGAAAATTTAAGGGCCTTTTAATATATTTTGGCTTTAGGCCACAAAATTAGTTGAGCCGCCCCTGGGTGGGACCCTCGGCCCAGCCACCAAAATATATTCCAAATAATACCGAAGTGGGATTAGAGCATCATGTAACTTAGGCAGTATGATAAACCATGGTTTTTCTTCATGTCTTCAGCATTCAGTCAGCTTAATCAGCCAGCTATGATGGAAATGCAAAACCAAAAGGGGAAAAAAACAAACAAAAGGCAACGCTATAAGCTTTTATTTATAACTTCCTAATGAATATGGTACAGAAATCTCTAGCCTTCCCAAACATCCGTCTTATATAATAATGGATAGCAGCAGCTGTGCACATTGAGAAATTTTTCCTTACTGGACTTGAGCTCAGGTAATATACTTTATTCCAAACCCTTTTCTGCAGCATTGGTTCTTCAGTCAACCACTAAATACTACTTAGCCTACAGTAGCCGTAGAAGTGATTCAAAAACAACAGGATGGAATTAGTATCATACTTAGTACACTCCTCACTGAGATTAATCAAAGGCTAAAAGGAAAAGTATTATATTCAAGTCCAAAAGAAAACTAAATTACTTGCATGGAAAAAAATACTTTCTTATGAATTAAAATGTTCAACACCCACAACAATTGGCAAGGAAAAGGTTATGGTTGATAGTGATGGAAAACTGTTACTGTTAGATCCACCAAAATAGGAAAGGATATGATTCGTAAAAGAGAGATAAGAAAACTCACAAGACATCTTAGTAGTCTTCATCTTCGGAATAAGAGCCATCGATGTATTGGTCATATATCTGATATTCTCCAAGACTCTGATCATCTTGCACTTCATCCACCCCCGCTGTACTGAATGGAAAATTACCAAAGAGCTCTTGCAAGTAATCTCTTGAAACATTATCGTGGTTTGTATCTGGGCAGCATATAGGAAACTTAAAATTTTGGGTAACTAATATCCGGCTCCAACAAAAACCTTGGCACCCAATTCCCAGTGTTTATAAACCAGAAGTTCATGGCTAGAAGACCCTAGAAAGGAAAAGGAGAAAGGAAAATTGCTCCAAACCACAAAATTAGACCCTAGAGGTACTTGAGCATAAAAAGTAACATATTGATCACTCCATGCAATTTCCATCTTCATTACAATGCAACGAGAGGAATGTCTATTTATGACCCAAAAAGAACTCTTTTTTTTTTGATAACCATGGTATATCCAAATCAGCTTGCACGCACCTCAACTAATTCGACAGGGCCAAAAATAACTTATCTTTTATCACACAAAAAGGAAATCATCACTTTACAACACAATGCTCAGTAACGACCCGACTAGTCGCTTTGCGTTCTAGCATTTCGTTTCGTGATTTGAGACCTTGAGTAAGCTCATTTGATGTTTCATGACTTGCGTATATGGTTGGTGTTGATTTTCGAGAGGTTCGGGAATGTTTTGGAAGATAAATTCTAATTTAGGAATATTTAAGTCGGAAGAGTTTACTATGGTTTGACTTTTGTGTAAACGACTCCGGATTGTGGATTTGAAGATTCTAGTAGGTTCTTATGATGATTTTGGAACTCGTAAGAATTTTTAGTTCGGGCCTCGGGTGGCTCGGGATTGATTCGACACTTCTATTTGAAAGTTGAAATCTATGAACTTAAGAGAGTTGCATAATTTGGATTGATCATTGATTCTTGATTTTGATGTTATTATTCGTGTTTTGAGCCTTTCGATAAGTTTGAGTAAGGTATATGAACTTGTTAGAATGATTGGACGGGGACTGAAGGAGCTCGGGTGAGTTTCGTGGTGGTTTCAGATCATTTTGAGCTAAGTTGGTTGTTGGTTTTTCTATTGTCAGTGATGGTCTTCGCGATCGCGAGGTGTATACCGCGATTGCGTAGAGGGAGAGTGGCAAGTGGAATTTTGTTCACCGCGATCGCATGGAAGCTATCCGTGATCGCGTAGGGTCGATTGGTGAAGCTTCGCGGTTGCGAGCGTTATTACGCGATCGTGTAGTAGACTTCTGGGACTGGAGGTGTTACTCTCTGCGATCGGGTGTGCAGGGTTGCAAATGCATAGGTGTTTGCCAGTGACACTTTGTGGTCGCATAGGTGCGCCCATGCGATCGCGAACTCGATGCATTATTTAGTTCCAGGGTATTTTATGTCCAAAATTTTGAGAATGTTCATTTTTCACTATTTTGAGTTTCGGAGAACGAGAGGAGGCGATTTTGGAGATGAATTTTGTGAGAAAGCACGGGAGAAAAATATATCATTAATCACTTGATTATAATACAATGAGCCTTATTTATAACTATATAAAATACATATCCTAGTCCTATTCTATGTGGGACTAGGACTAATTACATATTAATTACATAACTATCTAACACTTCCCCGCAAACCGATGCATACAAATCATATGTACCGAGCTTATTACATATGTAACTAATACGAGAACCAGTGAGGGACTTGGTGAAAATATCTACAAGCTTATCATTCAACTTCACAAACTTTGTAGCAATATCTCCTAAGAGTATCTTTTCACTAACGAAGTGACAGTCAATCTCAATGTGTTTAGTTCTATCATCGAACACAGGATTTAATGCAATATGAAGGGAAGCTTGATTATCATACACAAGTTCTATCTGGCTGATCTCACCAAACACATTGAGCCCAAATATCTGAGTATACCTATTCTTGAGATATGTTGATATACTTGATTTGGTCATAGTCACAAGTTATAATGTGAGCACACATCTGCACTTGTTATTCTTGTGATATGCCTTAAAATGTTGTACGACTACTTGAGTCTCCTTATTCATGTTAGAGATCATGTTTAGGCTTTTGATGCTTAATTGGACATAATGATCATTTGGAGGATAGATTACATGTTGGAGCTGCAGTAATACGTCACATACATGCATATATCATACATAGAGATCATCTATTATTCATATGCATACATCGCTGCATATGGTTCCCTAGTATGTACTGAGGTTATGACACGTGAGTTGTCCGCGCAGTTGAGATGATTATGGCATGAGGTTTCTGTCGTGCAGTGCACGAGGTTTTTGCCGTGCGGTTGTTATGATATGGATATGGCATGAGGTTTCTGTCGTGCGATGATTGTGATATGAGATTGTTTTGGCACGAAGTCTTTGTCGTGCATTGGACGTGCTAGTCACGATCCGTTCAGCGTGTGGATATGGATCCATCCCCATAGGATCGCCCTCTCATGTTTCTCTCTTAATAGCGTACGCGCAGATTGTGAAAAACTGACGAGTTTCTGATTGATTGTGATGAGGGATCCGATGTGATGAGTTATTGAGCATAAAGGTAGAAGCTTTGACCATCCAAGTGAATTCTTTATGTGTATTCATGCATTTTCATGCTTTATTCATGCATATCTTCTACACATACTAGTTGATGCATTTTACATATGCATGGGACTTGTTAGTGAGTTGATGGACAATTGGAGGGTGTCGGATTTATGTAAAGGAAGAGTCTTCATCATACATTGACATGTTGTACTCATGTAAAGGTTTTCACATAAATGCTATTTGGAAATTGATATGGGATTGAATCTTTGTCATGTATAGACACTTTATATTCATGGTGAAGTATAAGAGTAAATGCTACTTGGTGCATATCTCTTTTGTACGCAAAATTGGTGCATTGTATTTGCTTTGACCTGATTAATTGGAAAAGCATGCTTATTATATTCTTCTTCGATTGTGCACTTTTATTATTGATATCCGTTGTTTCCTTGGTTATTTCTTGGTTATATCTCTATTATTATATATGCTTATGAGTTGCATAGGTTATATAAATTGAGTATCTTTTGACTAAACCTCACCACTACTTCGTTGAGGTTAGTCTTGATACTTGCTGAGTACATGGGGTTGGTTGTACTCATACTACACTTCTGCACCTTGCGTGCAGATTTTGGAGCTGAGCTGTTGTGGAAGACGGAGTATAGCTTTGAAGATGTAATAGCGTTCCAATTGCAAGCTACCATTTTGTTCATGGTAGTTAGGACTTGTACTCATGTTTATGTATATGCAAACTGATGTATTTTCTTCGTACTAGCATTGTAAATCTAAGTCTTAGTGGCTCATGACTGTACTACCAGTTCTTGGGGATAGTTGTATTCATTTTTGCATTTTTATTAAATTGTTTACTTGATGACCTTCAATTCAAATTGTATTATATCTTGGTTGGCTTACCTAGCTGGTTGGCTTAGGTGCCATCACGACTTGGTGGGATTTTGGGTCGTGTCACGTTTTTTCCCCAGTTTCTTCTGGTTGTCAGAACTAGGCTCTAAACCAGGACTCTACAAGATTTTACTAGATTGGGCCCCAAGGAGATGGAAGAGCTAGAGTGACAATCTCAACCAAGGTTTGAATAACATAGGTGTCACTAAGTGAAATCTTCCCATCCACCGAAGCCTTGGACAGAGTTATCCAACACCTGTGTTGGTTGAGGTAGTTGATATACCAGAGGTGTGCAAGTTCATCCAAACCCCACTGTTATCTTTTCATTTTTTTTTTAAGAAAAAAGAGATTGACTAGACCGGTTGCTAAGCTTTCCAATAGAAACTAGCTACTCCCATCTACCTTTATGTTCAATATCATGTAAACTATTGCAGATAGTTACTTATACTCCCTCTGTTACAATTTATGTGAACCAATTTGACTGGGCACGGAGTTTAAGAAAAAAGAGAAGATTTTTGAACTTGTGGTGTAAAATGAGGCACATATATTTTGTGTGGCTATAAATCATTGCATAAAGGTAAATTGTTTCCAAATATGGAAAGGGGTCATTCTTTTTGGTACGGATTAAAAAGGAAATATGTTCACATAAATTGAAACGGAGGGAGTATCTTTTTAAGACAACAATTCTACCCTCCAGTTCTTCTTTATTAATTGCTCTCCTGCTTCTTTTGTCAGGCTGTGAGAAGAAAAAACAAAATTATTAAGGATGAGTATCTGCAAATTTTCCTAGAAGAATCGTTTTTATACTTCGTGCAAATCTCTTGCAGGTTTGCTGATCATTCTACTAATCCCATCCATCAGCATGTAAGCATAAGACAAGAATGACATAATAAATCTGATTGAGTATGGTTTTGTTCCAAGGATACGTGGATCATCATGTATAGAGACATCCCCTTCCTGGCCAACCTAAGAAGACAAGGCATTAGTTGACTTCACAATGAGAAAGATGCTTATCACAAATTGCTTATGAATGCATCTCAAATATAAATATCATCTTACAAGGTCAAGAGGTTCGTACGCATCCATCTCATCTTCAACATTATCATCCTCAAAGTCATCTTCATCATCTTCTAAATAATCAGGTTCATCAACTTCATTGTTTTCTGCTTGGTCATCGACTTCATTGTTTTCAGCTTCTGACATTTCAAGGAATTTATAGGAGAAAAACTTGAGTAAAGGCTCCGATGTGACTATAATGACAACTAGCTGGAAGATAAAAATATACCAAAAGTAAGGTAAAATCTGGAAGCCTGAAAGTACTCCACAGAGCAAATCAGCTGTAGGGATAATTTTAGCTTTGATATTTGCAGTTTAGGAGTTTTAGAAAATACGACAGTTAGTTACATTAACAATTAAATTTCATGATAGATAATTACGTCAATGTTTAAGATTCATGATAGACTACAAATAACTCCAACTGTTTTCAACCTTTATGGACTTTTCCTTGCTCTTCAGATCTTGTAACTTTCACACAAGTGTGAATCCTCTTCGACTTCTCAAAGCGGGCAGACACAGTTTTTAGTAAAGACTCTGCATCGGGATGAGGGCATACTGACATAAATCTCACAGCAATGCACAGTCTCAAGCAATCAAGAATATGAGAGGAGAACCATCCTGTTGTATTCTGCAAATAAAATTATCAGAAGAAAAGTACCATTGGTGATTGCTTCAAGTATTTGTCAGAATACACAAAGATAACTACATTTATGCAAATCGGAATTGTTTTAAGTACATAAGAAGTGAGTTACTAAAGGAAAACCCCCAGGGCCCAACCCCCCAAGAGGCAAAATTATCTGTCCTTTCCACCTATCATCTGTTGTTAACATCCTCTCAGAGAAATTACAAGGAAAAAGGCACCAGGCAGAGCATTTAGGATATACTTGAAATGTTCATAGTAATACATTCAATCTGAAAACCAAAAATAAAGAAATAAAGAAAAAGACCAAGGTGAAAAAGAAGTATCAAGAGATAACATGATCGTAGGCATAAGAAAATAAAAACATTAAACAATCAGTCTCTAGTGGACAAATCTGTTTGCTTCTCTCCTGAACCAGATTGACTTCTAATCCTCAAGATTGTCAAGTCAATAGTTAGATTTGATTATCTTTCAGCACAAGAGATCTCATGAGCAGAAATATGACTTTTAGAATGAATGAGTGTGAGTGCGCACACGCAAATATGTTATTATCGCAAAGATAGTCCGCACGTTTTCATTTCTCCACTCACTCAATTGGTATTGACAAAGATGAATCGCAAGTCTTTTTGAACTTTCATCGGGAAAGGCAAACATGAAATTTGCTATATGAGAGCTATTTAGACTTAAGAGAATAGACCACAGGTCTAACTCAACTCCAAAAAAATTGCACCAGAGGTGAGAATTGTCCAAAACAATATAAAGAGACTACAACCTATACCTTCGATCAATGTAGGACTCTAACACTCCCTCCCCTTCTACCCTAAGCTGCACATTAAAACTGGCATCTGGAATATGGATAACATAGTGGTGCCTAACATTGAGTAACACAACACCAGGGATGAGTTTGACTTAGTGAACCCAGCCTCACGTATTCCGCCCCAATTTAGAAACCAAGCAACCCATGCCTTCAAGTGGGCCATGTAACCAACTGTGTGTGATAGCCCAAAAGCTAGCTAACTAAACCCGATCTTCAAGAAGACTTAGAACTTAGGATTTTTGTCTACTCTGGTCCATATTAAGAAAATGGACATAGGACCTAACTCAACCCCCAACGCTAGCTCGTGAGGTGAGGATTGTCCAAGACCATATAAAAAGACTACAATTTATACTCAACCAATTTGGCACTCTAACACCATAGCACACCAGAAAGCGGCGAAGAACAAAAGGTAACACAATATCGGGGACGTGTTTGGCTGTGATACCATGTTGAAGTGTGTGACCAACCCATCTATGACACACTTTATCTATTTAATGATATCTTCAACACGTTTCCCCGCATGCGGGCCTTGATTCTTTTCCATAGGCCAAATATGCAAAAATTTTGGCTTTTGGGGTTAATTTGGATCCAAAATTCATTTTCTTAACATGGTATCAACGTATCTAGAAGTCCTAGATTCAAGAAAGAGTCTACAGTCTATATGCAGAACTACTGCGGGACTCTAGAAACATTATTGTCCTGCCTTTTCAAAGAGACAATAAATTATTGAGATAAAGTGAATAGTCGAAGCATCACTCTGCTTCGTCCCTAAGTGAGAAACAAAGAAAATATGGAACAACATATCCATTAATTAAGAAACTACTTCATTACTTTATTAGTTTTCTACTATCATAAATTTATTATCCCAAGCAAATAGTAGACAAGAATTTACTATGTATACAGCAAGAAGTTACATACTTCCATTATCATAGTGGACAACATACACTGCAATCCTACTGAACAACTAAATGGTAATGGGGTTTCTGATTTGATGAAAGCAAGGGCATCACGAGCACCACAAACCATCCATGCATCAACGTGTCTAGCATACAATAGCTTGTTGAAAAGAAATATTTTACTGAATGATAACATACATCACAAGTTTCTTGATTTGAGGGTTTTCTGATTTCTTGTTGAATGTAGTTGTCCTTGAGTTCACAAAGTTGCAATGATATCTGACATTTATACGGAAAAACACGGAAGGCACATATATCATCCCATCTATGTTTCAATCTGCAGAAAAAAAAGAAAATACGACATAAAAAAGCCGATTAGCTGGCTGTCATTATCCATATGACCAAATCAAATCGGGTTTATGTATGAAGATCATGTTGGCTAGTTCAGCACTAATTTAGTTCTACCCTAGTTAAGTGATGTGAATATCAAAGAAAAAAGTATTAGAAAGAAGCCCTGCAGAAAAGAAGTTAGCAACCGGAAGAAATAATACACGAGAAAAATATTATTGATGTATTAACAATGATACAATGAGCCCTATTACTCCTATTACATGTGGGACTAGGACTAATTACACATAACTATCTAACACTCTCCCTCACGCCGGTGCATACAAACTGTGAGAAGGCACGGGAGAAAATATGTTATTGATATTGGATAAACAATACAATACAAGAGGTCCTTATTTATAGCTATACTATACAAGGACATACTACTCCTCTACCAATATGGGACAATACTACACTATATACATGCCGTAAACTAACACTCCCCCTCAAGCCGGTGCATACAAATCATATGTACCGAGCTTGTTACATATATAACCAATACGAGGACCAGTGAGAGACTTGGTGAAAATATCTGCAAGTTGATCATTCGACCTCACAAACTTTGTAGCAATCTCTCCTGAAAATATCTTTTCTCTGACGAAGTGACAATCAATCTCAATGTGTTTAGTTCTCTCATGGACCACCGGATTTGATGCAATATGAAAGGCAGCTTGATTATCGCACACAAGTTCCATCCGACTGATTTCACCAAATTTCAACTCCTTGAGCAATTGTTTGGTCCAGACTAGCTCACATGTTGCCATAGTCATTGCTCGATATTCTGCTTCTGCACTAGACCGAGCAACTACATTCTGTTTCTTGCTCTTCCAGGACACCAAATTTCCTCCTACTAAAACACAATATCCAGACGTAGAACGTCTATCAGAAGGTGATCCTGCCCAATCAGCATCTGAGTATCCAATGATCTGCTCATGACCTCGATCCTCAAAGAGTAACCCTTTGCCTGGAGCCGATTTTATATATCGAATAATGCGGACAACTGCATCACAATGACTATCACAGGGAGAATTCATAAACTGACTTACAACACTCACAGGATAAGAAATGTCGGGTCTAGTCACTGTGAGATAATTTAATTTTCCAACCAGCCGCCTATAGCTTGCAGGATCGCTAAGCGGCTCCCCCTGTCCTGGCATAAGTTTAGAATTCGGATCCATCGGAGTGTCAACAGGTCTTGCAACCTATCATCCCCGTCTCCTCAAGAATGTCTAAAGCATATTTTCTTTGAGAAATAACAATACCTGAGCTAGACTAGGCAACCTCAATACCTAGAAAGTACTTCAATCTGCCTAGATCCTTAGTTTGGAAGTGCTGGAAGAGATGTTGCTTCAGATTGGTAATACCATCCTGATCATTGCCAGTAATAACAATATCATCAACATAGACTACCAGATAAATACAGAGACTTGAAGCAGAGTGCCGATAAAACACAGAGTGATCAGCTTCACTACGAGTCATGCCAAACTCTTGGATAACCGTGCTGAACTTACCAAACCAGGCTCGAGGAGACTGCTTTAGACCATAAAGTGACCGACACAAGCGACATACAAGGCCACGAGACTCCCCCTAAGCAACAAAACCAGGTGGTTGCTCCATATAAACCTCATCCTCAAGATCACCGTGAAGAAAGGCATTTTTAATGTCCAGCTGATAGAGGGGCCATTGACGAACCGCAGCCATGGATAGAAAAAAGCGGACTGAAGCCACTTTAGCCACGGGAGAGAAGGTATCACTGTAATCGAGCCCAAATATCTGAGTATATCCTTTGGCAACAAGACGGGCCTTAAGTCGATCAATCTGTCCATCGGGACCAATTTTGACTGCATAAACCCAACGACAACCAACAGTAGATTTACCTGAGGGAAGAGGAACAAGCTCCTAAGTACCACTTGTATGTAAAGCAGACATCTCGTCACTCATAGCCTGTCGCCATCCTGGATGAGACAACGCTTCACCTGTAGACTTAGGGATAGAAACCGAGGACAAAGAAGATATAAAAGCATAATGGGGAGATGACAGACGATGATAGCTCAAACCGACATAATGAGGATTAGGGTTAAGTGTGGTCTGTATACCTTTCCGAAGTGCAATCGGTGTACTAGGAGCAGGGTCCGCAGCAGGAGCAGGGTCAGGTGCAGGACGAGAACCAGTTGGGCCTGATAGAGGACGCAAACGACGATGATAAGTCAAGAGTGGTATTCCTGTGGCTGGGGAACTAGGGGGAACAATACTAGACTCCTAAACGGTTGGTATAGATGAAACCTCTGTGGTCGAAGGTGGAGGAGGAGCTATAGTAAACTCCTCAAAGGTCGGTATAGGTAAGACCTCAGATATATCATGGTGATCAGCAGAGGTAAAGAAAGGTTTAGACTCAAAAAATGTGACGTCAGCTGACATAAGGTACCTACGAAGATCTGGAGAATAACAACGATATCCCTTCTGAACACGAGAATAACCAAGGAAGACACACTTGAGGGCACGGGGAGCTAACTTATCTTTCCCAGGGGCTAAGTTATGAGCAAAACACGTGCTCCCAAAAACACGAGGTGGAAAAGAGTATAAGGGTGACTGGGGAAACAATACTGAATGCGGAATCTGATTCTTGATGGGAGATGAAGGCATCCGATTAATCAAATAACAAGCTGTGAGAACTGCATCGCCCCAAAAACGCAACGGAACACGAGATTCAATTAGAAGTGTGCGAGCAGTCTCAATAAGGTGCCTATTCTTTCTCTCAGCAACCCCATTTTGCTGAGGGGTATAAGGACAAGATGTCTGATGAATAATTCCTTGAGAAGTCATAAACTGCTGAAATTGAGAAGATAAATATTCTAAGGCATTATCACTGCGAAAAATGCGAATAGAAACACCAAATTGGTTTTTGATTTCAGCACAGAAACTCTGGAATATAGAAAATAACTCAGAACGATCTTTCATTAAGAAAAGCCAAGTACATCTTAAATAATCATCAATGAAACTGACAAAATAACGAAATCCCAAGGATGAACTGACTCTACTAGAACCCCATATATCAGAATGAACTAAGGAGAAGACAGACTCTGCATGACTCTCAACACTACGCGAAAAGGAGGCTCGGGTATGTTTCCCAAGTTGACGCGACTCACAATCTAATGTAGACAAACTAGATAAGCTAGGCACCATCTTCTGAAGTTTGGATAAACTCGGATGTCCTAAACGTCTGTGGATTAGATTTGGAGGATCTGTAACTAGACATGTTGTGGAAGGACTGAGTGAGTTAAGGTAGTAAAGGCCTTCTGATTCACGTCCTGTACCAATTGTCTGTCCCGTACTGCGGTCCTGCATAATAAAAGAATCGTCAATAAAATATATACCACAATGGAGGGCACGAGTCAAACGACTAACAGATGCAAGACTAAAAGGACAGCCATGGACATAAAGAACGGAATCTAGGGTGATAGAAGACAAGGGATTAGCTTGTCCAACTCCTTTTGCCTTAGTTTGACATCCATTGGCTAAAGTAACAGTGGAAAGAGACTGTAAATATACAATATTTGACAAAAGTGATATATTACCATAGATGTGATCAGAAGCGCCGGAGTCCATGACCCATGGGCCAAGAGTGCTAGACTGGGAAACACAAGCAAAAGAATTACCAGTAACAGAAGTATCAGTCTGAGCAACTGATGCTACTTGTGGAGATGTCTGCTTACTTGCTCGATACTGAAGGAGCTCATTATATTCTTCTTTAGATAAAGAAAATCCTTGGTTACCTGGAGTCTCGGTCTGAGCAATGTAAGCATTTTTGGGTGGATGACCATGTAAGGAATAGCACATTTCACGAGTGTGTCCAAGTTTGTGACAATAAGAACACTTGGGTCTAGATCTTCCAAAACGACCTCCTCCTCGTCTATACTCCATAGTTTGAGATGCCCGAACATCCATTGTCTGGGATGCAAGAACAGAGGAATCAAGTATCTGTGATGAGATCACTGGTGGACTTGGTGCTGCAGCAAGGCGGAGTAATCGAGAGAATAATTCATCAATTGTCGGGACAGACGGACTAGCCAAAATCTGGTCGCGTACTGAATCAAGATCGTTAGGAAGTCCAGCGAGGGTAAGAACGAGAAACATCTTCTGTCGCTGCTCTTGTTGTTTTTCCACACTAGCAGAAACTGGCATCAACTTCTCAAATTCCTCTATGACTGCTTGTACTTGACCCAAGTAAGTAGACATATCCAATTCCTGCTTCTTTAAGTTTGTCATCCGCAATATCACATCATAGAAACGAGATATGTCATTAGTGTATAAGGTGTGTGCCTTTGCCCAAACCAAATAACATGTCTAGAATGGACGAAACAAGGGCATCAACTTGGAATCAATAGATCGCCACAAGATGCTACATAACTGAGCATCGATTTTTGCCCAAAGTGCTATTGTCTTTTCATCTCCGTCGCTAGACTGTTTGATTAGATGATCTTGAACACCGTGACCTCTACACCATAACTCAACAAATAAAGCCCAAGCTAAGTAGTTTGAACCTCCCATTAAAGGTTCCGAGGTAATAATAGCACTAGAGCTTCCAGAACTCATGTTTCTAGACCCAAAAGCATCAAATCCCAAAGACATTGTTGCAAATTATTACCAAATAAGAGAAAGAATCAGTTGTAATCCACTGAAACAGTGTACGGAAACACAGAAACAGAATACTGAAATACTGTAGCTGCCGGAATCTACTGTAGCTATCGGAATAGTACTGTAGCTGCCGGAAAAAAACTCAAAGTTGTCGGAATGAAATGAAAACAGTAGGGGTAGGAACGGAATTACCAGGCGACCCAATTGTTCTGAAGGAAGATTTTCAAAAAATGGTCGGAAGTGGTCGTACGCGCCGGCGCGTGAGCTTCTGGTGGCGCGTGGAGGCGCGTGAGGAGGCTGCTGCCGGAACTTTTCACTGGGGTTTGGTCGCCGGACAGTGACGACTCTTGTGGTAGTGTTGGATTTTGCACAACACTGACAGAAATGAAGCAGATAGAAAACAGCCTTAAAAAAGTACTGATTTCTCTTTCCCGGAATCGCTGGAATTTATGCACAGCGATAAGTATCTCACAATTGCCCTGATACCATGTGAGAAGGCACGGGAGAAAATATGTTATTGATATTGGATAAACAATACAATACAAGAGGTCCTTATTAATAGCTATACTATACAAGGACATACTACTCCTCTACCAATGTGGGACAATACTACACTATATACATGCTGTAAACTAACACAAACCATATGTACCGAGCTTGTTACATATGTAACTAACACGAGAAACAGTGAGGGACTTAATGAAAATATCTGCAAGATGATCACTCGACTTTACAAACTTTGTAGCAATATCTCCTCAGAGTATCTTTTTTCTGACAAAGTGACAGTCAATCTCAATGTGTTTAGTTCTCGAACACCGGATTTGATGCAATATGAAGGGCAGCTTGATTTTCACACACAAGTTCCATCTGGCTGATTTCACCAAATTTCAACTCCTTGAGCAACTGTCTGATCCAAACTAGCTCACATGTTGCCATAGCTATTGCTAGATATTCTGCTTCTGAACTAGACCGAGCAACCACATTCTGTTTCTTGCTCTTCCAAGACACCAAATTACCTCCTACTAAAACACAATATCCAGATGTAGAATGTCTATCAGAAGGTGATCCTGCCCAATCAGCATTTGAGTATCCAACGATCTGCTCATTGCCTCGATCCTCGAATAATAACCCTTTGCCTGGGGCTGACTTCACATACCGAAGATTGCGGACAACTTCATCCCAATGACTATCACAAGGAGAATCCATAAACTGACTTACAACACTCACAGGAAAGGAAATGGCAGGTCCAGTCACTGTGAGGTAATTTAATTTACCAACCAGCCGCCTATATCTTGCAGGATTGCTAAGCGGCTCCCCCTGTTCAGGCAGAAGTTTAGAATTCGGACCCATCAGAGTGTCAACAGGTCTATAGCATGTCATTCATGTCTCCTCAAGAATGTCTAAGGTGTACTTCCGTTGTGAGATCACAATACCTGAGCTAGACTGAGCGACCTCAATACCCAAAAAATACTTTAATCTGCCCAGATCCTTAGTCTGAAAGTGTTGAAAGAGATGTTGCTTCAACTTAGTAATACCATCCTGATCATTGCCTGTAAAATAATATCGTCAACACAAACCACCAGATAAATACAGAGATTTGAAGCAGAATGCCAATAAAACTCAGAGTGATCAGCTTCACTACGAGTCATACCAAACTCCTGGATAACTGTGTTGAAACTTACCAAACCAAACTCGATGAGACTGCTTTAGACCATAAAGTAACTAGCGCAAGCGACATACAAGGCCACTAGACTCCCCCGGAGCAACAAAAACAGGTAGTTACTCCAAATAAACTTCATCCTCAAGATCACCATGAAGAAAAACATTCTTAATGTCCAACTGATAGAGAGGCCAATGGCAAACAGCAGCCATGGATAGAAAAATGTGGACTGATGCTATTTTAGCCATGGGAGAAAAAGTATTACTGTAATCGAGCCCAAATATCTGAGTATATTCTTTAGCAACAAGACGGGCCTTAAGTCGATCAACCTGGCCATCCGGACCAACTTTGACTGCATGAACCCAACGACAACCAACAATAGATTTACCTGAAGGAAGAGAAACAAGCTCCCAAGTACCACTCATATGTAAAGCAGACATCTCGTCAATCATAGCATGTTGCCATCCTGGATGAGACAGCGCTTCACATGTAGACTGAGTGATGGAAAACAGAGGACAAGGGAGACACAAAAGCATCATGAGGTGATGATAGACGATGATAACTTGAATCAACATAATAGGAATTAGGATTAAGTGTGGTCCGTATACCTTTCCGAAGTGCAATCGGTGGAATAGGAGAAGACAAGTCCGCAATAGGAGCAGGGTCAGGTGCAGGACGTGAATCAGTTGGGCCTAATGCTAGGAGCAGACGACGACGATAAGTCAAGAGTGGTGTTCCTGTGGCTTGGGATCTAGAAGGAGCAACATTAGACTCCTCAACGGTTGGTATAGGTAAGACTTCTATGGTTGAGGGTGTAGGAGGAGCTATAGTAAACTCCTAAAAGGTTGGTATAGGTAAGACCTCAGATATATCAAGGCGGTCAGAAGAGGTAAAGTAAGGTCTAGACTCAAAAAATATGACGTCAGCTGACATAAGGTACCTACGAAGATCAGGTGAGTAACAACGATATCCTTTCTGAACACGAGAATGACCAAGGAAGACACACTTGAGAGCACGAGCAGCTAATTTATCTTTCCTAGGGGCTAAGTTATGAACGAAACATGTGCTCCCAAAAACACGAGGGGGAAGAGAGTATAAGGGTGACCGGAAAAACAATACTGAATGCGGAATCTGATTCTGGATGAGAGATGAAGGCATCCGATTAATCAAATAACAAGTTGTGAGAACTGCATCATCCCAAAAATGCAATGGAACATGAGACTCAATGAGAAGTGTACAAGCAGTCTCAATGTCTCCATATTTTCTGCCTAATAAGAAGGAAATTTGAAGAAAATTGCTGAAAAATAATCTGTCTTGCCGGAAACCAAATTTGTCTCGACGGAACCTTAACTCCGGTGAACGTAAAATCAAAACTGGTTGGGAAAGGCTCGGAATGTTCCAGCGATCCTAACAGAAAAGAAAATTCCAAAAAAAACTGACCATAAGGAGTTTGTGTTGCGGACAGCCATTAAGAGAGAGAAAACTCGACCTCTTTGATAAAAACAAAACCCTAGTGCTGCGAGGGAGATAATTCACCTCAAAAAGGCAGCAATGGCTCTGATACCATGTAGATTTTGAGAAGAATAAAAGGCTTATTGTATTTTTGTGTGTGTTTACATTCCATGAGCAAGGAAATTTATACAAAGCTCCTAATGCTAATTAAGGAAAAACAAATCTATACAATCAGTCCAGCTATCAAATCAAATCAAATCAAATTATATCTTCTAAGTATAATCAAATCTCCTGAAATCATGCTAATCAACAATCTCCTAAATTAATCAAAACTCTTGAAATCATACTAATCAACAAGTATGCAATGGATTCACAACTTCTTTTGGCATGAAATATTGTACATGTTAGGGGAAGTAATACTTAAAATGTTACTTTCACACCATCTGTGTCCCCCAAAAACTCACTCTACTCCAATCCCCACCATATATGATACATTCTCATTGAACTCTTCCTAACCCTTTAAAATATTCCTCCATAACCCACACCCATATGAGAGTGTAATATTTTTAGTTCTCCCTCCTCATCCCAAAACCCCACATTTCTCCGCAATCACCTCTTCCAAAAGCATTCTCCTGTACCCCAAATCTCCATAACCACTTCCCAAGTAACACCTAAATACTTATGTGAACCTGAAGTGAGACCAAATAAGGCAAATTGAAAGGAAAAATGAAATAAGTTAATTTCTTCACATGTTAGTGAAATGCAATCCATTGATTAAACATTCTAGAGAAACGAATTTCTGAAAGTTGGTGTTGCGGGTGAACAATAAGGGAAAGATGTTGATCACTTATTGTTGCATCATAGAGTGGCCTCACAACTTTGGGCAGTGGTATTCTCATTATAAAACTGAAACACATACCTCACCCGAACACATTGCAAGTTGGAGGTTAAGGAAGCTCGATCACATAAAGCAGCAATAAAGATACCATTGTAAAGAAAATGAACCTAGGGTCTAACTCTTTCCCCCCAAAAACTAACTCATGAGGTAAAACTTACCCAAATTTGTATAAGGAGACAACAATACATTCACTCCATCAAAGTGAGACATTTTAAACCCCTTGCACGCTCGAACCTGGACAACTAGAACATACATAACATAAAAGCCCAAAATTTGAAACATAACAGGATGGGTATGGCTCTAATATCATGTTAAGAAAATGGAATTTGGGGCTAACTCAATCTGAGAAACTATCTCATAAGGTGAGGATTGTCCAAAATAACATAAAGAGACAGTATCTCATTTCCAGAACAAATATGAGACACTCTAACACCCCCTGCATGCCCGGAACTGGACATTTGGAGTGTGGACGATATAATATGAGGGCCTAACATTAGGTAAATCAAGATTAGGAATGGTCGGCTCTAATACCATATTATAAAATAGACCTTAGACCTAACTCAACCTCAAAATCTAGCTCATAAACTAAGAATCAACCGAGACCATACAAAAAGACAACATCCCATTCCCTCAACTAAGCGGGACATTCTACCACATCTGGAATGCTTAGGGATGGCATCTGGAGCATGGAGAATATGACACGAGAACTCAACATTGGGTAAATCCATAATAGTGATGCGTTTGGCTGCGGTATCTGTAAAGAAGATGGACATTAGGTACAACTCAACTCTAAAAGCTATCTCTTAATGTGAAAATTGCCCAAAATCATGTAAGGAAACAACAGCTCATTCCCTCAACTAACAGGGGACATTCTAGTAGCCATTATGCCTTTTTGGTTGACAATTTGGAACGGAAAGAAGAGAAGGATATTTCAAGGCAATGGCAAGTGTTGAGTCCCACATCAGTGGGATTTGAGTTTCTTGGTCTCATTATATGGTTTTGGGAAATCCTCACCTCATAAGCTAGCTTTTAGGGTTGAGTTAGGCCCAAGGTCCATTTGCCATGGTATCATAGCCAAGCCCATCCCAATTTATTGTTACCGATGTTGGGCCTCCATTTATAATGTCCACGCTTCAGTTTGCAAGCTTGGGCGCGAGGGAGAGGGGGGTGTTGAGTCCAACGTCGGTGGGATTTGGGTTTCTTGGTCTCCTTATATGGTCTTGGGCAATCCTCACCTCATAAGCTAGCTTTTGGAGTTCAGTTAGGCCCAAGGTCCATTTATCAACAAGAATTCAAAGATTGTAAAGGGTTCTTTCTTTTTTCATTTCACTTATTTGGTGTAAAAAGGAACAGTTTGTCAAAAGATCAAGACTAGCATGCAGTCTTACATTGTACATATATCTTTTGGCACTCTTTTGGCATAAATGAAATGCTATTTGACTAACTGAAAAGAAAATTTGAGAGACTTTTACTTGGAACATTTGAAGTTTCCCATAATTACAAGATCCCTCTATGTCAATAACTATATAATCCTTTTAGTACGCCCTTTGATGGTTTGACCAACTCAAGCAAGATCTAAATATACAAATAAAGAGAAATTATTTTTCTCTCAACTTCTGAGTTAATCACAAGAAATTAGTTTGATCAAAAGATGGAGAAAGAAAAGATAAGCAAGTCGTTTCGAGTTGTATCCTTATGGTCCTCTGACTTTTTACCGCTACTAACCGATAACAAAAATTTTGGGTGACGATGGGTGGCAGGCGAGACTCGTATTTCCTACCGCATCTCTCCTATCCCCTTACTTGATGTAACGAGTGAGAACTAAAAGTCTATGGACTGATTTTGAGAGGTAATATCTCTTACTGACCATTTTCATTTGAATGTAATTTAGATGCTCTCTGAACCGAAACTCAGTGCGGCCATGACCACTGTAAAAGCAAGGGGCAGTTTCACAGCGCAATCTCTAAACATATGGCTCCTCATAATGATTCATAGATCATGAAGACAGGAAATGATTGCAATTCTAAATGCACCATACGGCTAGCCACATGATTGTTGTTTTCATGTTAACTTTAGCTAAATAAGCTAAAGGAAATTAATGTTTATCAATCTACTTAACTTTATAACTCGCCAAAATTTACTCCAGTTTAGTCAGCAGAACACAACTCAAATAACTTGTATACCTTTTCCATCTGAAACCAAACCTAACTATTTAAAGAGCTTGTAATACATTTCCCATCTGAAACCAGACCTATAGGACATAAGGTACTTCTGAAAAAGCCAGAAAGTGCACTTCGCGCACCAAGCAAGCTTCTTTTAGTTTTAGATAAATATAAATTCAAAGACTGGATAAGGTTCAATGTGAGATGAAGATTACAGCATTCTTAATTACCGAGAGCTCATAGAGATATTTAAATTCTAAGAAACGCATAAGAGATATGAAGTTGTGAACAGATTCAGTACCCAGAAGACGCATGACTCTCACAGTAGCTTCGTAATTCAGGGAGCACTCGGAAATCAATATTCTGGTATCTGTTTTTACAAATTATAAGAAGTAAGCACAAGCATAATGAAGAGTTCGAAAAAATTGCACCTAAAACTAACGTGTTAGAATTGATTCTAAGTACCTTAAGCAACACAAGAACAAGAAAAGTGCAAATAAGATACAAATGGATCACACACCTTTGGTTGATCCCACTTGTGGAGAAGAGGAATCAGCTCTATGTCAGAGGAAGAAGACAAATGGGAAGGGACAAATAAAGAGGGGAACAAAGGAGAAAATGGATAGAAATTCCATCTTTAGGATAAATCAACTAAATTTGGTCAGTTTCGTAATCTATATTCAAAAATATTTTACTCGAACTAAAATGTGTGCAGTCATAGGATTTCTGTCACCCTCTCCTAACCTCTCTCTCAACTGCAGATGCCACCTCTTAAAGCAAAAATTTACTGATTTCCCAAGGTTTGCATGGGTATATACAACAGAACTATTAACAAGCAAGTGGAAAGATACATTTTCGATGACATATGAGACAAAAACTCTAATAAATCAGGGACAAGGGGGACAAAGTTCAGAAAGCATCATTAGTGAATACATATAACTAAGTGAAATTCACAAGGAAAACATTTCTTTGATAAGTAGCAGTTAAAGATTACAAGAAAAGATTACTGTTTCATTCTTACATGCGGGATTCAGGATCCTTCCGAGGATCATAACCTTTCCTTATCCAGAATCTACGGAAAGGCCCACTCGAAAAGTAATATGCTACTCTAAAGAGAAGCCTGCATAATGACGGAGATAGACCAAAAATTTATACTATGAACAGTATCATTTCCAAGACTTAATCCAACTAATAGAAGTGAAGACTGTATAAGAATTTCATATGCTACCTTTTGATCCTGCTCTCTCCAAGCTTCAGACCCCCATCACGCAAGCGCTCAGCTAATGACTCTTTGACCCATATTTGACGCTCTTCAAACAATTCAGATACCACCTTCTGCCGTCTCCAATCTTCTGAGCCCTGAAGTATGTGCTTTTCCCAATCCACTGGTTTAGGAATCTGTATGAATGTTAAGCAGAACAACCAGGAAGCTGCAATACCATCATACTGCAGAGTGACTTTATTGTTGTGTTTGTCTTTGTTGAATAAGATGTCAAGTATCCGTCTTTTCAAGATAATATAATCTTCAGTAGACTTCTCTTCAGGGATGAAGAAAAGTGCAATTAATGAGTGGCAGCAGAGTTAGTAATGAAACAGCTTCCCAATTATAATTTGCTGATGACTCCCACCACGATTTTACCAAGCCAGCAAACTCTTCCATCCTTAAAACATGAAGTACGAGGGCTTATTTTCCCATTCGCTGCACTTCAACAATAGAGGATGCCTGACCAGTGCATAAAAGAAGAAAAAAATGCTGATCTCGGCGAAACAGCGAAACTTGTCCTCGTTGTAGCAACAGAACAAGCTGAAACCTGGGCGGGCGGAGTCGAATTCAAGACGCGACCCCCCGAGAGTGAAAACCGTGGTTGGGATGTGGCTGGAAAAGCCTGCATGCACCAGCGCAGGCATATGCCACGCATGGAGGGCCCTATGGTAGTGGGCTTTCTTGGCTAGGGTTGCAGGAAGTTATGAGTCTACTGGTGGTACTCCTACACGCACAATGTCCCTAGAAAGTATAGTAACCTCGAACAGATGCATTTAGTTGCCGGACAATTCCATGACAACAGGATCTCTCTCATGTATATGTCACAGATTACTATACAGTGTCTACTAATCTTGTTTGATTATTCCCTCAAGCTATAGAGTTTTAAAATAGTAAAGCATACATGTTCTAAACTAGGAAAGCAAATCAAGAATTGCATAATTACAGAAAACTGTGAGAAAGCACGGGAGAAAATATTATTGCTTATTTTCTATGTTACAATAAGCCCTATTTATATGTATACATAACACATAACTTACTCCTATTACATAAGGGACTAAGACTAATTACATACATTTCACATAACTATTCTAACATTCCCTCTCAAGCTGGTGCATATAAATCATATGTACCGAGCTTGTTACATATGTAGCTAATACGAGAACCAATGAGGGACTTGGTAAAAATATCTGCAAGTTGATCATTCGACTTTACAAACTTTGTAGCAATATCTCCCGGGAGTATTTTTTCTCTGACAAAGTGACAGTCAATCTCAATGTGTTTAGTTCTCTCATGGAACACTGGATTTGATGCAATATGAAGAGCAGCTTGATTATCACACACAAGTCTCATCTGGCTGATCTCACCAAATTTCAACTCCTTCAACAACTGTTTGATCCAAATTAGCTCACATGTCGCCATACCCATTGCTCGATACACTGCTTCTGCACTAGACCGAGCAACTACATTCTATTTCTTGCTCTTCCAAGACACCAAATTACCTCCTACTAAGACACAATATCCAGATGTAGAACGTCTATCAGAAGGTGATCCTACCCAATCAGCATCTGAGTATCCAACGATCTGCTCATGGCCTCGATCCTCAAACAATAAACCTTTGCCTGGAGTTGATTTTATATAGCGAAGAATGCGGATAGCTGCATCCCAATGACTATCACAAGGAGAATCCATAAACTGACTCACAACACTCACAGGAAAGATGATGTCAGATCTAGTCACTGTGAGGTAATTTAATTTACCAACCAGCCGCCTATATGTTGCAGGATCGCTAAGAGGCTCCCCCTGTCCTGGCAGAAGTTTAGAATTCGGATCATTCGGAGTGTCAACAGGTCTACAACCTGTCATTCTTGTCTCCTCAAGAATGTCTAAGGCATACTTCCGTTGTAAGATCACAATATCTGAGCTAGACTGAGCAACCTCAATACTCAAAAAATACTTTAACCTGCCCAGATCCTTGGTCTGAAAGCGCTGAAGGAGATGTTGCTATAACTTAGTAATACCATCCTGATCATTGCCGGTAATAACAATATCGTCAACATAAACGACCAGATAAATACACAGATTTGAGGCATTTAAAACACAGAGTGATCAGCTTCACTATGAGTCATGCCAAACTCCTGGATAACTTTGTTGAACTTACCAAACCAGGCTCGATGAGACTGCTTTAGACTATAGAGGGACCGGTGCAACCGACATACAAGGCCACTAGACTCCCACTCAACAACAAAACCAGGTGGTTGCTCCATATAAACCTCATCTTCAAGGTCACCGTGAAGAAAAGCATTCTTAATGTCCAACTGATAGAAAGGCCAATGGCGAACAGCAGCCATGGATAGAAAAAGGCGGACTGATGCTATTTTAGCCACGGGAGAGAAAGTATCACTGTAATCAAGCCCAAATATCTGAGTATACCCTTTGGCAACAAGACGGGCCTTAAGTCGATCAACCTGGCCATCTGGACCAATTTTGACTGCATACACCCAACGACAACCAACAGTCGATTTACCAGAAGGAAGAGGAACAAGCTCCCAAGTACCACTCATATGTAAAGCAGACATCTTGTCAATCATAACTTGTCGCCATCCTAGATGAGACAGTGCTTCACCAGTAGACTTAGGGATGGAAACAGAGGACAAAGATGATACAAATGCATAATGGGGTGATGACAAACGATGGTAACTTAAACCGACATAATGGGGATTAGGATTAAATGTGGACCGTATACCCTTTCCGTAGTGCAATCGGTTGACTAAGAGGAGACAAGTCCACAGTATTAGCAGGGTCAGGTGCAGGACGTGAATCAGGTGGGCCTGATGCTGGGCGCGGACGACGATGATAAGTCAGGAGTGGTGGAGCTGCAGAAGGTTGAACTGGACTAGGTGGTGGAACTGGAGCTATAAGTGATGGAACTGGAGCTATAAGTGATGGAGCTGCAACTGGAGCTGTAGGTGGTGGAGCTAGAGTTGTAGAGGAAGATGAATGAGAGATAGTGACTGAATCTCCAAAAGATGGAACTGGTAGCACCTCAGAAATATATAAGTGATTACCTTGACCTGTGAAGTATGACTGGATTTCAAAGAATGTAACATCAGCAGACGTAAGGTACCGTTGGAGGTCAGGAGAATAGCATAGATACCCCTTTTGCGTTCTCGAGTAACCCAGAAATACGCACTTAAGAGCACGAGGAGCTAACTTATCTTTTCCTGGAGTAAGATTATGAACAAAACACGTGCTTCCAAAGACACGGGATGGAAGAGAGAACAAAGGTAAGTGAGGAAACACGACAGAGGATGGAACTTGATTCTGGAAAGCTGAAGATGGCATACGATTAATAAGATAGCAAGATGTAAGAATTGCATCCCCCCAAAAACGCAACGAAACATGAGATTGTATGAGTAGGGTACGAGCAATTTCAATAAGATGTTTATTCTTTCTTTCAGCTACCCCATTTTGTTGAGATGTGTGCGGACAAGATATTTGATGAATAATCCCATGAGAGTTCATAAACTGCTAAAACAGGGAAGACAAATATTCTAGAGCATTATCACTACGAAATGTGTGGATAGAAAACCCAAATTGATTTTGAATTTCAGCGTGGAAAGTCTAGAAAATAGAAAACAACTCAGACCGTTTTTTCATTAAAAATATCCAAGTGCACTTGGAATAATCATCAATGAAACTGACAAAGTAGCGGAATCCCAAGGTAGAACTGACTCAACTAGAACCCCAAACATCTGAATGGACTAAAGTAAAAGGTGAATCTGCTCTATTATCAAGACGCCGGGGGAAATAGGAGCGGGTATGCTTACCGAGCTGACATGACTCACACTCTAGAGTGGACAAGTGAGATAAACCAAGTACCATTTTCTGACGTTTTCACAAACTGGGATGTCACAACCGTTTATGTAATAAATATGTTGAATAAGTAACAGGACAAGTTGTTGAAGGAAGACAAGATGTGAGTCTATGTGATTTAGCAAGGATAAGGTAATAAAGTCCATTTGATTCACGCCCGCTACCAATGATTACCCCGTACTGCGTTCCTGTATAAAAACAAGGTCATCAAGAAATAAAACAGCGCATTTAAGTGATTTGGCTAAGCGACTAACGGCTATGAGATTAAAAGGACTACTGGAAACATAAAGAACTGAATCTAAAGGTAAGGAAGGAAGTGGGCTTGTTTGACCTATTGCAGTTGCCATGGTTTGAGACCCATTGGCCATTGTGACTGTTGGAAGAGATTAAGATTACGAAATACTAGTGAAAAGAGATTTGTTACCAGAAATATGATCAGATGCACCTGAGTCAATGACCCAAGAATCGGAGGATAAAGATTGGGAGACATAAGTCACGCTATTACATGTTTGAATAACGGAATCTGTCTCTGAAGATGTCTGTTTACGAGCTTTATACTGAAGGAACTCAATATAATCCAGTAAATAAACCATCCAACTATTCATAGTATTGGATCCCATGTCGCTACAATTAATTTCTCAAATTCTTGACTAAAAGTTGTAGTGTTAACTTGAAATAGTGAAAAGTAACTTCTTGAAAACTGAAGATATATCTGGAAAACACTGTTCACAGCAGAGAAAAAGAGCACTATTTTATGCCGGAAAACACTGTAGCTCGCCGGAAAATTCCAAAGTTGTCGGAATCTGTCGGAAATAGTACTGGTGGACTCGGAATTGCCTTGCGACCAGGCTGTCCTGAAGAAGCTTGGCCAAAAAATGGCCGGAGAAGCATGCACGCGCCGGCGCGTGGGACAGACGCGCCGGTGGAATCGCGGATCTGGTGGCGCGTGGAGGCACATGGGCTTCTGTTGCTGGAGAATCTTTTTGGGGTTTGGTCGCCAGAGATTTCTGAGTCTAATGGTGGTGTTGGTTTGTGCACAACACTCACCAAACGTGAGATGACGCAAATCAGTCACTTAGGTCACCGAGAAATTGTACGGTGACTGAGTTATTTCTTCCTGGATATCGTTGGAATGACGCACAACGATCTTTTCTCACTAATGCTCTGATACCATGTGAGAAAGCACGGGCGAAAATATTATTGCTTATTTTCTATGTTACAATAAGCCCTATTTATATTTATACATAACACATAACTTACTCCTATTACATAAGGGACTAAGACTAATTATATATATTCACATAACTATTCTAACAGAAACTAATCATCCTAATTAATTTTTTCTGATCCTAATTGATATACAGTATATTTGAAATATCATTAAAAACATCGATCACAATAATTTACGGAGGGAGAGGAAAAGTACCCTTTTCGGGGTGCACTTTGGTAAAAATAAGGCAACAAAAGTTTTCAGCGGATTAGCTTTAATAGATACTTTCAAGGAGATTGGAAGGTACTTTCACGAGCTTCTATTTTCTATGTATTGTAACTCCAAGATACCGTTTCAATCCTCATTAATCCTACTTGTATTGATGAATAAAGTTGTTTCTTCTCATCCCAAAAGAAATAATCAAAGTTGAAAAAAGCTTTGAGATCTCCCTTATATAGGTCATGGAAAGTGCTTCTATGAGCAAGGGTTGTTCTAGATGCATTAAAATGGAAAGGTGGAGAAGAAATTATCAGAGTCTAACAACAGACACGGAACTAATACTGATGCACTGCTCAGACACTTAAGGATATCTTTGATATTAACATCAAGGTTAAGACTCTGCTCCATCTCCCTCTACATTGAAAAATAAATAAAAATTCATCAGTAAAATATTAGTGTGATCGAAGAACATATGGAGCATGTCAAGTAAAAGAATATGGAGTATGTCAAGTATGCAGCTCTGGAAATGCTAAGGGAAGTGAAGATAAAATAAGGTAGAATAAAATAATTCATAATGGCCTCATCACGTAAGCAGACAAATAAGAAAGAGTTGAAAAAACAATTGAAACATCCAAAAAAATCAGTCAATACATAGAGAAAAAAGACACAACAAGGTGAAACTGACTACCCTTATGTTGTGTATAGAGCAGCAATAAATGGATCAATGAGTATAAGTAAGTGAAATTGATTATCTAGCATTGTTCATGAAGCCACTAAAAGTTCTTAAAGAGAACTAAAGATGTCAATATGCCTTATGGGTGTGGGTTATGGAGGAATATTATGAAGGTCTGTGTAGAATTTAGTGACAATATATCACTCAGGGTAGGTGATGGGAGGAGAGTTAGTTTTAGAGGGCGTAAATGATGTGGGGATAACATGTTGAAAGAGGAATTCCCGAGCATTTACAGGGTTTCATGTTAAAAGGGGCTGACAGTCCAACAAATTCGGTGGTACAAGGTGAAGAGGTTTTTTGGGATTTGAAATTCAGAAGGGATTTCCACAATTGGGAGGTGACTGAGTTCCAAAGATAGCTAGTTTTACTTCATAAGCAAGGTACGTTATTAGATAGCCATGATACTTTCAGGTGGGATTTGGGGAATAACAAAGTGTTCTCTATTAAGTCTTTCTATGAAAAGTTCTTGGTTAGGGAGGAGGACGCCTTTCCATATAATTCGATCTGGATTCCTAAGGTGCCTAGGAAGGTGTGCTTACTTGATTAGCAGCCAGAGGGGCGATCTTGACGGCCGAAAATCTCAGAAAGCGGAAGGTTGTTTGCGTCAATTGGTGCTACATGTGTAAGGAGGCAGGTGAAGATGTGGATCACGTTCTTCTACATTGCAGTCCAGTAGTGATGGGGGATATGTGTAGTTGGTTTGGTGCCTCATACGTGATGCCAAGAACTGTAAAAAGAACTGATGTCTAGCTGGAAGAGTGGGAGAGGGAGGAGAAGGCGCAAGGCATAAAATGTTGCTCCACTTGCAATCATGTGGGTCGTTTGGAGAGAGACAAATAGAAGAGCTTTTGAAGGGGTAGAGATGAGCTTTACTCAGCTGAGGAGTAGCATCCGATCCCTCATTTTCTTTTGGTGCACCCATGAAATTTCTTGTTGTATTGATGATTAGGTGACTTTTGCAGGGATTCATATTTTCGTTTAGGTTTTTCTTCTTTTTGGTCTACTTGATCAAAAAAAAGTTCTTAAAGAGGATCAAGAATCTGCAGCTAACTTGTGCTCATCCCTCTTGCAATCTTCATAATTCTACATATATCTCATGATTAGTTTCAGTATATAGAAAAGAACTGGAAGCTTTCTCATCAAGGTTAGCAAACATTATTGGGGAAAAATTATATTTCTTCCATTGAAAAAAAAAGGGCAGCCCAGTGCACAAAGCATCTGCGTTCACGCAGGGTCCGGGAAAGGGCCGCACCCTGGTGTCTTCCATTGTGTCAGATTAACTTATATTCGGTTCAACTATTTGGAAAAATGCATTTGAATTCCTTTTCATGACAAATTGTGTTGTTTCCGGTTAATATCTTTATTTTTCTTTACATGAGCAAATGTGACTTACATATAAAGTACATGAGTAAGTATTCGCAGTACAAAAGAGGAATCTTGGTATATCAGTTAGTATGCGAAACAAAAGGAGCTCTGCCGAAGTGTTACGGAAGAAATCAAACATTTGGGAGACCACAGGTCCAAATCTCGGCAGAGACAAAAAGAATAATTTCTTCCCATCTGTTCCCTAGTGGGTAGAGTTACCCATGGTGGGAGTTAGCAGGTACTAGGTGAATTGATTGAGGCACACACAAGCCTGGACACCACTTAGTATCAAGTACCAAAGATCCATTTTTACGCTTTAATTTCAAATCAGCACTAACATTTAACTGATTTTTTTTTTCTTTTTGAGAAAGAACAGTTAACTGAATTTACATCGGTTTCATACTAATATACTATTGAGTAAACTACTTTACAGCATTGATCGGTTGTTTATTGCCGTAAGATTAGTGCTAGAATTAAGAGTGGAGACAATTTAACATATAGATTAGACGGATCTAACCTATTATGGTTCTTGCAACATGCAGAAGATCAATAATGACCTACTAACAAGAGCTAGATATCACTAGGGAAAAAAAATTATATTCCCATTAGACTGGAGACACAGGATAAGAGAATACTTCAAAGGTAATCCAGATCCCTAAATTACTCAAACATGGAAATTTGAAGACACGCTTTCCTTGTTCAGTAATGTATTACTGCCTAGGCAGCATGACAAAAGATCTGCAGTGTTCTTGTTAAATTGATTGAAAGATTAAAATAAAATTGCAGAAAATATTTGACTGAAAATAAAGAATTTAAAACAAGAGAAAATTCCTCCATGCCGGCAGAAAAAATTACCTCCCAATTTTGCCGGTAAAGCACCTCTTGTTTTCTTTTTGGTGCAAGTGATTTTAATCTGCAATTACAAAAAGTTTGAAATTTACAAATAGGAAGATACCTCTCTTAAAGAGAATGCTTTAACTTAGACAAGGAAAGTGGTCTGCATCACATAACCTATTGTGGTGAGACAACTAACATTACATGGACTCTTCGTTTGCCTCTGTGTCGATCAGTTGTTATGCGTAATACGTGCAAATCCTCAAAATACACTAAAATCATGATAAAAGTTGAATCTACCCACAACGGATACTTATGCCCGCAGCAAATACATACCCATACCCAAGTCCATATAACGTAGGAGACAACAGAGCATACAGGAGGAACAGAAGAAAAAGCAGAAACTTTTCCACCAACAGCAACTGAGAGAGAGAGACAGACAGACAGAGACACATAACAGAGAGGGTAAGAAGTGGTGGATTGCTAAAACCATGGTGCAACAAGAATGTGTGCATAGGTATACAATATCTAAAGTTAGTTAAAACTGTAAGAACAGATTAACAAGCCAGAGCATCTTACACAATATTCTCAGGCATATCTTTTAAGGAAAACAGAGGAGGTAGTAAAATCATCAAATCCTCCTGATCGACATCCATAAGACCTCCCTTCTCTACAAGCAGTAAACTAAAGAAATTAGGTATTGGAACAGAGGATTTCCCACATTTTGAAATTGCTGGAATAATGAGAGAATGGCTGACCAAATTTAGGTTCCACCTCTGCCCACTGTCTTTTTTTTCTTCTAGCAACATCAGCATGAACGGCAAGAACATGCTGATAGTCTACCATTCCTTTGAAAGCAGCACAATTGTGCACACAGAAGAAAAAAGGGGAACAAGAAATTATAAAGTTAATATGTGCTCAAAGAAAAGCAGAAAGACAAACTGGGGAACATGAAGTGGTCTAACATTAAAAATTAGTTCTCACCATTAAAATGATAAGCTTCAGCAACATGAGAAACAATATTAGCTGAGAGATGCACCTGCAATTTTGTAGTATTCTGCACTTCAAATTCTTTTGAAGCACCAGCAGATAACCATCTAGACTCATTCACCTTTTCTGCAGCTAACGAATGTTCAACACGAGAAATTTCTTGTTCACAATTAACAGGACTCCCTGAAGATTGCATCGATATTCCACAACTATTGTCAGCGGTTTCGACATCCCTTACTTTAGTCTTGGATATTTTCAACAGGAAATTATTTCTATGCCTAAGCTCCCCAAAGGCAGGGTGTGAATAAGGATCTTCTGGCCGGAAATGGAGCTCCAGCTTATTTGACTGTGAAGTTCGAGCCTGAAATTACAATGAGTGTGAGCAACAATCAGATTCTAAGATTAATTGACATCAATTACCACATGTCTATAAAGCCAATTAGCCAGCCATTAGTATAAATATTAGTTCACAAACATCAGGGTGCTCCATAAAGTGCTTCTTTTGGAGTAAATTTCCACTACTCATGAGTTACATTCTTAATGCATGAAACCTACGACTACTTACATCAATTTTCAACTTTTTTTAATGAAAAAGGGTAGCAAGCGGAATAGAATTTGAAACAATATTTTAATGAGCAATCTCAAAGGAATCCATTATGACATGCACCATTAGTACCACCAGCTGAGTAACTTTATAGAGGCAGGCTCAGTCCTTTTTTTCTTTTATTGGGCTAAAGCAGTTAGGAATGTTTTCAAATTTCCACCATCACCAGGTGAAAAAGGACACCTAAGTTCTCACTGCTCCCGGAAAGTGAATTAGACAAGTGGAACTACTAAATGAACTTGCTCTTCCTTGACTGAAAAAGAATTAAAAGAAAAGGTACTCATAATAGCACAGAATGTGACTAAGAATTGAAGTTTCAAATTCCAATGCGGGTAATTTTGCAAAAGTTGTACATACAACAAAATGTGTAATACCTTGACAATGCCTTGAATGCCGCCAAGAGTCTCAATGGCACGTTCCATTGAAGAAGGGTAAGCAGGGTAATGAACAGCAAAGACCTTGTTACTGGGTAAAATTCCTGATACTGAACCATCTTTTATAATCCCCATAATCTGTTATAAAACCAGTAAAAAACCCGAAATTTGCTTAACACAGTAAAAATCTTGGTTTTCTGAAAAAAAGTCTTACCTGATGTGGAGAGGAGCTAGGGGGTAGAGAGGAATGGGGAGAGGAATCTCTAAATGAAATATTTATATACTGCTGCTTCTGCTTGCCAATGCCACTCTGTTCAGTCAAACAAACTTCCGAGTTTCCAAAGGGTAGAGATTTAATCCTGACACAAAATTTTCCATTATTAATAGTTAATACTGGGCAGACGTAATGGCTATTTTTGTATTGAAAGATTCCGTTAGAATTACCATTTTTCCTTTTTAATAAGCAAAACATAAACTTTTTCCTTTTTAAAAATATTCTTTAGTTTACTTCTTATTGTATATTAGCTTTAGGGCACGATCCTTTTTTAAAATTTAGAATTCATGCACTTTAAATTCTATTTCTGGCTTTGAGTCAAACCCACGTGTCTCCACAAAAATATATTATAGGTAGCTTGTTTGGCGAAGTTTTTGAGAAGTCAATGGTGCTTTTTTTTTAAACAAAAATAACTTCTAAGAAAAAAATAAGTATTTTTTTAGTAGAAGAAGTTATTTTTGAGAAGCTAAGAAAAATATTTTTTTCCTAAAACACTTTTGAAAGCTTGCACAAATTGCTGCCTAATGTTGGTAAAAATATTTTTTAAATTGATTAGTCAAATAAAAATTATTATTTTTTAAATGTTTAAAAACATAATTTTAAAAAAAAATTAAGAAAAAGTATTTTTAAAGTAAGCTTTTAAAAGATTAGCCAAACAAGCAAATAGTCTATTTGAAATACACAAAAATGACAGTGTAAAATATGTCAAGTCAGTTCGCTATTTGCGACTGGTTTGCGGTTGCAAGATTGACATTCGGTCGTTTGATTTATTTCCCAAGTATTGCTTGTGTTACTTTTTTTTTTTGCAGGAAGACATCATTTATCGAATTCCTTTTAAGAAAATGACAGATTAGGAATAAATTTAGATATTAGACTTGAATAAAAGAGATAATTGTACTGATGGTCTTTCAGTTGTTATTGATAATTCTGATTTCAATCCTTGTAATATTTGATTAAGTATATTTTTAATCTATAATTCTGTAAAAAAAACAAATACTAATATTTATATAAATAAAATGAATATTTTTTGTCTCTCTATATAGGAAATATGTGATATTATAAACTTTTATTAAAATAATATAGATCTTAAAAAGGAGTAATAGTATAAATTTAATATAACATATTAGTAATTAAATAATTTAACACTTAATAATTCTTTAAATTTGTAAAGATACACATTTAAGGGATAAAATATACATATCAATTAATTTAAGATTAATTGTGTTTAACCAAAAATCACAATGACCAATATTAAAATTTATGCAAATTTGAAAAACTAAAAACTCAATTTATTCTCTAACTCCTCGCGCCATTTTCCATTGCACTTTTGGTAATTGATTGGTGCTTAATGTCATTCAAGATTTGTAAAATATGTGGCTTTTATATTAATGCAAATCTAAGAGCCTGTTTGGCCGAGTTACTGGGAGGTTAAAAGTACTTTTTTGTTAGAAAAAATACTTTTCTGAAAATTTGATATGTTTGGCCAAAATGGAGAAGTGCTTTTGAGCAGCACCATTACCAGTTTTTCTGTTTTTGGGAAGTGTTGGGGTATATACAATTAATCATAGATTTGGGTATACTATTTATTATGAAAAAATTATTTATTCAATTTTAATAAAGATTTAAAAGATTATGTATTCATCTATGTCCTTTACTTATATAGTAAATGATTTAGTGTATAGAGTTTAGCTTATACACGAAAGATTAAATCACCTTATAAGTATAAAGGTTATATTCAAAATCTAAGATGAAATTGGCCAAACCATCTGAATGATTGTATCACAAGATTAAATAAAATTTATCTTGATTATGGAATAGTATAATTCCGACTTCTTATGCTAGTTTATTTTATATGTATCGAACGGACCAAGTAGAGACAAGTATTCTATACAGACTTCATAAAATAAGTCTCTAGTCTATTAAATGTACTTTACTCTTAATCCAGATATAATTATTATTAGTTGTGTATATTATTTATTGTTTGATTTATTAAAAGGCGAGATTCTTTTGTGGGTCACTATGCCTGATAAATTGGACAATAATCATATGCATTGGTGAAGTAATAGTTAGTTGATTAAATTCATGTCTCGGACTAGAGATTGATCATGCACATTTATGAAAGCTTATACGTTTTAATGTGTAAATCCTGCACGTATATTTTGCATCTGTCACATGAAATAAGTTAAGCAAATGTCTAAAGAAAATAATCAATGAATTAAATTGTCAGTAATTTAATTTATTTGATTAGTATCTGAATCTTAACATGAGGAGTTAAATAAGGTCTAGTGGAAGAACTTTAAAATTGAACTGAGGAGTGCAATTACGAATCTTTAGTGGAGTAATTCGTAATTTATTATGGTAATATTAATTCAAATATCTCGAACTAAGTCTGTAATAGGAAGCCTCATTAATTAAAATTTATATGGTCCTTGTTGTGCCTGAATAATTAGGAATTAAATAGAATCATATATCTTGGTGGAAAAGGAAGACCCAACATGTTTAGGAAAATATTTTAAACCCTAAAATATGTGGCTATATAAAGGGGTCTTATTCCATAAGGAGGCTATGAATTTACTACACGAAGAAAATTCGCCCACACGATTTCGCAATTTCTAGTATTATTTGAGTAACAATAGAAGACCATAGAACTGGAGGATGTTCTCATGGATATTTTTGCTCATGCTTGAAGGTATTTTTGCGATCGCGGTCACGCTTCAAGAGATAAATACCGATTTTATGTTCGATTAAAATTTGTGATTATGTATTGTTTATTGTCTATATTATATGAAAGTGATGCTGACCGTTTGCTTCAGCAGTTTATACTTATTTTTCATCAGGAAGAAGCTACAAATTCTAGCTTCTTCCAAGAAGCAAAAGCAGAAGCAGAAATTAATTATTTTAAGAAAAAGTATTCTTATTATAAATTTATATTTTCTAAATTATCCTTCATTAATTTAACTTTTTTTTTCTTTTTTATTTCTAACATCCTTTATTTATTTATTTTATTTCTATCGTATTTTTATTCTCCTTCTCCTATTCTTCTTTTAAATAGTCTCACTATAAATAGATCTCTTCTTTTACATATGATTAAACGAAGTAGATTTTTAATTTATACGGAATGACTAATATTTTAAAAATATTTAAATCATCATATAAAATAATGGAAGACGAGATAGAGGTGAGGCTCGATACACAAGTCATTCCCAAGAGAGGAAGTTTCAGGTACCTTGGGCCAGTAATACAATGAAATAGGGAGATCGATAAGGATGTCACACAGCGTATCGGAGCAGGGTGTATGAAATGGAGGCTCGCTTTCTGGTGTTCTGTGTGATAAGAATGTGCCACTTACACTTAAAGGTAAGTTCTATAAAGTGGTGGTTAGACTGACTATGTTGTATGGGGCAGAGTGTTGGCCAGTCAAGAACTCTCGTGTTCAGAAGATAAAAGTAGCTGAAATGAGAATGTTGAGATGGATGTGCAGGCATACAAGATTTGATAAGATTAGGAATAAAGTTATTTAGAAAAAAGTGGGAGTGGCCCCATGGAGGATAAGATGCGAGAGGCGACGCGGAGATGGTTCGGGCATGTAAAGAGGAGAAGCATTGATGCCCCAGTTCGAAGGTGTGAGAGGTTGGCCATAGGGGTGTGATGAGGGGTAGAGGTAGGCCAAAGAAGTATTTGAGAGAGGTGATTAGGCAAGACATGGTACAACTGGAAGGACATGTCCCTTGATAGGAGGGTGTGGAAATCGAGAAATAAGGTAAAAGGATAGTAGGTAGTCGAGCGTTTTGCTCTTTCTTTCTCAGACCGGTAGCATTAGTATTAGTATGGTATCCCTTTTACTCGTAGATTGCTATATTTACCTACTATTTGATTGATGTCTTTCGCTTTGATTTTATTAATTTCCTTCCGTCGTTGTTACTGCTTGTGGCCTATTCTTACTTTCATCTGCTCTCTAGCCGAGGGTCTATCAGAAACAGCCTCTCTACCCTCCTAGGACAGGGGTAAAGTCTGTGTATACTTTACCTTCCCCAGACCACACTTGTGAGAATTCACTGATTTTGTTGTTGTTGTTGTATATAAAAACAATAAGTAATACCATATACGCTAAAAAAAACCAAACAAAGATGCCCTCTCATCTCCGTCTAAGTGACATGGAGGAGAACTAGGCAGCCATGGCTGCCAACGCCTCTCCCCAGTCTTTGGATGTGGGAGAGTTAAACCTTAGCCGGCATCTTATGCTATGCAACTAACAATAACACAAACAGTCCAAAAATCAACAAAAACCAAGTAGAAACCTATTAATTTTAGTCATGAAATTCCAACTATCAAACTTACGAGGGATGAAGTTGATCAATACACAAAGGAAGAAGGATTTAGTCAAGATTTAGTTCTCAAATTCTCATATGGACAACCGGATATTCAAGAATTGCGTAAATTACTGTCCATGCTGTTTAGGACGACAAATCGAGTCTTGATTGGATTGTTGGCTCGTAGACATATATTGATCATATTCGTATGTGTCGTCTTATTTTACTTCATATTTGGTTATGACTCGTGATTCTCTAGATACTTCTGTCTATGTGTCTATACCTGTTGGGGTATCTATTACGGTGGATCGTGTCTATCGTATTTGTTTGTTCACTACGGGGGTTATAGATGCTTGATTATCGACTCGATGTGTTGTCTAGGCTTAGATATAGATGTGTTAGTAGATCCTTCAGTTGTTCATTTTTGGGACGAAGCAGTTTCTTATATATGGTTGACGAGTATAGACTCAGGAGGATTGTGTGCATATCGGTTGTGACTGTAGTAGGTCCATAGAGAGATATAGGCCGGGGGGCTAAGTAGGTGGGTTATCTCATGCGAGAAGATTTGAGGTTTTGTAATTCATATGAGGCTTCTATTAAGAAAAATGCATACTACTACTATTTCGGAGGGCTTGAGGAAGTTCGCACGACTATCACAAGGGTGAATATGCACTTGGCAAAGTCTTTATAATGTTTTATGACCAGTGTTACATAAGTTTATGAAGTATTTAGTTAATTAACAGTATAGGATCGGGGCAGCTATAAAGGAAGAGTACTATAGGTTATAGACTATGTGTTCTATGGCTTCGAACCAAGTGGGAGAGTCTGCTATCGATGATCAGATTGCATGATCATGTGTTATATCAGTTTCTGGACTAAGGTACACTTGTGCGTTAGCTATGGCTTGAAAAGGATGACTTCTAGGATGATTTTGAACAAGAGATCGGTTGGGTGTATGATGTATTGCACCTTATGGGTATGTAAGGATCTTGGGATGATTCAGGTTTGATACTTGTTGTGGATGTAGTGTGCAAGAAAAAGGAATCACTTGGTTAGTTCTTTTAAATATTCATGTACTGGTGGAGCGCGAGTTGTTCAGTGCGTATTCGCTGCGTATTAAATATTGGAGCGAGGTGAGTGACTGTCGAGAAGGTTCTGTTGAGTTCAAGATTTATATGTAGTGTTTAAGGATTCTCGGATTTGCGCATGGATAGAACTTGGGGCTTGCGTTGGATGGGTCCGAGACTTGAAGTATGTTTGGATTAGGCTACATGCCGCAACTGGGTCATGATAGGACATGATTCTTCGTGCTTACTTCGTGTGCTTTGCTTCTCCCCTGTGAGATGGGTTCATAGCATTGTGCTTGTGGTGGTGTTTGTGGGACTGGTAGGGTGGTTCTCTTATTTGGTTCTCCTTCCATCTTTGGTTATACTCGAGTTGTTGCTTGTTAAGTGCAGGGATTGCATCGTATGTGACTAGGTGGCATTTGGTGTGGCTTGTCAGTCGAATAGCTTGTACTGGGTGAGATGAGATCATTGGACCTAGAATTAGTGCGATTGGACTTGGATGAGATATGTTTGGATAAGAATGTCATTAATCATCTTAGAGTTTGGCAATGATTTTGATCAGGCGAGAGAACTCCATGATTTGTTGATTGGGTGAGTGGTTATGAGTTTTCACGTGTTTCTTACATCACTAGCAACGTTGTGAAGGCCTGGAACAAAGTTTATTTGATATAAGGTTTATTACCAGTACCGGGTTTAGATTAACAACTATTATGGTCGGGAGATATTACTATGAGCACGTGGGTTATGTGGTATATCGTGTGATTGTATTACTTACTGGGTACCGACCGTGGTGTACTCATATTATGTTTCTGCACATTTTTGTGCAGATCCAAGTGTTGGAGGTAGCGGACCCCCGCACTGATAGCTTCTTTGACTGCGAGGATTCAAGGTAGAAGCTACATTGATTGTCGCAGTCCCTTGGAGTCCTTTCTTTACATTTATACTTTCAATTGTCTATCCGAACAATATTGTATTTTGAAATATTTCTGTATATTCAGTTAGAGATCATGACTTTGTACTACCTAATTTTGGGGATACACTTGTGCTTATCGTTGTTTTGGCTTGTATTAACTTTATTCCGCATTTATGTTAAGCTCTGTTTTATTAATTCATGCTTTTATTGAGTAAAATGCTGATTAGTGATCGACTTACCTAGTTTTAAAGACTAGGTGTCATCACGATCCCTATGGTGGGACTTGGGTCGTGGCACACAATTTATCTATCAAATATTGTAAAACGTACTTCTCAAATGAATTGGTCAAACACAAATTGTAACTCTCCAAAAGTACTTTTAAGCAAAAGCATTTCTCAAAAGAAGTAATTTTTGGCAGCTTGACCGAATGGCCTCTAAAATATTTATTCTAGTGAGAAAGACTCAAACGATTTTTTACACTTTTTTTAAACAAATAAACGTCCTTGAATCATGGCTTCATACCATAAGCTACAAAGAGTCAATCTCTCTCTATATATACAATTATAAAAGCACGAATATTTAGAAGCTAAATATTGAGTGTCAAAAATATCCGTAAGATAATAATCGACTATTTTATTCTTTTTAGTTAAATGTATCTTCCACGGAACAATTTAATCAAGGATATAATTGTAATATTAGATAGAAACTAAATACTTTAATTAAACGAATTCTATGCTACATCGGATACAAGTTATAGTTGAAATCCAATAGCAACATATACCCTTTCAAATCATAACAAAACATCTATGACCTGCGATTACAATCTAACCTCAATTAGTTTTGTGATCTCCACGTAATGATGTCTAACACTCCTCTTCATAAGCAGAAACTAATAAAGATTCTACTTAAGTTAGAAAATCATATCTATCAAAAGAAGATACTCCTTCGCACTAAGTTGTGTTAGTTCAAAGATTTTTAATACCAACTTCTGAAGTGTCTTCCATGAGCTTTGTATCTATCAAGCAAAAATACTATAATAATAAAAACGTTAAAATTACAATAGAATTCTTCCCATGTCCAAACCGATTATCCAAATTCCAACGAAGCCGTGATGGAATCTGACACCGATTGCTAGGCAAGTCAACAATCAATATACATAAATAAACTTCAATAACAGTAAGAAATAGTCTCAAAGCGGAATAAGAAAAATAGCTGTAGCCAAATAGCAATACAACTGAAATACCATTCCAGAACCTGATGTCAGCGAGTACATGAGCTCTATAGAATATGTAAGTACAACGGTATGAATAAAGATATAATACTGTCCGAAGAACTTAAACATCAATAACAAGAAGTAAGGAAAGGGACTCCAAAGCCTGCGAACAGAACATCAGAGCTACCTTAAAATCTCCAAGACGTACTGATACAGCCCTCTAGCAATCAACTCTATTAGCAACACCTGGATCTGCACACAACGTGTAAGTGTACTATGAGTATAACCGACCCCATGTACCCTATAAGTAGCAAGCCTAACCTCGGATTGAAGATAGTGACGAGATTAGCAAAAGTCCGCTACTCACTTTTAACAACTAACAATAACATTAATAGCATAATAATAATGGCAAAAGGTAAGGCATCTCAATAATAGCAAAACTCAATCACATTAACAGGAAAATAGGTATGCTTTCCAAAGAAATCACTTAAGGCATCAATCTCAAGATATGAAGTATCAATAAGCACGAGAAAGATACGACTCTAAGCCTGCATGACAAATATCCAAGCCAAGAGCAACATCTTCACAGTTAAATCATCAAGTAAGCACAATCTTAGCACTGTATGGGTGCTTGGCATAAAGCCTCTCACTAAGAACATACCAAGTACCTGCACTCATAGGGCCTAAAGTAACATGGGTTATCACCTGGCTCCGGAGGGGTGGATCCTAGCTCAACCGCTGATCGGATGAAAAGTCAACGATCATCATAACTCAACCTAAATGGCCTGGTGTACGCATCACCTCACTATCAATACCACTCAACCAAATATGGGGCCTAGCGTACGCATCACCTTGCTATCAATATCAATACGGCTCTATGGCCCAAGTTCAGTCATTAATCCGCTAAAATCTCAATATGCCAACATATTTATAGTATCAAAAATCAATATACCATATAAATTATACCAACATACCACAAATTCACTCAAACCCGTGTCACACAAGTAAGAACACTAACAATATATGAGATAATATTTAAGAAGTATACAAAGATTGTGATATAACATGCAGATATGATATCATGACTAAAAAGTATGACTACAATTAAGACAAACATCTCCACATAGCAAAATAGGCCTATCATGTATTAAACAGATAAGCACATAGTCTAGGCATAATTTCTAGCATGAATAATAGCTCAAGTAGTCATACAAGTAGAGAAAACACAATAATAAGGAGGTATGATAGCAAAATAAGGCACATAAAAACGTAAAGTCTACCCAGATCATGAATAACCACAATGTACGCATATAGCTCGTCACCACGTACGTGTGTCACCCCTAACTTATAGCAAGCATCGTAGTCTATAGGGAAAATACCCTTAAGCCTAGGCAATATACTTACCTCAAAGCGAGAGAATCAGTACTCCAAAAAGCCCTTGCCTCTTAAATCGGTCTCCGGACGAATTAAATCTAGTAAAAAATAACTTAATAACGTCAAACAAGGCTATAGGACTTGATTCCAAATAATAAAGCTTCAATCTTTATCAAATTGCACAAAGTCAATCAAAAAGTCAACCCGGCCCCGCTTTCCCGAACTCGACAAAAGTCACAAATCCTGACTACTCATTCAAATACGAGTCCAAATATACAAATTTTATCCAAATCTGACTTCTAATCCGGTTCAAATCTCCTTTTTTCACTCTCCAAAATCATAGTTAAAATCCCCATATTTCTCTTTCAAATCCCATAATCTATGTATAATAATCAATGGGGAAACAAGATATAATATCAAAATCAAGTAGAAATCACTTACACTCTTGCCTTGTGTGAAAATACTCTTAAAACAATCGCCCCTCTTCAAGTCTAGGGTTCAAAATATGAGAGAACGAGCTAAAACCCCGAAATTAGATCTTCATATAGTCTGCCCAGCAATACTCTTTGCGAATGCGGCCCATGTCTTGCGTTCGCGAAGCACAAACTAACTCCTGCCTCAAAAGATCCATCGGGAATATGACCTACCACCCGCGAATGCGGTGCACTGCCAACCTAAGTCTAAGCGAACACGACCCTAATCATGCGAACGCGATAGCTAATCCCCAGTCGGCTCCCAACTAGCCTCTCCTCTTCGCGAATGCGAAGACCAATGACCCCAACACTTCGCGAATGCAACACCCAGTTCGCAAATGCGAAAAATAAAAGCACAGCTACCCAAATAAGCTTCTGCGATCACGAAGGACACTAGACACCAGCAGTCATCAGCAATTCAACCAAGCTCCGACTGGTTCGAAACTCACCCGAGACCCTATCCAAAATATCAAAAAGTCCATAAACACTAACCGGACTATTCAAAGCCTCAAAACACATGTAAGATCACCACATCTATGAATCGATGATTAAACCATTAATTGAACTTCTCTTAAATTCTTAAACTTTTAAGTTTCTAACCAAACTTCTGATTCCTATCAAACCAACTCGGAATGCAACCAAACTTTGATTATAAGTTCCAAATGATATAATGAACCTACTCCAAGTTTCAGATCAACAATCCGAACCCGATATCATCAAAGTCAATTCCCGATCAAACTTATGAACCCTTCAAACATTTAACTTTTCAACTTTTGACAATAAGAGCCAAAACATCGTAGGAACCTCCAAATCCAATTACGCCTATGTCCAAAATCACCACAAGAATCTATTGGAACTATCAAAATACTAATTCGAGGTCGTTTACGCATAAGTCAAACCTTAATAAACTCTTATAACTTAAGCTTCCAACCATAGAACTAAGTGTTCCAATTCACTCCAAAACCTTTATGAAACCAAACCAACCACCCACGCAAGTCACCCAACAACAAGTACACATAGGAAAAATATCAAAAAGGGAAAACGGCTCAAATCTACAAAGCGACACCGAATCATTACATTCTCCCTCTCTTAAATAAATGTTCGTCCTCGAACAGGTTTAGAATCATACTTGGGATATCAAAAAGATGAGGATATCCATCCTGCATATCATGCTTGGTCTCCCAAGTTGCCTCGACCGGTTGACCTCTCTATTTGTCATGCCCCAATTCCCACGATAGGTCGTAATGGCGCCCAACGTCACTCTTTAGGCAAGCCAACATCGAACTCTCTATTTAATTGCTCATCTTATTACTTTTGAAATCATAAATTTTTATTTAATAAAGAAACTAAGTATAGAAATCCATGGTGATATAAATCGTGAATAAAAAATAAAAATGAAATGGTGATAATATTAGGCAAAAACCATAAACATCCACTTTAACTTCCCAAAATCTGGTGTCACAAGTGCACGAGCAATCTAGTAGATTATACAAATCACTACAACTATTGTCTAAAATAAAATAGATAGAAATATAAAATGCAACAGGAAGGAGACTTCGGGTGCTGTGGATCGGAGCATGGGGGAGCATCTCACCACTAAGTCTCCGTATAATGTGGATGCACGCCTGAACGGACTCCAGATAAACCTACCTCAGTACCTGCACAATTTGTGCATAAGTGTAGCGTGGGTACCTAAATCAATATGTACCCAGTAAGTATCTAGTCTAACCTCGAAAAATTAGTAACTAGGGATCGACATCAACACTTACTAGTGGTCAATAAATAAAATCCAAGAATTATAAATAAGCATCAGTAACAATGGAATAAGAAATAGTAAATATCGTGATCCTTTAGCAAAATATCAATTTAAACTTCCCAAATATCACATGCCATTTCAACAAATAAGAACCATCAAGAAAAAATCAAATCTCAAGTTATGAAGGAAATATCATGTATATTCTGACTCCTAGAGATATTACGCACAAGTTATGCCAATGTCGTATGGTCTGATCCATAATAATCGTGTACATACACTATCGAGGTCGTACGGACTGATCCAGGGATACATCTCAAATATACCGGCCCGATCCACATGAATAGAGAAACTCTTCGAACTACAGGTCAAGCAACTACAGCACAGGGATGGCACTCAAAGAAAGCATAATTTTCACCAATAATCAAGTATTCTGCCAAAACTCAAGGTAAGAAAACTTGACCTAGCATAATCCCTAATCACAGTTCAAGTATAAATGTAAGTAATTTAACTAACAGGCTGAGTTAAAACTATACAAATATTGCATGATAAAGTTCTAAGTCCACCTGGACAGGAACATGATTTTGGCTACGTACGGACTTTCGTCACATCGTGAGTATGTAGCACCCACAACTAGTAACAAATAACAAGTTAATCACCTACAGGGATAATTTTCTCTTACAAGATTAGGCAAGAGACTTACTGTCATGCCCCGACCTCGGGGAGCGCGACCGGCGCTCAACCGAGATAACTTGACAGAGCAAGTCTGTACAATACCTTATACCCGAACTCACCCATGAATAAAGAGAAGATCTATAACAGTGAGGAGATTCATGTGAACAATAACACCAATTCATTATCAGCAGTTTCATCATCTATAAGTTTCAGAATACATACACTTTTATAGTTTGATGTGGAATATATAATGCAGTTACCAAAATTACTAGTTTGACTTTCCCAACACCGATATACCACCCACACAATGTGTACGAAGCCTCTAATAGATACATAAGAGTATGATGATAGTGCCGGAAACAAAGCTCCGACTATACCTCAAAACATTATACATAAGGACAAAAGATATACAACCCCGAATGAGGTGGGGCTCACCAAGTCAGCTGGGGAGAGGGTGTACCGCTATCAATGATCAAAGCTGCATATTGTGGAACCACCTGCATCCATTTAAGATGCAGCTCCCCTGGCAAAAGGGACGTTAGTACATGTGGGATAGTACTAGTATGAATGATTAAGCACCCTCTCAATAGAACGAATGATAAAACAAGAATGAACAATCGTAAAATCATGGGAGTTTCAAACAATACCCAAAGCATCAAGTTAGGAACAAGACAAGGTTTCAAGTGATTTCCATATTTTAAGTTGGGAGACCTTTAATACCGATAGACCACCGTTTACAATTTTGATTATAATTTCCAACATAGTGACCACCATGTGTGCAGCATGGAATCCGATCACGGCATTATCGGCTAGGCCGTCTCATACGAGACATCAACCACAATCACAAATTTAATTTCAATTTCCAACACAATCACCACCATGTGTGCGACATGGCGTCCGATCACGACCCGACCGGCTAGGCCACCTCATCCGAGACATCATCCTTTTCTATCAATCATCCTATTTCATACCTCTTTCACATCTTTTTATTTCATTGGCACTAGTGGTAACAATTGTAATATCCCCTTTTTGTGTGGCGTGTTGGCCTTATTTCATATTTTATATTTCATGCTCACCTTTTCACTTTCAACCATTATCATGGATTTTCAACAACAAGGCATTTACGTACAAGACACTAAGCATACATGTAAGCAAAAAAGAGTCTTAGATGCATTGAGATTTCTTACACAATTGGCATTAGCTATCATTTGAAACGCAACTTGAGGCCATAGCCATTTAGCTAAGCAACCAATACTTTGAGCACATTACCAAATAGTAGTACAACTTAACAAGAGCATTGAGAATACATATTGAACACAAAAGTCTTTTGACACAAAGTTTATTCGGAATAATCGATTCATAATGAGTAACTTGGGACTTACAATGACATTGTGGGGTTCAATTCTAAGGGAAGAGTTTAGCCAACATACCTCACTTGAGCTTCCTTAAACTCTAAAATGTTACAAAAATCTTAGCAACTTCGATCTATTTCAGAAATATAACAAATTGAACCAAAAATTAGGAAGATGATCATGGTTCCAGCTCATTTGAGCGTTTTATCAAACACTAGGTGTGCATTAAGGTTTCAAGGCCCTACTATGGTGGATTCCATCATCCACCCGTTATCTACCATTTTTAGCCCAATAATCTTCCTACACCCCTAGATAACACATGCATGCAACATGGACAACTCCCATACCCAATAACTGCCTTACTAATTACCTATTTTTAGTTAAATTTTGAAATTGAGGGTTAGGGTGTAGAATCTTACCTCTAGGATGAAGACCTAGTGTGTTTTCCTTGTTAATCTTCCATGATTTGAGTAAGAATTGAGGAACAATTGGTTGAGGAACTCTCTCCCTCTCTACAGCACCTTCTCACTCTCAAAATGTCAGGTTCTTACTTAAGAAATGGTCCATAAAGTCTCTATAACGAAATGGGGTCGGGTTATAAAAATCAAAAAAATGAAGCTCCGAAACACAATCTGTGGTCGCATATGCGATGGCATAATGCTTCTGTGGTCCGTAAAATGGGCCGCGAAATGGCCCTCCGGATCTGGGCACCTTTGCCTGGGTATGCGGCCGTTCTGTGGTCCGCATATCGATTATGCGGTCGCAAAGCGGACCGCAGAATCTCCTCCCGGAATTCCTCATGTCGATCCTGCGATGCAATCTGCAGCCCGCAAAGTAATTCTGCAGCCGCATAATGGACCGCATAATGGCCCACAAATTTTGTTCAAGTTTCTGCTTCACTCTGCGGCCATTCTGCAGTCGCATAGTGGGCCGCAGAAATGTCTTTTTTGCCAATATTTTTCTTTAACTCCCTAGCACACTGTTCGGCCACCACAGAACCTCAAGTTTTAGGTGAAATTTTTTTGGGGCCTTACATCCTCCCCCACTTAAGATCATTCATCCTCGAATGAGGGTCTAAATCTGTCATTAGTACTCAACATGACCCAACTATTACTTCACACAAACTAACAGTCCCAATTTTTGACTAACTCCCCAAATTCCCAAAATTTTCGGCAGAGTTTCCCTTGTAACTGGGCCTTTCCACATGTCAGAGAATCTCAGAAACCAATCCTAACAGCATGTACTAATCCAACGATGCAACATAATATGAAACAACACCAACCGTGGCCTCATAAGCAATATATTACCAGAAAGGAAATATCCTGAGCATAAATTGTACAAGTGATACATAGTTCATAGGAAGCAATTTCATAGAAACTATTACATAGCTATTCAAACAAATGAGGGTACTTCTTTTTTTATTTTTCCTCGGCCTCCCAAGTGGCCTCTTCAACCTGCTAGTTTTTCCATAACACTTTCACGGAGGCAATTTCTTTATTTCTTAGCTTTCGTACTTGCCTATCAAGAATGGCAACTGGAATTTCTTCATAGGTCAGTTCTTCATTAATCTCAATAGTCTCTCCTGGCACAATAACCGACGGATCTCTAACCACCTTCTTCAACATAGACACATGGAATACCGGGTGCACTAATGAGATCTCAGGTGGTAGCTCAATCTTGTACGCCACCTGATCAATCCTCTGAATGATTTTGTACGGCCCGACATACCTCGGACTCAATTTCTCTTTCTTACCAAACCGCATTATACCCTTCATGAATAATACCCAATCATCTTCTTTGAACTCCAAATCTCTGCGACGAACGTCCGAATAGGACTTTTGACGACTTTGAGCAATTTTCAACCAATCCTTAATGACTTTAACCTTCTCCATAACCTGTGCACGAGGTTTGGTCCTATCAATTCCGCTTCTCCAATCTCGAACCACCCAATGGGAGATCTACATCTCCTACCATATAAAGCCTCGAATGGTGCCATCTGAATACTAGCATGGTAACTGTTGTTGTAGGCAAATTCTATGAGTGGAAAATAATCGTCTTAGCTACCCTTGAAGTCAAGAACACAAGCGCACAACATATCCTCAAGCATCTGAATAGTGCGCTCTGCCTGTCCGTCAGTCTGTGGGTGAAAGGCTGTACTAAGATTCGAGTACCCATACCTTGCTAAAATATTTTCCAAAACTTAGCCGTGAACTGTGCCCCTCGATCCGAAATGATAGAAATTGGAGTGCCATGCAACCCGACTATTTCCTTAATATACAACTGAGCATATTGTTCCGCTGTGTCAGTAGATTTAACCGGCACGAAGTGTGTTGATTTCGTGAGCCGATCCATAATAACCCAAATCGAGTCGAATTTGAGAGGAGTGCGAGGTAGTCCTACCACAAAGTCCATGTTAATCTTTTCCCACTTCCACATTGGAATTTTTATGTTCTGCGCCAACCCACCGAGCTTTTGGTGTTCAGCCTTCACTTGTTGACAATTTGGACATCTTGCCACAAAGTTCGCTACGTTACTCTTCATATCGTTCCACCAATAGACTTCTCTAAGATCATAATATATCTTTGTAGAGCCCGGGTTCACGGAATACCTAGAAGTGTGAGCCTCGGTCATGATTCTTTCCTGGAGATCATCCACATTTGGAACACATAGTCGCCCTTGGTACCTTAGTGTACCATCATCCACGGCAAGAGAAAAGGCCATGGTCTTATATTTTCTAATCCCCTCCTTTAACTGTATCAACAATGGATCGTTGAATTGCATCTCCTTGACTTCCACCACAAGCGACGATTCATCCCTATTTTGCACAATCACCCCTCCTTCACTAGAGTCCGCAAGACGAATTCCCAAACTAGCCAACCGATGAACCTCCTTGGCCAACGACTTTTGATATGCCTCCAAGTGAGCCAAACTGCCCATAGATTTTTGGCTAAGAGCATCCGCCACAACATTGGCCTTCCCCGAGTGATACAGGATGTCGATGTCATAATCCTTGAGTAACTCAAGCCATCTTCTCTACCTCAAATTCAATTCCTTAGGTTTGAAAATATATTGAAGGCTCTTATGGTCTGTGAATACATCCACATGGACCCCATACAAATAATTACGCCAAATCTTCAACACAAAGACCACCGTTGCAAGCTCTAAGTCATGTGTTAGATAGTTCTTTTCATGATTCTTGAGTTGCCTAGAAGCATAAGCTATCACCTTGCCATGTTGCATTAATACACACCCAAGTTCGATCCTTGAAGCATCGCATTATACCACAAATGCATCCGTACCCTCTGGTTGAGTCAACACCGGTGCCGTAGTTAATCTTGATTTCAACTCTTGGAAGCTCCTTTCATAAGCATCTGACCATTGGAATTTAACCGCATTCTGCGTCAATTTGGTCAACGGAGAGGCAAGAGTGGAGCCCAAGAAACTGCGAATCTCTGTTGGAGTAGTAGGTCTAGGCCAATTCTTCACAGCTGAAATTTTTCGGGAGTCAACCTCAATTCCTTATCTAGAGACAACATGACCCAAGAACATAACAGATTCAAGTGAAAATTCACATTTCGAAAATTTCGCATATAACTGGTGCTGATACAGGATCTGCAAAACTTCCTTGAGATGATCGGCATGGTCCTCTTGACTCCGTAAATAAATAAGAATATCGTCAATAAAAACTATCACGAAGGAGTCGAGGAAAGGTTTGAAGATCCGATTCATAAGATCCATGAAAGCTGCGGGGGCATTTGTTAGCCCGAAAGACATTACTAGAAATTTAAAGTGCCCATTCCGGGTCCTGAAAGTTGTTTTCGGAATATCCTGCTCCCTGATCTTCAATTGGTGATACCCGGATCTTAAATCGATCTTGGAGAAGTACTTAGCACCCTGCAATTGATCAAACAAGTCATATATCCTTGGTAGTGGGTACTTATTTTTGTTTGTAACCTTGTTGAACTGCCGATAGTCAATACACATTCTTAGCGACCCATCCTTCTTTCTTACAAATAGAACTGGTACGACCCAAGGCGACACACTCGGTTGGATGAAACTCTTCTTTAACAAATCTATCAATTGTTCTTTTTGCTCTTTCAATTCTATCGGTGCCATTCTGTAGTGTGGAATAGATATAGGCTGCGTTCTTGGCATCACATCAATCCTAAAATTAATCTCCCTGTCTGGCGGGATCCTAGGGAGATCATCTGGAAAGACCTCCGGAAATTCATTCACAACAGACACAGACTCAAGTGTAGATGCCTCAGCATCATTGTCCGTAACCCAGACCAAATGGTAGATACACCCCTTGTTAATCATCTTTGTGGCCTTAAGGTAAGAAATAAACCTACCCTTCGGCACCACATTATCCCCCATCCATTCAATCACTGACTCAGTCAGAAATTCAAACCTAACGGTTCTGGTGCGACAGTTAAGTTTAGCAAAACATGAATAAAGCCAATCCATCCCCATTATTACATCAAAATCGACCATCCCCATTCAATGAGATCGTCCATGGTGTCTCTACCACGCACCGTGATAACACAATCCCAATACACCCGTGCGGCCACAATAGACTCACCAACCAGAGTAAATACAGAGAACGGCTCATGGAGCTGTTCCAGTTATATCCCAAATTCCATAGCAACATTGGGAGTAACATAGGACAAAGTAGAACCGGGATCAATAAGAGCATACACATCATGAGATTAGATGGTCAATGTACCTGTGACAACATCTGGAGAAGCCTCCGGACTCTGGCGACCCTCATAGCATAGAAACGACTGGGTCCTCCCAAACTCTATGCACCACCCCTAGATGCACCACGCCCTGCGGATACTAGGGTGCCTCGAGCTGGAGGAGGTGTTGCGGATGTAGTAGCTGCAGAACTGGCTGGCTATGCTGTACCTCTGCCCACACCTTGGCAGGGCGAACAACAATCCCTCTGAATGTGACCCCTCAATCCGCACCCGCAGCATATGGGTAGGTTCATGTAACAAATTCCCAAGTGAATCTTCTTACACCTAGGGCATGGGGGCCTCCGTTGCTGCTGGAATCTCCCATCAGACCGACCCTGCTGGTAGGATCCCTTGTTGCCCTGACCGGGCCTAAAATGACTCCACTGCTACTAAATAGGCCCTGATGGCGGTGCACTGACTGAAGACTGAGCAAAAGACTGGGATGGCACTAATGACCCTCCCCTGAATGTTGACCTGCCACCACCACAAGAAGAACCATCCAAGTTGCCTGCGAACCGAGCCTTACTGCTACCCTCTCGCTCTATTCTGTTCTTCAACTTACGGTTCTCTGTAGATTGAGAAAATCCACCATCTTCCCATAGTTTATATCAGAATTCAAGTCAGCTGTGGCGGCATCATTGATAGCCAATGGGCTAAAGCCCTGCATAAACCGGTGCATTCTAGCCTCCATAGTAGGCAACATATGAATAGCACACTTGTACAAGCGCACGAACTCCATATGGTACTCCTACACACTCTTGCTACCTTGTTTTAGGTTTTCAAACTCAGCAGCATGGGCTGCCTTAGTCTCGGCAGGAAAGAAATGATCCATGAAAGCGTCGGCAAACTCACTCCACCTCGCCTGAGGGCTCCCCTCCTCACGGGAGTCCTCCCATATCTCAAACCAAGAATAGGCCACCCCCTTCAGGCGATAGGAGGCCAACTCCACTCCCTCTGTCTCAGTAGCATGCATTACTCTGAGGGTCTTGTGCATCTCATCGATGAAATCCCGGGGGTCCTCCTAAGGATCAGTACCCGTGAACACTGGAGGATCTAACTGAAGAAACCTGTTCACTATGAAACCAGTAGAGTCCCCTTGATGACTAGCAAAAGTGGGTGCAACATTCGACCTCTGGGCCTAGGAAGCCACTATCTGAGCCAACATCTGTATGGCTCCCCTAAGATCCCCATCAGAAACACTGGGACCGAAAGCTAGGGTTGGAGGTGGAACCAGAATATCAGTTGGAGGATTCATTGCACCTTCATTAGGTGTAGGAACTGGTGCAGCCTGAGCAGGAATAGTAGAACCATGCGGTGTAGTAATTGGGGGAATATCCTCATACCTAGGGTGTTCACCCCCATCATCAATGATAGAATCATCCGCCATTCCTAGGGTAACATCGGCTCCTTGGCCACTTCTTGCCTTCTTCCTAGGTGCTATTTATTGAAAGTTAGAGCAATGTACAAGTTAAAGGAGGAACAATCGTACAATCAACTTTATTGCACGATCTAGAATATCAAAGAAGGGTATTATTCCTAAATGCCCAAGTAGCCTCCTAATTATAGATGTGGTCGACAACACACAGATAAGAAGGACTCTACTAGACACGGTTCCGAGATATCCTAGGACACTTTAAAATCTTAGGCTCTGATACCAAGTTTGTCACGCCCCGACCTCGGGGAGCACGCCCGATGCTCAACCGAGATAACCCAGCCGAGCAAACCTGTACAATACCTTCTACCCGAACTCACTCATGAATAAAGAGAAGATCTATTTCATTAATTAGACAATGAGGAGATTCATATGAACAACAACACCAATTCATTATCAGCAGTTTCATCATCTATAAGTTTCAGAATACATATACTTTCATAGTTTGATGTGGAACGTGTGATGCAGTTACCAAAATTACTAGTTTGACTTTCCCAACACCGGCATACCACCCACACAATGTCTACGGAGTCTCTAATAGATACAAAAGAGTACGATGATAGTGCCGGCAATAAGGCCCCGACTATAACTCAAAACAGAATACATAAGGACAAAAGATATACGACCCCGAATGAGGTCTCACTAAGTTAGCTGGGGAGAGGGTGTACCACTATCAACGATCAAAGCCACCTATTGTGGAACCACCTGCAACCATTTAAGATGCAGCATCCCCGGCAAAAGGGATGTTAGTACATGTGGAATAGTACTAGTATGAATGACTAAGCACCCTCTCAATAGAACAAATGATAAAACAAGAATGAACAATCATAAAATCAATGGGAGTCTCAAACAATACCCAAAACATCAAGTTAGGAACAAGACAAGGTTTCAAGTGATTTTCATATTTTACGTTGGGAGACTTTTAGTACCGATATGCCACTGTTTACAATTTCAATGACAATTTCCAACACAGTCACCACCATGTGTGCGACATGGCGTCCGATCAAGACCTGATCGGCTAAGCTGTCTCATACGAGACATCAACCACAATCACAATTTCAATTTCAATTTCCAACATAATCACCACCATGTGTGCGACATGGCGTCCGATCACGACCCGATCGGCTAGGCCGCCTCATCCGAGACATCATCCTTTTCTATTAATCATCCTATTTCATACCTCTTTCACATCGTTTTATTTCATTGGCACTAGTGGTCACAATTGTAATATCCCCTTTTTGTGTGGCGTGTTGGCCATAATTCACATTTTATATTTCGTGCTCACCTTTTCACTTTCAATCATCATCATGGATTTTTAACAACAAGGCATTTACGTTCAAGACACTAAGCATATATGTGAGCAAACAAGAGTCTTAAGTGCATTGATATTTCTTACACAATTGGCATTAGCTATCATTTGAAATGCAACTTGAGGCCATAGAATTTAGCTAAGCAACCATTACTTTGAACACATTACCAAATAGTAGTACAACTTAACAAGAGCATTGAGAATACATATTGAACACAAAACTCTTTTGACACAAAGTTTATTCGGAATAATCGATTCATAATGAGTAACTTGGGACTTACAATGACATTGTGGAGTTCAATTCTAAGGGAAGAGTTTAGCCAACATACCTCACTTGAGCTTCCTTAAACTCTAAAATGTTCCAGAAATCTTAGCAACTTCGATCTATTTTAGAAATATAATAAATTGAACCAAAAATTAGGAAGATGATCATGGTTCCATCTCATTTGAGCGTTTTATCAAACACTTGGTGTGCATTAAGGTTTCAAGGCCCTACTATGGTGGATTCCATCATCCACCCGTTATCTACCATTTTTAGCCCAATAATCTTCCTACACCCCTAGATAACACATGCATGTAATAGGGACAACTCCCATACCCAATAACTGCCTTACTAATTACCTATTTTTAGTTAAATTTCGAAATTGAGGGTTAGGGTATAGAATCTTACCTCTAGGATGAAGACCTAGTGTGTTTTCCTTGTTAATCTTTCAAGATTTGAGTAAGAATTGAGGAACAATTGGTTGAGGAACTCTCTCCCTCTCTACAACACCTTCTCACTCTCAAAGTGTCAGGTTCTTACTTAAGAAATGGTCCATAGAGTCTATATAATGAAATGGGGTCGGGTTATAAAAATCAAACAAATAAAGCTCCGAAACACAATCCACGGTCGCATATGCGATGGCATAATGCTTCTGTGGTCCGTAAAATGGGCCGCAAAATGGCCCTCCGGATCTGGGCACCTTTGCCTGGGTATGCGGCCGTTCTGTGGTCCGCATATCGATTATGCGGTCGCAAAGCGGACCGCAGAATCTCCTCCCGAAATTCCTCATGTCGATCCTGCGATGCAATCTGCGGCCCACAATGTAATTCTGCGGCCGCATAATGGACCGCATAATGGCCCACAAATTTTGTTCAAGTTTCTGCTTCACTCTGCGGCTATTCTTAAATGTCTTTTCCTGCCAACATTTTCCTTTAACTCCCTAGCGCACTGTTCGACCCAAAAAGTCTTTTTCTGCCAACATTTTCTTTTAACTCCGTACCATCACCAGACATATTAGCCTACCTCGCCACCACAGAACCTCGGGTTTTAGGTGAAATTTTACGGCGCCTTACACTTACCATGTTTCCAAGTCCTCTCTCAGCCCTCAAACCACACTAATAGCCTCAAAATAACGCCGAGCAACCCCAAAAGTCGTACAAACTAATCAATATATGCTCAAAAGTTCATAAATCATATATTAGAGTAACTACCCAACCCAAATTGAAAAGTTCCTAAAAGTCACCCCTAGGCCCACGCGGCCGAATTCCTGAAATTTTCATAGATAATGTTACCCATGACCTTACGAACTCAAATATATAATTTCTACTTAATGTCATAAACAATTTTGTGGTCTAATCCCATTTTTACCAAACCCTAGTTTTTTCAACAAAATCCCATAATTTCCACTATTTCTATGTTAAAATCTATCCATAATCTATGTATTAAACTCACATTTGGTAGGAATCACTTACTTTAAAATGCTAGATGAAAAGTCCCTCTCCAAGAGCTCCAAAACCGGCCAAGAGATGTGAGAAATGAAGAAAATGGCCTATGTCCCGATTTTAAAACAAGCTACTGCCCAGGTATCCCTTCTTCGTGACCGCGAAGGAAAAGCTGCCCCTCGCCTTAAAGGCCTTCTTCTCGAATGTGGTTAGCACCTCGCGATCGCGAAGGCTAGCCTAGCCAACGCAACGTGAACACGACCAACCCTTCGTGAACGCAAAGGGCAACGACCTGCTGACCACCCAGACCCCGTCCCTTCTACGCGAACGCGAACCACAGATCACGAACTCAAAAGTCACAGGTCCTAAGCCTTCGCGAATGCGACGCCACAATCATGAATGCAAAGAACAAAAAAGTCTCTACCCCAAATCCTTCATCGCGAATGCGTGATACCCACAACGTTCACGAAGAAGGTAACCAACACTAGAAATTTCTGCAATTTGGACTTAACTCTGAGTGGTCCGAAACACACTGAGCTACCCGGGACCCCGTCCAACAGAATCAACATGTTCATAAACATAATCTGGACCTGCTCGAAGTGTCAAAACACATAAAACAACATCGAAAATCGCACCCTAAAATAAAATTAATCAGCTTTTGAGCTCAAACTTCTTCAACTAGCTCTGAACGCGACGAATCATACTCAGACAACTCGGAATGACGCCAAATTTTATGCACAAGTCACAAATCACAATACGAACATATTCCTAGGCTCAGAATCCCAAATGGACATCGTTAACACCAAAGTCTACCTGAAACCAAATTTAAGAAACTCTAAAACCTTCAAGGTGCCAACTTTCAACAATAAGTGCCGAAAAGCTTCCAGATCACCCGAATCTCGATCCGAACACAAGCCCAAGTCCAAAATCATCATATAAACATATTGGAACCTTCAAATCTCTGTTTCGAGGTTGTTTACTCAAAATGTTGACTCAAGTCAAACTTGGCTACCTTAGGCCACTATTTAGGAAATAAGTGTTCCGAAGTTAACCCAAACCCTTCCAAAACCAAATCAATCATCCCCGCAAGTCATACAACAGTAAAAGCAAATACGGGAAGTCTTAAATAGGGGAACATGGATCTAGAAAGCAAAACTACCGGTCGGGTAGTTACATTCTCCACTTATTAAACAAACGTTCGTCCTCAAATGGGTCTAGAATCATACCTGGAGTGCTGAATAAGTGTGGATATCTGCTTTGAACATCGTCCTCAGTCTCCCAAGCTGCCTCTTTGACTGGTTGACCCCTCCACTGGACCTTTTCCGCTGATCTTAGACCTTAACTGGCAGACCTGCCTATCAACAACAGCAACTGGCTCCTCCTTATAACCTAAGCTCTCATCTAGCTGAACAGTACAGTAATCTAACACATGTGACCTGTCGGCATGGTACTTCCGGAGCATAGACACGTGGAAAACTGGATGAACTCCTAATAGATTAGGAGGCAAATCAAGCCTGTAAGCAACCTCTCCAATTTGCTCCAACACCTCAAATGGACCGATGAACCTCGGACTCTGCTTGCCCTTCTTTCCAAACCTAATGATACCCTTCATCGACGAGACTTTCAAGAGAACCTTCTCGCCTACCATAAATGATAAATCACGCACTTTCTGATCCGTGTAACTCTTCTATTAGACTGAGCTGTGTGAAGTCCCTCCTGTATCTACTTTACCTTACCCAAAGCATCCTTTACCAAGTAAGTACCATCTAAACTGGCCACGCGGGGCTCAAACCAACCGATGGGGGAACGACATCGCCGACCATACAAAGCCTCAAATGGGGCTATCTCGATGCTGGACTGATAACTGTTTTACAAGCAAACTCGGCCAAAGGTAAGAATTGATCCCACTGCCCTTCGAAGTCAATCACATATGCTCTGAGCATGTCCTCCTGAATTTGAACTGTCCGCTCCCACTATCCGTCAATGTGCGAATGAAAGCCCGTGCTGAGCTCTACCCGGGTACCCAATTCACTATGTACTGCTCTCCAGAAATGTGAAGTGAACTGAGGACCTCTATCTGAAATGATGGAAATAGGCACACCATGCAACTGGACGATTTCCTGATTGTAAATTTGGGCGGACCTCTCTAAAGGGTACGTTCTCACCACCGAAATAAAGTGTGCAAACTTGGTCAGTCTGTCGACAATGACCCAAACGGCATCAAATTTCTTCAATGTCCGCCTCAACCCAACTATGAAATCCATAGTGATGCGCTCCCACTTCTACTCCAGTATAACCATCTACTCAAGTAGGCCACCTGGCCTCTGGTGCTCATACTTAACCTGCTAGAAATTTAGACATCTCTCCACATACTCAACTATGTCCTTCTTCATCCATCGCCACCAATAATGTTGTCTTAGGTCATGATACATCTTCATAACACCTGGATAAATAGAATACCAAGAACCGTGTGCCTCCTCTAGTATCGTCTCCTCAGGCCATCAATATTAGGAACACATAGGCGACCCTAGAATCGCAAAACACCATCATCACTGATAGTAATCTCTTTGGCACCACCCCGCAGCACCGTCTCTCTAAGTACCAGCAAGTGCGGATCATCATACTGACGAGCCTTGATTCGCTCAAATAAAGAAGACCGAGCCATAACACATGCAAGAATTTGACTAGGATGTGAAATATCCAACTTCATAAGTCTGTTAGCTAAGGACTGAATGTACAAAGCCAATGGCCTCTCCCCTACTGAAATGAATCTCAAACTACCCATACTCCTGACCTTCTTGCTCAAGGCATCCATAACCAGATTCGCCTTTCCCGGATAATAAAGGATAGTAATATCATAATCCTTTAGTAATTCAAGCCACATGTGCTGCCTCAAATTAAGGTCCCTCTACGTAAACAAATGCTGCAAATTGCAGTGATCGGTGTAGAGCTCGCACGACATCCCATAAAGATAATGCCTCCAGATCTTGAGAGCATAAACTATCGTGGCCAACTCCAAATCAAGCACATGGTAATTCTTCTCGTAGGGCATCAGCCGACATGAAGCATATGCAATAACTTGCCCCTCCTGTATCAATACGCAACCCAAGCCAATGCGTGAAGCATCGCAATACATAGTATACATCCCTGAATTGAAGGGCAACACTAATATTGTGCTGTAGTCAATGCGGTCTTGAGCTTCTAAACGCTAGCCTCGCAATCATCGGACCATTTGAACGGGGCACCCTTCTGGGTCAATCTAGTCAAAGGAGTTGCAATAGAAGAGAAGCTCTCCACAAACCGACAAGAATAACCTGCTAGCCCCAAGAAACTCCTAATCTCGGTCGCTGAGGTAGGACGAGGCCAACTCTGAATTGACTCAATCTTTATGGGATCCACCTTAATGCCCTTACTTGATACAACATGCCCCAAGAAAGCCACAAAATTTAACCAGAACTCGCACTTGGAGAACTTAGTATATAGCTTTTGTTCTCGCAAGGTCTGAAGGAAAATCCTCAAATGATGCTTGTGCTCCTCTATACTACGCGAGTAGATCAATGTCATCAATGAAGACATTGAAAAAGACATCACGATATGGTCTGAACACCCGATTCATCAAATCCATAAACACCGCCGGGGCGTTAGTCAATCCGAAGGACATCACTAGAAACTCATAGTGCCCATATCTAGTCCGAAAATTCGTTTTCGGGACATCCGAAGCACAAATCCTCAACTGATGATACCCAGACCTCAAGTCGATCTGAGAGAACACCCTAGCACCCTGTAACTGATCAAACAAATCATCAATGCGTGACAACGAGTACTTATTCTTGATAGTGGCTTTGTTCAGCTGGCGGTAATCAATGCACATCCACATACTCCCATCATTATTCTTCACAAATAATACCGGTCACCCCAGGGCGACACACTCGACCGGATGAACCCATTCTCGAGCCACTCCTCAAGCTGCTCCTTCAACTACTTCAACTTCTTCCGAGCTATGCGATAAGATGAAATACAGATAGGCTGGGTTCCTGGCGCCAAATCAATGCTGAAATCGATATCACGATCTGGTGGCATGCCTGGTAGATCAGAAGAAAATACATCGAAGAACTCCCACACCACGAGCACTAAATTAATCATGCAAGTCTCTACAACAGTATCCCAAACATAAGCCAAATAGGCCAAACAACCCTTCTCGACCATATATCGAGCCTCAAGAAAGAGATGACCCGACTAGATTTACTGATATATGAACCCCTCCACTCCAATCTAGGAAACTTTGGCATTGACAATCTAATAGTCTTGGCATGGCAATCAAGAACGGCATGGTACGAAGTTAGCCATTGCACGCCCAGGATGACCTCAAAGTCGGTCATGTTGCACCCTATTTTGCACAAATCAAAACAAAATTCAACTAGTGGTTTCCCTGTTGATTATGAAAGAGAGTCGCCACTTAATATTAAAAGGTATACTAGGGTACCTATTCAATTGTTAAATCATTACTCAATTAGTCTGCTAACTAGTGAGATTTGGGTAAGGGTTCTTGTTCTTCTAAGGGGAAGGTGTTGGGCACCCCCTAGAATCTACCTAAGGTAGCTCCATAGAGCTTAGAATAGATTTAGGAAATTAAGTGTCTATATTCTACTTAGTTAGTGCTTAAAAGTATATGGCTTACCCTATGTCATGTTTAAGGCTTATCGTTTTAAAAGAAGGATAGTATATGTATTTTGAAAAGAGAATGCGGGTTTCATTTGTAAAAGCCTTGAAAAAGTGTTCATATTTGTGTGATTGAAAGAACTTTTGAAAGTAGACTTATAGTGCTTTACTTGTAAACTTTGTAAGTACTACTAGTTTTAAAAATACTTTATCTTTGGAAACAAAGTGGTTGTTTGTGTAACCTTAGTGAAATAAGGATTATTGGGGAAATGGGTTTAGATATACCTTGAAAAATTATTTCCAAATCCTGCATTCAAGTTTAGAAGAAGACCGTTTGAAGCTCTTTGATGGCGACTGTGTTCGTTTGGTTTGTAGAAAAACTCAACTTGGACTTCAAAAATTCATGAAAGCGGTCAGTAGGAATGAAAGTGAAAACTGTATAATAGAAATAATTAATCAAGTTGAAGCTATTTAATTACTGAAGAGATAGTACTTCTTTTTAATTTACCTATGTTTTTAGTTTGCCTAGTTTCTAAAGTAATTTAAAGAGATAAAAGAGAAAGCATTTACTCAGATATCGTCAGCATTATATACACATAGAAGCAACAACATATTTATGTAAAATCAATAAAAGAGAGGAAATTGGACTCATGGTTTGGGCCTGAAGAAAGTTAGGCCCAGCGGACAACGAACAACGGTAGTAGCTTCTATGGCTTCAGACTCAAGGGCTAGAACTCGGGCCTGAGGTCTTAAGAACTCAATAGACTAGTTCGGTTGCATGTACAAAAGAGAAAGGAAACATTAGTGACAAGGTCCAACATAATACTTAAACATAAATAATATCAATGTAAGGTTCAAAACAGAATTGTAACTAGTAATTAAGAATGCAGTAAAACTAATATAAGGTTAAAGAGAGTAAACAAATTAACAGTGAAGCCTTTTATTTCATTTAACACTAATCCTAAAGAGATTAACAAATGTCAATGGTTAAGAGCTCAAGGTAAAATTCCATTCGTGGCGAAGACACACTTTGGATCCCTGGCACTTCAGAGTTCACAAGGGTCTCAGGGACCCCGAGCAGTGCTTGTGTCAGGGAGAGTACCTCAACCCCAAGCTAAATCTTATTCCTAAATACCCTTAACTACTCACACTTACTCCTCCCTATAGGTTTAATTTCCAATGAGGCACTCACTGTAAGTTTCAATGTAACAGTAACAATAACATAAAGTTTCAAGCATGTACACTTCTCACAGAAACAATATAGGGTACTACTATGAATATGAGATAGCAGATAACACCTTAGAGGTCACAATCCTACTAATATATTTAGACTTATAAAAGTTCTTTGCTGCAGTCATAATATCTGTTACGCGGTGCCTTCCTGAGATTCCTTGGAAGGGCGACACAAGGCTAAGCAACCAATGTCCGTGTAACTATCTGCCAACTGACATCCCCTCCGTATGTTAGACGGGATTATCAGTGCCGTACGGGAAAACCAATGTCAAGAGCAATTGAGAGAACAAAAAAAATAATTGAGAATGAAGGAAAGCTTGATATCATTAATGAAAGCTATTACAAAAAAGCAACACGGTGTCGAGGGGGAGAGACACCAGTACAGAGAATTATTTTCTTGCTAGAAAGATTAATTGCTTGACCCCCCTAATAATGCTTAAAAACAAAAATCAAAGTTACAGGACTTGACCTAACTAAGCTAGAGAGACAAAATGGAAATACATGAAATACAACTACTCTTTATTTACAATGAAAAGGACTTAGATTCCTACAAATTATAAGCTGGTTCGTTGGCAACAACCTTGTCTTTAGCATCAGAGTCTGCGCGCGTGGCGCTGTTGGCATCTTCCTGCGGCTGGGCACTTGCGAGGGCTATCGATGGGGCAACATAGGCACAGACGCGCTTGTCACTTGGTGCGGCCAAGACCACGGGGCCGACCATGGCGCTAGGCGTTGGGAGGTTTGCCAGGACGCCATGGGGTGCGTCCAAGGGGTCATGAGGCATGGCCGAAAAGCCACCCATGACATTCTCCCCCACCTGAGTTAGCGACGTCCTCGGTGCCTTACTTGAAAAATAATCATCGATTAGGCTTTTGTAGGCTTTGAGGTTTGTTCCCCTCTCCCAAGTATTCTCTTCTGCATCACAACCCTACCATTTCACCAAGAACTCTTGGTGATCTTTCCTTGAAGCATGAACCACTCGATCATCGTGAATATCTTCTACCCGCCTTTTCCCGGTTGAATTAGGGCCTCGAATACTGGGTATTGTGAGTTGGATCTGTGAAGGATCCCCCATGTCCTCCCAAAAAGGTTTCAGAAGACTGGCATAGAAGACTGGATGAATCTTCTGCTAGGCTGGGGTATCCACCCGGTATGCAACTTTCCCAATACGCTTCTTAATGCACTAAGGTCCAATGTATTTTTGCAATAGATGAGGATCATGGACCCCTGCAAACAAGTAACGCTTTGGAATTTTCACCATCACTTTGTCTCCTACTTGGTATTCAACAAAACGACGATTTTGATCAGCATGCTTCTTCATCCACTTTTGAGCCTTGACCAGATAGCTCCGCACTATCTCCAAATTTCGGTTTCATTCCTTCGAGAAACTAGCAGCTCGAGGAGATTTCGACATGTTTGGGGCATTCATATTTTTTTGGAGTAGCGGTTGTTGTCCGGTAACAATTTCAAAAGAGCTTTTGTTTATACTAGAACTCTTTTGTGAATTGAAACACAGTTGAGCAACATGTAGAAGCTTCACCCAATTCTTTTGCGATCCAGTAACAAAATGACGGAGATATTCCTCTAGCATACCATTGAACTGCTCTGTCTGGCCATCAGATTGTGGATGAAAACTTGAACTATGGCTTAGTTTGGACCCGAGGCACTTAAAGAGCTGAGTTCAAAAGTTGCTAGTGAAGCGTGAATCGCGATCACTAACGATGTCTTTAGGCAGACCCCAATATTTGACAACATGAGAGAAGAAGAGTTGAGCTGTATCTTCTACTGATATATATTGTGGGGCTGCTATAAAGGTAGCATACTTGGAAAACCGATCTACTACAACTAAGATAGTTGTGAGATCTCCGACCTTGGGCAGCCCGCTGATGAATCCAGTGAAACGCTTTCCCAAGGTCTCTTTGGAACAGGCAATGACTCTAAAAGGCCCGCTTGTGTTAAGTGGTCTGACATGTCTTTCTAGCATACTAAGCAGGTCTTTAAATACTGAGCAACATCATCAGCCATTTGAGGCCAATAATAAGCACGACGCAATAACGCCATGGTGCATTCTTCACCTGGATGGCCCGCCCACAAAGCATCATGGAATTCCATCAGAAGAGTCCTTCGCATATCTCCTCATTTAGGAACATAAAGTCGGTTCCTATTTACCTTCAGGAACCCATCTTACATGTAGAACTGGCGAGTCTTGCCCTATCCTACTAAGTCGACCAAATACTGTGCAACAGGATCCTTTGGGAGTAGATCTTGTATCTGGTGTCTTATAGTGATGGCCACTTTGCTCCCCCTTAGGGTGGTGAGCAGGCACACCGATGCTAGGTCGGCCCTTCGACTGAGTGCATCAACAACTTGGTTGGTCTTCCCGCTTCGATACTCCAGGTTGAAGTGAAATTTCGCTAGGAGTTCCTGCCACCTGGCCTGTCGGCCATTCAGCTTTGGCTGGGTCATGAAATGGCTAACAACTGTGTTGTCTGTCTAGACCAGAATGGGGTTCCCAACAGATAGTGCCTCCAAAGGCGTAAGCAATAGACGCCAACCAATAATTATTTTTCGTGGGCGGCATAACACCATTCTGCATCCTTCAACTTCCAGCTCTCGTACGCCACTGGATGCCCCTCATGTAGCAAGACTTTGCCCAGAGCATAGTCGGAGGCATCCGTCTATACTTCAAATGGCTTGGCCAAATCAGGAAGGGCCAAAACAGGGCTACTAGACATAGCCACTTTCAATGCGTTGAAGGCCTCCGCTCACCTTGGACCCCAATCCCAAGGCGTGAGTTTCTTTAGGAGTTCAGTCAATGACAATGCAATGAGAGAGTAATCCTTCACAGGTCAAGGAACGGCCTCAAGGCGTGGATATCCTTAGGCTGCAGTCAATCTGTGTCAGCCTGAATCTTTTGTTGGTCCATATTTATCCATCCTTCGTCGATGACATGTCTGAGGAAGTCAATCTACTTTTGGGAAAATGCGCACTTGGACAGCTTCACATACAGTTTATGCTCCTGTAGTCGGTCTAGGACTTTCCGCAAATGCTCCAAGTGTTCCTCCAATATCTTGCTATATATCACAATGTCGTCCAAGTATACTAGTACGAACTCGTCAATGTACTATTAGAAGACTTAGTTCATCAATGTGGAAAATGTGGCTGGAGCATTAGTCAAGTCGAATGGCATGACTAACAAGTCGTACGACCCATATCTTGTCACACAGGTCATCTTGTGTTCATCTCCTTCAGCAATTCGGACTTGCCAGTAACCTGTCTTCAGGTCTATTTTGGTGAACACTGTGGCACCACCCAATTTATCGAATAAGTCTTCCATTAGCGGGATATGGTACTTATTCTTCACAGTGATTTTGTTTAGGGCCCGATAATCCACACAGAGTCATAGGGTGCCATCCCGTTTCTTTTGGAATCGCACAGGGGACCCATAAGGGAACTTGGAGGGCACAATGATCCCTGTGTCTAGCATTTCTGTCAACTGTCTCCGAAGCTCGGTGAGCTCAGGTTGTGACATTATGTTTGGCTCCCGGGCGAGTAGCTTCGCACCCGACACCAACTCAATCTCATGGTCCACAGTGTGCCTAGGCAGGAGCCGCTTTGGCATTTCTTGTGGCATGATGTATTCAAACTCCAGTAGCAGCTCCTTCACGGGTGAAGGAATGGGACTCGAAGAGCGTTCTATATCTTCAATACAGAGGGTAGCCAAGAATGTAGGTTCATGTCTTTTGACTCCCTTCTTCAACTACAAGGCCGAGATATTCTCAGCGGTCATCTTTATGGTTGTGCAGGGAATAATACAGGGCTTGGCCCCGTTTTCTCCTATCATCAGTAGCATGTTGGCATAAGGCACTGAAATGGTGTTGGTTTTGCCTCATGAATTCCAACCCAATTATCAGCTCGAAGTCATCTATGATCACCACGCGCAAGTTGACTTTTCCTTTATAAGGACCAAGCTTCACTGGCACTCCTTTGGCTATTCCACCTACCTACTGAGGCGGTGAGTTAATAGACTTAATACGACCTCTACCCTTCCCCATAACTATACCATGGCGTTCCACCTGAGTTGAGGCTAAGTAGTTGTGAGTAGTGCCCGTGTCTATCATCACCCGAATGGGCTTGCCATTAACTTTCATCTCGATGAACATCAAGGTCTTCCCTTGGTTAAGAGGAGGCCCCTCATCCACCTTCTTTTTCCCTTTCTTGGTCGTCGGGCATGGGTCCTTCTTCTTACGGATATCGGTACTTGTCCCCACTAAAATAGAGTGCATTGAAGGCACCTATTTGTTTGGTCTGGTTAACATCATCCGTGTCGTCATTCGTCCCATCATCAAAAGTTTGATGGGTGTTCATCTGTGCATGTGGGCATTCATTATTCCAATTTGTCCCGCCACAATGACGGCATCCTGAAGGGGGCTTCCTCCCCCGATCGTTGTTGCTAGATGCAACAGTATTGCTGCCTGAGGAAGGAGCCTTAGATTTGGTAGCACTCTGATCTCCTCCACCTCTACTAGGTCCACCATTGCCAGAATGGCCCCTTTTGTATCCCTCTCGGATAGGCGGTTGAGGCCTATCCTTTCGATCTTCCACTTGATAGTCCCCAAGGCATTTCGCTGCTTAGATCGCCTTGGGTAAAATGTCTACCCTTTGTCTTTGTAGTTTCATACAGGCATAAGGTTTCGAACCTTCCAGGAATGTGAAGAGTTTTTCTTTGTTCCCCATATCCCGTATGTTCAGCATGAGCGCGGAGAATTCTCGCACGTAATCCCGCACTGACTTGGTCTTGCGGAGCTCCCGTAGCTTTCTCCGTGCATTGTACTCAACATTTTTGGGGAAGAACTGTAGGTGTATGGATGCTTTCAATTCAGCCCATGTCTCGAGAGTATCTTCACCGGCCCTGATGGCTTCATATTTCACCTGCCACCATAGTTTAGCATCACCCTGAAGATACATGGTAGCAGTTGCTACCTTTTTCACTTCTTCTAACTCCCCCACGACATTAAAGTACTATTCGATGTCGAAGATGAAGTTCTCCACTTCTTTGGCATTCCTAGCCCCATTGTATGGTTTTGGCTCAAGAATCTTAAGCTTTTGTGGAACAGGGGCAAGGTTCACAACACCCCCGATTTGGTTTCCACCTCCTCAAAGTAGGCCTTGTAGTGCGGAATTGACAATATTGAGCTGGCCTGTCAAGTTGTCTATAGTTTGCTGCATGGCAGTCACCTTGTCTGCCTATTATGCCATGTAGGCTAAATCCTCGGCATACTCTTATTGGAGGCCTTCAAATTTACTAAAACCTTTGGTTGCCTCTGTGGCTTCCATTTTCCAGTCTCCTTCAGAGTCGCGACTGATGTTCCCAATGTCACCTTCAACCTGCTGCATCCTGCAGTCCAGGTCATCCAACCTTTGCACTAGGTTGGTTCTTAGATCAAGAACCGTATCCATGATGGGTCGTAATATGTCAACCGTCTCTTTGAGGGCCGCAATGCGGTCCCCATGATTTACCATGGTCAGAAATGATGGTAATGGAAATGTGTTCCCTCGTTCGATGTCGAGCCTAGGCTCTGATACCAACTATTACGCGATGCCTTCCTGAGATTCCTTGGAAGGGCGACGTAAGGCTAAGAAACTGATGTCCGTGTAGTTACAATCCGCCAACTGAGGTCCCCTTCGTACTCTAGACGGTATTGTAAGTGCCGTACAGGAAAACCAATGTTAAGAGCAATTGAGAGAATAGAAAAGAGAATTAAGAATGAAAGAAGTCTTGATTTCATTAATGAAAGCTATTACAGAAAAGCAACACGGTGTCGAGGGAGAGAGACACCAATACAGAGAATTGTTTACTTGCTAGAAAGTTTGATTGCTTGATCCCCCCTAATAGTGCTTAAAACAATAAACCAAAGTTACAGGACTTGACCTAACTAAGATAGAGAGACAAAATAGAAATACATGAAATAAAACTACTCTATATTTACAATGAAAAGGATTTAAATTCCTACAAAGTAGAAGTCGGTCCATTAGCAACAACCTTTTCTTTAGCATAAGAGTCTGTGCGCACGACACAGTTGGCATCTGCCTATGGCTGGGCACTGGCGAGGGCTATCAGTGGGGCGACATAGGTACATGCGCGCTTGTCACTTCGCGCAGCCAAGACCACGGGGCCGACCATGGCGCTAGGCATTGGGAAGCTTGCTAGGACGCCATGGGGTGCGTCCAAGGGGTCATATGGCATGGCTAAAAAGCCGCCCATGATGTATATTATCCATGTTCAAACTCAGTAAGGATCCACACATAGATTAAATTCAATTCTTACTAAGTGTATGGGCTAGCAACTTTATTCAGAAGCTTTGAAGAGTATTGACAAAGAGTATTTATGCAAGCAGATTGATTTTAATTTAAGCAAGTGATCACTTTCTTCTTAAAGAGTCTCTAATCTCATATTCAAACTAGGTTCATTAAGAGTTAAGGCATGGTGTTATATTCAAGCAAGGCAAATAACATCAGGAGGTTCATCTTAAGTCTATTGGACAATCACAGTTAACTTATTAAGGCTAGCAAGGTTTAGTTTCCCTTATGTGATAGTACAACATGAGAACATAGGCATGGGTATGAGAGATAAGCAGGAGTTTTGATTAAGAACAAGATAGAGTACAAAAAACCAAAGAGAAGATGTACAGAGACACACATGAGACATTCTTAAAGAGTGCAAGACTATAACAGGGTAGAGTATCAAATACCATGGGGATCAGACCAATAGACTAATTACATGAGTTCAGAATATTGGATTGTTTCACCTTAAGTAAGCATGCTTTTGTTATACCAGTTAAGTGTGAAGATTAGTCCTGATGAAGTTCAGTTTAGCATTCTAACACAATGGATGAAACTTAAACACCACATATACAATTTAATAGTGTTCCCAAGGCATAGCTTAAACTAAGTGAATAGAAATTGTGAGAATACACACAAGAACAAGTGCAAAAACTCTGTAGGACTTAATCCAGTTGATTCAGAACACATTTATACAATGAAATTTCAGATATGATCACACAATCATTGTAGCGACTCGACCGATCATTTTGAGCTCTAGCACGTTGTTCGGTGGTTTGAGGCCTTGAGTAGTTTCACTTCATGTTTTATGACTTGTACATGAGGTCGGAATTAAATTTCGGTAAATTCAAAGTTGTTTTGGAAGAAAAATCGTCAATTCAGAAGCTTTAAGTTGAAAGAGTTGACCAAGGTTTGACTTTTGAGTAAATGACCTTGGAATCGGGATTTGAAATTTCCAATAGGTTTGTACGATGATTTCAGACTTGGGCGTATGTTCGGGTTGAGTATCGGGTGGTCCGGGAGCATTTCAGCGCTTATTATGGAAAGTTGGCATTTTGAAAGTTTAAGAATTTTCTAAGTTTGATTTGAAGTGGATTTTGATGTTATCAATGTCCGTTTGGGGTTCCAAGCCTTGGAATAGGTTCATATCATGATTTGTGACTTGTGCAAAAAGTTTGGCATCATTCTAGGATATCTAAGTATGATTCAGACTCGTTCGTCGAAGTTTTAATGTTTGAAAGTTGAAAGACGGATTTTGATCGTCAATTCATGATTTTGATATTATTTGTGGTGTTTTGAGCCTTTGGATAAGTTTGAATAAGGTATTGGGACTTACTGGTGTGATCAGACGGGGTCTCGGGAGCCTCGGGTGAGTTCCGGGATGGTTTTAGATCATTTCTCTATGCTTTGCTACTGCTGTTGCTGGTTCTGGTGTTGTTCATCGCGAATGTGTAGGGATTATCGCATTCGCGAAGAAGGATTTTGGCTGCTGGGATTTTGTTGCTCCGCGTTCGCGACTGTTGTCATGCGTAAGCGAAGGTTTGGGGGGCAAGGCTCCACGTTCATGATTCAATGTTCGCGTTCGCGATAAAGAAGCTGGCCTGGTGGTTAACTTGGTCTTCGCATTTGCAGAAGGGCAGATGCGTTCGCGATGGGTAGGTTGGTAAAGATTCACGTTCGCATCCCCTTTCTTGCGTTCGCGTAGAAGAGTTTGGGAGAAGAAGCTGGTTGTTCTTCGCGAACGCGAGGGAATTTCCGCATTCGCGATGAAGGTCATCTGGGCAGTGTATAAGATTGCAAAAATGGGTTTTGGCTCATTTATCTTAAATCTTCCATTGGAGCCGAGCTTGGGGTGATTTTTGAAGGAGCTTTTTCGTCATCCATCACTAGGTAAGTGATTTCGTCATATTGTGAGTTAAATACATGAATTATACATGGATTTGAACATGGAAATTGGTGAAAATTGTGAGATTTTGAAGAAAACCTAGAATATGTTTTTGGATTTTGTCCATGAAATTGGACATGGAATTAGGAATAAATTATATATTTGATTTCCTAGTATTATGCGTAATGATTATCTTCAAGAATTTTTGGAATTCGGGCACGTGGGCCTGCAGGTGGACTTTTCGAGCGGAGTTGAGGATTGTTATAAATTGTTAAATTATAAGCATTGGAGTATATTTTGATTGATGTGCACGTTATTTGATTATTTTCGAATTGATGGGCACTGGTTTGAGGTGTTAGAGAGGCGTTGGAGCCTATTATGGAACTTCGGAGCGAGGTAAGTCTCCTGTCTAATTTTGTGAGGGGTAAACTACCCCCTAGGTGATGTATTTGAGATGTTCTACTTGTTGTGGGGGAGGGGGGGGGATACATACGCACGAGGTGATGAGAGTCCATACGTAGCTAATATCATGTTTATGTCCGGGTAGACTTAGGACTTTATCATGCAACATTTGTATTATCTGAATTCAGCTTGTTCGTTTAATTACCTAAGACTTATAAATGAAAGGTGATTAGAGATCATGTTAGATCGAATCTCATTACCTTGAATTGTTGGCAAGATACTTGAAAATTGGTAAAAAGTCATGATTACTTTACGTTCCCGTTTATATATAGCAACCACGTACCCCGTAGTTCGATAAGTTTCTTCTCTTCTTGGGGATCGGGCCGAACGCCTCGGCAATATATGTATATATGAGATGTGTCACGCCCCAAACTCGAGAAACGTGACCGGCGCTCAACTGGGTGAACCCGGCCGAGCAAGCATGCTAGATACATTCTACCCAGTTCAGCCATGATCAAGACGATGTGATTTCATTAATTAAACAGTAGGAAGCTCATCCATACTATCCTAAATCGTTTCATTAGTCATTGCGCCTTTAAGTCTCAAAATACACATTTCTTATAGTTCGAGTGGAACAAGTGATCAAACACAACATAACTTGTTTAGCATTCCCAACACCCATATACAACCCACATAGTGTCTACGGAGCCTCTAAAGATACCAAAAGAGAGTAAAGATGGTGCCGACAACAAGACCCCGGCTATACCTCAAAGTGTGACCGCAATATAAACAAAAAGGTACAATACTTGACCCCGGAATGAAATGGGGCTCACCGAGTCCGCTGAGAAGAGGATGCCGCACTATCTGTGATCAACACTGTTTGCTATGTAATCACCTGCATCCATTTAAAGATGCAGTGCCCCCGACAAAAGGGATGTTAGTACCGTCGAATAGCACTAGTATGTAAAGCTAAACACCAACTAAATAGAGTGAATAATAATACAAGAGGAGCAGTCAAGAATTCAATTAGGGCTTCAAATAATATTAAAACAACAAGTTAAGGATCATTTACGTTTTCAAGTCAATTTCCATATTATTAGGTTTGGTGATCTTTAGTACCAATATTCTACAATTCATAATACCTCTGTATTCGTACACGGAGTCCGATCTCGACCCGATCGGCTAGGTCATCTCATTTGAGACATTTCCATAATTTCATTATAATTTCCAGCACAGTACCACCATGTGTGCGGCATGGCGCCCGATCATGGCCTGATCAGCTAGGCCATCTCATTTGAGACATAAAACATTTTCACAATTTCATCCACAATACCACTGTGTTCTTACACGGAGTCCGATCTCAGCCTGATCGGCTAGATCATCTCATTTGAGACATCACCTTTTTCAGTCAATCATCTCACATCGTACTTCTTTCACATCTTTTCAATTCATTGGCACTAATGGCCACAATTATAATGTCATTCCTGGCACTTGGCCGTATCTCATAGTTCCAGTTCCCCTTTTCCACATTCAAATATTATTAACATTATCAACAATAATAAGGCTTCCCATTCAAGACACTAAATTCACATATAAGTGATTTGGGAATCTTAGGCACATAGAGGCTTTTCATACAATTTGGCATAACAACCTTTATTTCGATCTTGACATGATGTCCCAACATTTCTAACACATATTCCACATTTTAGAATACATCCTCAAATAACAAGATAACATGATAAAGCATTTAGAATAAATATTGAATTTACATCCTTCAACACAAACACTTTAGAAATCGCCAATTCTATAATGTTCAAGGGCTTACTTCAATTACATGAACACTGTGGGATTCGATTCTAAGAAGAAGGGGGTTTAGCCAACATTCCTCAATTGAGCTTCTCAAACTCAAAAATGATCCGGAATTCTTAACAACTTCAATCTATTTTAGAAATATAATAAGTTGGACCAAAATTAGGAAGATGGTCACGATTCTAGCTCATTTGAGCATATTATCAAACACTAGGTGTGCATTAATGTTTTAAGGCCCTTTTTGTGGAAGATTCCATCATTACCCAACCTGTTCTCTATCATTTTTAGCTCACAATCTTCCCACATACTACAAGGATACATGCTTACAAGGTAAGCACTCCCATCCCCATGAATTGCCTTACTAATGGCCCATTCTAGTTACATTTTGAAATTAAGAGTTTGGGTGATAGAATCTTACCTCTTAGGAAGAAGAACTAGGTGCCTCTCTTGATAATCTTCAAGATTTACGTGAGAATTGAAGAGCAATGTAGTGAAGATCACTTCTCCCTCTAGGACCCTCTCTCTCACTCTAAAAATATCAGAAAATATGATCAAAATGGTCTATGGGATGTGTTTAAACGGAATAGGGTCGGGTTTAAAAACCCTAACCGCGAAATGATCGTGAAAATGGATGCCAAAGCTGGAATGTAACTGATCTGGTCTGCGGTCACTATGCGGCCCACAGACCTGTTCTGCGGTCGCATAATGCACCGCATAACGGTTCTGTTATCGCATAGTGCACCGCAGAACCTCCCTCCGAAAAATCCCAAGGCGGGATATGCGAGAAGAATGCGGCCCGCAAAACGGTTATGCGGTCGCATAATGGCCGCGAAATTGGGCATCAGAAATGCCCCAGAAATCTGCCCCACTCTGCGACCAGTCTGCGGTTGGCAGAGTGGTTCTTCGGCCGCAGAATGAGCCGCATAAATGAGTACTTCTGCCCAACATTTTGCTTCAACTCCCCAGCACACTGTTCAATCGAAAAAGTCCGAACCGTGGCTCGCAAGCTCGTCGCGAAGGATTTCTACTACTATAACCTCTACGCCTACTTTGGCATCACGAAATCTGGATTTTTAGGAAAAACTTTACGAGGCCTTACATCCTCCCCCACTTAAGAATCACTCGTCCTCGATTGAGGATCAGGGTCCATTATTAGTACCTTGTACAACTCAGATTTCTCATACCCCACACCAGCAGTCCCAAATTTGACTAACTCCTCAAATTTCCAAATATTTTGCGAGAGTTTCCTTTGTAACTAGGCCTATCCACCTATCAGAGAGCCCTAGAAACACATCTTACAAACATATACAAAATTCAACGACATAACAAACTCATAACAGTACCAACCATGGCCTCATAAGCAACACATAGTCAAAAGGAACACCTTTACATTAATTGAACAAGTGATACAAAATTCATAGGCAACAAGTTCATAAAAAGAAAGGGTTTCACAGCTATTCAAACAAGTAAGGATACTTCTTCTTCTTTTGTTCCTCAGCCTCCCACGTGGCCTCTTCAACCTGCTGGTTTCGCCATAACACTTTCACAGAGGCAATTTCATTATTCCTCAACTTTCGGACTTGTCTATCAAGAATGGCAACCGAAATTCCTTCATATGACAATTTTTCATTAACCTCAATGGTCTCAACCGGCACAATAGCTGACGGATCTCCAACTACCTTCTTTAACACGGACACATGGAATACCGGGTGCACTAATGACATATCGGGTGGTGGCTCAAGCTTGTATGCCACCTCACCGATCTTCTTAATGATTCTGTACGGCCCGACATACCTCAGACTCAATTTCCCTTTCTTACCAAATCGCACTACACCTTTCATGGGGGAAATTTTCAGGAATACCCAATCATCTTATTTGAACTCCAAGTCTCTGTGACGAACATCCGAATAAGATTTTTGACGACTCTGAGCAGTTTTCAACCGCTCCTTTATGATCTTAACTTTTTATATAGCCTGATGTACAAGGTCTGGCCCTATCAACCCTGCTTCCCCAATCTCGAACCACCGTATGGGAGATCTACATCTCCTACCATATAATGCCTCGAATGGCGCCAACTGAATACTAGCATGAAAGTTGTTGTTATAAACACACTCTATGAATGGAAAATGATCATCCGAGCTACCCTTGAAATCAAGAACACAAGCACGCAACATGTCCTCAAGCGTCTGAATAGTCCTCTCTGCTTGCCCGTCGGTCTGTGGATGGAAGGCTGTACTAAGATTTACCTGAGAACCCAAACCTTGCTGAAATTTCTTCCAAACATTGGCCGTTAACTGAGCCCCTCGATCGGAAATGATAGAAACTGGAGTGCCATGTAGCCTGACTATTTCCTTAATATACAACTGAGCATACTGTTCCACTGTGTCGGTAGATTTAACTAGCATGAAATGATCTGATTTCGTGAGTCGGTCCACCATCACACAAATTGAGTCAAACTTGCGTGGAGTGCAAGGTAATCCTACCACAAAGTCCATATTAATCATTTCCCACTTCCACATTGGAATTTCTATGTTTTGTGCCAACCCACCAGGCCGTTGGTGTTTGGCCTTTACTTGTTGATAGTTCGTACACCTTGCCACAAACTCCGCCACATTCCTCTTCATGTCATTTCACCAATAGACTTCCTTGAGATCGTGGTACATCTTTGTAGAACCTGGGTGCGCGAAATACCTAGAAGCGTGAGCCTCGGTCATGATTCTTTCCCGGAGACTATCTACATTCAGAACACATAGTCGTCCTTGGTACCTTAGTGTACCATCATTCATTCCAAGAGCAAAAGCCGTAGTCTTATGTTTATGAATCCCCTCCTTCATCTGTACCAACAATGGATCGTTGTATTGCTTCTCTTTGACTTCCACAACAAGCGATGATTCGGCCCTATTTTGCACAGTTACCCCTCCTTCATTAGAGTCCGTAAGACGAACTCCCAAACTAGCCAATCGATGGACTTCCTTGGCCAATGGCCTTTGATATACCTCCAAGTGTGCCAAACTACCCATAGATTTCCGGCTAAGAGCATCCGCCATAACATTGGATTTCCCCGGGTGATATAGATTATCGATGTCATAATCCTTGAGTAACTCAAGCCAGCTTCTTTGCCTCAGATTCAGCTCCTTTTGTTTGAAAATATACCGAAGACTCTAGTGGTCCGTGAATACATCCACACGGACCCCATACAAATAGTGACGCCAAATGTTCAATGCAAAAACCACCGCCGTAAGTTCTAAGTCATGATTTGGATAATTGTTTTCATGATTTTTGAGTTGCCTAGAAGCATAGGCTATAACCTTTCCATGTTGAATTAACATAAACCCAAGCCTAATTCTTAAAGCATCACAATATACCACGAATTCATCCGTACCCTATGGCAGGGTCAACACTGGCGGTGTAGTCAATCTTGATTTCAACTCGTGGAAGCTCCTTTCACAAGCATTGGACCATTGGAACTTAACTGCTTTCTGAGTCAATTTAGTTAATGGAGAGGCAAGAGTAGAGAACCCCTCCACAAACTTCCTGTAATACCTTGCTAAACCCAAGAAACTACGAATCTCGGTGGGCGTTATAGGTCTAGGCCAATTCTTTACTGCTGAAATCTTTTGAGGATCAACCTTGATTCCTTCTATAGAGACAACATAATCCAAGAATGTGGCAGATTCGAGCCAAAATTCACACTTTGAAAACTTTGCATACAATTGGTGCTGATGAAGAGTCTGCAACACTACCCTGAGATGATCGGCATGGTCCTCCCGACCTCATGAATACACAAGAATATCGTAAATGAACACTATCACAAAGGAGTTGAGGAAAGGCTTGAAAACCCGATTCATAAGATCCATGAAAGCCGCTGGGGCATTTGTTAGCCCAAAAGACATTACCAAAAATTCAAAGTGCCCATACCGGGTTCTGAAAGTTTTTTTTCGGAATATCCTTCTCCCTGATCTTCAATTGGTGATACCCGGATCGTAAATCTATTTTGGAGAAGTATATAGCACCTTGTAACTGATCAAACAAATCATCTATTCTTGGTAACAGGTACTTGTTTTTGATTATGACCTTGTTGAGCTGCCGGTAGTCAATACATATCCTCAGCGATCCATCTTTCTACCTTACAAAGAGAACAGTGCGCCCCATGGTGACACGCTCGGTCGGATGAAACTCTTTTCTAACAAATCCTTCAATTGCTCCTTTAGCTCCATCAATTCTGCTGGTGCCATCCTGTATGGCATAATAGATATAGGATGCGTCCTTGGCATCACATCAACCCCAAAATCAATCTCCCTATCTAGCGGAATCCCAGGGAGTTCACTAAGAAAGACCCCTGGAAGTTCTTTCACAACTGGCACAGATTCAAGTATAGGTGCCTCAGCAGTGGTGTACGCAACTCAGACCAAATGATAGATACACCCCTTGCTAATCATCTTCGTGGCCTTAAGGTAAGAAATAAAGCTACCCTTCGGCATCATACTGTCCCCCTTCAACTCAACAACTGGCTCATTAGGAAATTCAAACCTCACAGTTCTAGTTCGGTAGTCGAGCTTAGCAAAACATGAATAAAGCCAATCCATTCCCATAATTACATCAAAATCAACTATCCCCAATTCAATGAGATCGGCCACGGTGTCCCAACCACGCACCGTGACAACATAATCCCTATAAACCTGTGCTGCCATAATAGACTCGCCAACCGGAGTAGATACAGAGAACAGCTCAAGAAGCTGTTCCGGTTCTATCCCAAATTCCATAGCAACATAAGGGGTAACATAGGACAAGGTGAACCGGGATCAATAAGAGCATATACATCATGAGTTTGGACAGTCAATATACCTGTGACGACATCTAGAGAAGCCTCTGCACTCTGGCGACCACTCATAGCATAGAATCGGCTGGGTCCTCCTGAATTCTGTGCACCACCCCTAGCCGCACCACGCCCTGCTGGTACTGGAGTGCCTCGTGCTGGAGGGGGTACTGAAGATGTAGCAGATGCAGAACTGGATGGCTGTGCTGTGCTCCTGCCCGCACCCTGGCAAGATGAACGACACTCTATCTGAATATGACCCCTCAATCCGCACCCGTAACATATAGGTAAGTCCATGTAGCAGATCCTCGAGTGCATCTTCCCACACCTGGGGCATGGGGGCCTCCACTACTGCGGGAATCTCCCTCCTTATCGGCCCTGATGGTGGGGTCCCCTATTGCCTTGATTGGGCCTAAAGTGACTCCCTGCTGCTGACTGTGCCTCGCTGGCAGTGCACTGGCTGAAGACTGAGCATGAGACTAGGTTGGCCCTGATGACCCTCCCTTGAAAGCTGATCTTCCCCCACCAAATGACTCCCCAAAGTTTCCCGCGGACCGGACCTTGCTGAAACCCTCTCGCTCCCTTATGTTCTTGAACTTATGGTCCTCTGTAGCTTGAGCAAATGCTACCATCTTCCTATAGTTCATGTCTGAATTCAAGGTGGTTGTAGTGGCCTCATTGATAACCAAGGGGCTAAGGCCCTGCATAAACCGGAGCACTCTAGCCTTTATAGTAGGCAATATGTGAATAGCATATTTTGACAGGCGCGCGAACTCCATGTGATACTCCCACACACTCCTACTCCCTTTATTAAGATCCTCAAACTCTGCGGAAAGGGTTGCCCTAGTCTCGGCAGGCAAGAAATGGTCTATGCAGGCATTAGCAAACTCACTCCATCTCTATGGAGGGCTCCCTCCTCCCGAGAGTCTTCCCACAGCTCAGCCAAGAATATGCCACCCCTTTCACGCGGTAGGCGGCCAATTCCACTCCCTCCATCTCAGTAGCGTGCATAACCCGGAGAGTCTTATGAATCTCATCAATGAAGTCCTATTTATCCTCCTCGGGATTAGCACCCGTGAACACCGGAGGATCCAACTGAAGAAACCTGTTCACCTTAGAACCACTAGAATCCCCTTGTTGGCTAGACGAAGTGGGTGCAACATTTGATCTATAGGCTTGAGAAGCCACTATCTGTGTTAGCATATGAATAGTTCCCCTAAGATCCCCATCAGAAATACCAGAACCGGAAGCTGGGGCTGAAGGTGGAATTGGAATATCGGTTGGAGGAACCACTGTACCCTCAGTAGGTGCAGGAACTGGTGTGGCCTGAACAGGTGTAGTGGAATCAGGTAGTGTAGCAGTCGGGGCATTATCCTCACCCCTAGGGTATTCACCCGCCTCACCAAGTAAAGGGTCAACTGCCACTCCCAAGGCGGTATTGGCTCCTTGGCCAGTTCTTGCTCTCTTCTTAGATGCCATATACTGAAAGTTAAAGGAATGCACGAGTTAGAAGAGGAACAGTTGCACAATTAGTTTCATCGCATGATCCAGAATATCAAAGAAGGGTATTATTCCTAAATGCCCAAGTAGCCTCCAACTTATAGATGTGCTCGACAACACACCGATAAGAAGGACTCTACTAGACACGGCTTCGAGACTTCCTAGGATACTTTAAAACCTTAGGCTCTGATACCAAGTTTGTCACGCCCAACCTCGGGAAGTGCGACTGGCGCTCAACCAGGTGAACTCGACTGAGAAAGCCTGCTTGATACTTTCTACCCAATTCACCCAGATCAAGACAAGACGTGATTTCATTAATTAAACAGTAGGAAGCTCTTTCATACTATCCTAAATCGTTTCATTAGTCATTGCGCCTTTAAGTCTCAAAATGCACATTTTTTATAGTTCGAGTGGAACAAGTGATCAAACACAACATAACTTGTTTAGCATTCCCAACACCCATATACAACCCACATAGTATCTACAGAGCCTCTAAAGATACCAAAAGAGAGTAAAGATGGTGCCGGCAACAAGGCCCCGGCTATACCTCAAAGTGTGACCAAAATATAAACAAAAGGTACAATACTTGATCCCGGAATGAAATGGGGCTCACCGAGTCCGCTAAGAAGAGGATGCCGCACTATCTGTGATCAACATTGTCTGCTATGTAACCACCTGCATCCATTTAAAAATGCAGTGCCTCCGGCAAAAGGGACGTTAGTACCGTCGAATAGCACTAGTATGTAAATCTAAACACCAACTAAATAGAGTGAATAATAATACAAGAGGAGCAGTCAAGAATCTAATAAGGGCTTCAAATAATATTAAAACAACAAGTTAAGGATCATATACGTTTTCAAGTCAATTTCCATATTATTAGGTTGGGTGATCTTTAGTACCGATATTCCATAATTTACAATACCTCCGTATTCGTACACGGAGTCCGATCTCGACCCGATCGGCTAGGTCGTCTTATTTGAGACATTTACACAATTTTATTATAATTTCCAGCACAGTACCACCATGTGTGCGGCATGGCGTCCGATCACGGCCCGATCGGCTAGGCCATCTCATTTGAGACATCAACCATTTTCACAATTTTATCCACAATACCACCGTGTTCTTACACGGAGTCTGATCTCGACCCGATCGGCTAGGCCATCTCATTTGAGACATTACCTTTTTTAGTCAATCATCTCACATCGTACTTCTTTCACATCTTTTCAATTCATTGGCACTAATAGCCACAATTATAATGTCATTCCTGGCACTTGGCCATATCTCATAGTTCCAGTTCCCTTTTTCCATATTCAAATATTATTAACATTATCAACAACAATAAGGCTTCCCATTCAAGACACTAAATTCACATATAAGCGATTTGGAAATCTTAGGCACATATAGGCTTTTCATACATTTTAGCATAACAACCTTTATTTCGATCTTGACATGAAGTCCCAACATTTCTAACACATATTTCACATTTTTGAACACATCCTCAAATAACAAGATAACATGATAAAACATTTAGAATAATACTAAACTTACATCCTTCAACACAAACACATTAAAAATCACTAATTCTATAATGATCAAGGGCTTACTTCAATTACATGAACACTTTGAGATTCGATTTTAAGAAGAAGGGGGTTTAGCCAACATACCTCAATTGAGCTTCTCAAATTCAAAAATGATCCGGAATTCTTAGCAACTTCAATCTATTTTAGAAATATAACAAGTTGGACCAAAATTAGGAAGATGGTCATGATTCTAGCTCATTTGAGCATATTATCAAACACTAGGCGTGCATCAATATTTTATGGCCCTTTTTGTGGAAGATTCCATTATTCCCCAACCCATTCTATATCACTTTTAGCTCACAATCTTCCCACATACTACAAGGATACATACATACAAGGTAAGCACTCCCATCCCCATAAATTGCCTTACTAATGGCCCATTCTAGTTACATTTTGAAATTAAGAGTTTGGGTGATAGAATCTTACCTCTTAGTAAGAAGACCTAGGTGCCTCTCTTGATAATCTTCAATATTTAAGTGAGAATTGAAGAGCAATGTGGTGAAGATCACTTCTCCCTCTAGGACCCTCTCTCTCACTCTAAAAATATCAGAAAATATGATTAAAATAGTCTATGGGATATGTTTTAACGGAATAGGGTCGGGTTTAAAAACCCCAAAAATAAAGCTCCGAAACAGGTTCTGCAGAGGCATATACGACCGCATAGTGGTTATGCGATCCGCGAAATTGGGCATCAAAAATGCCCCAGAAATCTGCCCCAGTCTGCGGTCCGCAGTGTGGTTCTGCGACCACAGAATGGGCCGCATAAATGCGTACTCTGCCCAACGTTTTCCTTCAACTCCCCAGCAAACTGTTCAATCCAAAAAATCCAAACCGCGGCTCGCAAGCTCATCGCGAAGAATTGCTACTACTATAACCTCTACGCCTACTTTGGCATCACGGAATCCGGATTTTTAGGAAAAGTTTTACCGGGCCTTACAAGATGCATCCATGGATCGGGCCGTATGACCTTGGCAATGTATGTACACGACTATATGGATCGGGCCGAACGACCTCGGCATAATTCGTGCGTAAAATCGCTAGGAGTCCGAATACCCAAGAGATTACCCTCTTGGTTGGGGACTTGAAAATTACATGATATTCCCTTGTGATCGGAGATCAGATATTTATTTGATGAGTCTTATTTGTTGAGATGACATGTGCTACATGGAAATTTTAAATTGATATTTTGTTAAAGGCTCATATTGGCTACTGTTTCTTATTCTATTGATCCTGTTGGATTTCATGCCTGCTTATGGTTCTTGCATCTTATTTATTGGACCACTAGTAAGTGTCGATGTCAACCCCTCGTCACTACTTTTTCGGGGTTAGGCTAGATACTTACTGGGTACACGTTGATTTACGTACTCATGCTACACTTAACACTTCTGCACTAAATGTGCAGGATCTGACAGGTTCCTTTGATGGTCATCTTGGCGCGTAGGTGCAGTTGCTGAGTGGACTTTATTGTGAGCTGTATTCTATGCTATGCATCGCAGCCCTCAGAGTCTCCATATTATTTATTTACTTTATCCTGTCTATTTTATATTCTAGACAGATATTGTATTATTATTGTACTCCTTAGTAAATATTCATGCACTTGTGACACCGATTTTGGGATACTCTAGTGGTTATTTATGGTTCGTCTTGATATTGTCATCTTTTATTTTATATCTTACTAATATTTTAAGTATTCATGATTTTTAAAAGCATTGAATTCTTTACTTAATAATACTTATGATTTCAAAAAAATAATAAAATGAATAATTGAATTAATAGCTTATTGTTGGCTTGCCTAACAGTGACAATGGGCGCCATTACAACCTATATTGGGAATTGGGTCGTGACAGCTTGGTATCAGAGCTTTAGATTTGCTTGTGTCTCACGAGTCATGAGCGAGTATTGTTGAGTCTTGCAGATCTGTACAAAGACATATGTACTTATCTTCGAGAGGCTACAAGGCTGTTAGGAGCACTTCCCTTCTTGATTCCTCGTCATGCGATTTGATCCCATTGAAGCTTATGCCTTCATTTCCTTCCTTCTTATTCTTATGCCATGTTGAGCTCTTGTTACCAATTGGGCATCGAGGACTTGCAGTGGTACTACAGATGTGGTGCAGGATGTTTCTCTCTACGTATTCGAGCGGGCTATTATCATCATCTTGTGGAAGGGTGCTCTGTCGTTTCAGCCCAGTGCTAGTGTTGCCTATGGTTTTGAGTCTATGCATAGTGTATTATGATGTCCATGAGTTGTTATCGTGCAGTGTTGGTGTAAATAGTTGGGTATTTATTCATGTGTTACAGCAGTGAATGACTCTAAAAGAGGATTTCTCGGTTCATGGTTTAGAGGTTCGACATTTAATTCTAGTGGAGGAAAATGAATTGGACTATGGATGATAAGGCCTTAGTTAACGGAGTAGCGAGACTTGATATTTTCGAACGTGGTGGAATTTTCATTGGGGTGTGGTGTCGCCGTCCTTGTTGGAACGCATTAATGCTCATCGATGTTATGGTCTCCTTTGATTTTTCTTCGGGACAGAATGTTGTGGAATGGTGCCTAAGCAGTGGTTATTTGGGGTGGCGGTGTATGGCGGCTTCAGAGTCAAATTGGTGTTTCTAATATTGATGGCTTGAGGGAGATGATCTTTATGGAGGCTTGGAATTGGTAGCAATTTATTAGTTCGGGTGCTACAGAGATGGATTATGATTGGAGGCAGTATTTGGGCAGCGAAGGATAAGGAATGACATGGTGGGAGGTGTTCCATAGAGGTTGAGAAGTTCGCTTTGGAAGATGGTTAACTCAGAGTGGGAATGTTAGCGTATCATATGGATTTCGTGGTAGGATGGCCACATGCTTCCAAAAAGCTTGGCATAATTATGGTCATGGTGAACAAGGGACTAAGTCTGTATATTTCGTTCGATATGGAAGCTTTGTGCTTCGAAAGTTTGAATATGACGGAAAGAGTTTGCTTGGGATATAATATGACTTTGAGTTTTGGATGCATCACTGGACCTTCATGTGATGTTGATAGGAATGAGCGGGCGCTTTCGACTGGTGGGCGGGCGTGGGCTCTTGAGGATTAACTGATTTTGTGATGGCTGTAATCAGGGAAATATCGTTGGAAGATATCGATATGGGGTTACATAGGTGGTCTATCTCTTGTGAGGTTTTTGGAGTTGCATGATTCTTAGTAAAGGTCCTCTGAAGAACTTTATTTTCTGTCCAACATGAAGTATGTACTACAATGTGAGCTGGGATCGATTGAATAAGATGGTGTAGCAGTCAGGAGGTCGAGTGTGCATTTGGATATGATAATTCGAGTTATTTTATGCAAGTTTAACAAGAGATTGCAAGGAATTTGGCGGAGCGACGGTGCAAAATCATGGTAACCGAGGAGGAGGAGTCATTGTGAATTATGGATTTATGTAATTGTGGCTTGAAGCTAAGTGAGGGAGCCCTCCATCTACAATTGGGTCACGCGGTTCTGTGCCTTGGCAATATCAGGTTATCGGTATATTGGTAGATTAGTTATGACTAAGGAAAGAAAACATCAAGGGTAATTCGGGCAAAGGACTTGATGAATGTGCGCTATATTTCGTCTTATTGATTCATATGCAGATTTTTGGATGACTCAGAGTTTATGCTTCTTGTGGCTGTGATGTACAAGGAAAAGAATTCATCTGGTTGCTTCTCCAGGAATGTTCATGTGCTAGCAGAGCACTAGAGTTTGGTTATATTCAGGACCAGGTCAGAGTGTGTAACTCTCAACAATGGTTCTAGTAGGTTCAAGAATTAAAGTGCTGTGTCTAAGGATTTGGGGTTCGTTATGTGGCTGAGGATTGGGTTTTGCAGCAGAATGTGAAGAATACTTGGGGAATTTCTATGTTCTCACCGGGTCTATAGTGCAGCATTAGAGAAATGGGAGAAACAACTGCAAATTTGCAGAAGGTCTTCCAGAATGGGTGTATCAGTTGATGATACTATTGAGTGCATGCGGAGGGTATGAGATGGCTTATGGGTATCGAGACGATGTTGTCTCGTGATTTGAGTCACTCAGAATGAGTGTTGTTTGAGGTCCGTTAAGTGTTCGAATAGGACTATTATTCCAAAGTCAAGTCAAGAGTAAATTGAAAGAAGTTGAGTTAGTTAATAATGGTTTGAATTAGCATGGTTGTGGGAATGACCGGTTCCTTCGGTGTGTTAAGCTATACAAGTGATTCGTGGCTGAACGTGCGGGATTGACAACCACCGTAATTTGATTTATTTGGAGGTATTTGATTCATAGCCTTGTTATGTTTAAATGGATCCCGGAAGAGTTATGACGATTAGACTACGATTTGAGGTTTACATTTTCTACAGTTATGGGAATTCGGTTACGTGCTGCAATTGTTCTTCTGAAATAAGTTGAGTGAAAGGGGTTCTATCCAATAAAGTATTTATTCTATTGGTGGTTCAAGAGTTATGATGGATATCTTGTACTCTTGTGTGGCGGCATGATAGGTGCAGCGAGCGGTATAGAAATTGGAAGTTGAGGATCAAGGTTGCGGTTCGATATTGATAAGAATGTCACGAGCTTGGAGAAGCACGTGAGGATTTCAAAAGTTCAGAGTAAGCCTGAGGATGGTCTGTTTTGTGGTAGGAGTGTTGGGTATTGGAATGCGGATTCTTGGCTAGTACTATAGAAATATCATGGTCAATAGCCATTGATGTTCTGATTTATCTACCCGGTGCAGAAGGTTGTGGGAGTACATCCCACGGGAAGATCGTATGAGTGTGACGTGTTAGTCATTTGATTGTTAGAGATTGAGATCAGGTATGGAGATTTTGGTACTGTCGCTAGTGGGAGAAGTTATGACTGGGAGGCGCTCTGTTCCTTTGGTTGCGGACTGTGGGAATTGTTCCCAATTTGACGATTGATTGTGTGTGTCATGAATAAGGTCATTGTGGATCCTTGAAAGGTTATTGTCCTAGTATGGGATGATCGGAATCGTCTTGAGGTCCGTTGGTAGATCTAATGTGAATGCATGCTCTACATCAAGTCGGATATGTTCATTCAACATATCATTGCTTATAGATGATTCTTCGGGCGTAGTGGATAATATTCCTAGCGTCATCTATTTCAGGTGCTACTCTTTTTTATGCTATATGTGTTGTGAGGGACTTGATTATTCGCGCGTGTGTGGTGATCCGGCGTAGCGTGTGGTATTATATGAGCGAGATGGCTTTCAAGATGTCGGTTGTTTGGTGCACCTTAGTCGAGCTTGGCTTTTGTAGGGCATGGCGCTATCCGTCTCCCCAGGGTTGTGTTTATGCACTTGGCATGCTTGTGGCTGATATTCGGGCATTTCGTAGGTAGGAGCAGTTTGGCTCGGTAGGTACTTCCTTATTGATGGTTATGTATGGATCGGGTGGCACGCCGCCACAAGTATCATATTTGGATCGGGTTGCACGCCGTAACAGTATCATGTGTGGATCAGGTTGCACGCTGCAACAGTGAGATGTTGAGTATGGTTCCTTATGCTTATTTTGTGTGCCTTGTTTCTCATATCTGAGATAGGTTCATAGCATCCGTTTGGCCGAATTATACATTACGCGGGCTGAATAGTTCTTTGCCAGAGTTCTTATGGGTGATATTCGAGTTGTAGCTTATTGGCGCATTGATGGCGTCACATGAGATTTTATACGGTGTTTGAGGTGGCTTATTGCCCGAGTAGCTTGTACTTGGTGAGACGAGGTTATTGGATCTGAGATCAGTGCGATCGGATTTATGTAAGGCATACTGAAGAGAACATTTGACCGTTTAGTTCAGAATGAGGCAGTGGTTATTGTCAAGAGGAGAGATTCCATGATTTATTGATTTGGCAGGCGATTATGAGCTTTTACAGGTCGCTTTCATTATTGCGGTATCACGAGGGTTAGATCAGGGCTTTTGCATGTTAAGGGATATACTACGTGTAACAGGTCAGTGAATTTGCAGCTTCTATGGTTGGAGGATGTTATTATAGGCATACGAATTATGCGGTGTATGGTGTGGTTTTAGCATAGGTGCATGATCATATTTGGTATAGTTGGTTGAGATTGATACGGTGTTCGTATGTTAGAATCAGGTCTCATAGAGAATTCCGGATGTTGGAATTTGGCTCGTTGTGGGCTAAGGTAGGAGGAAAGATCTTTGGTCGGGCTCGAGCAAGTGTGCCCACATGGGTTATGGTGGCACGGGTAAGTGCACGAGGTGTTAAACAATAATTTTGGGCAACTCTGGAGTAGTTCTTGGCACATTCGAGGACTAACATATGTTTAAGTGAGGGAGAATGTAACGACCCAACCGGTCGTTTTGAGATCTAGCGCGTAGTTCGACAATTTGAGGCCTTGAGTAGCTTCACTTTCATGTTTTATGACTTGCACGTGTGGTCGGAATTAATTTTTTGGAAGTTCGGAGTTGATTCGGAAGGAAATTCTCAATTCGGAAGCTTTAAGTTGGAAGAGTTGACCAAGGTCTGACTTTTGATTAAACAACCTCGGAATCGGAATCTGAAGGTTCCAATAGGTTCGTACGATGAATTTGGACTTGGGCGTATGTTCGGGTTGAGTATCAGGTGATTCGGGAGAATTTCAGTGCTTATTATGGAAAGTTGGCATTTTGAAAGTTTAAGAATTTCCTAAGTTTGATTTGAAGTGAACTTTGGTGTTATCGATGTCCGTTTGGGGTTTCGAGCCTTAGAATAGGTTCGTATCGTGATTTTGTGACTTGTGCATAAAGTTTGGTGTCATTCTGAGATGTTTAACAGTGATTCGGAAGCGTTCGTCGAAGTTTCAATGTTTGAAAGTTGAAAGAAGGATTTTGATCGCCGATTCATGATTTTGATGTTATTTGTGGCATTTTAAGCCTTTGGATAAGTTTGGATAAGGTATTGGGACTTATTGTTGTAATCGGACGGGGTCCCGGGAGCCCCGGGTGAGTTCCGGTGTGGTTTCAGATTATTTCTCCATGCTTTGTTGCTATTGTTGCTAGTTCTGTTGTTGTTCATCGCGAATGCGTAGGGGTTATCGCATTCGCGAAGAAGGATTTTGGCTGCTGGGATTTTTGTGCTCCACGTTCGCAAAGGTTTGTTGGGCAAGTCTCCGCATTCGCGATGAAGAAGCTGGCATGTTGGCTGACTTGGTTTTTTCATTCGCGGAAGGTAAGACGCATTCACGATGGGCAGGTTGGTAAAGCTTCGCATTCGCGTGCCCTTTCTCGCGTTCGCGTAGAGGAGTTTGGGAGCAGAAACTGGTTGTTTTTCGCGAACGCGAGGGAATTTTCGCGTTCGCGATGAAGGTCATCTGGGCAGTGTATAAGATTGCAAAAATAGGTTTTGGCTCATTTTATCTCAAATCTTCTATGGGAGCCGAGCTTGGGGTGTTTTTGAAGGAGCTTTTTCATCATCCATCACTAGGTAAGTGATTTCTTCACATTTTGAGTTAAATACATGAATTATACATGGATTTGAACATGGAAATTGGTGGAAATTGTGAGATTTTGAAGAAAACCTAGAATTTATATTTTTGGATTTTTGACCACGAAATTGGACATGGAATTAGGAGTAAATTATATATTTGAGTTCGTGGTATTATGGGTAATGATTATCTTCAAGAATTTTCGGAATCCGAGCACGTTGACCCGCATGTTGACTTTGTTGACTTTTCGAGCGGAATGGAGGATTGCTATAGATTGTTTAATTATAAGCATTGGAGTATATTTTGATTGATTTGCACGTTAATTGACTAGTTTCAGATTGATGGGCATCCATTTGAGGTGTTAGAGAGGCGTTGGAGCCAGTTATGAAACTTCAGAGTGAGGTAAGTCTCCTGTCTAACCTTGTGATGGGTAAAATACCCCCTAGGTGATGTATTTGATATGTGCTACTTGTTGTGGGGGGAGGGGGGGGGGATACATACACACGAGGTGACGAGAGTCCGTACGTAGCTAATATTATTTTTATGTCCGGGTTGACTTAAGACTTTTTCATGCAACATTTGTATTATCTGAATTCAACTTGTTAGTTTAATTACCTAAGACTTATAAATGAAATGTGATTAGAGATCATGTTAGATCGAATCTCATTACCTTGAGTTGTCGGCAAGATATGCAAAAATTGGTAAAAAGTCATGATTACTTTATGTTCCCATTATATATTTCAACCACATAGCCCGTAGTTCGATAAGTTTCTTCTCTTCTCGGGGATCAGGACGAATGCCTCCTGCACTATATGTATATATGAGATGCATCCATGGATTGGGCCGTATGACCTCGACAGTGTATGTGCACGACTATATGGATCGGGCCGAATGACCTCGGCATAATTCGTGCGTATAATCGCTAGGAGTCCGAATACCCACGAGATTACCCTCTTGGTTGGGGACTTGGAAATTAGATGATATTCCCTTGTGACTGGAGATCGGATATTTATTTGACGATTCTTATATGTTGAGATGGCAATTGATATTTCATTAAAAGATCATGTTGGTTACTGTTTCTTTTCTATTGATCCTGTTGTATTTCATGCCTGCTTATGGTTCTTGCATCTTATTTATTAGACCACTAGTAAGTGTCGATGTCGACCCCTCGTCACTACTTCTCCGGGGTTAGGCTAGATACTTATTGGGTACACGTTGATTTACGTACTCATGCTACACTTCTGCACTAAATGTAAAGGATCAGACAGGTTCCTTTGATGCTCATCTTGGTGCGTAGGTGCAGTTGCTGATGGGACTTTATTGTGAGTTCTATTCTATGCTACGCAACGCATCTCTCAGAGTCTCCATCTTATTTATTTAACTTATCCTGTCTATTTTATATTCCAGACAGATGTTGTATTATTATTGTACTCCTTAGTAAATGCTCATTCACTCGTGACACCGAGTTTTGGGATACTTTAGTGGTTTTTTTAAGGTTCGGCTTGATATTGTCATCTTTTATTTTATATCTTACTAATAATTTAAGTATTCATGATTAAGAATGATAGAAAAATACAGAATAACTACTTACATGACAAAAAAAAAATGCTAGAAAAATATAAAATACTAGTCCTATATTTTATCAAAGAATTAAAACCTACTGACATAAAAATAGATATTTGGGAAAAAATACTTAAATACGAAAAAGAAGTAGAAGACCCACAAGACCCACAAAATACATACGATTTGGTAGAAGAATATTCAGACTTATGAAGATTTATGAACAAAATCTAATCGGAGCTAAATCCGACCCAACAAATGGTATCAGAGCATAAAATATATGAATAAAGATTAAACCCAACAATTATCAATTATAATTCTTAAGATTAAACATAAAATATGAATAAAGAAGAATTTGCGGTAGACGAAAAAACATACGAAAATTTGGATGGATTAAAAATAAAAATAATAACTTCAAATATAGGAAGAAGATATAAGAAAGTAGGAGAAAACATATATTTAATGTTAGAAAAAGAAACTGCAAGATTAGAAGATAGTTTAACAGCAATGACAAGAATAATAAAAGAAAATGAAGAAATTGATAGGAAAAATGAAATTGAAAAAATTAGGCAACAAGCTAAAAAAGAATTACAGCAAGTGGAAGAAAACAAAAACACCCGGATAATGGAACTAGAAAAAGAATTAGCAATATTAAAAGAATTATATGAAAACAAACAGAGAGAAAGAGAAAAGAAAAAAGAATTAGAGCAAGAAGAAAGATTGAAGGAAGAAATAGAAAAATTTAGGGAAAAATTAAAAGAGGACATAGAAGTAAAACTTGAAGAAATAAATGAAACTAATAATGAAAATGAACAGAATACAGAAAGTTCAGAAGATTCAGAAATAAGTGAAAGATATACAGAACTGATAACTAAAACAAATAACGTAATAAATCCAGAAATATATGCCGGAGATATAAGCGAAAAACCAAGTACATCAAAAGAAAGAAAATACAAACAAACAATACCAACATATTACAATAATAATTATGAACGAAGTGACAGAAGTAAAGTATTATGGGATAAAAGATTAAACAGAAAATGGACACCAAAAACAATAAATGAACAATATAACTTTTTGGACTTAGATTGCGTAGAAGACGTTAATAAAATAATACAACTATGGGTAGGATATATATCAAAACAATTAATAGATAATAAAATACCAATTCCAGAAGCACCAGGATATATAGAAAGGACAATAATAGGAACAGTAAAATTATGGATACAAAATCTAAATGATGAAAGTATAAAAGCATTAAGAAGTAATAAAAAATTCGATGGTGAATCAGCTACAACAACTATAGACATATTAGTAAAATATGAATTAGCTATAAGAAATGAATTTAGTAGTATGACAACAGAAATAGAAGAGCAACAAAAGGAAAAAACAGTAAGTAGAAATCTAATGAACAAACTAGCTATATGTAACATGTGTTACATAGACGAATATACGTGTGCATTTAAAGAATATTACTATAAAGGAACATATAGTGTTGAAGAAGGAAAAGAAATCAGAAAAATATACTTTACAAAATTACCAGAACCTTTTAGTTCTAAAATAATAAGAGATTGGGAAAAAGCAGGATTAGAAGATACCTTAGGAGCTAGAATTAGATATTTAAAGAATTGGTTTATAGAATTATGTGAAAAACATAAAGAAGAAATTAAAATGGAAAAAACACTGATAAAAAACCTTACATGTTGTAAAATTAAAACTGCACCCCAGTTTGGATGTACAGATAATTATTATAAAAAGAAAAATTATAAAAGAAAATATAAAAAATATAGAAGAAATAAGTTAAAATATAAGTATAAAAACCCGAGGAAAAGATATTATATAAAAGATTACAAAAGAAAAAGACCATATAGAATTAAGAAAAAATTATCCGAATGTACTTGTTACAATTGTGGAAAATTAGGACACCTAGCCAAAGATTGTAAATTACCTAGAGACCCTAAAAAGAAACAAATAACAGAAATTAACACTGATAATGAAGAATACATGCAACTAGACTATATAGATTATGAATTAGATAGTGAAGATAGTATTTATGAATTAGAACCTGAATTAGAAACAGAAATAGAATCAGAAAAAGAACTATCAGATATAGAGGAAAATGACTGAAAACGATATACAAATAATAAGCAGAGAAGAATATAAGGATGAAGAATCAAGTGAACAAAAAGTAATATTTGATAATGATATTTTTGAAAAAATAAAAGGAAAAGATTTAGATTTAAGCATCGGTAAAATATTAGAAGTACCAACAATAAAAAACTGGTTCAAAATTAAAAAAGAAGAATATTATGTAATAAGTCAAAAAGAACATATAATAGATTGTAAATATACTAGAGGAAAAGCTAAAATACCCATAATAAATAAAAGAACAATAAATAAAGAAATTCAGAATATAAAAGCAAAAAATCCGATCAAATATGTACACTTAGGAGGAACAGAAATACTTATAAAAGCCTGTTTTAGAGAAGGGATAGATACACCAATAGAAATATATTTAGCAGATGATAGAATAGTACAACCTATAGAAAAGAGTATAATTTGTGCAATAAAAGAAAATTTGATATACCAAAAATTTAAATTTATAATTAGTGCTAACTATACAGTAGCATTAAAAGATGCTAATATAGATAAATCACTAGTATTGTACTGGAAAATGTCAGGAATAGAGCTGGCACCAGGAAGTAAAATATTTACAGCAAAATGTAAAAATTTATATATATTAACAACCAATCACAAAATAACAGCACGAAATAAGATTGAAAAAATAAAGATAGAAAACCCATTTGATAGTATAATATCAGTCATAGACAATAATGATTATAGTTACAAAGATATAGATATGGAAGGAGATTTAGAAATAGTAAGAGAAAGACTAAGCACATCTAAAAGAATAAATTATGAATCCCCACAAACTACATCTTCAAGAGCAAGTACCTCGAGAAGATTAGAATATACAAACCCACAAAGATTAATAAAAGAACCGGAGTTACACAACTATTATATAACAGGAGTAATAGATCAAAGAAAATACCTAATAATGATAAATACTGGACAAGAAGACAATTATATAACTAAAGAACTAGTTAAAGAAAGTGAAATAATAACTACAGAAACAATATGCCCAGGATTACCTAAAAATTTGGTAGGAACAGAAGAAATAACAAAGAAGGAACTAATTATTGGAGGAATCCCAGTAGAAATAGAATTTAATATTTACCAAGGAAATGAAAATATTACCTTAGGAATAAAATGGTTAGAAACAGTTAAACCATATAACCTAGGAGATAGACATCTTATAATAACATATAAAAATAAGAAAATAACAATTGAAAGAACCTTAACATGACAAAAATATATATACTAGCAAAAATAATAATAGAAGGATATTACAGCAGATATTATACACCCATGATAGATACAGGAGCAGGAGTAAATGTATGCAGACATAACTGTTTACCTGAAGATAAATGGGAAAAATTATTAACACCTATTGTGGTAACAGGATTTAACAATGAAGGAAGCTTGATAACGCAAAAAGCAAAAAATATAAAAATACAAATATGGGATAAAATACTAACTATGGATGAAATATATAGTTATGAATTTACAAATAAAGATATATTAATAGGAATGCCCTTTTTAGATAAATTATACCCACATATAATAACAAAAACTCATTGGTGGTTTACTACACCATGCAAACAAAAAATAGGAGCAAAAAGAGTAAGAAATAAAATAAGAAAAACAACACCGTGGATTAAAGGAAGTGAAAAGGTAACCCAAAAATTAGAAAATGAAAAAATAAATGAGCAACAAATAGAATTAATAATATTTGCTATAAATAAGATAAAAATAATTCAAGACAAATTAGAATCATTATATAATGAAAATCCCCTTCAAGGATGGGATAAACACAAAACGAAAGTAAAAATAGAATTAATAGATGAAAATAGTATAATAACACAGAAACCATTAAAATATAATTTTAATGATCTAGAAGAATTCAAAATGCATATAAAAGAACTATTAAAAAATAATTATATACAGGAAAGTAATAGTAAACATAATAGCCCAGCATTTATAGTAAATAAACATAATGAGCAAAAAAGAGGTAAAAGTAGAATGGTAATAGATTATAGGAATTTAAATGCAAAAACAAAAATATATAATTACCCGATACCAAATAAAATATTAAAAATAAGGCAAGTACAAGGATATAATTACTTCAGTAAATTCGATTGTAAATCAGGATTTTATCACCTAAAATTAGAAGAAGAATCTAAAAAATTAACAGCTTTTACAGTACCACAAGGATTTTATGAATGGAACGTTTTACCATTTGGATATAAAAATGCACCAGGAAGATACCAACATTTTATGGATAGCTATTTTAATCAATTAGAAAACTGTATAATCTACATAGACGATATACTACTATACTCAAGGACACAAGAACAACATATAAAATTATTAGAAAAATTCATACATATAATAGAATCCTCAGGAATTAGCCTTAGTAAAAATAAGGCAGAAATACTTAAAAATCAGGTAGAATTCTTAGGAATTCAAATAGATAAAAATGGAATTAAAATGCAAACACATATAGTACAAAAAATAATAAATTTAAATGAAACCCTAGATACAAAAAAGAAATTACAATCATTCTTAGGATTAGTTAACCAAGTTAGAGAATATATACCTAAATTGGCAGAAAATTTAAAACCTTTACAGAAAAAATTAAAGAAAGATATAGAATATCACTTTGATGAAAAAGACAAAACATATATACAAAAAATAAAAGATATGTGTAAAAAATTACCAAAACTATATTTTCCAGATGAAAATAGAGAATTTATATATATAGTAGAGACAGACTCAAGTAACCATAGTTATGGAGGAGTACTTAAATACAAATATAAGGATGAAAAAATAGAACATCACTGTAGATATTATTCAGGATCATTTACGGAACCACAGTTAAAATGGGAAATAAATAGAAAAGAATTATTAGCTTTATATAAGTGTTTATTATCGTTTGAACCATATATAGTATATAACAAATTTATTGTTAGAACAGATAACACACAAGTTAAATGGTGGATAACCAAAAAGGTACAAGACTCAGTTACAACAAAAGAAATACGAAGACTCGTATTAAATATACTAAATTTCACATTTACAATAGAAATAATTCCTACTGACAAGAATGTGATTGCAGATTACTTATCAAGACAAAAGTACACAAACAAATGAAGAAGAAACTACACAAGACCTATTTTCAATACTTACTACACTATCACTACAAATGACGGAAGTAGAAAAGAGGTTGCAGATTATAGAAGCAAAAAACCTAAGCCAGCAGCATGGCTCAAAACATGCGGAACTAAGCCAGCAGCATGGCTCAAAACATGCGGACCTAGGAGGTGACGTTGGGAAACACCTAAAAACCCAAAACCTACAAACTAACACTATTTTACATACAGCTGCAGGTACATCAACATCAGCAATAAGAAAAGGAAAACATACAAATACAAATATGAACGCCATGTTCAACAAGCCATATACCCCAAAATCCCAAAATCCTTTGACACCATCACCACAAACAACTAGCTATAGAGAAAGCTTAAACCAGGAAAAACAAACCTACGATTATATTACCAACAGCTATATACAAAATATCCACAAGATTCAAACCTTTTTAAACCTAAATCCGAGATCAAAAACAACCCAAAACCCAAAAACAGACTATATAACACAACCATTACAAGGATACAACCGACTGATTGCCCAACCAGGGACGAATGCAAATTTAGTTAAAACATGTTACAATTACGGACTATTAAGTACAGTGTACACACAAACCGGACAAGAAATAGCTACAATACCAGAGCTATATAGTGCCTTTACTACCTACAAGAGAATCACCAAAGGAGACCTATTTTATATAAAATTTTATGTAGCACCAGCAGAGATACTCTATAACGAGATAAAACCAATAATCCAAGTTATTAAATTAGGACTAACTAGAGAAATGATTATCCCAGAAAATGTACAAATACAACCAGAAATACCCAAACCTGATATACCAGCATTCTACTCAAACAAAAGAATTATAGGACTATCAACCATTCTAAGTGAACTAGTCAACAATTATGTAGAAGAAAAACCTATTTGGGGATACCAATCCCGAGAACACACGATGATCTACACCCATTCAAAAAACCTAAGGGAAAACGACATGGAAGAGATACGGAGATGGATTAAAACATTAATCCAACCAGAAGAAGCACCCATTACAAGAGCTATTAGAGGAGAATTTATTTCTCAAAACTTAATGACAAGATACTGCAAACAAATTAGTCCAATCTACTCAGAGCACATATGTTCGAAATGTCAAGGAGAGAAAAACATAGTTCCAGAAATCAAATTTGAAGAAGAAGAAAACTAAAAAGATACGCAACAAAATATCAAGAAAGAGACAAAGGAATCTTACAACAAAAGCTACAAGACAAAAACAAAAGGACAGCTAGCAGGATCGGCAGGACCCAAGAAGAAGCAGAAAATGACATAAAGAAAAAAGCTATGTAATTATTAAAGCAACTTTTGACTTTATGTAAATTATTTTCCGTCTTTTAGTTTTTAAGTTGTTGTGAGTCCCACTTTATCACTACCACTGTTAGTGGAAAAACTGTTGGGAATGCGTCTTTTACTTTAATTTTAGACCGTCCAAGTGTAAAGTTAGGAGGACGATGTTTGGATTAGTTTCCGTTATAAATAGACAGCCCTTAAGGCTTAGAGGGACACACCTTACCTTACCCCTTTCACATCCTTATGAAAAAACTCTCTTGTAACCTCTCTTGTAAAAAATCTATTCAGTGAAATAAATTAACATCTTTAATCTATGGAGCAATCCAAACCTATGAAAGAAGAAATCCCCGATATGCAGTATCAAGTAAGTTTTTTTTTAAATATGTATAGCTAAATACATATATTCCTGAAATCTCTAGATTATCATAATTGTTATCATGTTATAACTGTTATTTAGAATAATTTTAGTAAGTTTGCCATGAATAATTATGCTGAGAGTAGTTTAAGCCCAGACTATGCCATCCTAAGGGTGAAACCAGTAAGGCAGAAGGCCGTGGTAGGGAAGTAACCAAAGTTGAGGCGCTGTTAGGGTAAAACGATTGAAGCAAAAAATCATGGTAGTGACTAAAAGAATTGTTCTTAATAACTTGTTATAGGATGACGATAAACATGATAAACGAAGAGATTAAAGGAATATTTTTAGCCAAAACATCAAACAAAAATGGATCATCCTTACATCTTAGATAACACTGATGAATATAAAATAACCATTTTACACATACTTAGATCACTAAATAATGATATCAAAAATATAATATTTGACAAATTACTTATGAACGAAATACTAGAACTAATGACCCAACAATGGTATGATTTAGCAGAATTATCTGACTTAGAAGAAGAGAATACAATAAGCCTATCTGAATTTGATATACTTACAGAGGATATATATTCAGACTAGATGAACCTAACAGAAACCCGAAAAATAATAGAATTACAAGAACATAGATTACATCAAAATATGCAATTATATCAAGAATCTAAAGATCTAATCTTTTTAGAACATATAAGAGATAATATAAAACAATTAAAAGAACTACATAATAAGGATAAACTAGAAAAACTAAATATAAACAAATTAATAACATTATTCCAACTCCAAAAAATTAATATAAACGAATATATAGAAACAGGAGAAATAGAATATGTAGAATATATAACAAATTGTAAAATAGAAATATCAAAATTAGAATCTATAATAAGAGAATATTATGATTAAGCATGATAAATCAAGAATATTTACCATACTGGATAGAAATTACGGAAAAAATAGAAGCTTTAGAACAACAACTAAAATTAACAATCAATACTTACTTAATAACAAAGGATATAGACCTTCTGATAAATATACAACAAGACATAACGGAAATATTAAAAATAAAACCGTTACAAACAGAATATTACAATAAAATATTTACAATATAAAAATAGTCATAAATACAACAAATCCACTAAAGATTAAACAAAAATATAATCTGAACCACTTTTAAAGAATGATAGAAAAATACAGAATAACTACTTACATGACAAAAAAAAAATGCTAGAAAAATATAAAATACTAGTCCTATATTTTATCAAAGAATTAAAACCTACTGACATAAAAATAGATATTTGGGAAAAAATACTTAAATACGAAAAAGAAGTAGAAGACCCACAAGACCCACAAAATACATACGATTTGGTAGAAGAATATTCAGACTTATGAAGATTTATGAACAAAAGCTAGAATATTTACCATACTGGATAGAAATTACGGAAAAAATAGAAGCTTTAGAACAACAACTAAAATTAACAATCAATACTTACTTAATAACAAAGGATATAGACCTTCTGATAAATATACAACAAGACATAACGGAAATATTAAAAATAAAACCGTTACAAACAGAATATTACAATAAAATATTTACAATATAAAAATAGTCATAAATACAACAAATCCACTAAAGATTAAACAAAAATATAATCTGAACCACTTTTAAAGAATGATAGAAAAATACAGAATAACTACTTACATGACAAAAAAAAAATGCTAGAAAAATATAAAATACTAGTCCTATATTTTATCAAAGAATTAAAACCTACTGACATAAAAATAGATATTTGGGAAAAAATACTTAAATACGAAAAAGAAGTAGAAGACCCACAAGACCCACAAAATACATACGATTTGGTAGAAGAATATTCAGACTTATGAAGATTTATGAACAAAAGCTAATCGGAGCTAAATCCGACCCAACAAATGGTATCAGAGCATAAAATATATGAATAAAGATTAAACCCAACAATTATCAATTATAATTCTTAAGATTAAACATAAAATATGAATAAAGAAGAATTTGCGGTAGACGAAAAAACATACGAAAATTTGGATGGATTAAAAATAAAAATAATAACTTCAAATATAGGAAGAAGATATAAGAAAGTAGGAGAAAACATATATTTAATGTTAGAAAAAGAAACTGCAAGATTAGAAGATAGTTTAACAGCAATGACAAGAATAATAAAAGAAAATGAAGAAATTGATAGGAAAAATGAAATTGAAAAAATTAGGCAACAAGCTAAAAAAGAATTACAGCAAGTGGAAGAAAACAAAAACACCCGGATAATGGAACTAGAAAAAGAATTAGCAATATTAAAAGAATTATATGAAAACAAACAGAGAGAAAGAGAAAAGAAAAAAGAATTAGAGCAAGAAGAAAGATTGAAGGAAGAAATAGAAAAATTTAGGGAAAAATTAAAAGAGGACATAGAAGTAAAACTTGAAGAAATAAATGAAACTAATAATGAAAATGAACAGAATACAGAAAGTTCAGAAGATTCAGAAATAAGTGAAAGATATACAGAACTGATAACTAAAACAAATAACGTAATAAATCCAGAAATATATGCCGGAGATATAAGCGAAAAACCAAGTACATCAAAAGAAAGAAAATACAAACAAACAATACCAACATATTACAATAATAATTATGAACGAAGTGACAGAAGTAAAGTATTATGGGATAAAAGATTAAACAGAAAATGGACACCAAAAACAATAAATGAACAATATAACTTTTTGGACTTAGATTGCGTAGAAGACGTTAATAAAATAATACAACTATGGGTAGGATATATATCAAAACAATTAATAGATAATAAAATACCAATTCCAGAAGCACCAGGATATATAGAAAGGACAATAATAGGAACAGTAAAATTATGGATACAAAATCTAAATGATGAAAGTATAAAAGCATTAAGAAGTAATAAAAAATTCGATGGTGAATCAGCTACAACAACTATAGACATATTAGTAAAATATGAATTAGCTATAAGAAATGAATTTAGTAGTATGACAACAGAAATAGAAGAGCAACAAAAGGAAAAAACAGTAAGTAGAAATCTAATGAACAAACTAGCTATATGTAACATGTGTTACATAGACGAATATACGTGTGCATTTAAAGAATATTACTATAAAGGAACATATAGTGTTGAAGAAGGAAAAGAAATCAGAAAAATATACTTTACAAAATTACCAGAACCTTTTAGTTCTAAAATAATAAGAGATTGGGAAAAAGCAGGATTAGAAGATACCTTAGGAGCTAGAATTAGATATTTAAAGAATTGGTTTATAGAATTATGTGAAAAACATAAAGAAGAAATTAAAATGGAAAAAACACTGATAAAAAACCTTACATGTTGTAAAATTAAAACTGCACCCCAGTTTGGATGTACAGATAATTATTATAAAAAGAAAAATTATAAAAGAAAATATAAAAAATATAGAAGAAATAAGTTAAAATATAAGTATAAAAACCCGAGGAAAAGATATTATATAAAAGATTACAAAAGAAAAAGACCATATAGAATTAAGAAAAAATTATCCGAATGTACTTGTTACAATTGTGGAAAATTAGGACACCTAGCCAAAGATTGTAAATTACCTAGAGACCCTAAAAAGAAACAAATAACAGAAATTAACACTGATAATGAAGAATACATGCAACTAGACTATATAGATTATGAATTAGATAGTGAAGATAGTATTTATGAATTAGAACCTGAATTAGAAACAGAAATAGAATCAGAAAAAGAACTATCAGATATAGAGGAAAATGACTGAAAACGATATACAAATAATAAGCAGAGAAGAATATAAGGATGAAGAATCAAGTGAACAAAAAGTAATATTTGATAATGATATTTTTGAAAAAATAAAAGGAAAAGATTTAGATTTAAGCATCGGTAAAATATTAGAAGTACCAACAATAAAAAACTGGTTCAAAATTAAAAAAGAAGAATATTATGTAATAAGTCAAAAAGAACATATAATAGATTGTAAATATACTAGAGGAAAAGCTAAAATACCCATAATAAATAAAAGAACAATAAATAAAGAAATTCAGAATATAAAAGCAAAAAATCCGATCAAATATGTACACTTAGGAGGAACAGAAATACTTATAAAAGCCTGTTTTAGAGAAGGGATAGATACACCAATAGAAATATATTTAGCAGATGATAGAATAGTACAACCTATAGAAAAGAGTATAATTTGTGCAATAAAAGGAAATTTGATATACCAAAAATTTAAATTTATAATTAGTGCTAACTATACAGTAGCATTAAAAGATGCTAATATAGATAAATCACTAGTATTGTACTGGAAAATGTCAGGAATAGAGCTGGCACCAGGAAGTAAAATATTTACAGCAAAATGTAAAAATTTATATATATTAACAACCAATCACAAAATAACAGCACGAAATAAGATTGAAAAAATAAAGATAGAAAACCCATTTGATAGTATAATATCAGTCATAGACAATAATGATTATAGTTACAAAGATATAGATATGGAAGGAGATTTAGAAATAGTAAGAGAAAGACTAAGCACATCTAAAAGAATAAATTATGAATCCCCACAAACTACATCTTCAAGAGCAAGTACCTCGAGAAGATTAGAATATACAAACCCACAAAGATTAATAAAAGAACCGGAGTTACACAACTATTATATAACAGGAGTAATAGATCAAAGAAAATACCTAATAATGATAAATACTGGACAAGAAGACAATTATATAACTAAAGAACTAGTTAAAGAAAGTGAAATAATAACTACAGAAACAATATGCCCAGGATTACCTAAAAATTTGGTAGGAACAGAAGAAATAACAAAGAAGGAACTAATTATTGGAGGAATCCCAGTAGAAATAGAATTTAATATTTACCAAGGAAATGAAAATATTACCTTAGGAATAAAATGGTTAGAAACAGTTAAACCATATAACCTAGGAGATAGACATCTTATAATAACATATAAAAATAAGAAAATAACAATTGAAAGAACCTTAACATGACAAAAATATATATACTAGCAAAAATAATAATAGAAGGATATTACAGCAGATATTATACACCCATGATAGATACAGGAGCAGGAGTAAATGTATGCAGACATAACTGTTTACCTGAAGATAAATGGGAAAAATTATTAACACCTATTGTGGTAACAGGATTTAACAATGAAGGAAGCTTGATAACGCAAAAAGCAAAAAATATAAAAATACAAATATGGGATAAAATACTAACTATGGATGAAATATATAGTTATGAATTTACAAATAAAGATATATTAATAGGAATGCCCTTTTTAGATAAATTATACCCACATATAATAACAAAAACTCATTGGTGGTTTACTACACCATGCAAACAAAAAATAGGAGCAAAAAGAGTAAGAAATAAAATAAGAAAAACAACACCGTGGATTAAAGGAAGTGAAAAGGTAACCCAAAAATTAGAAAATGAAAAAATAAATGAGCAACAAATAGAATTAATAATATTTGCTATAAATAAGATAAAAATAATTCAAGACAAATTAGAATCATTATATAATGAAAATCCCCTTCAAGGATGGGATAAACACAAAACGAAAGTAAAAATAGAATTAATAGATGAAAATAGTATAATAACACAGAAACCATTAAAATATAATTTTAATGATCTAGAAGAATTCAAAATGCATATAAAAGAACTATTAAAAAATAATTATATACAGGAAAGTAATAGTAAACATAATAGCCCAGCATTTATAGTAAATAAACATAATGAGCAAAAAAGAGGTAAAAGTAGAATGGTAATAGATTATAGGAATTTAAATGCAAAAACAAAAACATATAATTACCCGATACCAAATAAAATATTAAAAATAAGGCAAGTACAAGGATATAATTACTTCAGTAAATTCGATTGTAAATCAGGATTTTATCACCTAAAATTAGAAGAAGAATCTAAAAAATTAACAGCTTTTACAGTACCACAAGGATTTTATGAATGGAACGTTTTACCATTTGGATATAAAAATGCACCAGGAAGATACCAACATTTTATGGATAGCTATTTTAATCAATTAGAAAACTGTATAATCTACATAGACGATATACTACTATACTCAAGGACACAAGAACAACATATAAAATTATTAGAAAAATTCATACATATAATAGAATCCTCAGGAATTAGCCTTAGTAAAAATAAGGCAGAAATACTTAAAAATCAGGTAGAATTCTTAGGAATTCAAATAGATAAAAATGGAATTAAAATGCAAACACATATAGTACAAAAAATAATAAATTTAAATGAAACCCTAGATACAAAAAAGAAATTACAATCATTCTTAGGATTAGTTAACCAAGTTAGAGAATATATACCTAAATTGGCAGAAAATTTAAAACCTTTACAGAAAAAATTAAAGAAAGATATAGAATATCACTTTGATGAAAAAGACAAAACATATATACAAAAAATAAAAGATATGTGTAAAAAATTACCAAAACTATATTTTCCAGATGAAAATAGAGAATTTATATATATAGTAGAGACAGACTCAAGTAACCATAGTTATGGAGGAGTACTTAAATACAAATATAAGGATGAAAAAATAGAACATCACTGTAGATATTATTCAGGATCATTTACGGAACCACAGTTAAAATGGGAAATAAATAGAAAAGAATTATTAGCTTTATATAAGTGTTTATTATCGTTTGAACCATATATAGTATATAACAAATTTATTGTTAGAACAGATAACACACAAGTTAAATGGTGGATAACCAAAAAGGTACAAGACTCAGTTACAACAAAAGAAATACGAAGACTCGTATTAAATATACTAAATTTCACATTTACAATAGAAATAATTCCTACTGACAAGAATGTGATTGCAGATTACTTATCAAGACAAAAGTACACAAACAAATGAAGAAGAAACTACACAAGACCTATTTTCAATACTTACTACACTATCACTACAAATGACGGAAGTAGAAAAGAGGTTGCAGATTATAGAAGCAAAAAACCTAAGCCAGCAGCATGGCTCAAAACATGCGGAACTAAGCCAGCAGCATGGCTCAAAACATGCGGACCTAGGAGGTGACGTTGGGAAACACCTAAAAACCCAAAACCTACAAACTAACACTATTTTACATACAGCTGCAGGTACATCAACATCAGCAATAAGAAAAGGAAAACATACAAATACAAATATGAACGCCATGTTCAACAAGCCATATACCCCAAAATCCCAAAATCCTTTGACACCATCACCACAAACAACTAGCTATAGAGAAAGCTTAAACCAGGAAAAACAAACCTACGATTATATTACCAACAGCTATATACAAAATATCCACAAGATTCAAACCTTTTTAAACCTAAATCCGAGATCAAAAACAATCCAAAACCCAAAAACAGACTATATAACACAACCATTACAAGGATACAACCGACTGATTGCCCAACCAGGGACGAATGCAAATTTAGTTAAAACATGTTACAATTACGGACTATTAAGTACAGTGTACACACAAACCGGACAAGAAATAGCTACAATACCAGAGCTATATAGTGCCTTTACTACCTACAAGAGAATCACCAAAGGAGACCTATTTTATATAAAATTTTATGTAGCACCAGCAGAGATACTCTATAACGAGATAAAACCAATAATCCAAGTTATTAAATTAGGACTAACTAGAGAAATGATTATCCCAGAAAATGTACAAATACAACCAGAAATACCCAAACCTGATATACCAGCATTCTACTCAAACAAAAGAATTATAGGACTATCAACCATTCTAAGTGAACTAGTCAACAATTATGTAGAAGAAAAACCTATTTGGGGATACCAATCCCGAGAACACACGATGATCTACACCCATTCAAAAAACCTAAGGGAAAACGACATGGAAGAGATACGGAGATGGATTAAAACATTAATCCAACCAGAAGAAGCACCCATTACAAGAGCTATTAGAGGAGAATTTATTTCTCAAAACTTAATGACAAGATACTGCAAACAAATTAGTCCAATCTACTCAGAGCACATATGTTCGAAATGTCAAGGAGAGAAAAACATAGTTCCAGAAATCAAATTTGAAGAAGAAGAAAACTAAAAAGATACGCAACAAAATATCAAGAAAGAGACAAAGGAATCTTACAACAAAAGCTACAAGACAAAAACAAAAGGACAGCTAGCAGGATCGGCAGGACCCAAGAAGAAGCAGAAAATGACATAAAGAAAAAAGCTATGTAATTATTAAAGCAACTTTTGACTTTATGTAAATTATTTTCCGTCTTTTAGTTTTTAAGTTGTTGTTGTGAGTCCCACTTTATCACTACCACTGTCAGTGGAAAAACTGTTGGGAACGCGTCTTTTACTTTAATTTTAGACCGTCCAAGTGTAAAGTTAGGAGGACGATGTTTGGATTAGTTTCCGTTATAAATAGACAGCCCTTAAGGCTTAGAGGGACACACCTTACCTTACCCCTTTCACATCCTTCTGAAAAAACTCTCTTGTAACCTCTCTTGTAAAAAATCTATTCAGTGAAATAAATTAACATCTTTAATCTATGGAGCAATCCAAACCTATGAAAGAAGAAATCCCCGATATACAGTATCAAGTAAGTTTTTTTTTAAATATGTATAGCTAAATACATATATTCCTGAAATCTCTAGATTATCATAATTGTTATCATGTTATAACTGTTATTTAGAATAATTTTAGTAAGTTTGCCATGAATAATTATGCTGAGAGTAGTTTAAGCCCAGACTATGCCATCCTAAGGGTGAAACCAGTAAGGCAGAAGGCCGTGGTAGGGAAGTAACCAAAGTTGAGGCGCTGTTAGGGTAAAACGATTGAAGCAAAAAATCATGGTAGTGACTAAAAGAATTGTTCTTAATAACTTGTTATAGGATGACGATAAACATGATAAACGAAGAGATTAAAGGAATATTTTTAGCCAAAACATCAAACAAAAATGGATCATCCTTACATCTTAGATAACACTGATGAATATAAAATAACCATTTTACACATACTTAGATCACTAAATAATGATATCAAAAATATAATATTTGACAAATTACTTATGAACGAAATACTAGAACTAATGACCCAACAATGGTATGATTTAGCAGAATTATCTGACTTAGAAGAAGAGAATACAATAAGCCTATCTGAATTTGATATACTTACAGAGGATATATATTCAGACTAGATGAACCTAACAGAAACCCGAAAAATAATAGAATTACAAGAACATAGATTACATCAAAATATGCAATTATATCAAGAATCTAAAGATCTAATCTTTTTAGAACATATAAGAGATAATATAAAACAATTAAAAGAACTACATAATAAGGATAAACTAGAAAAACTAAATATAAACAAATTAATAACATTATTCCAACTCCAAAAAATTAATATAAACGAATATATAGAAACAGGAGAAATAGAATATGTAGAATATATAACAAATTGTAAAATAGAAATATCAAAATTAGAATCTATAATAAGAGAATATTATGATTAAGCATGATAAATCAAGAATATTTACCATACTGGATAGAAATTACGGAAAAAATAGAAGCTTTAGAACAACAACTAAAATTAACAATCAATACTTACTTAATAACAAAGGATATAGACCTTCTGATAAATATACAACAAGACATAACGGAAATATTAAAAATAAAACCGTTACAAACAGAATATTACAATAAAATATTTACAATATAAAAATAGTCATAAATACAACAAATCCACTAAAGATTAAACAAAAATATAATCTGAACCACTTTTAAAGAATGATAGAAAAATACAGATTAACTACTTACATGACAAAAAAAAAAAATGCTAGAAAAATATAAAATACTAGTCCTATATTTTATCAAAGAATTAAAACCTACTGACATAAAAATAGATATTTGGGAAAAAATACTTAAATACGAAAAAGAAGTAGAAGACCCACAAGACCCACAAAATATAGCCGGAGAGTCACCTGGCTGGTCTACACCTCTAGGGTGACCCCTACATACCTACATTCCACCTCTATCCGGCCGTACGGGTGGTGCTGCAGTTGGTGCGGTGATCATGGGTTGATGGCCCTGCTGTACTGCCTTGCCCCGAAGCCTGAGGCAAAACCTCCTCATGTGACTAGGCTCCCCGCACTCGTAGCAACCTCTCAGTGTGGGAGACTGCTGACCCTGAGTATGACCCTGGTGACCTGAATACCCACTGGAGGAACCCTGAATGGCCGGTAGATGGTAGGTACTCTCTGGAATGGCATTGAAGTAGGGCCGCGCTGGAGCACTCCGAGAAGGCGGTGGTGCAGAATACGTGGGCCTACTAGACAACCCCTCATGAACTGACCTCTGCCCCCAAACGGGCACCACTGAATCAGCCAGAATGCCGAGGCTGCTTCTCCCTCATTATATACAATCGGCCCAGGTTGCGAATACCCTCGATCCTCCGAGCTATCTCCACAAACCTGCTCGTCAGAAGTCTCCATCTCAACCTCTCAGGCCATAGTAACCTGGATACCATAATGCAAGCCCGCAATAAACCTCTGCAAACTCTCTGCATCTATGGGGAGTATCGTAAGTGCGTTACGAAATAACTCAGAGAAGCTCGCCTCATAATCGGTCACAGACATCTAACCCTGCTGGAGCCGCTCGATTTAACCCCATAACTCTTTCCTCTGAGAGGGTGGAATTTATCTCTCCAAAATGAGATGTGTAAACTTGTCCCAAGTCAAGGGAGGTGAACCTGCTAGCCTGCTATAGAGATAAGACTGTCACCATCTATGGGACTTTCCCTCCAACTGAAATATTGTGAAGTACATCCCGTTGGATTCCAATACTCCCATATTATGCAGCTTATCCCTGCAACAATCAATAAAGTTCCGTGGGTCCTCATGCTGCTCACCGCCAAAGACAGGAGCATGAAGCCTAGTCCATTGGTCCAGCCGCTTCTTTTGCTCGATGGTTGCGGCTGGTTTGTGCTCTAGTATAACCGCTGCAAATGGCTGGGCCCCGCCTGCAGGTAGTGCACCTGGGGTCTGATAAACGATAGCAGCGTGCCCTGGAGCCTGAGAGGTAGGGGTCTGTGCTCCCCCCTCCTGATATGAGGCCGGATCTGACAGAAATAGCCCGGCTTGAGTCGTAGAATCCATGAACCATAACATATGGCCCATGACCTCCTGAAATCCCGGTGTAGTCTTAAATTTCGCCAAGGCCGACTCAGCTGCAGGCTTCATCGTGCTCCTAGATAACAAGATCCTCCACTGGATCCACTGGTGGTATAATAGGATCAACTCTAGGACGCCCTCATCCTCTAGTAAGAGTTGTGCCCCTCCCTCGGCCTCAGCCTCAGCCTCGAACAACCGAGGGAGCAACCCCATTGCCACCAGGTACATCCGTAGCGCGCGTTCTTACCATCTGTGACAGAATAAAAGAAAGATATTTCACACAGCATCAACTGCATGATAGGAGATAAAGAAAGAGAAGTTTCCTAACATCCTATAGCCTCTCGAAGATAAGTGCGGACGTCTTCGCACCGATCCGCAAGACTCTACTAGGCCTTCTCATGACTCGTGAGACCTATGTGAACCTAGTGATCTGATACCAAGTTGTCACGACCCAATTCACACTTTAAGCCGTGATGGCGCCCAATATCGCCGTTAGGCAAGCCAACAATGAACTATCTATTTAATTGCTCATTTTATTACTTTTGAAATCATGAATTTTTATTTAATAAAGAAACTAAGTATAGAAATCCATGGTGATATAAATCATGAATAAAACATAAAAATGAAATGGTGATAATATTAGGCAAAAATAATAAACATCTACTAGAACTTCCCAAAACCCAGTGTCACAAGTGCACGAGCGATCTAGTATATTATACAAACCACTACAACTACTTTCTGAAATAAAATAAATAGAAATATAAAATGAAACAAGAAGGAGACTCCGGGTGCTGCCGATCGGAGCATGGGGGAGAAGCTCTCCACTAAGTCTCTGTATAATGTGGATGCATGCCTGAACCGACACCAAATGTACCTGCCTCAGTACCTGCACAATTTGTGCAGAAGTGTAGCATGAGTACGTAAATCAACGTGTACCCAGTAAGTGTCTAGTCTAACCTCGAAGAAGTAGTGACGAGGGGTCGACATCAACACTTACTAGTGGTCAATAAGTAAATTACAAGAATTATAAATAGGCATGAAATGCAACAATAAAAATGGAATAAGAAACAGTAAATAACATAATCCTTTAACAAAATATCAATTTAAACTTCCCAAATATCACATGCCATTTCAATAAATAAGAACCATGAAATAAATATCAAATCTCAAGTCATGAAGGAAATATCATGTATATTCTAACTCCTAGTGATATTACGCACGAGTTATGCCGAGGTCGTACGGCCCGATCCCATAATAATCGTGTACATACACTACCTAGGTCGTATGGCTTGATCCAGGGATGCATCTCAAATATACTACCGAGGCGCTTAGCCCAATCCACAGAAATAGAGAAACTTTTCGAACTACGGGTCAAGCAACTACAACACAGGGATGACACTCAAAGTAAGCATAATTTTCACCAACAATCAAGTATTCCGCCAAAACTTAAAGTTATAAAACTCAACCTAGCATAATCCCTAATCACAGTTCAATTATAAATTTAAGTAATTTAACTAATAGTTTGAGTACAAATAATACAAATATTGTAAGATAAAGTCCTAAATCTACCCGGACATGATCATGATTTTAGCTACTTACGGACTCTCGTCACATCGTGCATACGTAGCACCCGCAACTTGTAATAAATACTAATTTAAGCACATACGGGGATAAATTCCTCTTACAAGATTAGGTATGAGACTTACCTTATTTTCAAGTCCTCTTCTCGGCCCTCAAACCACACTAATAGCCTCAAAATAATGCCGAGCAATCTGAAACTAGTCAAAAGTCGTACAGACTAATCAATATATACTGAAAAGTTCATAATTCATCTATTAGAGTAACTATCCAACCCAAATTGGAAAGTTCCTAAAAGTCACCCCTGGGCCCACGTGCCCGGATTCCTGAAATTTTCGTAGATAAATGTTACCCAAGACCTTACAAACTCAAATATATAATTTTTACTCAATTCCATAATCTATTTCGTGGTCTAATCCCATTTTTATCAAACCCTAGGGTTTTCAACATAATCCCATAATTTTCATAATTTCTATGTTAAAATCTACCCATAATCTATGTATTAAACTCACATTAGGTAGGAACCACTTACCTTAAAATTCTAGATGAAAAATTACTCTCCAAGAGCTCCAAAGCCGGCCAAGAGATGTGAGAAATGAAGAAAATGGCCTAAGTCCTGATTTTAAAACAAGCTACTGCTAGGTATCCCTTCTTTGCGATCACGAAAGAAGCCTCGTGATCGCGAAGGCAAAGCTTCCTCTCGCCCCAAAGGCCTTCTTCGCGAACGAGGTCAGCACCTCACGATAGTGAAGGCTAGCCCAGCCAGCGCAACGCGAGCACAAAGGGCAATGATCTGTTAACCCCCACACCTAGTCCCTTCGATGCGAACGCGGGCCACTCATTGCAAACATGAAAGCCACAGGTCTTAAGCCTTGGTGAACGTGACCACACAATCACGAACGCAAAGAACAAAAAAGTCTCTGCCCCAAATCCTTCATCGCGAACGCGAGACACTCACCATGTTCGCGTTGAAGAAAAACAACACCAGTAATTTCTGCAATTTGGACTTAACTCTGGGTGGTCCGAAACACACCCGAGCCACAGGACCCTGTCCAACTGCACCAATAATTTTATAAACATAATCCAGACCTGCTCGAAGTGTCAAAACACTTAAAACAACATCAAAACCAAGAATCGCACCTTAAAACCTATTTAATCAACTTTTGAACTTCAAACTTCTTCAACTAGCTCCGAACGTGATGAATCACGCTTAGACAACTCAGAATGACACAAAGTTTTATGCACAAGTCACAAATCACAATGCAAACCTATTCACAGGTTCGGAATCCTAAATGGATATAGTTAACACCTAAGTCTACTTCAAACCAAATTTAAGAAACTCTAAAACGTTCAAAGTGCCGACTTTCAACAGTTAGCACCGAAACGCTCCCAGATCACCCGAATCGCGATCCGAACTCACGCCTAATTCCAAAATCATCATACAAATCTATTGGAACCTTCAAATCCCGGTTTTGAGGTCGTTTACTCAAAATGATGATTCATGTCAAACTTGGCTACCTTAGGCCACTATTAAGGAACTAAGTGATCCGAATTCAACATGAACCCTTCCAAAATCAAACCAATCATCGTCGCAAGTCATAAAATAGTAAAAGCACATATGTGAAGTATCAAATAGAGGAACATGGATCTAGAAAGTAAAACGACTGGTCGGATTGTTATACTACTAGACCTTCACTAACGCAATATTCTCAGACCTCAGCTTTCGAACCTTTCTATCCAAAATGGCCACCGACTCCTCCTCATAAGCTAGATTCTCATCCAATTGCACTGAATTAAAATCCAACACATGAGACTGATCTGCATAATACTTCTGAAGCATGTAAACATGAAACATCGAGTAAACTCTTGACAAGCTGAGTGGAAAAGCAAGTTTGTAGGCCACCTCACCAACTCTGTCCAACAACTCGAAAGGACCAATATACCGAAGGCTCAACTTTCCCTTATTCCCAAATCTCATCATGCCCTTCATAGGTGAAACTCAAATAAGAATATTCTCACTCTCCATAAGTCACATCACAAACTTTCTATTAGCATAACTCTTCTGCCTGGACTGCACTGTACGAAGCCGCTCCTGAATCAATTTCACCTTCTCCAAAGCATCACAAACCAAACCTGTACCCAATAATCTAGCCTCAACGGTCTTAAACCAACCAACCGGAAAATGACATTACCTCCCATATAATGCCTCATACGGTGCCATATGGATTCTCGACAAATAGTTGTTGTTGTATGCAAACTCTGCTAATGGAAGAAACTGATCCCACCGGCCTCCGAAATTTATGACATAAGATTTTAGCATATCCTCTAAAATATGAATGGTCCGTTCAGACTGTCCATCCGTCTGAGGGTGAAATACATTGCTCAACTCAACCTGCATGCCCAACTCATGCTGAACTGCTCTCCAAAAATGCGAAGTAAACTGAGTGCTACAATTCGAGATAATAGACACATGCACAGCATGCAAGTAGAAAATCTCCCTAATGTAGATCTTAGCCAACTGCTCCGATGTATAGGAAGTCATGACTGGAATGAAATGCGCAGACTTGGTCAGTCTGTCCACAATGACCCAAACATCGTCAAATCTTCTCATTGTCCGTGGCGAACCTACCACAAAGTCTATAGTGATGCGCTCCCACTTTCACTCCAGTATATCTAACCTCTAAAGAAAATCACTAGGACTCTGATGCCTATTGCACCCTATTTTGCATGAGTCAAAACAAGATTCAACTAGTGGTTTTCCTATTGATGATAAAAGAGAGGCGTCACCTAATATTTAAAGGTATACTAGGGTACCTGTTTAATTACTAAGATCATTTCTCTATTAGTCTACTAACCGATGAGATTTTGGGTAAGGATTCTTGTTCTTCTAAGGGAAGGTGTCAGGAACCCCTTAAAATCTACCCGAGGTAGCTCCATAGGACTTAGACTAGGTTTAAAGAAATAATTGTTTATATTTTGCTTAACTAGTTTTTAAAAGTATAGCTTATTGTATATCTAGTTTAAAGCCTATTACTTGTAATTTTTAAAAGAGGGTATAAATTTATAAAAGCCTTTAAGAAAATGTTTACATCTATATGATTGAAAGAGTTTTTAGAAGTATATATATAATGTTTGTATTTGCAAAACCTTGAAAGATGTGGCTAAGTTTTAAAACACTTTATCTTTAAAAAAATGATGTGGCTATTCATATAACTCTAGTAAAGTAAAGGTGTTTAAAGAAGGGGGCCTTAGGTATACCTTGATTCTCAAATCTCACATTTTTATTTGAAGAAGTCATTTGAAACCTTTGGCTTTATAGCAACATTTGTTCATTCCTTTGTAGAAAAGCTCAATTTAGAAGACCAATTTCTGATTCTGGTTCTTCTGGTTTTGAAAAGAGAGGACTGTCGACCTTCGCAAAGGCTGTTTTAGTTTCAAAAGGCTTCATGAACATTGTCAGTAAAGGTTAAGAGAAGAGTAATATAAGCGATTATCGAACTAGAATTATCTACTAATAAGTCTTAATGCTTCTTTTATCCTATATTTTTTAGGGCTTGCCTAGATTCTTAACATAATTCAAAGATATAAAGCAAAGCATTCAATCAAATATTGTAAGTGTTATATACATGTGAAAAACAACAGTAAACTTAATAAAGCAATAGAGACAAGGAATGGACTCTGGTTTGGGTCTGAAAGAAAGTAGGCCCATCTGGTAGCGAGGACGGACAACAACAACTTCAGACTCCAAAAGGTGCAGGTATAGAACTAGGCTTGAGTTCTTTGAGAACTCCGCAGGCCCAATTTTAATACATGTTCAAGAAGACAAGAAGGTCATTAGATATATTGCCCGATACAAATAATTATACATAAGTAACACTAGTATGGGCCCAAGATAAATTATAACAATCGACAATAATTAAGAGTGCAGGATTGGTATAAGATCACATATAGTAAAACAACTTACAATGAAGACCTTTGTTTCCATTGAACACTAAACCTAAGGAGATTAATAAATGTCAATAGACTAGATGCAAGGGGTGGAATTCCATTCATGGACAAAGTACTCTTTGAACCCCTGGCACTTCAAAGATCACAAGGGTCTCAAGGACCCCGAGCAGTGCTTGTGTCAGGGAGAGTAACTCAACCAAGAACTAAATTCTATTCCCAAATACCTCTAACTATTCACACTTACTCTTCCCTATAGGTTTAAGTTCTAATGAGGTGTTCACTATAAACTCCACTACCACAATGGTGATTATACACAAGGAGAGATCTATTTCAATAACATCCAAATCATCAAAGCATCATCAGACATCCTATGGTTTGCACACAAGCATGTAGCACTCTCATATACTCTTATCAATCTTAAGAACACTCAATCATGATTACTTATATATGTCAGGTAACAATGAGAGAACAACAACACATGAATATAAGGACTCAGAATTGGTAAGTTATGTAGTTCAAAGGAGTGTAGGAGGTGTCAGGTGCATTGCTCTTAATAATCCAATTAGAAAGCTCATGCTTATGGAAGATCATTACCTATAATCCTATAATAAATCATACATACTTAATGGGGTATACAGACCAACATTCTATTCCTTACTAAGTGAGAAAGTTATCAAAACCACTTCAATATTCTTAAGAAAACAGGGGCAGGCAAATATATTGGCAAGTAATCTCCAAAGAGAACCTCATTCACATCTAGATTAATTAAGAGTTAAACATATGGTTCTACATTCAAACAAGATATATGAACATCTAAAAGGGATCTTTCTAAGTCTATAGGTAAACTTCAGTGAACTTAGTAGGTTTCAATGGCCTGGGAACACAGTCACAAACATGATATACAAGCAGCAATTTCCTTTAAGGCAAAAATGAGTACAGAACCTAATAGGTGGCATTTAAATATGTGCCTGATGTATTCTAACCAGAACTTATAGCATTACAATATGACTGAGTATTGGACATGGAATTTGGGCTAACATTGTCATCGTAGTGGTCCTGAATAGTGAACAATGGTACTAGGCAAACATATTCAGTTATGAGCTAGCTAGATTAGTTGTTATAATGAAGCTTTGCAATACATGGTTTTATCAGACAGTATTCAACTATAGTAGGTATAATTCCAATTAGGTTTATAAACATGATTCAAGCCAAGTGGACAGCAGAAGACAGAACTGAAGTGCACAGGTTCCTTAGGGCTTAATCCTAGTTAATTTAAGGCATTTTTCTCATATAGTGAGGTTCACAGGTGCAATAAAATTGTAACGACCCGATCAGTCGCTTTGTATGGCTGCACCCTTTTTTCCCTTTATTGCTTCACACTTGTGTGTTTATGCCTTTATGACTTGCAGGGTTGATTAGTTTCGTTCCGGGAAGCTTTCGGGTTGATTTGGACCCTTGATTCTTGACTTAAAAGTTTAAATTTGAAAATGTTGACCAAACTTTGACTTTTATAAAAATAACCTCAGAACTGTGTTTTTATGACTCTGATAGCTTCGTATCGTGATTTGGGACTTGGGCGTATGTCCGAAATTGATTTTGGAAGTCCGTAGGTTGATTTGTGTTGATTTGCCAAAATTTGACAATTTTAAGTTGAAAAGTTTGATCGTAGGTTGACTTTTAGCTATCGAGTTTGAAATTTGATTTTGGGACTTGGAATAGGTCCGTTATGGAATTTAGAACTTGTTTGCAAAATTTGATGTCGTTTGGAGTTGATTTAATAGGATTCAGACGCTTCGTTGTAATTTTAGAAGTTCTTGAAAATTTCTTTGAATTTCATGCATTTTAGAGTTCAATTCATAATTTTAGATGTTATTTTTGTGTTTTGATCATGTGAGAGAGTTCGTATGATATTTTTAGACTTGTATGGATGTTTGAATTGGAGCCCCGAGGGCTCGGGTGAGTTTCGGACGCTTAGTGGAGTGTTGTTGGAGTTAAAGTTTGCTGGTTTTCTGTATAGGCCTCAGATCTCGCATTTGCGAGATTTTGGTTCGCATTTGCGAAGGTAGGCCAAGTTTGGTGGGTTAACATTTGAGAACCCAGTGTTTGCATTTGCGAAGTGCACCCGGGAAGAGCTAGTTTGCATTTGCGATTGACCTGGTCGCATTTGCGGTGGTCCAGAGTTCGCAATTGCAAATATTTCATCGCAATTGCGATGACAACAGAGATGGAAGGGTCTTCGCTTTTGTGAGGGGTTCTTTGCATTTGCGGAGTTTGCAATTGCGAACCCCATATCGCATTTGCGACATCTGCGACTAATCAAATAGTGAGGGACGGGATTTTTGAGTTCATTCTCTCATTTTTGAACCCTAGACTCGGTAGGAGGCGATTTAGAGAGGGGATTTTTACCTACAAACCTTGGGTAAGTTATTCTAATCTATTTATAATTATATTCCATCAACATATCTTAGAGTTTAACATCAAAATCATGTGAATCAAAGTAAAAATTTCTGAAACTTTGTTAAGTTTTTGAAAAATAAGAAATTTAGTTATTAGAGTCGATTTGGACTCGGAATTTGAAACTAATCACATATATGAACTCGTGGGGTAATGGGTGGACGGAATCTACCATTGGACCTGTGTTTTGATTGGGCGAGCCCCAGGTTGACTTTTGTTGACTTTTTGGAAAAAGTGTAATGATCTTAACATTTTATATTGCAATCGAATTCCCTAGCATTGTTTGATGATATTGAGTCGATTTTGGTTAGATTTGAGCAGTGTGGAGGTGGATTTTAAGGGAAAAGCTATTTTTGAGTTTTGAATTGGCCTAATTGAGATAAGTGTCTTATGTGGGAACTAGCCCTTAGGATTGGTATTGTTTGATTCAATTATGCTAAGTGAAATCCGTGTACGCAAGGCGACGAGTGGGTACACGGGTTGTACGCAGTATTTGATCGGTGCAGGTTACTTAGACTATTTCCATGCTTTAATTGAAATGCCATATTATATTCTAAATTCTCATAGTCAAATTATCCTTAATTGTGTTAGACTATCCTTAAATACCTTAGTTGACTTTTTTAGTATTTGTCCTACATCCTACTTGCTAAATTGCTCCCATGCTGTAGTTGAACTTGTTATCTCCTTTATTGTTACATGCTATCTCTTCACTGTTAGTTATCATTGTTGAAGTTATTGTTCATTTTATCCCTTTACTTGTTAATTTCCATTAATTGAGGCTAATTTTTGAATATTATCTCTTTTAGTGTGAAGTTAGTATTATCTAATATTGTGGTTATACATTATTTCTCTCATTGTTGAGTTATTTGGTGTTGATATTGTGGAAGTCGTTAATACGTTGAGGCGATGTTGGTCATTGTTAAAACATCTATCTTATTGAGAAATTTTCATCCATTGTTGTTGTTGATATTCTCATATACGTTGTGGTGGAGCCATGGGCTATTGTTTTGAAAACATTGATATTGTTGTTATTGGCACGTTGTAATATGTGGGCACTTGTGGTGCGAATTGTTACTGTGATATGATATTGACGTGCTTGCGGAGGTATAAGGCTTGGGTTGATGTGCATACGACGGTATAAGGTGGGACCTATGTGCGTGTTGCTTGTAGGGGAACTACGTGAAGCCACATGATGTCATAAGGTGGGCTAAATTGCATGTAGCTATTTCGGGACAACTGTTTTCAAAACCTATTTTCATATGTAAGGCTCATGCGGCGGTATAAGGGAAGATTGTGATTGAATTGGAGGAAAGTGAATACGAAGCGGTACCTCGGTTATGATTCTTGATTATACGAGGCGGTACCTCAGTTTGATCTCATTATACACGAGGCGATACCTCGTTGTGATTCTTGTTGTCATTTCATGTTGCAAAGTGTTTTGGTGGAAATATATCTTGTTGTTTCATTTTTAATTGTTCTAGTAGTGATGGGCCATACATGATCATTGTAGCTCTTTAGTTGCTTCTTTTTCTGCTATTTCCGTTATTCGTTTCCGGTACTAGTTTATGTTATTATCTTGGTTTCATTTCAGTTGTTCTCTATTTTCCTTTACATGCCTGTATTCCACTCTCGTACTGTCTATTTTATATCCTAGTAGGTGTCTTGACCTGGCCTCATCACTACTCTACTGAGGTTAGGCTTGATACTTACAGGGTACCGTTGTGGTGTACTCATACTACGGTTCTGCGCATCTTTTTGTGCAGATCTAGGTACGTCTGCTCGTATCGGTCATTAGAGGATTGTTGTAGCTGCTGCTTGGGAGACTTTAAGGTATACCTGCTCCACGTCCGCAGGCCTCGGAATCACCTTCCATATTTTACTACCTGTTGCATTTTTCTTTCGAATAGTGATATAGTAGTACTCTAGTTGTATTTTGTATAGATTATGACTCAGTTCCACCGGTTTTGGGGTGTGTATTATGAGATTTTATATTTCTGAAGGCTTAATGTATTATTCAGTCATTTTTAGTAACTTGTTATCTGTTTAGTTGTTATTATTTATTAGGCTTACCTAGTCGTAGAGACTAGGTGCCATCACGACATCCTTCAGAGGAAAATTGGGGTCGTGATAAGTTGGTATCAGAGCTCTAGGTTCATAGGTGTTACGAGTCATATGCAGGTTTAGTAAAGTCTTGCAGATCGGTACGGAGATGTCTGTACTTATCTTCGAGAGGCTACGAAACTATTAGGAAAACTTTACTTCTTTGATTCCTTATCGTGCGAATTGGTTGATTTCGAAAACTAAATCTTTGACTTTCTATTCTCTCACAGATGGTGAGGACACGCACTATAGGATCCGATGATCAGACACCCGCGCCCTCTACTAGAGCCGCGAAAGGCCGGGGCTGGGGTAGAGGCCGAGGACGGGCACGTGGTACAGCCAGAGCACCTGCCCGAGCTGCGACAGAGGAGCCACCAATTGCTCTAGTCGGGGGTCAGACACTCGAGATGCCTGTTACTACCCCCGCTCTTCAGGAGACCCTCGCATAGTTCTTGAGCATGTTCAGTACCTTAGCTCAGGCGGGTTTGATCCCACTTGCACCAGCCACATCTCAGGCTGGGGGAGAAGCACAGACTCCCGTGGCCCGTACCCCAGAGCAGCGGGTCTAGGTTGATTAGGTCCCAAAGGTTATACCGTTACAACTTATTGCTCCAGTTCAGCTCGTGGTTAGGGCAACAACATCTGAGGAGGAGCAACTTAGGCTCGAAAGGTTCAAGAAGTACCACCCTCCTATTTTTAGTGGTTTGGCTTTAGAGGATGCATATGGTTTTCTTGAGGAGTGGCACCACATTATCCGCACTATGGACATTGTGGAGACAAGTGGGGTTGCTTTTACTATGTTCTAGCTAAAGGGAGAGGCATATCAGTGGTGGCGGTCATACGTGGTGGGTAGCCCAGTCGAGGCAACTTCACTTACATGGGATCGGTTTTCAGAGTTTTTCTTGAGAGAGTTTGTTCCTCAGACCCTTCGGGATTTTTGGCGCGCGAAGTTTGAGTGGTTGTGCCAGGGTACTATGTCAATGTCAGAGTATGCTGTCCGATTCAGTGATTTGTCCAAGCATCCACTAGCCTTGGTTGCCACAGTCAGGGAGTGAGTCTCTCGATTCATTGAGGGGCTCAACCAGAGTATTAAATATAGCATGGCCAGGGATTTGGAGTCAGACACTCCGTATCAGAAGGTGGTTGAGATTGCACGAAGATTGGAGGGTATGCGAGACCGTGATAGAGATGATAGGGAGGCCAAGAGGTCTCGTGGTACAAGAAGATTCAGTGGTGGTTACGTTGCAGCTTCAGCCTGTCATGGTAGGGGCTATGTGATTCGTCCAGTCCACTCAACACTTCCAGCTTCTAGTGGTGCTCCGGTTATTCCGAGATCTCAAGTTGCACACTTTGGTCAGCCACTTTCTAGTGCACCTCCTACACGGGGTGCCTTCAGCGGTCAGTCTAGCCGACCCGGCCTGATCCAGTCCTAGCCGCCACGCCCACTGAGAGCTTGTTTTGAATGTGGTAATACCCACCACATGGTCAGAGACTACCCCAGACTCAGTAGGGGTGCACCTTCCCAGACTACTCAGGCTCCACCGATTCAGTCAGGTCCGTAGACTTCTCAGGCCATGGTTGCTGCCCCAGTTGCCGCTCCACCCGCATAACCAGCTAGAGGTAAGGGACGGGCGGGTAGAGGTCGCCCTAGAGGGGGAGGTCAAGCCAGATTCTATGCTCTTTCGAGTAGGACAGAGGCAATTGCTTCAGACTCAGTCATTACAGGTATGGTTCCAGTTTGCAATAGAGATGCATCCGTCTTATTTGATCCAGGATCCACTTATTCATATGTGTCATCTTACTTTGCTTCATATTTGGGTGTATCTCGTGATTCCTTGAGTTCTCCTATTTTTGTGTCCACACCTGTGGGAGATTCTATTGTTGTAGACCGTGTGTATCAGTTGTGTTTAGTTGTTATTGGTGGTTTTGAGACTAGAGTTGATCTGTTGTTAATTAGTATGGTATACTTTGATGTTATTTTAGGCATGGACTGGTTGTCGCCCTATCATGCTATTCTTGATTGTCATGCCAAGACTGTGATGCTGGCTAGAGTGGAGGGGTGCATTAGATTATATTCCTAGCAGGGTTATCTCATTTCTAAAGGCTCAGCGATGGTTAAGATGGGGTGTAATGCCTATCTAGCTTTTGTGCGGGATGTCAGTGCTGATACTCCTACCTTTGAGTCAGTTCCATTAGTGAGAGACTATCCAGATGTATTTCCAGTAGATCTTCCGGGCATGCTGCCTGACAGGGATATCGATTTTGGTATTGACTTGCCTATTTCTATTCCACCATATCATATGGCCCCAACAGAGCTGAAGGAGTTAAAGGAGACACTGCAAGAGTTTCTTGATACTGGATTCATTCAGCCTAGTGTGTCGCTGTGGGGTGCTCCAGTCTTGTTTGTGAAGAAGAAGGATAGTTCAATGCGCATGTGTATTGATTAACGTCAGTTGAACAAAGTCACTGTGAAGAACAAGTATCCATTGCCATGCATTGATGACCTATTTGATCAGCTATAGGGTGACAGAGTGTTCTCCAAGATTGATTTATGGTCAGGTTAAGATTTAGGATCCGGATATTCCGAAGACTGCCTTTAGGACTCGGTATGGTCACTACGAGTTCCTGGTGATGTCACTTGGGCTGACCAACACCCCAATAACATTTATGCACTTGATGAATAGTATATTCCAGCCTATACTTGATTCTTTCTTCATTGTGTTTATTGATGACAACTTGGTGTAATCTAGCAGTCGGGAAGATCATGAGCAACACTTGAGGATCGTGCTCCAGACCTTGTGAGAGAAGAAGTTATATGCAAAGTTCTCAAAGTGTGAATTCTGGCTTGATTCAGTGGTGTTTTTGGGTCATGTGGTGTCGAGTGAGGGGATCAAGATAGATCCGAAGAAGATTGAGGCGATGCAGAGTTGGCCCAGACCGTCTTCAGCTATTGAGATCCGGAGTTTACTTGGTTTGTCCGGGTATTATTGTTGTTTCGTAGAGGGCTTCTCATCTATTGCTGCACGTATGAACAGATTGACCCAGAAGGGTGCTCCTTTCATATTGTCCGAAGAGTGTGAGGCGAGCTTTCAAAATCTCAAGACTTCTTTGACCACAGCCCCTGTATTGTATTGCCTACGGGCTCAGGATCTTATATTGTGTACTATAATGCGTCATTTGTTGGCCTTAGCGCGGTGTTGGTGCAAGACGGTAAGGTGATTACCTACGCATCTTGACAACTGAAGACCCATGAGAAGAATTATTCAATCCACGATTTGGAGTTGGCAACCATTGTTCATGCATTGAAGATCTGGCAACATTATTTGTACGGTGTTCCTTGTGAGGTCTTTACCGACCACCGGAGTCTACAGAACCTGTTCAGATAGAAAGATCTTAACTTGCGGCAACAGAGGTGGTTAGAGTTACTTAAAGACTATGATATCACCATTCTATATCATCCCGGGAAGGCCAATGTGGTGGCCGATGCCTTGAGTCGAAAGGCGGAGAGTTTGGGTAATTTAGCATATCTACCGGCAACAGAGAGGCCATTAATATTGGAGGTTGAGGCCTTAGCCAACCAATTTGTTAGATTGGATGTTTCGGAGCCCAGACGATTTATTGCCTACGTGGTCGCTCGGTCTTCTCTATATAACCGTATCAGAGAGCGTCAGTATGACGACCCCCATCTACTTATCCCCAAGGACACGGTTCAGCACGGCGATGGAAAGGAGGTTACTATTGGGGATGACGGTGTGTTGCGAATGCACGGCCGATTATGTGTGCCCAATGTGGATGGTTTGCGTGAGTTAATTCTTCAGGAGGCCCATAGTTTGCGGTACTCCATTCATCCGGGTGCCACTAAGATGTATCAGGACTTGATGCAACACTATTGGTAGAGGAGGATGAAGAAGGACATAGTGGAGTATGTAGCTCAGTGCCTAAATTATCAGCAGGTGAAGTATGAGCATCAACGGCCAGGTGGTTTACTTCAGCGGCTTAAGATCCTTGAGTCAAAATAGGAGTGCATTACCATGGATTTCATTGTTGGGCTCCCAGGGACTCAGAGGAAGTTTGATGCAGTATGGGTAATTGTGGACAGGTTGACCAAATCGCCTCATTTCATTCCGGTAGTGACTACCTATTCTTCAGAGCATCTGGCTCAAGTTTATATCCGTGAGATCATCCGACTTTATGGCATACCGGCATCTATCATCTCTGACTGGGGTATGCAGTTCACCTAGCATTTCTAGAAGTTGTACAATGTGATCTAGGCACACGGGTTGAGTTGAGTATAACATTTCACCCTCAGACAAATGGACAGTCCGAGCGCACTATTCAGATATTTGAGGATATGCTTTGCGCCTGTGTTATGGATTTCGGGGGTGCTTGGGATCGGTTCTTGCCACTTGCAGAGTTTTCCTACAATAGTAGCTACTAGTCGAGTATCCAGATGGCTTCGTATGAGGCTCTATATGGGGGCGGTGTCGTTCTCCAGCTGGGTGGTTTGAGCCGAGAGAGGCTAATTTATTAGGCACGAATCTGGTTCGAGATACTTTGGAGAAGGTCAAGATGATCCAGGATCGACTTCGTACAGCCCAATCTAGACATAAGAGCTATGCGGATCGGAAGATTTATTTATGTACATGTCATATATGTTTTGAATATGTTGAGAATGTGGGATATACTTCTAATGACCTTCTTTCTTTTATGGGCATATATACATTTCAGCCTACTGAGTTCCTAAGGAATTCAGGCCCAAACCAGCTTTGCTGCATCTTTGAAGAGTCCAGTCTGCTATGGCCTCACCTCTCAAATTGCTGGGCCTCACCCTTACTTCTTTCGTTATTGTTCATTATTTTCATAGCCTAGTTTACTGCTTCATTATTCTTCGCTTACTGCCTTTGTTGTCTTATCGTATTTCATTATCATGTATTCAACACTCATATATTAGATTATGTGCTTTAGCTTCATGCTTTATATCACATGAAACATAGGCAAACTTTAACTAATATAGGACTTAAAGGGAATTAATTAGTAATAAATCTTCGCCCCATTAATTATAACTTGTTCATCTTGTACACTCACCTTTCTTAAAGATATTTGAAGCTCAGGCCCATAATCAAAACAACAACCTGTTTTTCAAAGGAAAATTAGAAAAGAATCAATGGTCTTTTCTAACAAGGAATGAAACCAGATTTTTTTATGAAAAACAACAGTAACGAACGATCACCCACATGAATTTTCAAAGATTTGCCTTCTTCAGAATTTTTAAAACCAAGGTACATTTAGAGTCACTTTTTCTTACATACATATTTTAAAAATTATACAAGCATCTATTCTTCAAAGTAACTACTTTCATAACTTAATATGGATTACTTTTAAAACTCTCTTAACCTTCAATAACTCTTTTATAATCCCACATCCCTTCTAAGTCTTACATATACTTCCCTTAATATATGGTAAGCCATGCCTTTGTAGTAATTAATCATAGTATAAATAACTAATTCCTCAAAATTAATCTAAGTCCTATGGAGCTACCTCAGGTAGATTTTAAGTAGTGCCTAACACCTTCCCCTTAGAAAATAAGAACCCTTACCCATAATCTCACTGGTTTGCAGACCTATAAAGAATATAACTTAGTAATTAAATAGGTACCCTAGTATATCTTCAAATATTAGGTGGCAACTTTCTTTCATCAACAACAAAAAAATCACAAGTTGAATCTTGTCTTGACCAGTGAAAAATAGGGTGCAACACCGCAAATGCGACCGGGTCGATCGCAAATGCGAACTAGCTCTTCCTAGGTGCACTTTGCAAATGCGAACAATGGGTTCGCAAATGCGAACCCAGCATACTTGACCTACCTTCGCAAATGCGAACCAAAATCTCGCAAATGCGAGATCTGAGGACTGTGCAGAAAACCAACAAACTATAATTCCAACAACACTCCGCTAAGCGTCTGAAACTCACCCCCAAACTGTGGGAAATTATATTAACGTGGTGGTTCTACTTAGCAAACAATTCACATTGAAAACCTTTCATTGTCATTAAACATTAAACCCTCAAAGAACTAAATATGTCAATGAATTAAGGGCTAAGGAAGAAATTCCACTCAAGATCGATGCTCCCTTTAAATCCCCAAATACTTCAAAGTTCCCAAGGGACTCAAGGCCCAGGGCAATGCTTGTGCCGGGGAGGGTAGCCCAACCTAGAGTCGAACTCCACTCCAAAATACCCTTAAACACTAACAATATGTTTTCCTTACGGGTTTAAAGGCCAATGAGGCCCTTTCAATGTAAACTAAATGCTATAGCATTACCTACCATTAAATATATACTTTTCCTCCTAGCATAAGAACATATAGTCCATATTGGATTACCAAACAAACATATATCACATGAATTCTAAAGATTTGACTTTGAAACACATACATGTGAGGAATAGAGGCATAATAAGCATACTACAAAGGTTTAAACATGAGAGCAAAACAATGTTCCCAGGAAAGGCAAAGCTATACAACAATAACTCAACTGATACATAGATTATCAAAGATATCTAGGACATGATCAACTTTCTCAATAGGTTTACAAATTGACAGACTACAACATGGAATCCCTAAGGATTTCTATAGAATCATACTCCTAATAGTGTTAGCTTCAAACAAATCATCAAGTTCAGATAGCATCAGCAAGGATCCTTAAGAGACTTTAGGGATTAGATTTGGTTTAAAAAGTAACAGTGGAGAAAGGACTGGAGTGGTTCTGGACAAGGTATAAAATTAGGAACTAAGTAAGAACATGCAACATTCAGTTAGTTACTTAAACACTTCAAATACAGTAATGATCTTATGTAGACAGGGGAAACTTTACACATTTATAGAATTGGATTAAGCATGTCATGAGATAGAGAGTTACAGATAAAGGAGAGATATTGCATTAGAACAGGTTCAACTCAAATAAGTCTAGGTTAGTACATGAATATGAAAATAATCATGCTTCTGTTTTTACAAGTTATCACTTGGTTATAACATAGTAACTAAATCCTTTTTAAGGAAGACAATCTTAAAAGATAAAAATGCAAGTTCATTCTCAAAGGTCGATAACAACCCTAAAAGATTAGAGACAGGAGGTATAATACCAAGTAAGCATGCAATTGAAGATGTTGACTAATCAAGAAAATAATTAAGTTCAGCCTAACAAGTTATTAGTCTTTATAACAAAGAAATGGAAACATGATCATGATTGTATTATGAGGAAAGATAACTTAGTCTTAACAGATGTGTACAATAGGACTACTGAGAGAAGAGAAGAAAGTTTAATTCAAACAAGAGTAGGTCAATAGAAGCAACACCAACTAGACAAAATAAAAGACCATAGTGGCAACTCAAAAATAGCTTAACAAATACAAGTAGAGAAGAAAACATATAAACACTTAGAGTTTATGCTTCAGGTTAAGAGACAGAGGATATAAACTTAAACACTTTCGGATTCATCTTAGTCATGGTTATCGGATAATAAGCTCAACTTCAAAACTCACAAAACTACAGAGATGCAACAAATAAGGATAAAGGTTACTGCAGGTCAATGAAAGCTATGAAGTTCATGTGAACATGAACACATTATAACTTAAACATGTAGACTGTTGGAAGCTCAGGAACAAAGATCAGCAAGAATCAATTAATGGTTCAATCAATCATCGATTAAAGGCCCAGAAACAGGACACATAATCACAAGTGGATATTTGACTAACAAAACATAAACATTAACATACTGATCACCACAAATCAATTGTAATACTCAGAATATAACTAGCATATTTGTAGTATTCAAAGAAGATGAACAAAAGAGAAGAATGAGAGATGTGCTGACCTTTTTGAGAGCAACAGACCAAACAAAGCTCTTTCTTAGTTGCTTAAGACCCAAGGAACCTCAAGTTTGAACTAGCAACAATATTCAGCAAATGAAAGAAAAGAACAGTAAGAAAACCTCGGGTTTGAACTCTAAATTTCTTAGATGATTGAAGCATTTGTGTTTGTGTGTGTGTTTCTCTTCAGTGTTAAGTGGTTGGTCGTGTTTGGTAAGAGCATAGAAGGATCCTATATATAGTGGCATTCAATGCCTCTAGGATTCAACAAAATTCAAATTAGATAGTGGAAGATGACGATGAGCTGATGATGTGAGCAATATGAGTGAAATCAGAGAAGAGTAGAGGGGAAAACAATGAAGATTTTTACCTAAGAAGGGAGATTGATCGTTGAAGGCAGAGGACCATCGGTCAAGACTTAAAACCCAGAGGTCACTGCATTTGACCTCTGGGTAAAGAATCCTCATAATGAATCCTCTAAAAACTTCATGCATGCTGCGATTTGACGGAGCAAGAGAGGATTTAGATGATTTGAAGTTACATCTTCAAGATAGGGTTTTCAGATTTGAGGGATTTTGAATTTAATCAGTGAAAACGGAAAGGGAATCATCAGCCTTACGGCATAGGGACAAAGCGAATGATCTTTTGAGTTTGGATTTGAAAGAATGAAGATGAAATGAGTGCTTCGATTTTACTGGCCATTTCTGGTGCCTCATATTTGAAGAGAAAAAGGGGAATGTCAGTAGGATTCTCGGTTGAGGAAGCGAGGAAGGACGATTTGGTGAAGGGTTTTGTGACCTTGCACTGATTTGTGCAAGGTCCCATGACTGATGTGGTTTGAAGGGATGAGAGAAAAGAGAGAGTTTTGGGAAAGAGGGGCGACTGTGTCTTAGATAAAATGATTAGGGATTTGGATGAGTTGGGTTGTCTCTGGGGTTATGAATGAGAGATAAAACGGGAGTCGTTGGATTATTTGTTCAACGACTCCGATTGTTTTGAGAGTTAGGCTTTTAAAAATGATTTATGGAGAAAATTTGATGGCCGTTAGATTCTTGAGATCCAACGGCGGAGATAAATGAGACGGTCTTTCAAAAATAAAATAAAAACAAGATTAATCCCGGTCCATTGATGATATGAATCAACAGTCAGGATGGGTTGTGCTTATTTTGTGAGGGGATGGGAAAAGTGACATGGCGCGCTATGATTGGTTTAAAGAGAGTGGCACGGATTACCAAAGTGGAATGAGATGGGTTATTTGGACTGGGTCAGATCCGTTTGGGCTTGGCATTTGGGCTGAAAATAATTTAAATAGTAGCCACTTTGTAATTAATTAAGAAATAGAAATTGTAGCCTTTTAGTCTTTAACCCCTTTGAAATTAATGTAAATAAACTTAATTACTTTCAATAAAATATGGTGAAAAATTATAATTATCAAATATACTATTAATTATTGCAATTAATTATTTGTAAAAAATACTTTATTTTTCTAAATTGTAACACTAATTTTGAATTATTAACATAATAGTCGAATTTACTAGAAATTAAGGAGTAATTTGTCAAATTAATTATAAGGCCTATGTGATGTATACAAGTTATTTTATTAATCTTAAAATTGGAAGTATACTTGTAATTACATGATACTAATGCTAGATGATTAATTTCAAAACTAATAATTAATTACTTTGTAGAAATAGGTATTTATTACTTGAAAATACTTTCAAAATATTTATTGTAAATTATTAAGTATAAGTAAATTAATTTTAAAGGGGGGGGGGGGGAAAATCCGCCGTCAACAGCTGCTCCTCTTTGACCGAAGACGATGAAAGAGTTTTTGGAAAAAAAAATTGAACCAAAGCCAATTTTGTCCCGACTTTTAGGCAGGTATTGTAGCAAATAGGGATGGTGAATTTCAGGATTGAACTGAGGAAGAATCTAGAAAGATTTAGGAATAGTGGGGCCGAACTTTGGCTTACAATTGCTTACATACCTCGGGCTTACCAAGGATCACGCCTCATGTAGTTCTTGAGTATGGACTTTGGGGAAGTGGCACTCGCAGGAATTGCCCCAGTATCGTATTGTGACGATACGTCGAGAGGGAAGATTCGTCACTCATGGTAGCTTGAATTTTGCAGCCTGATTTGAATAATTCAAAACTTTGAGCTCGCTGATCGTCTTGAGCTGGGATCTTAGGCCCGCTACTGGGTTGGCTATCCCCATAGCGTTGTAGTTCGGTCTACTGCTAAGAAAGAGTTCCACATTGCAGTGCTTGTTCCTGCAAAAATGAATTAAATACACACATACCAATATATTATAATGCAGAATATATTAAGATGCAATGTAAATGATACAGGAATGATGATGTATGGCTACCGACGAGCCGTTATTTGGGATTGGGATGACGGGATACTTGATCCTGACTCGATTTGTTAGCCGGGCGGTGTACCATTCCGTAGCTGTCAGAGCATTTGAAAGTTGTCTCCGCTTGTTGGGAGAGCTTGATTGGTAAAGTGCGTCTCCGCTTGTTGGGAGAGCTTTGCACTGAGTAATTTCTCCGCTTGTTGGGAGAGATTGATTGGTAGAGTGCGTCTCCACTTGTTGGGAGATCTTTGCACTGAAGTGTAAAGTAATCTCCGCTCGGGAGTGATTGATTCAAACCGTAATCATTCCTAAAGCTGCACGAACAAAATGTTAAAACATTCAAAGTAATAGCAAATGAAATAAAAGCATACCCAAGAGGTACTCTTGACTGCGAAGCTAGGTTGCGACCATCGATTGGCTGGTTGTTGGTGACGAGGTTTGCGATTGTCTATTTTGGGGTCTGTGATGACGGAGAGGTGATGCGAATTGCTTTGTTGGCAAATTTTGCAGTATGCTATATACAAGGCTCCGGTTGGCGAAACCGATGTTCGATTTATACAGGGTGCTCTGATTGATTGAGATAACAGTTTGCTATATGCAGGACTTCGATTGGCGAAGCCGACGTTTGATTTGTACCGGGCACTCCGATTGATTGAGCTAACGATTTTCTATATACAGGACTTCGATTGGTGAAGCCGACATTTGATTTGTACATGGCGGTATGATTGATTGAGCTGACGGTTTTCTATGTACAAATTTCTGTATCAGCTGTCTAATTTCGAGATACCTACAAAGGATTCAAAAGTTAGCTTTAGCTATACCAGAAAAATTCAAGTAAAGGAGAAAGAGGGATAATTTTAGGCTAGTGGCGGATCCGTCATTTTCCCCAGTGTGGTCCTAGTGCTTCCTTACTCCCTGTTGACCGTGCACTCAAAGAAAACTTCTTAGTGGGGTTGGGGGGGGGGGGGGGTTGTATCGACCACAGTGTTGGTTTTTCCAGGCCTTGAACATGATCGCGCCGTGAAGTTCGGTAGATGGAACAAATTACTATACACACACACACACACACACACACACACACACACACACACACACACACACACACATATATATATATATATATATATTAGAAAACATTTTGAAAATACTTGTTTCTTTTAAGGCAAATGCCGTCGTTCCGGATTATGACATGTTACGAAAAGTTCTTCACATGCGAGCATATTCTATTGAAAACTTCATCCTGTTGATGTTATTCTTTCGTTATGCCTCTGACAACGCGACTACTTGCTGTTGCGACTGCGTCCTAATTTGAACTAATGCATTACAAAGGCTTTCCTAAGGTTATGACCGAACCCTTTCAGGTTGCCTACATATCTGAAATGGAATCATGTCTGAATGTATTTCATGGGTTATGATGAAATATGACGAGGATGACCGAACCTGACTCAAGCAGCCTACGTATCCAAATGGAATCAGGTCAAATCATAGTTCGATTACAGTAGATGCAAAATGATGAGATTAAGATTGAAAAATGGCCGAGTCTGACTCAAACAACCTACATATCCCAGTGGAATCATGCCAAAACGTAGTTCGATTACAAAAGATGACTGAATCCGATGGAGATTGCCTACGTATTCCTTTTCGAGGAAATCAAGTCGGCGTAGTTCCTGAGCAATATACAAAAGTGATATTTGGTTTTTCTATTATAAGAGAAAGAGGGAGAGAAACTAAACCCTACGTGGGTTGCCTACGTATCCCTCTGTGGGAAGTCAGGTGGAACGTAGTTCTATTACATCAAAAATCCTAACTCTATTTGTCTTCAGACATAGTACCTCTTGATTCCGTCTGAGTTGATAGGCTTCGTGTTGACTCTTCCATCCATTTTCGCCAAGATTAGAGCTCCACCCGACAGTGCGCGGTGAACCACGTAAGGACCTTGCTAGTTTGGTGCGAACTTTCCTTTGGATTCTTCTTGATTGGGAAAGATTTTCTTCAAAACCAACTGCCCCGGTGTGAATTGACGATGCTTCACTCTTTTGTTAAATGCACTGGCCATCCTGTTCTGATATAGATGGCCATGACATACTGCATCCATTCTTATTTTGTCAATGAGCATGAGTTGTTCCTGACTGATCCATATCCACTATGCGTCATCCAATTTTGCCTCTTGAATGACTCTTAAGGATGGCATCTCGACCTCTGCGGGTATCACCGCTTCGGTGCCATATAACAATATGTACGTCGTTGCCCCAGTGGATGTTCTCATGGTAGTCCGATAACCCAGTAAAGCAAAAGGTAGCTTCTCGTGCCATTGTCTGTGATTGTCCACTATCTTTCGCAGAATCCTCTTGATATTCTTGTTGGATGCTTCGACCGTCCCATTTATTTATGGTCTGTAGGCTGTGGAATTGCGGTGGATGATTCTGAACTTCTCGCAGATATCTCTCATGAGGTCAGTGTTGAGGTTAGCGGCATTGTCAATGATGATAGACTCTGGTATCCCAAATCTGCAGATGATGTTGTTTCGAACAAAATCTGCCACAACCTTCTTTGTGATGACCTTGTATGTAGATGCCTTGACCCATTTGGTGAAATAGTCGATAACTACCAAGATGAAATGATGTCCGTTTGATGCTGCAGCCTCTATGTGTCCAATCACGTCCATGCCCCAGGCGGCGAATGGCCAGGGTGAACCCATTACGTTTAGCTCATTTGGTGGAACCCAAATGAAATCTCCATGAATCTGGCACTGGTGACACTTCTTCACGTAGCGGATACTGTCGCTTTCCATAGTCATCCAAAAGTATCCAGCTCTCAAAATCTTCTTGGCTAATGTGAACCCGTTCATATGGGGGCCGTATGTCACTGCATATATTTCCTCAAATAGTCTAGTGGCTTCAGCAGCGTCTACACATCTTAACAAACCTAAGTCTGGGGTCCTCCTGTACAGAACTTCCTCGTTGAGCAAAAAGTGGTTTGCAGCCTCCTGAGTGCTCATTTTTTACCATTAATAGCATTCTCTGGGTACTCCCGGGTCGCAAGGAATTTCTTGATGTCGTGATACCATGGTTTACCATCGGGTTCTTCTTCTACATGGAATCAATAGGCATGTTAATCCCTGATCTCTACCTCGATAGGGTCTATGTAGTTCTTGTCTAGATGCTGAATTATAGATGATAGGTTTGCAAGGGCGTCAGTGAACTTGTTCTGAATCTTGGGGACGTGCTTGAACTCAATCTTTCTAAGCTTCTTGCACAGCTCTTTCACGCAGTGCAAGTACCACAGTATCTTGATATTCTTGGTGGACCATTCTCCTTAGACTTGGTGTATCAGCAAATCGGACTCTCCTATGACCAAAAGTTCTTTGATGTTCATGTCGACTGCCATTCTGATTCCAAGGATGCATGCTTCGTATTCAGCCATATTATTGATACAAGGGAATATTATCTTTGCCGATGCTAGATAGTGTTGTCTAGATTCTGAAATCAAGACTGCCCCAATCCCGACTCCTTTGAAGTTTGGTGCTCAATCGAGAAACATTCTCTACCCAGGGTATGATTATGCAATATCCTCCCTGGCAAATAATACTTCTTCATCAGGGAAATACGTGATAAGCGGTTCATAATCTCTATCCACTGGATTCTCGGCGAGGTGGTCGCCTAAAGTTTGTCCTTTGATAGCCTTCTGAGTTATGTACAAGATGTCATAATCACTGAGGAGAATTTGCCATTTAACTAGCTTTCCGGTAGGCATTGGCTTCTGAAAAATATACTTGAGCGGGTCAAGCCGAGATATCATATGCGTAGTGTATACTGACATGTAATGCCTTAGCTTCTGAGCAATCCAAGTCAGAGCACAACAAGTGCGTTATATCAGGGTATACTTGGCCTCGCATGGTGTGAACTTCTTGCTTAAGTAGTATATAGCATGCTCTTTTCTCCCAGTTCCGTCATGCTGTACCAACACACAGCCGAAAGCATTTTCTAAGACAGACAAATAGAGTAACAACGGTTTCCCTGGTTCGGGGGGAACCAGCACTGGCGGGATTGAAAGACACTCTTTGATTCTATTGAAGGCTTTCTGACACTCTTCTATCCATTTTGTGGCAGCATCCTTCTTCAGCAGCTTGAAAATTGGTTCATAGATTACCGTGGACTGGGATATAAAACTACTGATGTAATTCAATCTGCCCAGGAAACTCATGACATCTTTCTTTCTCTTTGGTAGCGGTAACTCCTGGATGGCCTTGATATTTGATGGGTCCAGCTCTATCCCCTTCCTTCTTATAATGAAACCCAATAGTTTTCCAGCAAGGACTCCGAACACGCATTTTGCTGGATTCAACTTCAAACTATACCTTCGCAGGCGCTCAAAACATTTCCTCAAGTCGTCCAAGTGCTCCGAGCTCTTTCGAGACTTTATGATGACATCATCCACATACAATTCAATCTCCTTATAAATCATGTCGTGAAAGAGGGTCGTCATGACCCTCATGTAGGTGGCACTAGCGTTTTTGAGACCAAACAATATAACTCTATAATAGTAGACTCCCCAAGGCGTGGTGAAAGCTGTCTTCTCTGCATCTTCTTCGTGCATTAAGATTTGATGGTATCCAGCGAAACAATCCACAAACGACTGCAATTCATGCTTCGTGCAGTTGTCGATGAGGATGCGGATATTTGGTAGGGAAAATTGTCCTTTGGACTAGCTTTGTTGAGATATCGGTAGTCCACACATATTCTGATTTTTTCGTCCTTTTTGGGCACTAGGACGATGTTTTCCAACCAGCTTGGATAGTTGGTGACCCTTACTACATTTGCTTCTATCTATTTGGTCACTTCTTCCTTTATCCTTAGACTTAGATCATATTTGAACTTTCTGGGCTTCTTCTTGACCAGCGGCCTAGTAGGGTCAGTGGGCAGTCGATTCGAGATAATGTCAGTGCTTAATCCTGGCATGTCATCATAGGACCATGCAAACACGTCGACGTACTATCGAAGGAGCTCAATCATTTTTTCCTTCTGCTCGGCTTCTAGGTGAGTGCTGATTCTGGTTTTCTTTACATCTTCTTCACTTCCAAGATTGACCACTTCTGTTTCTTCAAGGTTGGGCTTTTTCTAACTCTCCAGTTGTTCGATCTCCTGCGGGAGATTGTCTGGCATCATACTCTCGTCATATTCCTCGTAATCCGGGTTGTTGCACTCAACGGTTTCGTTACATGTCATAATCGTGGAACACAGTTTTTTATCGGTTTGATTACTGAAATGCAAAAGCTAAGTATAAATAAAGCAGTAAAATAAAGTTGCAACATTTAGGAAAAAGATTCTTTTTATTTCATAAAAAGGGGAACGTCTTAAACGATCACAAGAGGAAAATGAAAAAAAAAGGTACAAATATAGTACATGCCTCAATTGAGCGTGCTCTTTTCAAATGAAAATTTTTACAGTTCCATACTACCAAGACTCTCGGCGAACCAAAGATGGACTGGTGGTCCAATTCTATAACTCTTCCTCTGGTTCCGCATCTCTGATAGTCGGTGTCTTGATGCCAGTTCCTTCATAGAATTCTTCAATCATATTCACGAACAGCTTTCCCATTCTGTCGATAATATCATCTTTAGGTACTGAACTTTGTCGCTGACTTGCAACATGCTCTGGCACAAAAACCATTTTTCCAGAGCTAACGATGCGAGCTTTCCCTTTTGGAGGCTGATATCCTATGCCATCCCTTCTTTTCTACCCTTTATGTTCAATTTGCTCTGTGATTCCATCTGACTTGGCTCCCAACCCTATTCCTGGCTTGTATCCATATTTCATCATCTCCCTCGTAGCTATCTTGGATCTATACGGCGACTGCATTCCCAAATTTTGTTTATTCTTCTCCATCTCAATAGTCTGCATGATTTCTACAGTGTGGAAGGCAACTCCATCCAGCCCTTCAATGATCGGAACAACATACTCCAAATAGGTGGAGTGACCCCACTCGCCATGAACCACGATCTCTTGGCATTCCCACTCGAATTTTATGCATTGGTGCAAAGTAGATGGCACGACCCCTGAAATATGTATCCAGGGCCTGCCCAGCAGTAAGTTGTAGGAAGAGGAGATGTCCATTACTTGGAACAACACCGGAAAATCGACCGGACCAATGTTCAAAGCTAGATAAATTTCTCCAATAACATCATTTTGTGAACCATCAAAGGCTCTCACCCTTACGTGGCTTTCCTTGACTTCCCTCAAATTAATTCCTAACTCTCGCAGGGTGGAGAGCGGACAAATGTTGACTCCTGACCCTCCATCGACCAGCACCCGGGACACCACTTTGTCCCCGCATTTGGCAGTGATGTGAAGATCCTTGTTGTGACTTGTGCCTTTGAAAGGAAGTTCATCTCTTCTGAAAGTGATCATGTTTGCTTCGACCATTTTCCCAATTGTTGCGGCTAACGCCTCGCTAGTGGTGTTACTTGGTACACTTACCCCACTTAGTACCTTTAACAGGGCGTCCTTATGACTATCGGAGCTCATTAATAGATCCATGATAGATATATGTGCTGGAGTTTTCTTCAGCTTCTCTTCCACAGAATACTCTTTGCTTGACATTCTTTTCCAAAACTCAGCGGCTTCTAGGTCTGTTATGTTCCTCCTTGGAATTTGTTCTCTCCCTGGATTTCCTCGACTGACATCTTCAGGGGCGTAGCATCTTCCAGACGTAGTCATACCGTGGACTGCAGCAGAGTCTGTCATTTTGGCCTTTCCTTTTTGCTGGTATGTCCATAGGACGATTTTGTACTCCGATCTTCTTCGTCTCGAGTAGCATCGTCATGTTGTTGCAGATAAGTCTGAACCGTCACTGTAGGCCTTAATTGTACTGTAATGATCGGAGCCTTTTAAGGAGGGATACTTGTGGCTTCTGCATTTCCTATAGTGACAATTATTTCCTTCAGGTCATACTCTTCGTCTAATGTGATCATGTTAGCTCCCTGGTTTCGATGATTTGGCAGTGGGTTGCGATTCACATTGGGTGGTGCCCAGGTACATTGGAATAGTACACGCATCTTTTAGTAGCATCAAAATATTGTGCCCAGGTTTCAATTTTATTTATCAACTTAACATAATCTTTAGTATCGTGCCCAGGTACATTGGAATAGTACACGCATCTTTTAGTAGCATCAAAATATTTGGAGGGATGTTCAGGAACCCTTCCCTCGATTGGGTGTATCAATCATGCTCTTCTCAATCTTTCAAACAATTGGGCCAGAGGATTAACAATCGGGGTATAAGTTCTAGGACCCCTATTTTCAAAGTTGGGACGAGGGCGTGGTACATAGCAGGTCGGTTCTGATGAGTAGTGGTTTGGATGGGAGCATATGGTCGTTGTGGGTTTTGGTTGTTGTTGGCTCGTGGAGGGTTGTATTGTTGTTGAGGGTGGTAATATGGTCGGGTATTATAGACTAGAGCATAAGTGGGTGGTGGTGAGTGGTAGTTTGGGGAATAAGAGGTGCTCCCATGATGTGGATTGGGTTGATAGTAAGGGATGACTGCTGAGACCTCCTCTTTCTTCTTCTTTCCGCTACTGATTGACCTTGACTGGATGGCCTTGCTGGCTGCTTGTAGTGCTGTCATGGATTGTACTTTACTAGATTTTATGCCCTCTTCTAAGAAATCTCCCATCTTGACAAGCTCTAATGAAATACTTGGTTAGTTCACTGTTATCTAGTGGAGGTTGCGCCCTGGCAGCCTCCGACCTCCACCGTCGTGCATATTCTTGGAATGACTCAGATGGTTTTTCTGTAGGTTCACTAGTGCGAACCAACCAGGAGTGATATCTGTATTGAATCAAAAATTATTCAAGAAGTTCTCCCCCATATCTTGCCAAGTTCTCCAATTTCGCGGATCCTGTCGAGTGTACCAGGTGAGTGCTTCTCCCGTCAAACTTCTTATAAATAATTTCATCCTTAGCTTCTCGTTCCTCCCCACTTCGACTAAATTGTCACAATACGTCCTCAAATGTGTGTGAGGGTCCCCCATCCCATCGAAGATATCAAAATTTGGGGGTTTATACCCTACTGTCATATCCACATCTAGATGAATACACAGATCCTCGTAGTCCAAACTTTCACTACCTCGGGCGACTTGGAGACTCCTTATTTTCCTTCTCAACATTTGTAACTACTCAAATACTGACTCTTCTTCCTTGCGCCTGGCTTCTCTCTCCATCTCGGCGTATTGGTCAATCTCATAAGGCACCCTGACCGTGACATGTGGTGTAAAGGTAGGTTCAGAAATGGCATTTACAGGGGGAACGTACCGCTCATGGGTGGCAGCATGTGTCACAGGTATGTGCTGGTTAGTGGTGAAAGTGACTCTGTCACGAGGAGGGGTAGTTACATTAGTTGTAATAGGCAGGTTCTGTGATGTATGAATGTATTGTGGTACATAAGGAATGTGAATAGGGGGATTTGGTGGGTTAGCGGCGGTTACTGGAGGTATGACTTGAGTGGTGGGAATTGAAGTTGGGGTGTTGTTGTTTTGGCATTATGTGGAAGGAAACTGATCTGGAAGTGAATCCAAAAAAGGGAATCTAGGTGGCTGAGGAAGTGTGGTCACGACCAGGTGCACCAGCTCTCTGATATACTGTACCTCCTCCCTTAATGTCTCCATTTCCTGGGCCATCTTGGACACGTGTTCATCATTCCTATTGTTGTCATTTTCCCCCGATCGCCCCAGGCTGTCGGCTATGACCAGAGCATGTTCAATTTGGTCTTCTGCAACTGACATCTTTCCCTTTGACCTTAGATTATAAGGTGGTTCCGCCAGTTTTGGTCAACACAAACCAACTTTATTTTCTTTTTGGGGACAATAATAAAGCGAAAGAAAAATAAGAAGAAAGAAAAGAAAAGGAACACGAGTTACTTTCTTCATTTATGTGAGCAGGAAATCACACAGAGCAGATAATTCGTGCATTACAGCTCCTAGAATTCGCGGGGGCCTCTCATTGCCGGACGTAGGCTTAATTCGCAGATATTTGATAGACATTTAGACTTGACACATTTAGATCCGAAGCAATTTGTTTTCATTGATAATTTGGACTGATACAAATGGGAACAAGGATTACATCATTGTTTCATAGAACTGTATGGGCTTGGACAACTTGCCCTTTTGGAAAGTGAAAGAGAAAAGGGTACAAAGTGGGAAAGAGGGGAAATCAACCAACTCTAATAACCATACCCCGAGTCATTTCCCATGTCCTTCTTTTCTTCTGGCTCCTCTTCTGGATCCTCCTCCGGGTCTTTCTTAAACTCTTCCTCATCATCGTTTAATTCAGACTCCTCCTCCGGATCTTCTTCTGGCTCTGTGCTTGATTCTATCTGGATGCACTCCACTAACCGATCATCATCTTCATCCATTGTCAACATGTGGTCAATGGATCCTGGGACCATATGACGATGCATTGACGTGGTCATGAGATAATCCGGCAAGATCTCATGGTAAATCTGCAAAGCAACCACCGCGTCCTCTAACCAGGCTATAACCTCTCTACTTGGGTGGGCCAATTCTTTTTCTTCGTTAGTCCAGATGTAATACACGGGAGTACACCATGAGTTTTAACCCATAGGCATTGTTACCAGGTCATTCCACTCTTCTTACAGTCTTCTTATCCTTGGAATTAGGATCTGGCCATTGTCCTCATCCTCGTATAGCGATGTCCTTGTCTATAGAGGCACATCCTGGATCATCCCGAACTGTGTGAGGACCTGCAGGATGAGTATGGTTGAATGCCTTCCAGTCCGATTAACTCAATGAAGTATTTCTGAGGAGTCCTTAAGATTTTCCTTCCACCTAACCAAGAGAGTTTCCAGTTGATCCGTTCTCCTGTCAGATTGGTCAGCGTTTCCCTCCATTCTTCTTGCCCATGTGGGGAGATCCAGTGTCTCATTCTTTCATTGTGGTTGCGGATCATATTGTTGACACCCACAAAGTAGTCGATGGTGGCCTCTCGCTGGAAGAAGTGTTCAGTAGCCCATATTTGAAGCAACAAGTTACAACCCTTACAGAAATCATACCCTCGTGCACATGCGAACAAAGCTCTTAGCATCTCAGCTAACATCATCGGCACCAAAATAGCTTCAAGATTGCCATGGAAGTTTGCCAGGACCACTAGTAGCAGGTTGATATTGATACGGCCCCTTCGCTGCGGGAAGAACAATAATCCCAACAATTCTATTGCGAAAATGATAGGCATGAGACTCTCCCACGACGCTTGGTCACATTAAAACTCCCCTGAATACCATTCGTAGCTTTCACAGTGCCCAAATCTGTCAAACATCTGGTCGAGGCTCACCCATCTGTCCTCGATACTTCTGGGGCTTTTACTGTTGGCAAGGCCTAAGACATCCAAGAACCGGTAACCGAGCATAGTAACTGGCAATACTGGCTTTCTTCCATTGAACGGAAGCTCTGTGAAACTCGTGACTTCTCCCAATGTCGATACTAACTCACAGTCGGCAAATTTGAACACCACCTTAGCCGGATCCCAAAATTCTATCAATAGGCGAGTGAGCATCCTGTCTGCTCAGATGTTCATCAATGCAGTTAATGCCCCCAGGTGCGTCCGAACCTCATCTCCGTGTTCCCTACGAATATTCTTTCATCATTGTTTCAACTTATGTGGTGCTCCCATTACCATGCTGATTTTAGGGATATTTTGGTTGATTTCCATTTTCTGAGGTGGGTAAAAGAAAGATATCGGGGTAAGTGTTTTCTTCGGATCCTTAAGTGTCTTGTCATGTTTGTTTTTCTTTCCACAGAAGTTATGTCATTGGGTGCATGACCTGTTGACATCAGGGTGGCTTTCCTAATTGTGTGTCAATACCAAGGACTGACTCACCTAAGGTTTATGCAATATGACCTATTTTACTAGAGTAGAGTGTTTCCTACTTTTGAATTGGACTGAAGGCTGTGAGAAGTTATGTCAATTGACCTGACAAAGCCATTCTCTGAAACTAGAGAGTTTTGAAAAGAAGGTTCGGAGGGATTTAAAAGACAACCCTCGTGTGCCATTGTGTGTGATAGTGTCCAACAAAGACTTGATTGGAAGAAATGTCATGACAGTATGTATAAAGAAGTAACAGACAAAGGTGTAGCAGCAATAAGCATGATAATCATAAAGAGCAAATAATTATAAAGAGAAAATAAAACAGATAAGCATGTAATTGCAATTTAAACTACAATCAAAGCAAGGCATAAATAAATCTAGAGGCCAGATTAGTCTAAGTCTGCTAAGGTCAAAACCTAGGTGTGATATCCCTAGCAGAGTCTCCATATTGTTGCACCCTATTTTGCACTAGTCAAGACAGGATTCAACTTGTGGTTTCTTTGTTGTTGATGAAAGAGAGTCGCCACCTAATATTTAAAGGTATACTAGGGTATCTATTTAATAACTAAGTTATATTCTTTATAGGTCTGCAAACCGGTGAGATTATGGGTAAGGGTTCTTGTTCTTCTAAGGGGAAGGTGTTAGGCACCCCTTAAAATCTACCTAAGGTAGCTCCATAGGACTTAGACTAATTTTGAGGAATCAGTTATTTATACTATGCTTAATTACTACTAAGGCATGGCTTACCATATAATAAAGGAAGTATATGTAAGACTTAGAAGGGATGTGGGATTATAAAAGAGTTATTGAAGGTTAAGAGAGTTTTGAAAGTAATCCATATTTTAAGGCTTGTAATTATTAAGTTATGAAAGTAGTTACTTTAAAGAATAGATGCTTGTATAATTTTTAAAAGATTTATGTAAGAAAAAGTGACTCCAAATGTACCTTGGTTTTAAAAATTCTGAAGAAGGCGAATCTTTGAAAATTCAGGCGGGTTATCGCTCGTTACTGCTCTTTTTCAATTAAAAAATCTGGTTTCATTCCTTGTTAGTAAAAACCAGTGATTCTTTTCTAATTTTCCTTTGAAATACGGGCTACTATTTTGATTATGGGCCTGTGCTTCAAAAATCTTTAAGAAAGGCGAGTGTACAAGATGAACAGGTTATAATTAACGGGGTGAAGATTAATTACTAATTAATTTCTTTTAAGTCCTATATTAGTTAAAGTTTGCCTATGTTTCATGTGATATAAAGCATGAAGCTAAAGCACATAATCTAATATATGAGTGTTGAATACATGATAATGAAATACGATAAGACAACAAAGGCAGTAAGCGAAGAATAATGAAGCAGTAAACTAAGCTATAGAAATAATGAGCAATAACAAAAGAAGTAAGGGAGCGAGGACTGGACTCTGGTGGTTGGGCCTCAATAAGGTAGGCCCAACAATTTGAGAGGTGCGGCCATAGCAGACTGGACTCTTTAAAGATACAACAAAGATGGTTTGGGCCTGAATTCCTTAGGAACTCAACAGGCCCAAATATATACATGCCCAAAAAAGAAAGAAGGTCATTAGAAGTATATCCCACATTCTCAACATATTCAAAACATATATGACATGTACATAAACAAATAATTGGAACAAGAAATAATCAATATTGTGGGAAATTAGATTAATGTGGTGGTTCTACTTAGCAAACAATTCACGTTTAAAACTTTTCATTGTCATTAAACAGTAAACCCCCAAAGAACTAAATGTATCAATGAATTAAGGGCTAAGGAGGAAATTCTACTAGGGGTGGGCATAATACTGACCGAACCGAAATTTTTGGTTTATTCGGTCTCGATTTTTTGGTTTATTTGGTCGGTTTGCAGTTTATAGTTTTAAAAAGTTCGGTGTTTAGTTCGGTGATCGATTTTAATGGTTCGGTTTTCGGTTAAACCGAAAAACCAATTTTTTCTATCACTCTTTATAGTAGTATACAAATCATTAACTAATATGCATGAATGAATTGACTAAACTAAACTTACTGACCAATATAAAACTAAAATGTTCTTACCTCCTTATATGAAGAAATGCATTCACGAAGAACAGTCTCAGCCTCAGAGTTATAAGGGTCCTAATTCAGTAGAAGGTGTAGTCAAAAATCAGTTTCATAATGTTTGAAACATCCCAGAGAAACATATAGGATTGTCAATGAAAGACAACCGATATAACCTAACCTTAGATTCTTCAAGCTCCAGCTTTGTCATCTCCAACAATGAAAGAGCAGTAAGTGATTGCAACTACAGGAAAATTGACAGTAAAGCTAATTTAAAATAGGAGAAGTTTTTATAAAAGGGTGCTAGTGACCAGTCAGTTAAGCCATACAAAGGCAGAAGAGATGAACACATTCTCCAACTTCTAGGAATTCTATAGATTTCTGGATATTAACCTACTGTGAACTCCAAACGTCAAATCCCCAACCCAGGGAGCAGAAATGGCCCTTTCCCATTTTTTTCTCCGTCCATAACTCTTGCGTAAAGATTCTTATCTTTTTAGTGTATTTGATGAGATTTCTTATTTCTTTTATCTTTTTCTGTCAACAAGTAATCTATTTTCGTTATTTCATACTATTTTTCCAATGGCTTGAAATCGAAAACCGAACCGATTAAACTAAACCGAACATGAATAAACCGAACTGAACCGAAGTTATTATGGTTCGATTTTGATTATTAAAATTACAAACCGAAAACCGAATTAATCAAACTAAAATTCTACAAAACCGAACCGAACCGACCGATTACCACCCCTAAATTCCACCCAAGGTCGATGCTCCCTTTGAATCCCCCGACACTTCAAAGTTCCCAAGGGACTCAATGCCCAGGGCAATGCTTGTGCCGGGGAGGGTAGCCCAACCTAGAGTTGAACTCCACTCCCAAATACCTTTAAACACTAACAACATATTTTTCTTACGGGTTTAAATGCCAATGAGGCCCTTTAAATGTAAACTAAATGCTATAGCATTACCTACCATAAAATATATACTTTCCCTCCTAACATAAGAACACATAGTCCACATTGGATTACCAAACAAACATATATCGCATGAATTCTAAAGATCTGACTTTGAAACACATACAAGTGAGGAATAGAGGCATCATAAGCATACTACAAAGGTTTGAACATGAGAGCAGAACAATATTCCCAGGAAAGGCAAAGCTATACAACAATAACTCAACTGATACAGAGAATACAAAAGATATCTAGGACATGATCAACTTTCTCAATAGGTCTACAAATGTACAGACTACAACATGGAATCCCAAAGGATTTCTACAGAATCATACTCCTAATAGTGTTAGCTTCAAACAAATCATCAAGTTCAGATAGCATCATCAAGGATCCTTATGAGACTTTAGGGATTAGATTTGGTTTTAAAATTATCAGTGGAGAAAGGACTGGATTGGTTCTGGACAAGGTATAAAATCAGGAACTAAGCAAGAACATACAACATTCAGTTAGTTACTTAAGCACTTCAAATACAGTAATGATCTTATGTAGACAGGGGAAACTTTACATATTTATAGAATTGGACTAAGCATGTCATGAGAGAGAAAGTTAAAAGTAAAGGAAAGATATTGCATTAGAACAGGTTCAACTCAAACTTAAGTCTAAGTTAGTACATGAATATGAAAATGATCATGCTTCTGGTTTTACAAGCTATCGCTTGCTTATAGCAGAGTAACTAGATCATTTTTAAGGATGACAATCTTAAAAGATATAAATACAAGTTAATTGTTACACCCCATGTTTTCATACGAAAACGTACGTCGTAAGTCAACTGATGTAAGATCAAAAATAAAATTGTCTTTGAAAGTACATAAAGTAAGTTAATCATGTTACCTTGGAGGCTAAAAATCTTTAAGATCATGGATAACAAGTACCAAGAGGGTTGGAAGGCTTAGAAGCTAAGCAAAGTGAGGAAAATAAGTTTTGTCGAAAGTCGACAAGTTCAAAATATTATAAAATGTACTTTTGGGTTGAGACTAGGGTGCTTAACATTATAAAGAGGTTATGTTATGAGTTATTTTAGTCTTATAATAGTCTTGTGTTACATTTTGAAGTCAAGCGAGTTGTGGAACAAAAGTTGGCAAAGGTCATCACAAGTTACATTTATAATGTGCTGAAAATTATGCCAAATGTAGCTGCGATATTCTCCCAATATACTTGGAATTAAGGGATTATACACATAGCAAATTGGCGATCTACGAGTCTAGTTACTAACTCATTAAACTGTTTGTCGATACGATATCAGAGTAGAGAGATATTTGCGTTTTTGCGAGACCGCGCAAGCAACTCCCAATGGGACCCACTTAGGTGGTGGTTGACCTACTTCACTTTATAAATTATTTGGACGCCTATTGTTTGCTCGTTTTTGACTCGAATTCGTCTCCAAACTTAACCTAACCCTACTAAACAAATACCATAAGGGTTTGAAGTGATTACACCATATTTCAACATCAAAAGTTAGTTCTAGTGAAGAACAACACCTCTTTGAGGTTGTGTTGTCATTGAGGATAGTTGTGAACTATGTTTGGCTTAAATTTCAAATGGTTGCTGCTGGTTTAGGTATGTATAATACTCTATTACATGTTCTTAAAGTTGTTTGTATGTTTGTTGCAATATTTGAGCAAAATACTACAAGAGAAGACTTGAAATAGTTTGAGATGTTATTGTTCTTAATGGACTGTTTTGGGAAGGTTGTTTCCATGAACTTTAAATGGTTGAAAACTTTGGAAAATGACTTGTTTATGCTGTTATTTTCATGAATATATTATCTACAAGTCGAACTTGCTATTGGTATTGTGAATAAGAAGATAAAGGACAATACAACAATGAAAAGTTGTACTTGTTGTCGTTGTTGGATTGCTGAGTTGTCTGAGTGTGGATTAGGTGATTAATAGGAGGTTAGAAGTCCTCAAATTTTATTTGGTATCATTCTGGACATGTTTTTAAGTTAACTAATGTATGATAATTTGGTTGAAGGGTGCTAAAGGGATTCAATCCGAGGTTGCCGCTCGTCGTGATATATTGATGACTTGTTAATGAAATATTTTGTACCCTATTGTTGATGTTGTTCTTATTGTATTTCTCTGGTTGTTATTGTTGGTATATGGTATTGGAGGAGGCCCTTGTTATAGGGGAGATACTGCCCAAATTTACATAAACGAGCTACTAGTTTAAGTTGCAGACTTAGCCTTTACTCACCACTGATTTTGAATCTCGTTCCGCTATGGTTGATTGAGTTGAGTTTTTTGAAGAGTTTCTTAGAAGGTATTAAGGACTCAACGGGGTTAAGGTATGTTAAGTCTATGCCTTCTTTCCTTTAGGCATGATCCATATGATACAACGAAACTAGCAAACACGCAACTTTCAGAAATGACTATATTCTTAGAAGTACTAGGGCTGCCTATGTTCTTGATTCCCCATGTGTCCTATTATTATATTGTCTGTTCATGGGTCTCAGAAAATACGTAAGTTGACGAAGTTTATTTCATGATATTAACCGAAGGCATATTGATCTTATGACATTCTGAGAGATTTTATTGGCTTACTTCTTAATGCATTGCATTCATTTATACATGTACATTGACCCATGACCATATGGCATTATATCCGCGTATATTATATGTATATGAGGTATGGAAAAAGGTTACGGCGCTATATACGCACCACCACCTAATCAGTTGGTATACATTGATGATTTTTCCCACAGAAGCCGAGATGATATGATGGGATGCCCTTAGAGGCTTGATGATGTTATGTATGCATATACCTATGCATGATATGACATTTATATGCATATGCATAACATTATAAATATTTCATGATTCACAGAGCAATTCAGACTTACAGGTTGAGTTCTTTACTCCATGTTTCTTTCATGTCTTTTATATACTGCTTTTCATGCCTTACATACTCGGTACTTTATTTGTATTGACGTCCCTTTTGCCTGGGGATGCTGCGTTTCATGCCCGCAGGTCTCTATAGATAGGTTGACAGTCCTCCTAGTAAGCTATCAGCTCAGTGGAAGGTGGTGGTGCACTCCACATACTCCGGAGTTGCCTACTTGGTCAATATGATTTGGACATGTATTGATTGGTATGACGGGCCCCTGTCCCAACCTTTATGTTGTTTATGTACTCTTAGAGGCTTGTAGACAGATGTCATATATATGGATACTTGTATGGCCCTGTCGACCTATGTTTTGAGTGTACAAATGATCATGTCGGCCTTATAGGCCCATATGTCACATGTATAAGTTTCTATATCATGTTGGGCCATCCTATGTCTAGTATTCTCTTATGTTTTATTCTAGTTATCTCATGACGGCCCTTATGGCCCATTTACCCATGATGGTGTGATAAAAGTGGTATTAGAGCAGTTCTGTCCTAGGAAGTCTACAAGCCGTGTCTAGTAGAGTCTTGTTTATGGGTGTGTTGTGCACCACACTTATAAGCAGGAGGCTATAGGGCATTTAGGACTGTCACTCTTTCTTCTTAGTCTAGATCATGTGGAAGAGCTCAACTCTAAGAATTCAAACTCCTCAATTCTATTTTATTTTTAATACAACGATACCTATATCCAGAAAGACAATTGGTAAGAGATTGAATGTGGATGTGGAAGAGTTGAGTCATAGGAACTCGATTTTGCATCATGCTTATGATAAGTAAATGTGAGGTCTTCAGCAGATCCTGGTCGTACTAAGACGTGTAAGCTTCTTGATAGGGAGCCCTAAGGCAAGAATATCTATCCACCCATATGGTAAAAAGAACTAAGAGAATCAGAAGGTAGATACAAGTTTCATCAAGTAAAAGAAGCAAGATGAAGAAGGGTACGAGGTACCCAGTTAATGAAGATTATCAGCATTTACATTTCAGGCAGAGAAATATAAGCATTTTGAGTTACCTTCAACAGTAATAGAGGTATGTAGAATTGGCCACACCCATCTCAGTTATGCCCTATGGGAGCTAACAGATATAGTTTAAGAGAAGAATAGAATATTAGGATCCTGCTGGGGATAGAGTAACCCAAATTGGTGGATGAATTGTTATCATTAGCTAACATTTCCAAAGGATAGTGCAAATGTGTTAATAGATCTCCTTGTGAGACACCCAGATGGTGCACTCTAGAATAGTACAGGCATATATGAATACTAGAATGTTCAGAAATTTAGAAGATTGGCACTGAAATCCTAGAAGGGATAAATATTTACCTTAGTATGGCTCTCGTCCCTAGTAAAGAGAGAATGTTAGGTGACCTGAATAGTTAGTGAGATGGTGCAAGGGAAGCTAGAAGCAAAAGAATATTTTGTTGAAGTTTTCAGAATAAGGTTATAGACAAAAATATTAGTAGGAGAATAAGAATAGAGTAAATGAAGCACTATGGGTAAGATGTGATTAATGAGTGATAATGGTAAATCAAAATATGACACGGTGATAGAGTCTATAGTTAAGTGAAGGAAAAGACAAGAGGTGACAGGCCTTAAGACAATAAAAGAGTATAGGCCAAAGGTCATATTCTCATTTTGAGAAATGAGTTGGTAACTCCAACGTGATTACCAAAAGGCGAAGTTAGACCCCTTTTTAGTAACATAAATTAGTATGGTCTAGTAAAAAAGATAAAACTGAACATAAATTAGGGACCGGAGGATTTGATAATAGTCGAAATCGTGACAATTTCAGAGATCACGTTCCGAAAATAATAGAATGGTCAACAACGAATAACCTTTAAAGGTCATTCAGGAAGACGCTTCCCTAAAGCAAGCACTGTGAGCAGAGTTAAGCTTAAGGGACTAAGTGTGCCAGTTACACTAGGTGACACCTTCGTGTGTAAGAAATTTAGTTATCCCTGGTACAAAAAGGTTACCGCAAGGCGAGTAAGAGTCCGTGAAGATGTGAAAAGGCACCAAAGATGAAGAAGTAAAACATTTATAGGTGAATCTTCATAGCATTAAACGTTAGTACTCCCAATAAAGGGGGAAAATAGTGTGATATGGTATTAAGTAGGAGTTATGTGGTTCAGGTAACTATGGAATAGTAAAGGAAGAATGTGGTAGAAAGGCAAAAGGAATGAGATTGCATTTATTCAGATCCTACAGATATGATATGATTCTAGAACATTATGCAAGCACGACGCCGGGAAGAGGTAGTAAGGGTTCCAGAACTAGATGTTATTGTTAAATAAGTGCAAATGAACACTTGATACATAAGGAGCCAGTGCGAGGGGTAAGTTAAGACAAAAGACATAACCCAAGAGAGATTACACGGAATATAGATATGAGAATGGACCAATGAGTAGTCTGTAGTTGATTCAGGAAGAGCCTAATTATGGCTAGATAAGAGGTTATAGATAAATTAATAGATCATGGAAGATAAACGTAATGAAACCCAACATAGGGAATTCAGTCTCGCAGATATGATGACATTGTGATCCTTGAGAAATATTCAGATAGGAGTTCAGTGGGCATGAAACACAGTGTCCCCAGGCAAAAGGAACGTCAATACAAATAAAGTATCGAGTATGTAAGGCATGAAAAATAGTATATAAAAGACATGAAAGAAGCATGGAGTAAAGAACTCAACATGTAAGTCTGAATAACTCTGTGAATCATGAAATATTTATAATGTCATGCATATGCATATAAATATCGTATCATGCATAGGTATATGCATACATAACATCATCAAGCCTCTGAGGGCATCCCATCATATCATCTCGGCCTCTGTGGGCGAAATCATCAATGTATACCAACTGATCAGGTGGTGGTGCGTATATAATGCCGTAACCTTTTCCCATACCCCATATACATATCATATACGCGTATATAATGCCATCTGGTCATGGGTCAATGTATATGTATAAATGAATGCAATGCATTAAGAAGTAAATCAATAAGATCTCTTGGAATGTCATAAGATCAATATGCCTTCGGTTAATATCATGAAATAAACTTTATCAACTTATGTATTTTCTGATACCCATGAACAAACGATATAATAATAGGACACATGGGGAATCAAGAACATAGGCAACCCAAGTACTTCTAAGAATATAGTCATTTGTGAAAGTTGTGTGTTTGCTCGTTTCGTTGTGTCATATGGATCATGCCAAAAGGAAAGAAGGGATATCCTTAACATACCTTAACCCCATTGAGTCCTTAATACCTTTCAAGAAACTCTTCAAACAACTCAACTCAATCTACCATAGCGGAAGGAGATTCAAAATCAGTGCTAAGTAAAGGCTATGTCCGCAACTTAAACTAGTAGCTCGTTTAAGTAAATTTGGGAAGCATCTCCCCTGTAACAAGGGTCTTCTCCAATACCATATATCAACAACAACAACCAGAGCAATACAATAAGAACAACATCAACAATAGGGTACAAAACATTTTATTAACAAGTCATCAACATATCACGGCGAGCGAGTCCCTATAGACAGGTTGACAGTCCTCCTAGTAAGCTATCAGCTCAGTGGAAGGTGTTGGTGCACTCCACTTACTCCGGAGTTGCCTATTTGGTCAATATGATTTGGATATGTATTGATTGGTATGGCGGGGATCTGTCCCGACCTTTATGATATTTATGTACTCTTAGAGGCTTGTAGGCAGATGCCATGTATATGGATACTTGTATGGCCTTGTCGGCCTATATTTTGAGTGTACAAATGACCATGTCGGCCTATGTTTTGAGTGTACAAATGATCATATCGGCCTTATAGGCCCATATGTCACATGTATAAGTTTCTATATCATGTTGGGTCATCTTATGTCTAGTATTCCCTTATGTTTTATTCTAGTTATCTCATGACGGCCCTTCTGGCCCATTTACCTATGATGGTGTGATAAGAAAGATACGTTATGTTGGTACTTGATTGAGTAAGACACTAGGTGCCCATCGCGGCCCTCCGATTTGGGTCGTGACATTAGGTCTCAAAGGTAAATAATAACCCTAAAGGATTAGAGACATGAGGTATGATACCAAGTAAGCATGTAGTTGAAGATGTTGACTAATCAAGAAAATAATTAAGTTCAGCCTAACAAGTTATCAATCTTTATAATAAAGAAAGGGAAACAGGATCATGATTGTATTATGAGGAAAGATAACCTAGTCTTAACAGATGTGTACAATAGGACTACTGAGAGAAGAGAAGAAAGTTTAATTCAAACAAGAGTAGGTCAACAGAAGCAAAAAACAACTAGACAAAATAAAAGACCATAGTGGCAACTCAAAAATAGCTTAACAAACACAAGTTTATAAACACTTAGAGTTTATGCTTAAGGTTAAGAGATAGAGGATATAAACTTAAACACCTTCGGATTCATCTTAGTCATGGTTATCAGATAATAAGATCAACTTCAAAAATCACAAAACTACAGAGATGCAACAGATAAGGATAAAGGTTACTGCAGGTCAGTGAAAGCTATGAAGTTCATGTGAACATGAACAGATGAACTTAAACATGTAGACTGTTGGAAGCTCGGGAACAAAGATCAGCAAGAATCAATTAATGGTTCGATCAATCATCGATTAAAGGCTCATAAACATGACACATAATCACAAGCGGATATTTGACTAACAGAACATAAACGTTAACATATTCATCACCATAAATCAATTGTAATACTCAGAATATAACTTAGCATATTTGTAATATTCAAAGAAGATGAACAAAAGAGAAGAATGAAAGACGTGCTGACCTTTTTGAGAGCAACAGACCAAACGAAGCTCTTTCTCAGTCGCTTAAGACCCCAGGAACCTCAAGTTTGAACCAGCGACAGTACTCAGCAAACTAAAGAAAAGAACAGTAAGAAAACCTAGGCTTTGAACTCTAAATTTCTTAGATGATTGAAGCGTTTGTGTTTGTGTGTGTGTGTGTTTCTCTTCAGTGTTAAGTGGTTTGTCGTGTTCGGTAAGAGCATTAAAGGTTCCTATTTATAGTGGCATTCAATGCCTCTAGGGTTCAACAAAATTCAAATTAGATAGTGGAAGATGACGATGAGCTGATGATGTGAGCAATATGAGTGAAATCAGAGAAGAGTAGAGGGGAAAACAACGAAGATTTTTACCTGAGAAGGGAGATTTATCGTTGAAGGCAGAGGACCATCGGTCATGACTTAAAACCCAGAAGTCGCTGTGTTTGACCTATAAAACACTCCCTATATGCTCCGATTTGACGAAGCGAGAGAGGATTTAGGCGATTTGAAGTTACATCTTCAAGCTAGGGTTTTCAAACTTGAGGGGTTTTGAATTTAATCAGTGAAAACGGAAAGGGAATAATTGGCCTCATAGCCTAGGGACAAAGCGGATGATCTTCTGAGTCTTGATTTGAAAGAACAAAGATGAAATGAGTGCTTCGATTTTACTGGCCATGTTTGGTGCTTCATATTTGAAGAGCAAAAGGGGAACGTCAATAGGATTCTCAGATGAGGAAGCGAGGAAGAGAGGAAGGACGATTTGGTGAAGGGTTCTGTGACCTTGCACTGATTTGTGCAAGGTTCAATGACTGATGGGGTTTTAAGGGATAAGAGAAAAGAGAGAGTTTCGGGAAAGAGGGGTGGTTGTGTCTTAAACGAAATGATTAGGGTTTTGGATGAGTTGGGTTGTCTCTAGGGTTATGAATGAGAGACGAAACGAGAGTCGTTGGATCATTTGATCAATAGCTCCGATTGTTTTGAGAGTTATGCTTTTAAAAATGATTTATGGAGAAAATTTGATGGTCGTTGGATTCTTGTGATCCAACGGTGGAGATAAATAAGACGGTCTTTCAAAAATAAAATAAAAATGGGATTAATCCCGGTCCGTTGATGATATTAATCAACGGTCAGGATAGGTTGTGCTTCTTTTGGGAGGGGATGGGAAAAGGTGACGTGGCACGCTATGATTGGTTTAAAGAGAGTGGCACTGATTGCCAAAGTGGAATGAGATGGGGAATTTGGACTAGGTCAGATCCGTTTGGGCTTGGCATTTGGGCTGAAAATAATTTAAATAGTAGCCACTTTGTAATTAATTAAGAAATGGCAATTGCAGCCTTTTAGTCTTTAACCCATTTGAAATTAATCTAAATAAACTTAATTACTTTCAATAAAATATGGTAAAATATTATAATTATAAAATATACTACTAATTATTGCAATTAATTATTTGTAAAAAATACTTTATTTTTCTAAATTGTAACACTAATTTTGAATTATTAACACAGTAGTCTAATTTACTAGAAATTAAGGAGAATTTTCAAATTAATTATAAGGCCTATGTGGTGTATAAAAGTTATTTTAAGAATCTTAAAATAGCAAGCATACTTGTAATTACATGATACTGATGCTAGATGATTAATTTCAAAATTAATAATTAATTAATTTGTAGAAGTAGGTATTTATTACTAGAAAATAATTTTAAAATATTTATTATAAATTATTAAGTATAAGTAAATTAATTTTAAAAGGGCGGGTCAAAATTGGTCGTCAACATACGGTGGTCCAGAGTTCGCAATTGCGATGACAATAGAGATGGAAGGGTCTTCGCTTTTGCGAGGGGTTCTTCGCATTTGCGGGGTTCGCAATTGTGAACCCCAGGTCGCATTTGCGACATCTGTAACTGATCAAATAGCTGAGGGATGGGACTTTTGAGTTCATTCTCTCATTTTTGAACCCCAGACTCGGTAGGAGGCGATTTGGAGAGGGGATTTTAACCTACAAACCTTGAGTAAGTGATTCTAATCATATTCCATCAACATATCTTAGATTTTAACATCAAAATCATGTGAATCAAAGTAGAAATTTGTGAAACTTTGTCAAGTTTTTGAAAAATAAGAAATTTAATTTTGAGAGTCGATTTGGACTCGGATTGTGAAACTAATCACATATATGAACTCGTGGGGTCATGGGAGATGGAATCTACCATTGGACCGGGGTTTTGGCCGGCCGAGCCCCCGGTTGACTTTTGTTGACTTTTTGGGAAAGTGTAAAGATCTTAACTTTTTATATTGCAATCGAATTTCCTAGCATCGTTTGATGATATTGAGTCGATTTTGGTTAGATTTGAGCCGTGTGGAGGCTGATTTTAAGGGAAAAGCTATTTTCTAGTTTTGAATTAGCCTAATTGAGGTAAGTTTCTTGCCTAACTTCGTGTGGGAGAACTACCCCTTAGGATTGGTATTGTCTGATTCAATTGTGCTAAGTGAAATCCGTGTATGCAAGGTGACAAGTGGGTACACGGGTTGTATATAGTATTTGATCGGTGTAGGTTACTTAGACTATTTTCATGCTTTAATTAAAATGCCATATTATGTTCTAAATTTTTATAGTTAAATTATCCTTAATTGTGTTAGACTATCCTTAAATGCCTTAGTTGACTTGTTTAGTATTTGTCCTACATCTTGCTTGCTAAATTGTTCATATGCTTTAGTTGAACTTGTTGTCTCCTTTATTGTTACATGCTACCTCTTTCACTGTTAGTTATTATTGTTGAAGTAATTGTTCATGTTATCCCTTTACTTGTTGATTTCCATTAATTGAGGCTCATTGTTGAATATTATCTCTTTAGTGTGAAGTTAGTCTTATCTAATATTGTGGTTATACATTATTTCTCTCATTGTTGAGTTATTTGGCGTTGAAGTCATGGAAGTCATTAATATGTTGAGGCGATGTTAGTCATTGTTAAAACATCTATCTTATTGAGAATTTTTCACCCATTGTTGTTGTTAATATTCTTGTATACGTTGTGGTGGATCCATGGGCTATTGTTGTGGAAACATTGATATTGTTGTTGTTGGCACGTTGTGACATGTGGGCACTTGTGGTGCGAATTGTTATTATGATATGATATTCACGCGCATGCAGTTGTAGAAGGCTTGAGTTGATGTGCATGCGGCGGTATAAGGTGGGACCTATGTGCGTGTTGCTTGTAGGGGAACTACGTGAAGCCACAGGACGTCATAAGGTGGGCTAAAGTGCGTGTATCTATTTCGAGACAACTGTTTTCAAAACCTATTTTCAAATGTAAGGCTCACACGTCGGTATAAGGGAAGATTGTGATTGAATTTGAGAAAAGTGAATACAAGGCGGTACCTCGGTTGTGATTCTTTATTATACGAGGCGGTACCTCGATTTGATCTCATTATACACGAGGCGGTACCTTGTTGTGATTCTTGTTGTCATTTCATGTTGCAAAGTGTTTTGGTGGAAATATATCTTGTTGTTTCATTCTTAATTGTTCTAGTAGTGATGGGTCGTACATGATCATTGTAGCTTTTCAGTTGCTTCTTTTTCTGCTATTTCCGTTGTTCCTTTTCGGTACTAGTTCATGTTATTATCTTGGTTTCATTTTAGTTGTTCTTTAGTTTCTTTTACATTCCTGTATTCCACTCTCATACTGTCTATTTTATATCCTAGTAAGTGTCTTGAGCTGGCCTCGTCACTACTCTACTAAGGTTAGACTTGATACTTATTGAGTACCGTTGTGGTGTACTCATACTACGCTTCTGCACATTTTTTTGTGCAGATCCAGGTACGTCTGCTCGTGCCGGTCGTTAGAGGATTGTTGTAGATATTGCTTGGGAGACTTCAAGGTATACCTACTCCAAGTCCGCAGGCCTCGGAGTCACCATCCCTATTTTACTACCTGCTGCATTTTTCTTTCGAACAGTGATGTAGTAGTACTCTAGTTATATTCTGTAGAGCTTATAATTTAGTTCCACTGGTTTTGGGGTGTGTATTGTGAGATTTTGTATTTCGGAAGTCTTAATCTATTATTCCATCATTTTCAGTAAAATGTTAATTCATATCTGTTCAGTTTTTATTATTTGTTAGGCTTACCTAGTCATAGAAACTAGGTGTCACGCCCCAAACTCGGGGAGCATGACCGACGCTCAACCGAGAGAACCCGGCTGAGCAAGCCTGTAAGATTTTCTTCTACCCAAACTCATCCATGAATAAAGAGGAGATATACTCCATTAATCAAATACTGAAAAGATTTTATTATCAACTTCCTTTTCATTCCCATTAGCAGCTTCATTCATAATTTCCAAAATATTACGAGTTTATCAAATTAATGAAAAATATGATTTCCAAATACCATCATTTCTAGTTCAATTCCCCAACATCAACCACAACCCACAACTTGTCTACGGAGCCTCTAAGTACAATAGAAGAGTAATATGGAAATGCCGGCAACAAGGCCCCGGCTATACCTCAAAACACAGTACATGAGAAACAAAAGATACATGACCCCGAAATGAAGTGGGGCTCACCAAATCAGCTAAAAAAAGGGTACTGCTATCACTGATCAATGCCACCTGCTATAGAACCACCTGCATTCCATTAAAGATGCAGCTCCCCAGGCAAAAGGGACGTTAGTACTGTCGAATAGCAGTAGTATGTATAGCTAAAAGTCCTCTTTCAAAATAGAATGCCCATATAAGAAACGACAACACATAGAAACAGCAAATCTCAATCAACAATATCCAAATGTCCAGTTAAAACATAATAATTTTCAAAATACGAACTTCATATACAATTTTGGTTGGGAGATCATTAGCACCGATATTCCACTGTCTTTGGTAGCACGGAGTCCGATCACGCCCGATCAGGCCATCTTCCCACGGACAATGTGTTTTGACAGGTGATGCGAAAGAAAGTTGTTACCAAGAGTAGTACCACCATGTGCGCAACATGGAGTCCGATCTCCACCCGATCAGCTAGGCCGTCTTCCCACATATGCCGTGTGGGTTGACTTTTTCATTCCACAATTATTACCAGCTCATCCCAATTAAGGGGAATAATATCACAATTTCATCCCAAATAAGGAGAATAATCACAATCCACCCCTACACCGGCACGTATAGTTTCAGGTGTGGGCCTTATGACCCACCTTTCCTCGGTTTTACTAATGATGCTCCCAAAAATATGTTTTTGATTTTTGATTTGATTTGCACACAGAGGTAACATAAATACAATTGTACTAACCTCAACATCTTTCACATTATATAAATTCTTATTAGTATTTCCAGTCATTCACAACGACAATATGTCTTTGGCTCATTTGGCCATTCACAAGATTCTTTATTCCTGGCATGATGGCCATATTTCATATTCCACACTTTTACCCTTTTCATTTTCAAAGATCACCATCAAATATCAACATATAGAAAATTTCATAATCATATACTTCAAATCCATTTGAAATGGGAACTTCAAACACAAATGGTTTCTTCCCAAAGAATGAGGCATACCAACCAACAATAGAAACACATATGAAAAATCATAAACAATTAATACACCATTTACTCTTGCAATACTCTTCCCCAGAAATGACAATGTACAATTTCAACACAAGAATATATAGAACTCGAATCACACTGGATATATTTATAAAGCAAAGCATTAGTTAAAACAGCAACTAATGGGCATAAATTGAGTACAAAAGCTCTTAGGCAAATTCTATTTTCCAAATCACTTTTAAAACAGTTGAGTCGAGGCTCATTTCACATTCTTTATCGCAGTCTCTCAAATCATTTTCACTACTAGTCACAATCATAACTTAAATTCTTGGCACGTTGGCCACACACTATATCCCCAATTCAATTATTTCGTTTCCGACCACCTTTATAGGTTATCAATAGTAAGTCATTTCCAATCAAAACTTTTAGTTACACATATGAGTAATTAAGAGTCTTAAGTATATTGAGATTTCGTCACATGATTTGGCATACTAGCTTCCATTTGAAATACGATTCAAAACCACAACATTTTAATACGCAACCCATACGTTGAAACTTAACTCGACTCTTCTTTCAAACATTTTAGTCCCCCAAATTTGACTAACTCCAATACTTTTCAGAAATTTCAACAGAGTCTCCCCTGTAATTGGGCCTAACCACCTGCCAGAGAATCACCAAAACCACCCTAACAACATATCTATAACTCAACAAAGCATCACAGTATATTTCAACAACGCTGATCTCAATATTAAGGGCATTACAGTAACAGAAGTGGTATCTAGACATGAGTTGCACATATGTAAATCATAACATATAACAAGTACCCTTTTGAATCACAACCATTTGGTTATACAAGCATGTGAGAATACTTCCTTTACTTTGACAGAGGCAGATCTTAATTTCTGGACTTATCTAATAGGGATGATAACTAGGTATCTCTTATAAGAAAATTACCCATTAACTTCACCTTCAATAGTTTCCATCGGAACAATAGGCAAAGGATTTTCAACAACCTTCTGGACCCTAGATACATGATGCATCGGGTGCATGGAGGACAATGATGGAAAAATATCATACTCATAGTTCAGCCTATTTCCTTCAATATTCCATAAGGCCTAATGTGACTACACATACTTTACCTTCCTTAACAATTCACCCAATATATTCATAGAGAAAATCTTTAGAATAACCCGTTCACTTTGTTCAACTCTAAATCACTACGCCGAATACCCAAACTAAACCCTTTGGCGACCTCCAACAATTACTCTAAGATGTGCTAGCTTTAATATTACCATAAAACTTCCTATCCAATATGTTTGTTCACTGGATGACTCTTCTTCTTTGACATGTTTGAACCTTCAACCCCCATAGGTTACTATAAATAGGAACAACGAGGTCCGAGATTGGGTTGGAATATTTTCAAAAATCCATCAATGTGCTGAGCAGGGCATTTCAGGAGTTATATCCTAAGAGACATAAAGGTTACTGCCAATAGTGCTGACATGGATAATCATTTTGATGACATCATTGATTCGACAAATGAGGCATAGAGTTGCCTAGTAGGCATTGATAATGTAGGGACCATGTTCATGATTCTAATATTTAAAAGAAATGAGTCATTTTAGACATGTGACATATGGGAGGCATGGTCGGGAGGATAAAGACATTAGCATCAGTTATTCTTGGAAGACTAAGAGTCATGAAAAGGACAGCAACAATTGTTTCATTCCATATGTGCCTTGTTTGGCAATAGCAGTCCTCAAAGATAAATAGCCAAGTACGTGACACCAGTCGCCTCTTGGAATATAGGAAAAATTAGTTTAACTCGAAATGAGAATATTCTAGCACCCTGAATGTGGTATGAGTTTCAAAATACATGAAGTTGCATTATGCTCCTAACAATATTGGAAATAAGGAATCTATGTCACAAGCCCATGAGGATGAAAAAGAAGTTTAACACTTGTGAGATTATTGTCATTCTCACAGCCTAACCCTTCACAATAGTTGATCCTATATGAGAGGACTAGAGATACATGATATATGTGCCATAGACATGTTTAGTTTTTGCCATTACTACTCTCAAGCTGCAATACTAGGCCAATTCATGGGCAACTACAATGCTAGGAACAATGTAAGTTACTCACTGGGGTATGCTCTAGGTGGACATGAAAGACATATTGACATGGGCGAACAAAACATTTTTTGTGTGAGAATTTGTGAAAATTTCAAATTTCCTAGAAACTTTATGCAGAGAAGTGACCCCTTTCAATTTACATGTACACATGTGATAGGTGTTGAGATATGCTCTCATGTTATAAACAGTGAAATGGATTAATGATAATGCTCACAAAGGAGTAAAATGATTGTTCAACCATAGGAGCCACATACACCAGAGAGAAAAAGAGTGGCTCAAAAAGGATCTCAACACTAGGCTGCTTTACATTGGATTTGACACCACATAGGCAAACTTTATGATCGTGCATGCACAAGCACAAGTGAGCAGATGTTTTCCATTTGAATCAAAAGGTTCTGTAAGAAATTCATCAGGTATAGTCCCTTGTTGAGAATTTAGGAAAGCAAGTGGGAAGTATTAATCCTAGAGTTATAACTCAATTCAAGGAAATCATTATAGAACTCAATTCCTCGCGAGATTGTAAATATAAGGAATTGTGATAAAGAGGCTTTACGTATACCGCGTCTCATTCAAAGAGTAGATACAGAGAATGACTCATAAAGTTATTCTGGCTTTATGTAGTTTCAGATATGGGCCTTATAACCCACCCTTCCTCGGTTTTACTAATGATGCTCCCTAAAATATTTTTTTGATTTTTGATTTGATTTTCACACAAAGGTAACATAAATACAATTGTACTCACATCAACATCTTTCATATTATATAAATTCTTATTAGTATTTCCAGTCATTCACAACGACAATATGTCCTTGGCTCATTTGGCCATTCACAAGATTCTTTATTCCTGGCACGATAACCGTATTTCATATTCCACACTTTTACCCCTTTCAATTTCAAATATGACCATCAAATATCAACATATAGAAAATTTCATAATCATATACTTCAAATCCATTTGAAATGGGAACTTCAAACACAAATGGTTTCTTCCCAAAGAATGAGGCATACCAACCAACAATAGAAACACACAAGAAAAATCATAAACAATCAATACACCATTTACTCTTGCAATACTCTTCCCCAGAAATGACAATGTACAATTTTAACACATGAGTATATAGAACTCGAATCACACTGATATATTTATAAAGCAAAGCATTAGTTAAAACAGCCACTAATGGGCATGAATTGAGTACAAAAGCTCTTAGGCAAATTCTATTTTCCAAATCACTTTTAAAACAGTTGAGTCGAGGCTCAATTCACATTCTTTATCGCAGTCTCTCAAATCATTTGCACTACTAGCCACAATCATAACTTAAATTCTTAGCACGTTGGCCACTCATTATATCCCCAATTCAATTATTTCGTTTCCGACCACCTTTATAGGTTATCAATAGTAAGGCATTTCCAATCAAGACTTTTAGTTACACATATGAGCAATTAAGAGTCTTAAGTATATTGAGATTTCCTCACACGATTTGGATTACTAGCTTCCATTTGAAATACGATTCAAAGCCATAACATTTTAATACGCAACCCATACATTGAAACTTACTGGAATATTATGGAATTCAATTCCAAGAGAGAAATTTTAGCCAACATACCTTGATGGACCTCTTTAGCGATATTAAAACCACCAACCACTCTTACAACTTCAATCTACATCAACATAATTCAATTGGACCAATATTAGTAAATATTTCCAGGTTTTTGGTCATTTTGGCATTTTATCAAACACCTAGAGTGCATAGCATTCAACTACCTCTAGTAATGGTGTTTCCTCCTCCAACAATAACTCCTTACCACCAACAAGAGATACTATAACATCCTTTGTCCACTAACTACCTTCTTAGCACTATTATAATCATCAATGAACTCATATCTACCAAGTTTTACTAATTAACTCATTTTAAAATCTCTACCATACCCAATAATCTAGTTTAAGTATTGATGGCTTTCAATCACCATCATAAATGCTAGTACTTATTCCTTGCTCATTTATTCACTAACAATCCATGGATGTAGGTTTAAGGGTGAAAGATTACCTCTTGTAGACCAAATCTTAAAAGTCAACTTTTGGGGTGTTCTTGAGATTTTGAAGAAATCCTATGGAATTCAATACAAAACCTTGTTGTAAATAATGATTGAGAAGTGAAATCATCATAAGAACATACTTAAAAACTCACCTTAGATGTGTATTTGAAGCCTTGGCTGGATGGGTGGTAGAGAGAAAGCCCTAGTCTTGAAGAAATGAATTACCCCCTCTCTATACCCGTCCTTGGGGTTATTTAATGAGTTCCTACATCCGTGGCCTTGCGCATCTGGCCGTGCACCTGAGGCAGAATCTCTAAAAAATGCATGGCCACACATCTGGGCACGAATATGACACAAGTCCTAAAATGGCCATAACTTTCTTAATACTTATCCAAATGATGAACGGTTTGATGCGTTGGAAACTAGACTACAAGAGCTTTAATTTTATAGGTAGATCACCACCTAAGTCATTATACTGAGGGAGTTCTATTCATTTGAAATCGGATCTTGTGTCAATTGAAACACCCTTTCCCCTTAATGTGTCCAACTTGTTCCACACAAGTTCTTACCATTCCCAAAACTCCTTAGTATGTTCCAACACACCTTAAACATACATTATCAATTCAAAATTATGTAGCTATATCCCATAGGTCTTCTTTAATACTCAAATATGTTATTCCCGAATATCGTTGGCGCACTTTAAAAACTTAAATCATTAGAAAATGTTTACGGGGTCTTACACTAGTTGCCATCACGATATCCTTCGGAGGAAAATTGAAGTCGTGACAAAAATAGTATGGGAGCTGATAGAAGGTCTTACACTAATTTTAGAGCTATAGAATCGTAGCAGAATACATTTGAAGGTATAGATGGTTTAAACATTGTAAAGTACCATGTTTAAGTTATGTGACAACCCTATACTCAGCAGCATATGCCCAATAAGGCTAAATACCAAGTGAATTATGCCAATAGCTTTAAGTTATAACAAACATGAGGGTTACAATAGAACATCAAGAGATCAAACCAACTATTAAGATTGTTTGAGGGTTCTTTGGTTATTCTCAAAAGTTTAACAGTAGATATAAGTTATCAAAATATTCATTAGGATTAACTAATCAATATATGGTTATATTTTCAATACCTTAAGGAACTTATGATTCCAGAATCCATTAACCAGTCATAGATTTAAAACAAACACATAAAAATAGTCGGTCATAGCACATTAGCAATAGTGTCATTTAGGCAAAATACATAAGTTACCACCTGAACTATGGACCAAATTCCTGTAACATACTTTCTGATAGTAAAAATCATCTTACACACTCAACCTTTCAAAAGTGTAGCTAAGACACATCATCTTTTTGTTGACCAGTTTTTCAAAATATGTATAATATCACGCACCAATAATATCGTGACACGTGTTAGAATTAAAAGAAAACAAAATAAAATACCCTAATTAACATTTTCTTTTAAAAAAATAAAAAAAATAAAAGGACCCCCCTTTCCCATTTTTAGTAATCTTCCCCCCACTTAGTCAACTTATCCACGATCATAACACTATCACCGGCTTTCCACTATTAACGCCATAGTTAGCAGCACCGTGTTCCATTTTCTCACTATTGCCAATGGAGCTTGACTCTTAGAATCACCATTGCCACCACCTTATCACCACCACTGTCATAACAGTCACCACTACCACTATTAATTTTTAGAGAAAAACCCACAAATACTATAGCCCCCTTCTTCATACCCATTTAATTAAAAAAATTAGATTTTTGAAGTCAAAGAAAAAATCAATAGATCTGGAAACCAATGGAGAAACCAGTCATTGATTTCATTAGCAGATCTGAAAATGTTAAAACTTGGCGGAGATGACTCATAATTTAGAACTTGGATTTAGTTATAAAATTATTTTTGTGAGAGTTAAATCTATGGAGAAGACAAAGTGGGTGTCCAAGGGGAGAGGAAAACGGGTGGGGTGTGAAAAAGGGTCCAAATTATTTGGAGATGAAATAACTAAAAATAGAAAAAAGAAGAATTTACTTAAGAAAAGATTAAAAGTAAAAAAGGCTGGACATATGGCATTTAAATAATGATTTAGACGCAAAAGTTTTACATTCACTCTCCTCTTTTATGTGTATAACACGCGCATGCCAGCTGTCAAAAGTGGTGTGTCTTAGCTACACTTTTGAAAGGTTAAGTGTGTAATATGATTTTCATTGTCAGAAAGCGTGTAACAGGAATTTGATCCATAGTTAAGGTGGTAACTCATGTATTTTGTTGTGTCATTTAATAAAAGATAACAGAACAAATCATGCGTGCAAATTCAAACGATTAAAAGAGAAGGAGAGTTAAGGTTCACTGACCTCTTTTAGGGCAGCAAACCAAACAAAGATTTCGTTTAGCTGTTTAGAAGCCAAAGACTCAAACTTTCAATCAGTGAGTAAACTCAGAACCGGAAGAGAGAGAAATCAAAAATCGAGTAAGAACTTTGGCTTTAATTGAAAAATTCTAAATGCTACTATATTGTGTATTGATTTTCTTCAGATTGTTAGGTGTTGTTAGGTGAGAGCCATTAAGGCTCATATTTATAGTGCCTCAAGGTCTAGGGTTTAACGGATTAAAACCATGGTAGTAGAGAGTGATGGAGGAGTGATGATGCAAGCAAAATTGGGGAAAATCTAAAGAGCAGAGGTGAAAACAGTGATAGATTTTACCTGAGTGGAGAAAGGTCGGGTACTGAAGGTGAAGACCCGTCCGGTAAACTCTATAACCCAGAGGTCATTGCATTTGACCTCTAGGTAATGAATTCGCATGATGAAACTCTTCAAAAGCTCCATGCATGCTCCGATTTGAAAGGTCAAGAGAAATTAAGAGTTTAGGTTTCACGTTACGTTTTGGTCAGTGACTTCATAATTAGGGCTTTCCAATTTCATCGGTGAAATAGAAAGAAAATAACAGGCTTCACAGTCCAGGGACAAGATGAATGGCCGTGCATGTTTGATTTGAAAGAACGAGGAAGAATTAGATCAATGGCGTTTTGAGCTTAGGGTTAAAGATTTAAGCGTTTCAAATCCAGTAATGAAAGAGGAAAAAGAGCAGCGGGATTCCCGAGTATAGGGAAAGATTGAGTGTTTGAGGCTTTAATTTTATGACTTTGCACAAATTTGTGCAAGGATTTGGGATTGATGGGCTTGGGGCGGATGAGAGAAAGGAGAGAGATTAGGGAAAGAGGGGCGGCGGGGGAAAGGAAAAAAAGACTTAGGGTTAGGGATTGGGGTTGGTCTTATGGGTTTAATCTCGGAGACGGAATCTAGCCTTTTGATCTTTGATCAACAGCCTTGATAAATCGAGGCTTTATGGGATTAAAGAAATTATTTTGGAAAAATACCGGAACCGTTGGATCTGTGTGATCCAACGGCTGAGATAATATCTGATAACATGTCAAAATTAAAAGAGAAAATAGGGATAAATATGGATCGTTGATGGTTTGGATCAACGACTCAGATTGCTTGTGCTTGTTTTGTGAGTGAGAGTGACGAGTTATGTGGCATGACTTGATTGGCTAAGAGAGGTGGCGGGGATCGCCAAGGTAGAGAGGAAGGAGTTGGACCTGGGTCAGATTTTGGCTTTGGGCTTGGTTATTGGGCTATTTTTTATTTAGATGGTAGCCACTTTATGTTTAACTAAGAGATTGCAATTGTAGCCTTTTAGCTTTTTAACCCTTTTGAAATTAATTTATATAAACTTAATTACTTTCCATAAAATATAGTAAAATTATAATTATCAAATACACCACTAATTATTGTAATTAATTATTTGTAAAAATACTTTATCTTTTAAATTATGACACTAATTTTGAATTATTGAAATAGTAGACTAATTAGCTAAAAATTAAGGAATAATTTATTAAATTAATTATAAATCCTATGTAATGTACATAAATATTATTTTAATAATCTCAAAATTGTGAGTATGATATATTTGTAATTATTATTAATTTCAACACCATTAACACTTAATTCTTTTGTATAAATAGGTGTTATTGATTAGAAAATATTTTCAAAATATTTATTGCAAATTATTAAGTATAAATAAATAAATTTTAAAAAGGGAGGGTCAAAATTGGTCGTCAACAATGCTCATACTTGACTTGTTGACAATTCAAACACCAAGCAACATATCCAACAATGACTTTCTTCATCCTTCACCATCCGTAATATTGATGTAAATCACGATACATCTTCGTAGTACCCGAATGAATAAAATACCCGCGAACTATGAGCCTCCTCAAAATCAACCTCTCAACCCGTCCATGTTAGAAACACAAATCCAGCCCAAAAACCGCAACAAACTGTCATCACCGATAGTCACTTCCTTAGCACCACCTCACTGCACCGTGTCCTTAAGGACAAGCAAATGGGGATCATCATATTGACGAGACTTGATACGCTCAAACAAAGACGACTGAGATACAACACAAGCAAGGATCTTGCTAGGCTCCGAAATATCCAATCTCACCAACCTATTGATCAAAGCCTGAACATCCATAGCTAAGGGCCTCTCGGTAGCTGGAACGAAGGCTAAACTCCCCATACTCTCTGCTTTCCTACTCGAGGCGTCTGCCACCCCATTTGACTTCCCCGGATGATAAAGAATAGTGAAATCATAGTCCTTCAATAACTCTAACCACTTACGCAGCCTCAAGTTCAAATCTTTTTTCTTGAATAGATGCTAAAGACTCTGATGATCTGTATACACTTTACAAGACACACCATACAAGTAATGCCTCCAAATCTTGAGCGCATGTACAATATCTGCTAACTCCAAATCATGAACTGGATAGTTCTTCTCATGGGGCTTAAACTAGTATGACGTGTAGGTAATCACCCTACCATCCCACATAAACTCACCCAATGACAACCCGCGAAGCATCACAATAAATCGTATATGACCCCGATTCTGAAAGCAAAACCAACACTAGAGTTGTAGTCAAAGTAGGCTTGAGCTTCTGAAAGCTCTCCTCAAACTCATCCGACTACCTGAAAGGAGCGCCCTTCTGAGTCAACTTAGTCAATGAGGCTGCAATAGATAAAAATTCCTCTACGAAGCGACAGTAGTAACCAACCGAACCCAAAAAACTCCTGATCTCTATAATGGTAGAAGGTCTGGGCCAACTCTGAATTGTCTCAATCTTCTTCCAGTCCACCGTGATCCCATCAATAGATACTACATGACCCAAGAACGCTATCGAGTCCAGCCAAAACTCACACTTGGAGAACTTAGCATACAACTTCTTCTCCCTCAAATTCTAAAGCACAATATTCAAATGTTGCTCGTGCTCCTCCCTACTACGGGAATATACCAATATATCATTAATGAACACAATGATAAAAGAATCCAAATAAGGTTGGAACACACTATTGATAAAATGTATGAAAGTTGTTGAGGCGTTGGTCAAACCAAAAGATATCATCAAAAACTCATAATACCCATAACGAGTCTTGCAAGCAGTTTTAGGAATGTCCGAATCCCTGATCTTCAACTGGTGATGCCCTGACCTCAAGTCAATCTTCGAGAACACCCTGTCACCCTGAACCTGGTCAAATAAATCATCAATGCATGGCGATGAATACTTCTTCTTAATGGTAACCTTGTTCAAATACTGATAGTCAATACACATTCTCATAGACCCATCCTTCTTCTTAACAAATAACACCGGTGCACCCAAAGGTGACACATTAGGCCTGATGAACCCCTTATCCAGCAACTCTTGCAACTATTCCTTCAACTGCGCTGGAGCCATACGATACGGAGAAATAGAGATAGGCTTAGTGTCCGGTGCCAACTCAATGTCAAAATCAATATTCTTATCAGGTGGCATGCCGGTAGTTCTGAAGGAAACACATACGGAAACGCCCTCACAATTGAATATGACTCAGCATTAAGAGTATCAGCACTAACATCTCTGACAAAAGCTAAATACGTTAAACATCCCTTCTCAACCATCCGTTGAGCCTTCAAAAATAAAATCACTCTACTAGGAGTGCAACCAAGAGAACCCTTCTACTCCAACCTCGAAAACCACGATATCGCCAATGTGAAGGTCTTAACGTGACAATCCAGAATAACATGGTATGGAGATAACCAATCCATACCCAAGATCGCATCAAAATCCACCATATCTTATAATAGAAAGTCCATGGAGAGTGAATAGCTTATATAACATTATAGTTTGTAGCTTGTCAAATTTTATAATATAGAAAAATATCGGTCGATAGGGATTGGTTAATATATTCTTACAAATAAGTCTTGTTTAAATTACTATTTGAGAAAATATTAAGACGAATGGGGTGGTGAATTGATTAACTAACAATCTATAAATAAAGTAGCAGCGAAAATAATTTTTTCTTTCAGAAATATGATTAAAAGAAAATAATGGGATCCTGACTTCACTTGATGTTGCAATTATAACGTAGGTTCAATTATTATTCAACTTCTATTCTCACAAACATATAGATATCTCTAATGGTTAAAATTCACATATTATTACTTAAATCGACTAGTTAATCATGATTTTTCGATTACACAACTTAACTATCAAAATTAAGCAATATTAAGAGCTAGGAATATATGCTAAAATTAACATATGCTCTTTTTTGGCGATCCTCTTTCAATTAACTCACATGTTATAACTAATTTATATAAGAATTTCTCTTGCGATTACAATCTTTAATACTATCATAGTTATAACATGCAGCAGGTAATTAACATTTAGACGATAACTTGTACTACAATTAACTGTATTACTTATTTTGCTCTTTCGATTACAAAATTAGTAAAAGTTAATTTACAGAAACTTGAATAGATGTCATTAATCTAGTTAACATCTACTGCTGAAGCAGATGATATATATAAAGTTTCTGGTCAAGTAAGTGTAGTTGAAAAATAATTACTACTAGTATAACAAAATATCAAGCTTTATCATTTTCCTAGCACGAGAAAAATTACTCCATAGTAAAGTAACTACAATCACAAGAATTGTTCTTTTACATCAAATAAGAAAATAGAAAAAAAATATTCAAAGTGAATAATTCTTCCTATTTAATTATTATCAAAAAATAAAATGAGATTAATAGTGGATTTTAAATTTCAAACTCAAATGAAACGAGCTAATGCAATGGCTTCACAACAATGTACACACTTAACAAAAGAAGCTAAAGAGGAAAAAATATGGAAAGTAATTAAGTTGGCAATTGGTTACACCAAAATTTTCCTTCTGGAAAGATTACCTCAAGCCAAGGAAATGGTTCCCTTATATAGTTGTGAGAGCTCCTGTTTTGAAGTTTTTTTTTATAATAGATTTACTCACCACTTGCATATTCTACTTGCATTGTTGTCTTCCAGTTGCTAAACAATGGGAATAGATGAGTCTAGTTAGAATATTTCTATCTCCACTTGCTGCTCCAACATGCAATTTGCTTTAATTTGTTGTAGTACATGAGTTCTTCTTTTTCTTATATCAGTGCCAGCTCTCTTTCCTGAAACTTCCTTTGCATTTTGGTTTCTTTCTCTCTTTTTTTCTTTTATCTTTTTCTTGTAAAAAGATGATATAGTCACGACCCAAATTCCATCATAGAATCGTGGTGACACCTAATCTCCGAGACTAGGTAAGCCACTCACTTTAACAATATTAAAATAATAAGACATGATATAATAAGACAAAATGTAATATAAAAGCGAAAATAGAGTTAATATAAGCCAAAAACGACTACACACAACTTTCCAGAACTAGACAGTACAGAGTCATGAGCTCTAACTGAACACATAAGAAATATTCAAAGTACAATACTATTTGAATGTAAAATTAACAGTATCAACATAAAGGATGAGACTCCAAGGGATTGCGACAACATACATCTATACCTTGAATCTTCGCGACCAATATAAGCGCTCACTCTCTAGATATGCTGCCTCCAATACCTGGATCTGCACAAAAATGCACAGAAGGGTAGTATGAGTACACCATATTCGGTACCCAGTAAGTATCAAGACTAACCTCGGTGAAGTAGTGATGAGGTTCAAGTCATATAATACTCACTATTCAAGAAAAACCTGTTCAATATATCAAAAACTCACAGTAGAATATGTAACGAATAGTAGTATCATCAATCTCGTTAGAACATGTGATAACAACTCAACGTAGGAGAGTCCAACTTTGACTGCAAATCATCAACTAAAAGTGGAGGCACATAATAGAATGTCAAATTCAACTAGCAACTCATAAAAATAAAAGACGGTGATTAAGACAAACATGTATATGATCAAATATCATCTTCGTTTCATCACATGCACATCATCAAGAGGATTACCCCCAAATCATCACATAACATCATCAATAATGCCACTCTTATTTCACCACATGCGCATATCACCACCCTTAATTCGCCCCTTGTGCATCACAATAATCACAATCGCATGACAAAGACCTTGAAAGGAGCAAGATAACAAGGGCGCAACTTGCCCTTCTTCCCAAATCTCACCGCACCCTTTATGGGGGAAACTTTAGGTAGGCCTTCTCACCCTCCATGAATGCCACATCACGAACCTTTCGATCCGCATAAATCTTTTGCCTAGACTGCGCTGTATGAAGTCGTTCCTGAATTAATTTTACCTTCTCTAAAGCATCACAAACCAAATATGTGCCAAATAGCCTGGCCTCACCAACCTCAAACCAACCAACCAGAGAACGACATCGCCTCCCCTATAGTGCCTCATACAGAGCCATCTAGATACTTGACTGGTAACTCTTGTTTTAAGCAAACTTTGCTAGGGGTAGAAACTGGTGTCACTTACCTCCAAAATCAATAGTGCATGTGCTCAACATATCCTCTAAGATTTGAATGGTCCGCTCGGACTTCCCATCCATCTGAGAATGTAATGCGATACTCAAATCAACTGGCATGCCCAAATTACACTAAACCGCTCTCCAAAAATACGACATGTGTTTCGCGATTCGAGATGATAAAAACAGATACACCATGCAAGCGAACAATCTCCCGGATGTAGATCTTACCCAATTGCTCCGAAGTGTGGGAAGTAATAACTGGAATAAAATATGCAGACTTGGTCAGTCTATCCACAATGACCCAAAGTGTGTCAAATCTCCTTTATGTCCTTGTTAAACCTACCACAAAGTTCATAGTGATACGCTACCACTTCCACTCCGGTATATGAATCTTCTGAAGCAAACCAGTAGGCCTCTGATGCTTATACTTGACCTGCTGACAATTCAAACGCCGAGCAACATACCCAACAATGTCTTTCTTCATCCTCCCCCACTATTAATGCTACTTTAAATCACGGTACATTGTCGTAGCTCCCGGATGAATGGAATACCGCAAACTATGAGTCTCTTCAATAATCAATCCTCTCAACCCATCCACATTAGAAACACAAATCCGGTTCTAAAGCCGCAATATACCATCATCACCAATAGTTACCTCCTTAGCACCACCTCACAGCACTGTATCCTTAAGGACAAGCAAGTGGGGATCATCATACTGGCAAGCTGTAATGCGCTCAAATAAGGACGATGGAGATACAACACAATCTAGGACTCTGCTAGGCTACATGATGTCTAATATCACGAACCTGTTAGCCAAATCCTGAACATTCATAGCCAAAGGCCTCTTCCTAGCTGGAATAAATGCTAAACTCCCCATGGTCTTCGCCTTTCTACTCAAGGTGTCTGCTACACATTGTCCTTCCCCGGATGATAAAGAATGATGATATCATAATATTTCAATATCTCTAACTACCTCTGCTTCCTCAAATTCAATTCTTTGTGTTTAAATAGATTATGAAGACTCCAATGATCCGTATACACCTCACAAGACATTCCATATAAATAATTCCTCCAAATCTTGAGTGCATGTACAATAGTTGCTAACTCCAAATCATGCACCACATAGTTCTTCTCATGGGGCTTCGATTTACGCGAAGCATAGGCAATCACCCTATTATCCTCCATTAACACACACCCAATGCCAACCTGTAAAGCATCACAGTAGACTGGATATGAACCCAATACTGAAGGCAAGACCAAAATTAGAGTTGTCAAGGCAGTCTTGAGCTTCTAAAAGATCTCCTCATACTCGTCTGACCACCTGAATGGAGCACCCTTCTGTGTCAAATTAGTCAATAGGGTTGCAATAGATGAAAACCCCTCCACAAAGCGGCAATAATGCCCAGCCAACCCTAGAAAACTCTGAATCTCTATAGCGGTAGAAGGTCTGGACCAATTCTGAACTGCCTCAATATTCTTCGGATCTACCTTAATCCCCTTATTGGAAACTACATGACCCAAGAATGCCACTGGTTCCAACCAGCACTCATACTTAGAGAACTTAGCATATAGCTTCTTCTCCTTTAAAGTCTGGAGCACGATCCTCAAATGCTGCTCATGCTCTTCCCTACTACGGGAGTACACTAAAATATCATCAATGAACACAATGACAAAAGAACCCAAATAAGGTTGGAACACATTGTTCATCAAGTGCATGAAAGTTGCGGGGGCATTAGTCAAGACAAAGACGTCACCAAAAACTCATAATGCCCATAACAAATTTGAAAAGCAGTCTTAGGGATGTCCAAAACCCTGATCTTCAACTGATGATACCCTAACTTCAAGTTGATCTTCGAGAACACCCTGGAACCCTAAAGCTGATCGAACAAGTCATCAATGCATGGCAATAGATATTTGTTCTTGATTTTCACCTTGTTCAACTACCGATAGTCAATACTCATTCTCATAGACTCGTCTTTATTCTTAACAGACAACCCTGGTGCACCCCAATGTGAGACACTAGGCCTGACGAAACCTTTATTTAATAATTCTTGCATTTATTCCTTTAATTTGATGGAGCCATGCGATACTGTGGAATAGATATAGGCTTAGTTTCCGGTGCCAAATTAATGCCAAAATCAATATCCATATTGGGAGGCATGCCCGGTAGGTCTGTAGGGAAAACATTTGGAAACTCCCTCACCATGAGGACTGAGCTAACTGTTGGAGTATCATCACTAACATCTCTCACAAAGGCTAAGTACTCCAAACACCCCTTCTCAACCATCCGTTGAGCCTTCAAAAAAGAAACCACTATGTTAGGAATCTACCCCAAAGAACCTTTCCATTCCAACCTCGACAACCCCGTCATAGACAACATTACGGTCTTAGCGTGATAATCAAGAATAGCATGATACAAATATAACCAATCCATATCTAAGACCACATCAAAGTCCACCATATTAAGCAACAAAAGGTCAATCCTAGTTGCGTAGCCACCAATAGTGATCAAACAAGAACAATAGACACGATCCACCATAATAGAAATCCCGACGGGTGTAGACACATAAATAGGAATATCCATAGAATCACGAGGCATATCCAAATATGAAGCAAAGTATGATGGCACATATGACTAAGTAGAACCCAAATCAAATAAAACTGAAGCATCTCTATGATAGATCAGAATAATACGTGTAATGACTGCATCTTTCCTACTAGGTAAAACATAATAACAGGCATGGCCTCCCCCTCTAGGATGGCCTTTACCCGCCTGTCCTCCACCTCTAGCTGGATGTGCAGGTGGAGTAGCATCTGGAGCGGAAATCATAACTTGAGTACCCTGCTGAGGTCCACCCATTCGAAGTCTGGGACAATCTCTCACAATGTGCCCAGTATCACCACACTCGAAATAACCTCTCTGCGGGGGTGGTTGTTGGTACTGAGTCTGCCCCAAATGATTTGAATAACCACTACAGGAAAGTTTCTAGTTCGAAGGTTTGAAAAGTTTATAGTTGTGACCGGGAATTAACTTTGATGCTATCGGGATCATATTATTAATACGGGACTTAGGATAGGTTCATTATATCATTTGGAACTTGTGTGAAAAATTTGGGTTCATTCCAAGTGGATTAGACGTGGTTCGACATGAGTTTGGGAGTTAGAAGTTTGATTAGTTCATTAAGCTTGAATTCAGGTGTGATTTGTGATTTTGATGTTACTTTGTGTGATTTAAGACCTCGAGTAGGTCCGTGTTACATTTTGGGAGTGATCAGTGTGATTGGGCGGGGTCCCAGGGATCTTGGGTGTGTTTCGGATGGATTCCAGATCATTTTGGAGATAGTTGGCAGTTCAGGTCTGGTGTTTTCGCACTTATAAGGTGTTTGTCCGCAAGTGCGAGTCAGTAGAAGCGGGCGTGAGGTAGCAGATATGAGTATGGCTAGTAAATAGAGAGTCCGCAGATGCGATGGACCATGCGCATATGCGCGGGCATATGTGCGCTTCTTTGTCTGTAGAAGCGGATCTGCGGATCCGCAGAAGCGGGATTTTTAGCCGTAAAAGCGGTAGGTTGGTCCTTTAAAAGATTTTCGCATCTGTGAGGTATTTTCCGTAGATGCGATGTCGCAGAACCGACATTTGGACCGCAAAAACGATAATTGATGTGCATAATACTTTTAACGGAAAAGGGCCAAAAATGCCCCTAACATATTGAAAATAGCTCAAAAATACCCTCGATTAACCTTTCGGTCTACAAATGCCCCTAACGTTTATTTTTGGGCTCAAACTTACCCTTATATCTAACAGAAGGGCCAACAATATCCCTAACGTATTGTAAATGGCTCAAAAATACCATCTGTTAACCTTTTGGTCCGCAAATGCCCCTAACGTTTGTTTTTGGGCTCAAACTTACCTCTATATCTAACAGAACTAACTTGGTCAATTTTTTGACTTTAACTTCGACATGTGGTATTTTCTTAATCCGTCATGTATATTATTTGTATTAAATAAACCCACCTGTATCTTTTAATACACCCAATGACCTTGACCCGCTCCTATATATTTGGACGGTCAGCTAAAAATAATTACATTCGCTAGTTAAATATATAAAAAAAATATACATTGATTATATATAAAAATATGTATATTATACATTATTATTTTAATATATATTTTACATGATATTATTTTTACTCTGTTAACCTTTTGGTCCGCAAATGCACCGTATAATTTCTCGTAAAAATAATTTCTCGTAAAAATAATTATTCTCGTAAAAATTAGTTTTCTCGAATTTGATTATTATTCTTAATTTCACTTTTAATTTTGGCTTTTGATTGTTGAAATCTAAGGGAGAAATTTGGGAATTTTTGACTATGGCTTTGGAGAGTAAAAAATGGAGATTTAAACCCCAATTTAATGTCGAATTTGGAAAAGACTTGTATATTTTGACTCGTATTCAAATACGTAATCGGGATTTGTGACTTTGTTCGGGTTTCGAGAAGTGGTCCCGAGTTGGCATTTTGGTTGAATTTGTATTTTGAGAAAGATTGAAACTTTATTATTTGGAATTGATTTCTATACCCGTGTTTGATGTTATTGAGTTATTTTTGACTAGTTTCGAGCCGTTTGGAAATCGATTCGGGTGGAAAGGGCTTTCTGGAGAAATGATTCATGCGGTTTTGTGGTAAGTAACTTGTCTAAACTTAGTTTGAGGGTAATTTTCCCGTTGGCTATGATATTTGGGATATATTGAGGGTGACACACGTACTACGTGACTGACATATATGCGTACATAGTGGTTATTCATGATCCGGGTAGACCTTAGGTTATTTTGTGCCTTATTTTGCTATCATGCCCATTATTTCCGTGTTTTCTCTACGTGTATGGCTACTTGAGCTATTATTCATGTTAGAAATTATGTCTAGGCTATGTGCTTATCTGTTGAGACATGATAGGGCTATTCTTGCTATATATTTGTTTGCCTTGATTGTAATCATATTCTCAGTCGTGATATTACATCTGCATTTTATATCTCTTTCTCTATGCATTCTTTATATATTATCTCACACGCTATTGATGCCCTTATATGTGTGACACGGTTTGAGCTGAGTACTGTGAGATGTGAATATTTGGGACTTGAGTGGTTGATGACTAAACTTGGGCCATAGAGACGATTTGGTATTGATTATGAGGTGATGCGTACGTCAAGCCCTACATTGGGCTGAGTGGTAATGATTGCGAGGTGACACATGCACCAAACCCATATTGGGCTATGTGATATTGATCATTGACTTAGATCTAATCAGAGCATGGGCAAGGACCCGCCCCTCTGGAGTCAAGTAATAACCGTGGGCGCAGGCACACGCGTCATATATGTGCTTGATGAGGGACTTGTGTCAGGCCCCCGTACAGTGTTGGGTGTTGTTGTGTGTGTGATGATTGAAGGGAATTTATGCCATGCACCATACATGTGTTGAGATTAGACATACTTGATGATTTAACTGCGATATTATCGGTTCTAACATGTATACTTGTCATGCAGGTACCGAGTTGTGTTTCTTCCTTCATACTTATTGGTACTTGAGGTTTTTATTTGATGTGGGACCTGAAAACATAATTAAATTGATAAGACCATGTTTTGGTGATTCATGTGGAAAACTTATACCTTAACTATTATTCTTGAAAATCATGTTTATTTTTTTCTTATTGTGAAAGGTTGCACTTAATATTATTTGAGCTACTTTTCCTGTTGCCGTTATTATTCAGCTATCGTTATTATTGGCTAATGGAATTTAAATATTGGACCTTGCCAAGCTCACACAGCTTTCAGTCCGAGGTTACGCTTGTTACTTATTGGCTACATGAGGTCGGTTGTACTCATACTACACTCTGCACTATTTGTGCAGATTCAGGTACTGCCGAGAGAGGTGATTGCTAGTGAGTGGCAACGGTACTAGTTCTCAGAGATTTCAAGGTAGCTGATGTTTTTGTTCGTAGGCCTTGAAGCTCCTTTTCTCTGGGTTTATATTATTATTTTTCTATCTTTCAGATAGTACTGTATCTCGAGATCAGACTCTATATTTACAATTTCTATATCACTCATGTACTTGTTGATACTAGATCATGGGATGGTTTTAGTTGTGTTATTACTATTGGCTTCAGTTATTTATGATTATTCCACTGTTGGGACTATTTATTTCTGTTAATTAAGTTTGTTCCTGCTTATTGAATGTTGGCTTACCTAACAAGAAGTGTTAGGCATCGTCACGGCTTTGGTGGAATTTGGGGTCGTGACAATCATGTTGTAATTGTTATTCACGACCAATCATGGTCATCATCTGCTCCTCCAGTCTTCTAACTTCTTCAATAACATACTTTCTTTCTCTCCTTGTTTGAGGTGGATCTAAAGCAGCTCGTATTACCTGCTCCTGACCTTCTCTAACTTGTATTTGGCTGAGGGAAGCTCGTTCTTCATGATGTGGCCTAGTTGTGTCTCCCTGGCTAGCTAGAAAAGCCATAGTAATAGGATCTCTTGGGACGATCTTTTGAAAATCCTCTAGAATTATCACCTTAGCATTTTTTATCAAAGTAGTCACTAAACATGGGAAGTAAAATGATCTAATATTGTTGTTTCTTCTACATAAGTTGGTTTATTTATTAAATATCTTACCAATATTTAGCCACATTCCTTTGTATATTGCAAAAATCAATGTTGCTCTTCTAGCTCAAATTTTATCATGGTTTGGATCTGGAAAAAGACTACTGTTAATAAAATATAATAAAGCTCTACTAACACGATATATATTTATTCCTCTAAAGAAATCTAGCTCACCACTAGGTTTATAAATCTAATCCATCCCATAGGGATAAAGGGCATTAACATTTCATCAATATTGGAATGGATAAGAATACCAATTATTGCAGTGTCATCTACTTCGTCAAGTCCATACATGGTATTAATCACATCGGCAGAGAAGTAAATGATCTTACCTCGTACCCATGTGCAATTATCAGCGTTGTCAATGTTTGAGCAAAATTCTTGAACAAAAGTAGGAATGAATTCATCAGGTTGTTGCGCGAATTTAGTCTAAATGTGATAGTAAATAAGCCCCAAAAACTTTCTCGCTCTTTGCCCTTCAGTAGGAAAAAACTTCATTTTTTTCTCTGGAATAAAGTTACGATAAATGTTGTCTCTAAAACAAGTTTGTGCAAGTGGAGAGACAAATTGGATGAATCATAATTTGCAGTTCTCCTTCCTCTTGAACTATCCTACCTCTTGAACTATTGGGGTCTCATCTTTGTCCCATGTGAGAGTTTAAAATTTTTGGACAAAAAATACAGTTGTTGCAGAGAAAAGGGAATAAAAAAGAATGAAAAGAATGAGGAATAAATTTGATATGACAGATTATGACTGGAAAACCTTGAAATAAGCTTTCATGGAGTGGAAAGAGGAAGGATAGAAATAGAAAGGTTCAGGTCGGCGAAAGAAAGATAGAGAGACAATAATAATTAAAGGGTTTTGACTTCTTTGGTAAAATATTATAAACTAGAAAACTCTTTATTATTATTATTATTAAAAAAATTGTAAAAGAATTAATTTTTGAGATCTTTCTTCACCATTGGGTTTCTTACCCATTCCAATTGTTGAGCTCGTTTTGACGAGGCCTTATGTAACGATCCGACCGATCGTTTTGAGTAATTTAACCTTGATCCCCTAATTTATGCTCCATCTATGTTATATTATGTTTACGTGACTTGCCGGGGTGGTTAGTTTTGGTTTCGGGTGAGTTTCGGCATGAAATGGGACACATAGTTCCTAAGTTGGAGGTTTAAGTAGTTAGAGTTGATTGTAGTTTGACTTGTATGAAGATGACTCCGGAATAGAGTTTTGACGTTTCCAATAGCTCTGTAGGGAGAGTTTGGTCTTAGGAGCATGTCCGGATGTTGGTTTGGAGGTCTGTAGGTCGTCCCAGCATAAATTGGCGAAAGTTAAAAAGTTGGATGATTTTGGAAAGTTTGAACGGGAGTAGACTGTTTGATATCGGGGTCGGATTCTGATTCTGGAAGTTGGAAGAGGTCTGTAATGTCATTTATGACTTATGTGCAAAATTTGGTGTCAATCGGAGTTGTTTTGATATGAATCGGCGTCAGTTTTGGAATTTGAAAGTTCATAGTTCATAGGCTTGAATTTGGGTTGCGATTCGTAGAATTTGTGTTGTTTGAGGTGATTTGTGGCCTCGAGTAGGTCCATTATGTGTTTTGGAACTTCTTGTTATATTCGGACGGGGTCCCGGGGGGCCCCGGTGTGGTTCAGACAAATTTTAAACTTAGCTTCATTGCTGAAGTCCCAGGCCTACTGGTTTCATCGCACCTACGGAGGGTTTGACCGCAGGTGCAGAATCACGGGTGTGGAAGGTGAGGCGCAGAAGTGAAAGGAGAGCCCAGGGCTAGGCTCGCAGGTGCGGACACATGGGCACAGGTGCGCCTCCGCAGGTGCGGCCATTTCCTTCGCAGAAGCGGATTTGGAGGAGGGTCTTTAGGTAGGACCGCATGTGCTGTCTCTTTCTCCGCTAAAGCAGGCTCTCAGGTGCGAACCACGGTCCGCATAAGCGGAATCTGAGGACTTAAGTGGAGTCCGCACCTGCGATGGTTTTTCCGCAAGTGCGGCATCGCAGAAGCGACCCAAAGGCCGCAGAAGCGAAAGTCACTGGGCAGAAAAGGGGATTTTTCGAGAGTTTGATTTCATAATTCATTTTGGGACTTTGAGAGCTCAGTTTGAGACGAAATGTTGAGGGTTGTTCAAAGAAATTGTTGGGTTAAGGATTCTTGAATCGTTTTTGATTAATTCCCATGAATATATTGTTAATTACATTTTCTAATTAGTGTTTTGGAGATTGAAATTGGGAAAAAAGTGTAGAAGTTCTTAGACAGTTTTTGGGGTTTTGAAAGGCAAAATGAGGTCGAATTTGGATAATTCTTGTATGGTTGGACTCGATATCGAATGGGTGTTCGAATTTTATAATTTTGGTCGGGTTCCGAGACGCAGACCTGGGACGACTTTTTGGGATGATTTTTTAATTCTTTGCTAAGATCATAATTTCATTATTTAAATTAGTTTCCTATAGTTATATTAATAATATGAAATTGTTTTGGCTAGATTCGAGCCGTTCGGAGTCGGAAAATCAAGGGAAAAACCTTCTAGTTGATTGATTTAGCATGATTTGAGGCAAGTGACTTGTCTAACCTTGTTTGGGGGAAATTTTCCTTAGGATTTGGTATTGTTGTGATGATTGTGAAATGTGAAAGCCGTGTGCGCGAGGTGAACAGTGCGTACACGGGCTAAATGTGAAATTTCTGGATTCTTGCTATGTAATTTCCTTTCATTCTTTAATCGAGTTACTTAAATATGTTATAAATATCATGTTTAGTCTAATTTCACATGTCTACTTGTTGTATCTCTTATTTGCAAATTGCCCTACATGTTTAGTTGAATTACTTTTTTTTTTTTTTGTATTCATTATTTAACTGTTGAACCCTTACTTGAAATTGCTGTTTTTGGAGTATTTTGCTGTTGAGTTTGGTATTGAGTTGCAAAGGTCGTGGTTTCTATTGAGGCAAAGTGTAAATTGTAAAATATCATTTTTATTGAGTTGTTATGTTTTTGCATTTGTGTTATTGTTGAGAGGATTGTTTGGTGGTTTGCACGAAGTTTCGGCGGTGCTGTTGATACTATTTGCACGAGGTTTCTGTCGTACCGTTGTTAGTATTGATACGCATACGGTGGTATAAGGTCTGGGTGTTGAAACGTATGCGGTGAGATAAGGTGGGCTTGATATGCGTGGCTATTAGGGAAACTACTAGAAGCCATGCGGTGTGATAAGGTGGGCTAAAACGCGGGGTGCTATTTAGAAAAAATAATTTTTAAAACTAAATATAAAGGCCCCCGCGGTGATATAAAGAAAGATTGTGAGTTACTTTTATGATTTGGGACTACGAGGCGATACCTCGGGAGTGCCCCTGTTGATCTTTTCTCTATTTGTTGTATTTGTTTGGTTGTTGTTTCCTTAACATGTAAAATCCTTGTCTTCCTTTCGTATTGTATTGATTTCCTTGATTCCGTGTTGCTAACCTTCCATAAATTCTTTATTGTTTCACTTCCTTTGTCATTATCATTATATCATTATATCTTATGTCTTATTTCTTATTATTTTCAGTAGGGCCTTAACTTGACCTCGTCACTACTCTACCGAGGTTAGGCTTGGCACTTACTGGGTACCGTTGTAGTGTACTCATACTGCGTGTCTGCACATGTTTTGTGCAGATCCAGGTACATCTTATCAGTCCCGGTACTAGCATGCAGAGTTGCTTTTGGAGACTTCAAGGTACACCTACCCGCGTCCGCAAGCCTCGGAGTCCCCTTCTACCCTGTTCTTCCTTGTTTCTTTATATTTTTATAGACAGTGATGTATAGAATTATTCAGTATTGTATCTAGAGCTTATGACTTATATCTCACCAGGATTTGAGAATTTTACGTATTGGGTTTACAGTTTTATTTACGATATTGTTGGAGTTTTGAAATTCTAAGCTTTTATTTACTATTTCCGCATGTTGTTTAGGCTTACCTAGTCTTAGATACTAGGTTCCATCATGACATCCTACGGAGGAAAATTGGGGTCGTGACAAGTTGGTATCAGATCTCTAGGTTCATAGGTGTTATGAGTCACAAGCAGGTTTAGTCTATGTACTTATCTTCGGGAGGCTATGAAACTATTAGGAAGAGCTTCACTTCTTTGATTCCTTATCGTGTGAAATATTTGACTTCAGGATTCTAAACTTCTGTCTTTCTATTCTCTCACAGATGGTGAGGACACGCACAGCCAGATCATATGACTAGACACCCGCACCCCCTGCTAGAGCCAGAGAGGCTGGGGCCGGGGTAGAGGCTGAGGACGTCCATATGGTGTAGCCAGAGTACCTACACGAGCTGTTACAGAGGATCCACCAGTAGCTCCAGATGGAGAGCAGGCATCTGATACACCTATTACTGCCCCAGTACTTCAGGAGACCCTCGCCCAGTTTCTGAGCATGTTTGGCACTTTAGCTCAGGCAGGGTTGATCCCACTTGCTCCTGCCACATCTCAGGTCGGAGGAGGAGCACAGACTCCTGCCACCAGTACCCCAGAGCAGTGGGTCCAGGTTGACCAGGTCCCAGAGGTCATACCAGTGCAGCCGGTCGCCCCAATTAAACCCGAAGTTAGGGAAGCGGTTTCTGAGGGGGAGCAGCTCAGGCTCGAGAGGTACAAGAAGTACCACCCTCCTACTGTCAGAGGATGCCAAGGGTTTTCTTGAGGAGTGCCACCGTATCCTCCGTACTATGGGTATTGTGGAGTCTAGTGGAGTTGCTTTCACTATGTGCCAGCTTAAGGGTTCGACTTATCAGTGGTGGTGAGCATATGAGTTAGGTAGTTCGGCCGAGGCAGCTTCACTCACTTGGACTTAGTTATCAGATATGTTATTGATGGAGTTTGTTCCCCAGAGACTCAGAGATGCATGGCGCTGAGTTTGAGCAGTTGTGCCAGGGTTCTATGACCGTGTCGGAGTATGTGGTCCGGCTCAGTGATTTGGCTAGGCATGCACCAGTCTTAGTTGCTACCACTAGAGAGCGAGTTCATCGATTTATCAAGGGGCTTAACCCCAGTATCAGATTTAGCATGGACCGAGAGTTGGAGATGGATATCGCATACCAGCAGGTAGTGGGAATCGCTGGAGATTGGAGTGTATGTAGACTCGGTAGAGAGAGGAGAGGGAGGCCAAGAGGCCTCGAGATTCTGGTACATATAGTGGTACCCGTGCCCCAATTGCAACTCGTCATGGTAGGGACTATATTAGTCGCCCTGTTCATTCAGCACTTCCAGCCTCCAGCGGTATTCCGGCCACTCCTAGGCCTCAGGCTCCCTATTATGCACCACTATTGTCTCGTGCACCTCCTGTACTGGGTGCCTTCATAGGTCAGTCCAGCCGATCAGGCCCGAGCCAGCCACAGCAGCCACGTCCTCTGAGAGCTTTTTTTGAGTGTGGTGACACTGGTCATATGGTGAGGGATTTCCCTAGACTCGGGAGGGGTGCACCTCCACCGACTACTCAAGCTCCACGTATTCCACCGGGTCGTTAGGCTTCTCAGTCCATGGTTGCCATGCTAGTTGAAACTCCACTAGCACAGCCAGCTAGAGGTAGAGGTCGAGCAGGTAGAGGTCAATGTCACACCCCGAACATGGGGGCGAGATCGGCACCCGGTTTCTCACTTAACCTAGCATACCAACTTGCGACTGGGGGACTCTGAACAAACAATGTCATAATTTGTCCATAGGGCCACATTGCAAGACAGTTTGTGAAACAAAATATTAAACTAAACGGAAACTAGCTCTGACTGAACATCAATATAAAGTTGGGCCGCCAATGCCACCATAACTACTACAGCTGGCAAACCAACAAAAATATACATACAAGGCCTGCAAGCCCAACATACTGCGCTAACTTAGAGGATATATCTACAAGCCTCTACTGATGGATGTACTGTGGTCAGAATAAGGCCGTGACCTACCCATAATAAATATACATATATACACAATATTTACTCAAAACCCTAGACCCGACAACTCCGAAGAACGTGGAGCTTACCGATCAAGCAGATCACAGACAGAACCTATGGAGGAGGTCTACCAGTCTATCTATCTGAACCTGCATGCATGAAATGCAGCGTCCCCAGGAATGGGATATCAGTACAAAATAATGTACAGAGTATGTAAGGCAATAGAATAACTGAAAGCTGAAACTAAACTGATAATATAATAACTGAAAGTAACTGGGAGTCAAGATGACATAATACTTACCTGCTGATACCGACTCAACTCTCTCAATATCGTAAGTAAAATGGATGTCCGTCCCTATAAGGCTCGGTATGTGTAACTGCTTTACCGTAGTAGGCTCGCTTATAGGACCTCGTCCATACTAGGCTCTGTATCTCGGCCATTCTGGGCTCTCTGATAGGCGCTCAGCCATAGTAGGCTCGGTATATAACTTACCATCTAATCAGAGGTTACCCAATAGGGGCCTGCCCAACCGATTATAGCTCGGTGGTGGTGAAAATATTGTAAAACTGTATATATATAGACCCTATACCATTTTCACTGAAAGAAGATAATACTTAACTGAATAGAAAGTCCCAATAAGGGAGAATATTGTAACTTTTGAGACTAGGATAATGTGAATAAATTCAGAAATACGAATTTCTGTTTTATGTCTCGTTATCAAACATATGTAGTTACGAGATCATGCCAAAATGAAGGAAAGGTTTAGCCTTAATATACCTTATCATAATCTTTCCAACAACCACGTTGAACTCGTCTCTTTGCACCTTCATCTACAACAACGATAATAATACTATCATTAAGTTATGAAAGGTACAACTATCGCCTAACGAATGATATGCTTATTTTATATTAAAACGGGAAGCATCTCCCCTATGATCTTTACTTCCTCCAAATTCTAGATAACACCACCAATACAAGAACACAATAATAACAATATATATACATTATTTTCCAACATTATATACACCACAAAATACTACAAAATAGCCCAACACACCCCAATCTCTTCATACACAAAATGACCACCATAGTAGTGTCAAACAGCCCGAAAATATTACGACGAACAACCAGCCCACTACCCTGCCTTTATGTGGTATCTCTCCACAAACTTTCTCCTTCACAACTCTCTAAAACAGTAGCAAAACACGCAATCCAACAGCAACACAAATTAGCCCACAAAACAGTCCACTACAAGTTGAATAACTCGAACTCACGACTTCCGATCACCGTCCCGTGAGTTCTTACATTTATTGAACGACTTCCCATACATTTCCAATAGAAAAATGGATTAAAGAGAGCAGTAAACTTACCTTATTTGTTGAATAACTCAGCTCCTATCTTGGTTTTTCAAACTCTAGGTTTTTCCTCCAACTAGAACTTGAAAAGGAGAGAAAATCAATTAGGGTTTGTGTGCAATTTTTGGGAGGATTATTTTTTTTTTTTGCACGGGTTTATGTCTGGTTATTGTGCTATATAATGCCTGTTATATTGCAGGAGATAAGACCTTAAATGGGCTCTTTGGCCGACCCGAAATAGCCCTTTTTGGGCATATTTAATCCTCTCATTTAAGCAAGTAGGTGACGCACCTACTTGTCACCTAGCAGTATGCGCAGGCTCGCAAAAATGCATATATCTCTCTACTCCATATCATATTGACAAACGGTTTAATGCATTAGAAAATAGACTCATATATCTTCGAGTTGATGGGTGGAACACCGCATAACTCTAAGTATATTGGGAGAAAATTGTAGTTACCATTGACCCAAATTTCAGTAGAACTTATGAACGTAACATGTGATGACTTTCATCGACTTTTGTTCCATAACTTGCTTGACTTCAAAACTTAACACATGAATATCATAAGACTAAAATAAATCATAACATAATCCTCCTATCATGTTAAGAACCCTAGTCTCACCCCAAAGGTATGGCATGTTAAGAAACATTATTTTCTTCAATTCCTTTAGCTTCTGAACCTTCCAACTCTCTTTGTACTTGTTGTTCATGATTTTCAATATTTGTAACCTCTGGGGTAACATGACAACTTACTTTATATACTTTCAAAGATGATATCACTTTTTGTCTTACCTTAGTTTGCTTACGACGCACTTTTTCGTACGAAAATATGGGGTGTAACATCATTCCCCCCTTAGGAACATTCGTCCTCGAATGTTTACTCTTAGAGACTTGGGATAATTTTGCCAGACTCTCCTCTGTACAATACACAAAAACCAACCTACACGCAGCCAGAAAATATACTATACATGCCACGCATGGCCAATGTCTATAAATAGCAACACTTGGCCTCACACGACCGTCAATCATAAATACTCAAAGTCAAAAATAAGAGCTTACCTGATGACCTGCTGGCCTGAATAGCGCTATGTTGAAGTATCCCATCTCAATCCATATCTTCAATTTGAAATGGGTGGGGGTATTTAGACTTCATTTCTTCCTCCACTTGCCACGTCATCTCTTCCACGTTATTGCTTCTCCATAAAACTTTCACGGAGGCTACCTGTCACGGGCCTAAATCCTGACATTGGGTAGCGGCACCTGCTCGCCCATGTGGCGCCTGCAGTTCCCCTCACTACAGGCCAGCCTGTTTCCTCTCTCAGGATTCCCAAGCACGATCCTATGCCTGTTGGTGGGACTCACCCATAGGCTCGCCCCAACTTTTACCGACCGTAAGATGTCTAGGACCTTGGCCCTAGACATGTCGTGGAGCTTCATCTTAGGATCACAATCCATGTGCGCCCTGGGGGATTGGCTTAGGACATGTCTTGTCCCTCGCCCAAGACTGAGCATCGCTCCCGCGTTTATAGCCCAATCCTCAAGCTTGACACTCGCCTAGTGCATCCGTGACTAGCTCGTGCCTCGCCCGAGTAAGGCAACCTTTAGCCCTTGGCCATTGTCATGCGCGTCTTTCTTGCCATGCCCATACATTGCCCTCGCGACACACTTCCATCCCGAATGGTGCAGTGTCGCCCCACAACTGCACCTTTAGGCCAACGGACCCTTACTTGCATGGTTGAACCCAAGACATGCTCACAAGTCGACACATGATGCCCCTATGACAGGTGCATCAAGTATCCAATCGACACGGAGGTCTCGTTCCAACATTCGGCAGCCCACGAGGCTGGCCGTCCCACACATCGAGCCTCCAGCACCACTTTGATGCCCAACACTAGCCCGAAGGCGTTGCGCCATCCATAGAGTTCCCAAACTCGTATGGATACCTTTGACACTCCTTTGAGTCATCTAGGCAGGCCCCTGAGGTCGCCCCCAAGGTAGCTCATTCGATACGGCTTGGTGGCAGCACGTATGGGGGAGGCAGGTCGGAGCTATCATCACCTATACCCCCTTTATATATGCTTAAAATTAAAAAGCCCAAGTTGCCCGAGTAGACAGACCTACGTCAGACAATCAGAAGAGCCTTTTCTCACCTGTTCATTGCCGAAATCACAACTCCAAAGTGCGAGTTGTGACATCCTTCCACACTCATAATGTCATCGTCCCCGATGACACATTATGGCCTAAGACATCCCGGAGTCTACCCCCTCAGGTATGCCCATTTTGGCTCCCTTTGTCCTGTGGGTTGGACTTCCTCGAAGTCCTTTCTCAAAAAGAGTCATGCCCCATGCACTTCTCCCCCAAGTATCTTTCAAGCGTGCCTCTGCACTTCACCTCCTTTCGGTGTTCACTTGGAAAGTGCCTCCGCACTTGTACCCTCTGGTGTCTCACTTTGTGATTGACCCACACTAGTCAATCACACCATGACCCTCATGGCCTTCATGTCCGTCTGAAGATTTCCTTCACAGGTTAGCACATCAATGTGCTCTTTTGATGCCGCTCCCGTAGCCTTTCGCTCCCGTAGCCTTAAGATGCCCTTGGCATGGCTCCCGTAGCCTTTCGCTCCTGTAGCATTAAGACGCCCTCTTGGCATAGCTCCCATAGCTTTTAATTTCCCTCACTACCTTGAAGATGTGTTTGCTTCCAGACCCACGACTTCGCCCATATGCCTCTTGCATAGGCGGGATCCTCCCACACTCAATGTGGAGGATACATCTTAGCTCTGTCGTCCTACTTGGCATTCGGCCAGCTCTTGGGATGACCTTTGGTGAGTACTACATTCCCAAAGTCATAACGTCGCCGCATTCCCGAACAAAGCTCTTTGTTTTCCAACTGTCACTTCCTCAGCAAGTAGCCAATGCTCCCGGTAGTACTTCAATACTCACTCTATAAACAGGTACCCTCTTGGTTCTGCTAGCACGGCTTCCCGGTTCGGTGTGCCTCTCACCTGGACTCTCAACGGTCCCCGATTATTTGACGTACTTCTTTCCAGAATAACACCTTCTAACTTGGAAATTCGCCCAATTTTGAAGCTTCGCTATACCCTCGAATCTGTTTCCTCACCTTGGCAATGCCCTCAGGCAGCTCACAAGTCTATCCCGAAGGAAAGACACTCAACTGATGCGTCGCACGCATCCTTGGCAAGATCTCCGCTATGATCATGCCGAATGTTTAAAGTCCATGGCTCCCACTCTTCACAATATGGTTGCACGACATGGCAAACATGGCTTTCTCTTGGCCATACGACTCATCGGCATATCACCTCATTCAGTAGCACCTTAGACTCTCGAAAGACAATATAATCACCCATTTCTTTCTTCGACCATCAGTATTGGGTTCTCGATCTTTGGTGGCATATGAACATCAATCTCTGCTTTGACGTGATCTCTGCACTGACATCCAAAATGCACTCGCCATATCCACCCTTTGCTTTGACATTGTGCCATGGCATAGTATGGCCTTAATCAACTCTGATACCAAGTGTCACGGGCCCAAATCCTTATATTGGGTAGCGGCACCTGCTCGCCCGTGTGGCGCCTGCAGTTCCCCTCACTGCAGGCTAGCATGTTTCCTCTCCCAAGATTTCCAAGCACGATCCTGTGCCTGTTGGTAGGACTCGCCCGTAGGCTCACCCCAACTTGTGCCGCCCGTAAGATGTCTAGGCCCTTGGCCCTAGACATGTCGTGGCACTTCATCTTAGGATCACAATCCATGTGCTCCCTGGGGGATTGGCTTAGGATATGTCTTGTCCCTCGCCCAAGACTGAGCATCGCTCCCGCGTGTACAGCCCAATCCTCAAGCTTGACACTCGCCTAGAGCATCCGCGACTAGCTCGTGCCTCGCCTGAGTAAGGCAACCTTTAGACCTTGGCCATTGTCATGTGCGTCTTTCGTGCCATGCCCATACATTGCCCTCGCGACATGCTTCCATCCCGAATGGTGCAGCGTCTCCCCACAACTACACCTTTAGGCCAACGGACCCTTGCTTGCATGGTTGAACCCAAGCCATGCTCACAAGTCGACACATGATGCCCCTATGACAGGTGTATCAAGTATCCAATCGGCATGGAGGTCTCGTTCCAACATTCGGCAGCCTACGGGGCTGGCCGACCTACACATCGAGCCTCCAGCACCACTTTGATGCCCAACGCTAACCAGAAGGTGTTGCGCCGTCCATAGAGTTCCCAAACTCGTATGGATACCTTTGACACTCCTTTGAGTTATCTAGGCAGGCCCTTGAGATCTCCCCCAACGTAGCTCGTTCGATACGGCTTGGTGGCAGCACGTATGGGGGAGGCAGGTTAGAGCTTTCATCACCTATGCCCCCTTATATATGCTTAAAATTAAAAAGCCCAAGTTGCCCGAGTAGACAGACCTACGTCAGACAATCAGAAGAGCCTTTTCTCACCAGTTCATTGCCGAAATCACAACTCCAAAGTGCGAGTTGTGACACTACCTTCTTATTTTGTAGCTTGGAAATTTGTCGGTCTAGGATGGCAACTAGAACTTCCTCGTATGATAAGTCCTCTGTGATCTGTACATCATCAGTGGGAACCACTAAAGTAGGATCCCCAATGCACTTGCGTAGCATAGATACATGAAAAATCGGATGGACAAACTCCAATTCCAAGGGAAAATCTAACTCATAAGCTACTCAGCCCACTCTCCGAATAATCCTATATGGCCCAATATACCGTGGGCTAAGCTTTCCTTTCTTGCCAAACCTCATCATGCCCTTCATAGGCGACACCTTTAAGAATACCCAGTCATCAACCCTAAACTCTAAGTCTCGTCACCGCATGTCAGAATATGACTTCGAACGACTCTCAGCTGTCAACAGTCGCTCCTGGATAAGCTTTACTTTCTCTACGGCCTGATGAACCAAGTCTGACCCATGTAACCCAGATTCTCCAACATCAAACCACTCTATAGGAGATTTGTACTTACACTCATACAAAGCATCGTACGGAGCCATCTGGATGTTGGAGTGGTAGCTGTTATTATATGCAAACCTAATAAGAGGTAGATGTTCATCCCAACTTCTTTTAAAATCCAACACACATGCTCGTAGCATATCCGCGAGCATCTAAATTGTATGCTCAGCTTGTCCATCAGTCTGTGGTTGAAACGTTGCGCTGAGATTCACCTGAGTCCATAGACCTCTCTAAAATGACCTCTAGAAATGTGCTGTAAACTGGGCCTCACTGTGAGACTGGGCCTCACTGTGAGATATAATAGATACGGGTACTCCATGTAGCTGCACTATCTCATTAATATATAACTTTGCATAATCTTCGGTTATATATATAGATCTGACTGGTACGAAATGGGCTGATTTTATGAGCCTATCGACTATCACCCATATAGAATAGAATTTACAATGAGAACGAGGCAAACCCGTGACAAAGTCTATGTCTATCGCCTCCTATTTCCACGTCGAGATCTCTATAGTCTACATTAGCCCTCCGGGCTTATGGTGCTCTACCACCACCTGCTGGAAACTAGGACACTGGGTGACAAATGCAGTAATGTTCTTCTTTATATCGTTCCACCAGTACACATCCTTAATGTCATGATACATCTTCGTCGACCCGGGATGAATGGAGTACCACGAATAATGTGCCTCTTACATAATCCTGTCTCGTAGCCGTGATACATCTGGAACACACAGACGAGCCCTGTATCTGAGAACCCCATATTCCTTGAGCTCTAATAGCGGCTTCTTCTACTGCGGAACTCGCTCTCTCAACTCGACCAACTCTGGGTGGGTCCTCGTACTGCCTTTCCTTGACTTCAGCTATGAGAGATGATTTTGCAGTGTTTTGGAGTACAACTCCACCATTGTCAGAGTCTACTAACTGCAAAACAAGCCAATTGATGAATCTCTCTAGCTAATTCTCTTTTCTCAGCCTCTACATGTGCTAAGCTACCTATAGATCAGCGACTTAAGGCATCTTCTACAACATTAACTTTCCCTGAATGGTAGAGAATGTTAACGTCGTAATCTTTCAATAACTCTAGCTATCACCTATGTCGCAAATTCAACTCCTTTTACTTGAAGATATATTGCAAGCTTTTATGATCTGTAAATATATCAGCATGAACACCATATAAATAATTCCGCTATATCTTAAGTGCATGGACAACCGCAACTAACTCGAGGTCGTGGGTCGTATAATTCCTCTTGTGCTTCCTCAACTGCCTTGAAGAATATGCAATTACCTTCACAGGTTGCATCAGGACACATCCTAACCCGACACCTGAGGCATCACAATACACAGCATAACCCTCTGGAAGTGTTAGAACTGGCTCTGAGGTCAAACCTATTCTTAAGCTCTTGGAAACTCCGCTCGCAAGCCTCTGTCCACTGAAACTTACTTGCTTTCTGTGTCAGCTTCGTCAATGGTGCCAAAAGGGAAGAAAATCCCTCTAGAACCTACGATAGTAGCCTGCAAAGACTAGAAAGCTACAAACCTCTATCGGAGTGGTAGGTCTAGGCCAGGATTTCATGACCTCAATCTTCTGAGTGTCTACCTTTATACCTTCATCGGATACAATATGCCCCAAGAATGCTACAGACTTTAACCAGAACTCACATTTAGAAAACTTAGCATACAACTTACGATCATGAAGGGTTTGGATTACCGCTCGCAAGTGGTCTGCATGCTCCTCCTCTGAATGTGAATAAACCAGAATATCATCAATAAATACTATCACGAATAGATCTAAAAATGGACGGAATACGCTATTCATCAAGTCCATAAATACGGCGGGTGCATTTGTCAACCCGAAGGACATGACAAGGAACTCGAAGTGGCCATATCGGGTCTTGAAGGCTATCTTTGGAATATCTTTCTCTCGAACTCTGACCTGGTGGTACCCCGACCTCAAATCTATCTTTGAAAAGCATCTTGCCCCATGTAACTGATCAAACAAATCATCGATCCTTGGAAGTGGATACTTATTCTTAATAGTTACCTTGTTTAGCTTCCTATAATCAAAACACATCCTCAGCGAGCCATCTTTCTTCCACACAAACAGTACCGGTGCACCCCAAGGTGAGGTATTGGGCCTGGTGAAACCTTTATCTAGCAAAACTTTTAACTGCTCCTTCAATTCGGTAGGTTCCATTCTATATGGAGGGATGGATATTGGTTAAGTTCCCGGAAGCAAATCGATGCTAAAATCAATATCTCGCTCTGGGGAATACCTGGAAGCTCATCTAGAAACACATCTGTGTACTCTCTGACTACTGGAATAGACTAAAGTGTAGGTATCTCAGCATCTGCATCTCTAACTCGCACAATATGATAAATGCACCCTTTTGAGATCATTTTCCTCGCCTTCAGATAGGAAATAAATCTACCTCTAGGTGTCGTTGTATTACCAACCTATTCAAGGACTGGCTCACCCTGAAAAAATGAAATCTAGCTGCCTTTGCTCGGCAATCAATTGTGGCATGGCAAGCTGCTAACCAGTCCATGCCTATGATAGCATCAAAATCCATCATCTCTAGCTCAACTACATCGGCTGAGGTCTGACGACTACAAACTATCATCATATAACCTCGGTAAACCTATCTAGCAATAATCGATTCTCCGAATAGTGTAGATACCACAAAAGGATCACTTAGTATTTCAGGCACAATACCAAACTTCCCCGCGACAAATGGGTAATATACGATAAAGTAGATCCTGGATCTATCAAGGCATAAACATCATGAGAGAAAATGGTCAATATACATATGACAACGTTTGGTGAAGACTCCAGGTCCTGTCGACCCGCTAAAGCATAGATACGGTTCTGATTACCACCTGAACTGGAACCTCTACCTCTGCCTCTACCTCTACTAGCCGAAGACTGAGACTCGTACACTGAAGGATGCACGAACATAGATGATCCTGTTTCTGAACTCGTTGGTTGTGCCATACCCCCAGAATCTCTATTTGGGAAATCTCGCATCATATGCCCCGGACGCCTATATGTATAACAAGCGTCGGAACCTGCTCGGCATTGGCCCAAGTGTCCTCTACCACAGATGTCACACCGCGGCGAAAATGACCATGTCTTCCCTAAACCTCATTTTCACTACAAACCTGACGCCCTTGAGCTCTCACCTAGTCCTGACTGAGTATAGCGGTCATACATATAACCTTGTAACTGAGGCGGTGGAGGCATACGTGGCCGTCAGAAGTACTGGGGCCTATAACTACCCTGAGACTGCTCCTGAGACCTGGCAAATCTCATCCTCTTACGCTGCCCTTACTCACTCTTCTCTGTACCCTGCTGCCGATGCCTTCCCCTTTCTATATTCTGGGCGAATTCCTAAATCCAGGAGATATCCATACTATCCTACAATGCAGCGGTGGCACATGCCTCAGTCAACTCTAGGTCCAACCCTGCTATAACCCTGTGGAAAATGTCCCACATAGTAGAAACTATGGATGGAGCATATCTGGCAAATGAGTCAAAATGGAGACTATACTCCCTAACACTCATATTGCCCTGCTTGAGGGCTAGAAATTGATCGACTCGAGCCTGTCGGATCACCCGCGATAAGTATTGGTCAAGAAAGGCATTTGAAAAATTCTCCCAAATAGCTGGAGGTGCATCACTTCCCCTGGACCTCTCCTATCCCTCGTACCAAATGACAGCTATATCTCGGAGTCGAAAAGCTACCAGCTCAACTGCCTCTTTTTCCGTGGCATGCATAACCCGAAAGATCCTGTGAAGTTGATCTATGAAATAATGCGGGTCCTCCCTTTGATCTGTCCCCTGAACTCTGGGGGACTCAAAGCAATAAACTCTCGAACCCTTGAACTCCCAGACCCCTCGTAAGATCCTGCACTAGCTAATGCCTTAGCCTGTTGCTGGGTAGCTACCAACTGTGTCAACAAATGCACCGCACACCTCAAGTCCGGATTTGATAGAAGTGGAGGGGGAATTGGATGTGCGGTATCCCTAGGAATATCCTCAGGTGGTGGTGGAGCCGGTAATGGCTAAGTAGGGGTCTCACACTAGGCCTCAAACTGGGCCCCGTCTATTGGGGGTACACTGCTGGTCCCCTCACCCACTAGTGTATCTCTCCTCTGACTAGCCGTAGTCTTCCTAATCACCGTCATCTCTGTATGCAAACACCAATATGTAAGTTTAACTCAAATTTCCTATAACTCAATTCTACAGCACGATTTAGATTTTTAAAAAGGGAAACCAACTCCTAAATGCCCTGTAGTTACCTGCTTACATAATGTGGTGCACGATACATCTATAAACAAGACCCTACTAGACACGGCTTGTAGACTCCCTAGGACAGAACTGCTCTAATACCAAGTTTGTCATGCCCCGAACCTGGGGGCGAGACCGGCACCCGGTGCCTCACTTAACCTAGCGTACCAACTTGTGACTGAGGGACTCTGAACATACAATGTCATAGTTTGGCCATAGGGCCACATTGCAAGATAGTTTGCGAAACAAAATATTAAACTGAACTAAAACTAGCTCTGACTGAACATCAATATAAAGCTGGGCCGACAAGGCCGTCATAACTACTACAATTGGCAAACCAACAAAAATATACATACAAGGCCTACAAGCCCAACATACTGCACTAACTGGCAGGATATGTCTACAAGCCTCTACTGATGGATGTACTGTGGTCGGAACATGGCCCAGACCTACCCATAATATATATACATACATACATAATATGTACTCAAAACCATAGACCCAACAACTCCGAAGGACGTGGAGCTTACCGATCAAGTAGATCACGGACAGCACCTACAGATGAGGTCTACCAGTCTATCTATCCGAACCTTCATGCATGAAATGCAGCATTCTCAGGAATGGAACGTCAGTATGAAATAATGTACCGAGTATGTAAATCAATAGAATAACTGAAAGCTAAAACTAAACTAATAATATAATAACTGAAAGTAACTGGGAGTCAAAGATGATATAATACTTACCTGCTGATACTGACTCAACTCTCTCAATATCGTAAGTAAAATAGATGTTCGTCCCTATAAGGCTCGGAACGTGTAACTGCTCTGCCGTAGTAGGCTCGCTCATAGGCCCTCGGCCATACTAGGCTCTGTATCTCGGCCATTCTGGGCTCGCTCATAGGCGCTCGGCCATAGTAGGCTCGGTATATAACTTACCATCTAATCAGAGGTTGCCCAATAGGGGCCTGGCCATCGATTATAGCTCGGTGGAGGTGAAGATACTGTAATACTATATATATATATATATAGACCCTCTACCATCTTGACTGAAAAAAGATAATACTTAACTGAACAGAAAGTCCCAATAAGGGAGAATACTGTAACTAATGAGACTAGGATAATGTGAATAAATTCAGGAATACGAACTTCTCTTTTATGTCTAGTTATCAAACACATGTAGTTATGTGATCATGCCAAAATGAAGGAAAGGTTTAGCCTTAACATACCTTATCATAATCTTTCCAACAACCACGTTGAACTCGTCTCTTCGCACCTTAATCTACAACAATGATAATAATACTATCATTAAGTTACGAAAGGTACAACTATCGCCTAACGAACTATAGACTTACTTTATATTAAAACGGGCAGCATCACTCCTATAATCTTTACTTCCTCCAAATTCAAGATAACACCAACAACACAAGAACACAACAATAACAACATATATACATTATTTTCCAACATTATATACACCACAAAATACTACAAAATAGCCCAACACACCCCAATCTCTTCATACACAAAACGACCACCGTAGTAGTGTCAAACAGCCCGAAAATATTACGACGAACGACCAGCCCACCATACTGCCTTTATGTGGTATCTCTCCACACCCTTTCTCCTCCAAAACTCCCTAAAATAGTAGCAAAACACGAAATCCAACAGCAACACAAATTAGCCCATAAAACAGTCTACTACAAGTTGAATAACTCGAACTCACGGCTTCTGATCACCGTCCCGTGAGTTCTTACATTTATAGAACAACTTCCCATACATTTCTAGCAGAAAAATGGATGAAAGAGAGCATTAAACTTACTTTATTTGTTTAATAACTCAGCTCATATCTTGGTTCTTCAAACTCTAGGTTTTTCCTCCAACTAGAACTTGAAAAGGAGAGAAAATCAATTAGGGTTTGTGTGCAATTTTTGGGAGGATTGTTTTTTTGCAGAGGCTTATGTTTGGTTATTGTGCTATATAATGAGTGTTATATTTTAGGAGATAAGACCTTAAATGAGCTCTTTGGCTGACCCGAAATAGCCTTTTTTGGGCATATTTAATCCTCTCATTTAAGCAAGTAGGTGACACACCTACTTGTCACCTAGAAGTCTGCGCATGCTCGCAATATCGCATATATATCTCTACTCTGATGTCGTATTGACAAAATATTTAATGAGTTAAAAAATAGATTCATATATCTTCAATTTGATGGCTGTAACACCCCGTAACTCTAAATATACTGGGTGAAAAGTGCAGTTACATTTGACCCAAATTTTAGTAGAACTTTTGAAGGTAACATATGATGACTTTCATCGACTTTTGTTCCACAACTCGCTTGACTTCAAAACTTAACACATGAATATCATAAAACTAAAATAAATTATAACATAACCCTCTTATCATGTTAAGAACCCTAGTCTCACCCCAAAGGTGTGGCTTGTAATATTCCCAGCTTGTCAACTTTTGACGAAATATTATTTTCTTCAATTCCTTTAGCTTCGGAACCTTTCAACCCTCTTTGTACTTGTTGTTCATTATTTTCAATATTTGTAATCTCTGAGGTAACATGAAAACTTACTTTATATAATTTCAAAGATGATCTCTTTTTTGGTCTTACCTTAGTTTGCTTACGATGCACTTTTTCTTATGAAAATATGGGGTGTAACAGTCGCCCTAGAGGGGGAGGCTAGGCTAGATATTATGCTCTTCCTTCTAGGATGGAGGTAGTTGCATCTGACTCAGTCATCACAGGTATTGTCCGGTCTGTCATAGAGATGCATCAGTCTTATTTGATCCAGGCTCCACTTATTCCTATGTGTCATCTTATTTTGCTCTGTATTTGGGGGTATCCCGTGATTTTTAGTTCTCCTGTCTATGTGTCCACACCTGTGGGAGATTCTATTGTTGTTGACCGTGTGTATCGGTCGTGTTTAGTTGTTCTTGGTAGTTTTGAGACTAAAGCCGGTCTATTATTGCTCAGTATGGCAGATTTTGATATTATTTTGGGCATGGACTAGTTGTTGCCCTATCATGCTATTCTCAATTTTCAAACCAAGACTGTGACGCTGGCTATGCCAGGATTACCACGGATAGAGTGGAGAGGTGCTTTAGATTATGTTCCTATAAGGGTTATCTCATTTCTAAGGGCTCAGCGTATGGTAGAGAAGGGGTATAATGCTTATCTAGCTTTCGTGAGGGATGTCATTATTGATATTCCTACTGTGGAGTCAGTTCCGGTAGTGAGGGATTATCCAGATGTATTTTTGGCGGATCTTCCGGGCATGCCTCCCGACAGGGATGTCGATTTTGGCATTGATTTGTTACCTGGCGCTCAGCCTATTTCTATTCCACCCTATCATATGGCCCTAGCAGAGTTGAAAGAGTTAAAGGAACAGTTGCAAGAGTTGCTTGATAAGGGCTTCATTCGGCCCATTGTATCGCCTTGGGGTGATCTAGTCTTATTTGTAAAGAAGAATGATGGTTCTATGTGTATATGTATTGATTATCGCCAGTTGAACAAGGTTACAGTGAAGAACAGGTACATTGCCACGTATTGATGACCTATTTGATCAGTTACAGGGTGCCATGGTGTTCTCTAAGATTGACTTGCGTTTAGGCTATCATCAGTTGAAGATTCAGGATCCAAATATCCTGAAGACTGCCTTCAAGACTCGGTATGGTCATTACGAGTTCCTTGTGATGTCTTTTGGGCTGACTAACACCCCAACAACATTCATGCACTTGATGAACAGTGTATTTCAGCCCTATCTTGACTCATTCGTCATTGTGTTTATTGATGACATTCTGGTGTACTCCCAGAGCCGGGAGGATCATGAGTAGCACTTGAGGATCGTGCTTCAGACCTTGAGAGAAACAAAGTTATATGCAAAATTTTCGAAGTGTGAATTCAGGCTTGATTTAGTGGCAATTTTGGGTCATGTAGTGTCAAGTGAAGGGATCAAGGTAGATCCGAAGAAGATTGAAGCAATGTAGAGTTAGCCCAGACCGTCTTCAGCAATGGAGATTCAGAGTTTTCTTGGTTTGGCGGGGTATTACCGTCGATTTGTAGAGGGCTTCTCGTCTATTGCGGCACCTATGACCAGACTGACCCAGAAGGTGCTCCGTTCAGGTGGATCGAGGAGTGTGAGGAGAGCTTTCAAAAGCTTAAGACACCTTTGACAGCCATAGTGTTGGTGTTGCCTTTGAGTTCGGGGTCTTATACTGTGTATTGTGATACGTCGCATATTGGTCTAGATGCAGTGTTGATACAGGACGGTAGGGTGATTGCCTACATGTCTAGACAGCTGAAGGTGCATGGGAAGAACAATCTTGTCCACGACCTCGATTTAGCAGCTATTGTTCATGCCATGAAGATTTGGCAGCACTATTTGTAAGATATCCCTTGTGAGGTCTATACCGACCACCGGAGTCCATAGCATCTGTTCAAAGAGAAGGATCTTAACTTGCGACAGCGAAGGTTGTTAGAGTTGCCTAAGGACTATGATATCACTATTCAATATCATCCCGGGAAGGCCAATGTGGTGGCCGATACCTTGAGTCGCAAGGTGGAGAGTTTGGGCAACTTAGAATATATCTACCGGTAGCAGAGAGGCCATTAGCCTTGGATGTTCAGGATCTTGGCCAACCAGTTTGTTAGATTGGATGTTTCTGAGCCGAGCCAAGTTTTGGCTTGTGTGGTTTCTCGGTCTTCTCTTTATGATCGTATCAGAGAGCGTTAGTATGACGACCCCTATCTGTTTGTCCTCAAGGACACGGTTCAGCATGGAAATGCCAAGGAGGTCACTATTAGAGATAACAGTGTATTACGGATGCATGGCAAGGTATGTGTGCCCAATGTAGATGGCATGCGTGAGTTGATTCTCTAGGAGGCTCACAGTTCGCGGTACTCCATTCATCCAGGTATCACGAAGATGTATTAGGACCTGAGGCAGCATTATTGGTGGAGGAGGATGAAGAAGGACATAGTGGAGTATGTAGCTTGGTGCCTAAATTGTCAGAAGGTGAAGTATGAGCATCAGCGGCCAGGTAGATTGCTTCAGAAGCTAGAGATTCCGGAGTGGAAATTGGAGCGGATTACTATGGATTTTATTGTTGGGCTCCCACGGACTCAGAGGAAGTTCGATTTAGTTTGGGTGATTGTGGATAGGTTGACCAAGTCAGCTCATTTCATTCCAGTAGTGACTACTTATTCTTTAGAACAGCTGGCTCAAGTTTATATTCGTGAGATCATCAGGCTTCATGGCGTGCCGGTATCCATCATATCTGACCGGGGTATGCAGTTTATCTCGTGGTTTGGAGGGCCATACAACATGAGTTGGGCACGCGGGTGGAGTTGAGTACATCATTTCACCCTCGGACGGACAGACAATCCGAGCGCACTATTTAGATATTGGAGGATATGCTTTGTGCGTGTGTGATGGAGTTTGGGGTTCTTGGGATCAGTTCTTGACGCTTGCGGAGTTTTCCTACAACAACAGCTACCAGTCGAGTATTTAGATGGCCACGTATGGGGCTTTGTATGGTAGGTAGTGTCGGTCTCTAGTGGGTTGGTTTGAGCCGGGTGAGGCTAGGCTATTGGGTACAGACTTGGTTCAGGATGCTTTGGAAAAGGTTAAATTGATTCAGGATCGACTCCATACATCCCAATCCAGATAGAATTATTATGTGGATCAGAAGGTTTGCCACATTGCATTTATGGTTGGGGAGCGGGTCTTGCTCCGGGTTTCTCCCATGAAGGGTGTTATAAGGTTCAGGAAGAAGGGCAAGCTGAGCCCTAGGTATATCGGACCTTTTGAGAATCTTGAGAGGGTTGGAAAGGTGGCCTACAGACTCACACTACCACCCAGTCTAGCTGCAGTTCATCCAGTGTTCCATGTTTCTATGCTGCGGAAGTATCACGATGATCCGTATCATGTGTTGGATTTCAGCTCACTCTAGTTGAACAAGGACTTATCTTATGTTGAGGAGCCGGTGGCCATTTTGGACAGGCAGGTTCAAAAGCTAAGGTCAAAGAGTATTCCTTCAGTAAAGGTTCACTGGAGGGGTCAGCCAGTCGAGAAGGCTACTTGGGATACCGAGCATGATATGCGTAGCCGTTTTCAATGTACGGATGTTGGTTTGGAGGTCCGTAAGTCGTTCCGGCATAAATTGGCAAAAGTTGGAAAGTTAGAAGATTTTAAAAAGTTTGACCGGGAGTGGAATTTTTGATATCGGGGTCGGATTCTCATTCCAGAAGTTGGAATAGGTCCGTAATATCATTTATGACTTGTGTGCAAAATTTGGTGTCAATCGGAGTTGTTTTGCTATGAATCGGCATCGGTTTCGGAATTCGAAAGTTCATAGTTCATAGGCTTGAATTTGGGTTGCGATTCGGGGGCCCCGGGTGTGGTTCAGATCGAATTCATACCAAATTTGGACTTAGCTTTATTGCTGAAGTCCCAAGCCTGCTGGTTTCATTGCACCTACGGAAGGTTTGACCGCAGGTGCGGAATCACGCCTGCGGAAGGTGAAGCGCAGAAGAGAAAGGAGAACCTAGGGCTGGGCTCGTAGGTGCGGAAACCCGGGCGCAGGTGCGCCTCCGTAGGCGAGGCTATTTCCTCCATAGAAGCGGAACTGGAGGAGGGGCTTTGGGCAGGACCGCAGGTGCGGTCTCTTTCTCTGCTAAAGAGGGCTCGCAGGTACGAGCCATGGCCGCATAAGCGGAATCTGAGGACTTAAGTGGAGTCTGCATTTGCGATGGTTTTTCTGTAGGTGCGGCGTCGCAGAAGAGACCCAAAGGCCGCAGAAGCGATAGTCGCTGGCCAGAAAAGGGGATTTTTGAGGGTTTGATTTCAAAATTCATCTTGGGACTTTGAGAGCTCGATTTGAGGCGAAATTTTGAGAGTTGTTCAAAGGAATTGTTGGGGTAAGGATTCTTGACTCGTTTTTAATTAATTCTCATGAATCTACTGTTAATTACATTTTCTAATTAGTGTTTTGGAGCTTGAAATTGGAAAAAAAGTGTAAAAGTTCTTAGACTAAGTTTTTGGGGTTTTGAAAGGCAAGATGAGGTCGGATTTGGATAATTCTTGTATGGTTGGACTCGATATCGAATGGGTGTTCGGACTTTTTAATTTTTGGTCGGGTTCCGAGACGCTGGCTCGAGTCGACCTTTTGGGGCGATTTTTCAATTCTTTGCTAAGATCATAATTTCATTATTTAAATTAGTATAAAATTATTTTGGCTAGATTCGAGCCGTTCGTAGTTGGAAAATCGAGGGAAAGGCCTTCTAGTTTATTGATTTAGCATGGTTGATTTAAGTGACTTGTATAACCTTGTGTGGGAGAAATTTCCCATAGGATTTGGTATTGTTGTGATGATTGTGAAATGTGAAAGCTGTGTGAGCGAGGTGACGAGTACGTACACGGGCTAAATATGAAATTTCCGAATTCTTGCTATGTAATTTCCTTTCATTCTTTAATTGAGCTACTTAAATATGTTATAGACATCATGTTTAGTCTAATTTCACATGTCTACTTGTTGTATCTATTTTTTTCAAATTTCCTTACATGTTTAGTTGAATTACTTATTTTTCTTTTATTCTGTATTCATTATTTAATTGTTTAACCCTTACTTGAAATTGCTGTTCTTGGAGTATTTTGCTGTTGAGTTTGGTATTGAGTTGAAAAGGTTGTGGTTTCTATTGAGGTAAAGTGTAAGTTGTGAAATATCATTTTTATTGAGTTGTTATGTTTTGGCATTCATGTTATTATTGAGAGGATTATTTGGTAGTTTGCACGAGATTTCTGCCGTGCTGTTGATACTATTTGCACGAGGTTTCTGCTGTGCCGTTGTTATTATTGATATGGATGCGGTGGTATAAGGTCTAAGTGTTAAAACGCATGCGGTGAGATAAGGTGGGCTTGATACGCGTGGCTAGTAGGAAAACTACTAGAAGTGTGATAAGGTGGGCTAAAACGCGGGGTGCTATTTTGGGAAAAATTATTTTTAAAACTAAATGCAAAGGCCCCCGCAGTGATATAAGAAAAGATTGTGAGTTACTTTTATGATTTGGGACTACGAGGCGATACTTCAGGAGTGCCCCTGTTGATCTTTTCTCTATTTGTTGTATTTGTTTGGTTGTTGTTTCCTTAACATGTAAAATCCTTGTCTTCCTTTCGTATTGTATTGATTGTCTTGATTCTGTGTTGTTAACCTTCCGTAAATTCTTTATTGTTTCACTTCCTTTTTCATTATCATTATTTCATTATGTCTTCTGTCTTATTTCTTATTATCTCCAGTAGGGCCTTGACCTGACCTCGTCACTACTCTATCGAGGTTAGGCTTGGCACTTACTGGGTACCGTTGTGGTGTACTCATACTACGCTTCTGCACATATTTTGTGCAGATCCAGGTACATATTATCAGTCACGGTACTAGCGTGTTGAGTTGCTTTTGGAGTCTTCAAGGTACACCTGCCCGCGTCTGCAGGCCTCGGAGTCCCCTTATACCCTATTCTTTATTGTTTCTTGACATTTTTATAGACAATGATGTATGGGATTGTTCGGCACTGTATCTAGAACTTGTGACTTATATCTCACCAGGTTATGGGAATTGTACATAATGGGTTTACAGTTTTATTTAAGATATTGTTGGAGTTTTGAAATTTTAAGCTTTTATTTACTATTTCCGCATATTATTTAGGCTTACCTAGTCTTAGATACTAGGTGCCGTCACGACATCCTACGGAGGAAAATTGGAGTCGTGACACCTTAATTCTTGCATTTTCCTTATTTCTTTATTAAATATTTTTTTTGTTCTTTTTTTGTTTTTCACAATTACATACATACTCTATTTATATATATATCACATTATTATATTATATATTTGTACATATATTATATTACTTATATATATATCTATTTTTTAGAGAAATAGATTAGTTCTAAGTTTAACGTCTTCAGCTAGACGAATTACCTGCTTCTGGATTACTGGATGAAAGTGACAGAGTCTTGCTTTTCATAACCTCTACCCAAGTATATTTTCAATCGGTGCCCATTTACTCTGAACTTGTCACCATCATTGGCATGTTGGATTTCAAATACCCTGTATGGAGTAACTTTAGTGACAATATATGGACCTATCCATTTAGATTTGAACTTACCTTGGAAAAGCCTCAAGCGATTATTATACAAAAGAATCTTGTCACCTTCTTTGAAATTCTTGTGCTTGATCATCTTGTCATGCCATCTTTTTACTTTTTCCTTGTATAAAAGAGCATTGTTGTATGAGCTCAGGTAAAATTCTTCAACTTCATTTACCTGCAATATTGATATTTTCCAATATTTGTTAGATCACAATTAAGAGATTTAATCCACAAATGCTTTGTGCTCTAACTCAACAGGTAAATGGCAAGATTTTCCAAAGATGAGTCTATGGAGAGGTTCCTATAGGTGTTTCAAATGTAATCCTATATGCCAAAAGTGCATCACTTAATTTTAAGGACCAATCTTTTCTTGAAGCTCCCACAATTTTTTCCAGAATTCTTTTAAGTTCCCTGTTGGATACCTAAACTTTCCCGTTTGTTTCTGAATGGTATGGTGTGACTATTTTGTGTGTGACCCCATATTTGGATAACAAGGTTGCAAATTATCTATTCATGTAATGTGAACCTTTATCACTAATGATTACTCGCGGGGTTTAGAATCTAGTAAGAATGTTCTTTTTATTAAACTGACACACAAACTTGGCTTCATTTGTCCATGTGGATATTGCTTCAACCCATTTTGATACGTAATCTGTGGTCACTAATATATACTGGCATGAATTATATTGAAGGAAATGGACCCATAAAATCTATGCCCCATACATAAAAAAATTTACAAACAAGTATAGAGTTGAGAGGCATTTCATTTTTAGAGATGTTACCCATCCTTTGGCAATGATCACACGATGAGACGTATGTTCGTGCATCTTTGAACAAGGTGGGCCAATAAAAGCTTGCTTCTAGCACTTTAACTGATGTTCTGGTTAGTCAATGGTGACCTCTAACTGCTCCATCGTGGCAATGGTACAAGATATTTTTTATTTTTTATTTCTGGAATGCATCTTCTCACGATCCCATCTGCACAATATTTAAACAAGTAAGGATCATCCCGAAAAATAATGTCTTACCTCTCCTTGGGTAAGAATAGTCACAAAGAATCTATTTTCCAACCAAATAGTTAGCTAAATCAGCAAACCAAGTGCTTTGATCAACAACTACTTTTATTGGAAAAATGTGTTCATCAAGGAACTCTTCTTGAATTGTAACAGCTTCATTTGGTGGCTTCTCTAACCAAGAGAGATGATCAACAACTTGATTTTCTGAATCTTTCTTGTTATTAATTTAGTATCCACCTTAAGAGTCTTGGTTTTGCATCTTTCTTTACAAGGAGGTATTTTAGTACTGAGTGATCTATAAGACTATTACCTTTGACTCAATGAGACAAGCTCTGAATTTTTCAAAAGCAAATACCACAGCTAACAATTCTTTTTTGGTTGTGGCGTAATTTACTTGGCTTCATTGAGCGTACGACTGGCGTAGTAAATGGGACGAAAAATTTTATCTTTTCTTTCGCCAAGAACTGCCCCAACTGCTACATCACTAGTGTCACACTTTAATTCAAATGGTTGACTTCAATCTAGAGTCACAACAATTGGAGAATTTACCAATTATTTCTTGATTTCTTCAAATGCCTGCAAGCAACTATTAGTGAATCAAACTTTACATCCTTACCCAACATATTAGTTAATGGTTTGGTGATTTTGGAGAAGTCCTTAATGAATCTTCAGTAAAATCCTGCATGGCCTAGAAAACTTATAATTCCTTTAACTGTGGTTAGAGACGGTAATTTTATAATTAACTCAACCTTTGGTTTATCAACTTCAATGTCATCTAATGTAATTTTGTGTCCAAGAACGATACCTTCTTTCACCATAAAATGACATTTTTCCCAATTTAATACCAGATTTATTTCTTCACATCTTCTCAACACCAATGTGAGATGGTGAAGTATCACAATCCAAAATCATCAACCAGTCATGATGGTGCCTAACGTACTTGCTAGATAATCCGAACATAACAATAACAAATCATAATAATAGAAAATGACAAAATAACACAAGTCTAAAGCCATCAACATAACATAATAGTGTCGATACATGATAAATCTCCCAAAACTGGTAAATACAGAGTCATGAGCTCTAAAACAGAAATACAAGTCTGAAATGACAAATATCAATAATGCCTGAATGAAAGACAACAGTACAAAAAGAAAGAGATGCCAAGACTGCGGTTGAGATGCATCGCTATCTCGTCTCTCCAAGATAACTCAGTAACAAGCCTCAGTTACCGGTAGCTCGGTCCAATACCTGGATCTACACAATTAAGTGCAGAGTGTAGTATAAGTACAACTGACCCCATGTACTCAACAAGTGTCATAACTAACCTCGGAGAGGTATAGAAGCAAGAATTATAATTGATACTCGCTAATCACTCGTACAGTTCATAAATCTGACAAGTACCGAACAATATTATGATCAATTCATGAACCACAGAATAAACCACCTTGGTTCACATGATGACTTAACATACTCTGCTCAGTCAACAATCCAGCATATAAAGAAGATATGCAAATAAATCAGGTAAATAACCAAGGAAATTGCAAGTAAAGATGAAATGCAATAACCAAATCAAACACTGACCAGCTTTTCCTCAAAATTCCAATAAGCAAACCAAACCACTTATCAGATTCCTCAAACCGCATGCACATCATCAAGAAGAAACCTGCGAGGGTGACCCTAGGAGGATGGATCCATATCCATACGCTGCAAGGCGTAGTCACGTGCCATAAATATCAACCGCACGGTGTAGTCACATGTAAATAATCACTATCCGCCCGACGTGGTCACATGCTCAATATCACAATCCGCTCGGCGTGGTCACATGATCAATATCATAATCCGTGTGGCGTGGTCATGTGCTACTAGTCAAATCCATATCACACAGGAAGCGAATATACAAGAATATATGTATATGATCAATAAATATCAAATTTCATACTCCTGGACTGGTATAAGTGACATGCTAAGGTGTATGCAAATGCAAAGTGTACTATCATAGCTCAAGTCAAGCAATTGCATCACAAAAGTAGAAATTATTAGGTTCAATTAGGAGATTAAACTCAGTATAACCTCAAACATGGCTCAAATAACTCACATCTGGGGTTCAAATATAAGAACCACCACAGCATGAAGCTTAGCAATCAATTCAAGGCATATCAAAACCTAAACATTACCCCAAGCATGAATAATATCCCGGTGCATGCACATGGGCTCAACCCCACACATGTGCGCCACCCATAGCATGTAGCTATCACAAATAACTCAGGCAACTAGTACTTCATCCAAGTTTAGGTAAGATGCTTACCTCAAGCAAGTCAAATCAATCCTCTAATAAGCCTTTCCCGCGTGAATCAACCTCCGAACGGCTCGAATCTAGCCAAAATAACTTAATAATATCAAGAAGTCATAGGAAACAATTCCAAATAATAAAGCTAAGATCTTGAATCAATTACGCAAAGTCTACCCAAAAAGTCAACCCCGGGATCGCACCCCGAGATCCGAAAAACTCACAAATTCCAAACACCCATTCCGATACGAGTCCAAATATATATGTTTTATCTAATTCTAATCTTAAATCGACCCTCAAATCGTGAATTCTCACTCTCCAAAATCATAGTCCAAAACCCCCCAAATTCCACCTTAAATTCATATAAATTAGGTGTAATAAACTATGGGTAATCGATATCTAACACCAAAATCAAATAAGGATTACTTACTCAGCCGACCAACAAAACAATAAATATAACCGCAGATACCCTTTAGCTAGCATATGCTAAACCTTTAATTGTGATGAAAAACCCTCCAAATAGTACCTCCAACCGAGCTCCACAACTCCAAAAATGATAAAATGACCAAACACTTCGATATTAATATTATGCCCATTAAATCCGCATTTGTGGTCCATAGTGTGGCATTTGCAATACCGCACTTGCAAAAAATCAATCATAGATGCGGAAGCTACTTAACCTCCTGACCAGTCGTTTTTACGGACACCAAGACGCATCCGCGGAAGCTCCTGTGCACCTGCGCCTATGCACCTATGCTCCACAGTCTGCACCTGCGGACTCAGCCCTTCAAGCCAAGCACCGTATCTGTGGCCACCTTGACTGTTTCTGCAGTCACGCACCTGCGGCCAGACCCATCGCAAGTGCGAAAATAGCAAAACTCAGCAAAGCCAACCAATTCCAAAATGATCCGAAACCAATCCGAAACACACCCGAGCCCCTGGGGACCCCGTCCAACCACACCAACCAATTTCGCAACATAACTTGGACCTACTCGAGGCCTCAAACGACACAAAACAACATCAAAACTATGAATCTCACCTCAATTCAAGCTTAAGGAACTAATCCAAATTTTCAAATTCAAAACTAATACTGAACATGCCTAAACAACTCAGAATGACCTCAAATTTTGCATGCAAGTCCCAAATGACATAATGGACCTATTCCAACTCCCGGAATAAAAATCCGAACCTAATATCATCAAACTCAATTAAACTTATCAACCTTCCAAACCTTCAACTTTTTAACTTTCGCCAATTAAAAACAAAATGACCTAGGGACCTCCAAATCCAAATCCAGACATACGCCCCCATACGAAGCTATTAGAACCATAGAAACTCCATTCTAGAGTCGTCTACACAAAATTAAAACTCCGATCAATTTTTACAACTTAAGCATCCAACCTTGGGACTAAGTGTCTTAATTCAATCCAAAACTTTTCCGAAACCAAATCAACTACCCCGGCAAGTCCCATAATCACAAATACACATATGTAAAGCATCAAATAAGGGAAATGTGACTAAAACACTCAAAACGACCGGCCAGGTCGTTATATTCTCCCTCTCTTAAATAAACATTCGTCCTCGAACGAGTCTAGAATCATACCTGGAGACTAAAAAAGGTGAGGATATCTACTTCGCATCTCCTGCTCATTCTCCCATGTAGCCTCCTTGACTGGCTGATCTTTGCAATGAAACTTCAAAGATGTTATATTCTTCAACCTCAACTTTCGAACCTGTCGGTCCAAAATGGCCACCGGATCCACATCATAAGTCAAAGCTTCATCCAAATGCACCGTACAGAAGTCCAAAACTTGTGATGGATCCCCAGGCTCAAACCAGCCAATGGGAGAACGACATAGCCTCCCATATAAGGCCTCATAAGGAGCCATCTGGATACTCAACTAATAGTTGTTGTTGTAGGTGAACTCTGTTAGTGGTAGAAATTGATCCCATGATCCTCTGAAACTAATTACATAGGCTCGTAACATGTCCTCCAAAATCTGAATAGTGCGCTTGAACTGCCCGTCCATCTGGGGATGAAATGGCGTACTCATCTCGACATGTGTGCCCAACTCACGTTGCACTACTCTCCAAAAATACGATGTAAACTGCGTGACTCGATCCGAGATAATAGACACGGGCATACCATGAAGGCGAACAATCTCCCGAATATAAATCCGAGTAGTTGCTTTAAAGAGTATGTAGTCATAACTGGAATGAAGTGTGTGGACTTTGTCAGTCTGTCCCCAATGACCCACACTGCATCAAATCTCCTCAAGGTTTGTGGAAGCCCAACTATAAAATGGATAGTAATATGCTCTCACTTCCACTCTGGAATATCAAGCCTCTAAAGCAAAACATCCGGTCTCTGATGTTTGTACTTCACCTACTGACATTTCAAACACCGAGCACCATACTCAAAAGTAACTTCTTCATCCTCCGCCACCAATAGTGTTGCCTCAAATCATAGTACATCTTTGTGGCCCCTAGATAAATAGAATACCGCAAACTATGGGTCTCCTCAAGAATCAACTCTCGTAACCTATCCAAATTTAGACACAGATCTGACCTTGTAGCCTCAATACCCCATCATCTCCAATAGTAACTTCCTTAGCATCACCGTGATGCCAAGGAGTTACCATTGGCGATGATGGGGTATTGAGGCTTCAGGGTCGGATTTGTGTACCAAATGTGGATGGGTTGTGAGAGTTGATTCTAGAGGAGGCCATAGTTCGCGGTACTCCATTCACCTGGGTACCGCGAATATGTACCAGGATTTGATGCAGCACTATTAGTGGCAAAGGATGAAGAAGGATATTTGTTGAGTATGTTGCTTGGTGTTTGAACTGTCAACAGGTAAAGTATGAGCACCAGAGACCGGGTGGTTTGCTCCAGAGGCTAGATATTTTAGAGTGGAAGTGGTAGCGTATCACTATGGATTTTGTAGTTGGGCTTCCACAAACTTTGAGAAGGTTTGATGCAGTGTGGGTTATTGTGGACAGACTGACCAAGTTTGCACACTTCATTCCAGTTATGTCAACCTACTCTTCAGAGCAGCTGGATCGAATTTGTCTTCGTGAGATTGTTTGCCTCCATGGTGTGCTAGTGTCTACTATATTGGATCGAGGCACGCAGTTTACTTTGCATTTTTGGAGACCAGTGCAGTAAGATATAGGCACATAGGTCGAGCTGAGTACATCATTTCATCCCAAACGAACGAGCAGTCAGAGCAGTATTATTCAGATATTGGAGGACATGTTACAAGCCTATGTTATTTATTTTGGGGGATCATGGGATCCATTTCTACCGTTAACAAAGTTCGCCTACAATAACAACTGTCAGTCGTGTGTCCAGATGGCTTCGTATGAGGCCTTATTTGGGAGGATGTCATTCTCCGGTTGGTTGGTTTGAGCCTGGGGAGGCTAGAATTTTGGTCATTGATTTGGTATGTGATTCCTTGGAGAAGGTGAAGTTGATTCATGAGCGATTTTATACATCACAGTCCAGGTAGAAGTGTTATGCAGACAGCAAGGCTCATGATGTGGCATATATGGTGGGTGAGAAGGTTCTACTCAGAGTTTCACCCATGAAGGGTGTGATAAGGTTCGAGAAGAAGGGGAAGTTGAGCCCTGGTATATTGATCCTTTTGAGGTGCTAGAGAGAGTTAGAGAGGTGGCTTACAGACTTGCCTTATCACCTAGTTTATCGGGAGTTCACCCAGTGTTTCATATTTTCATGTTTCAGAAGTATTATGGGGATCTGTCACATGTATTATACTTCAGCACGATATAATGGATGTGGATTTGACTTATGATGTGGAGATGGTGGTCATTTTGGACCGGCAGGTTCGAAGTTGAAGTCGAAAAATATAACATCGATGAAGGTTTAGTAAAGAGGTCAGCCAGTCGAGGAGGCTACTTAGGAGACCGAGCATGAGATGCAGAGAAGATATCCTTGAGACACCAGACATGATTCTTGACCCGTTCGAGGACGAATGTTTGTTTATGAGGGAGATAATGTAATGACCCGACCAGTCATTTTGTGTATTTGAGCCCGTTCCCCATACTTGATGCTTTATATATGCGTATTTTGTTGTAATGTGACTTACTGGTTGGTTTGGCTTCGAAAAAAATTTGGATTGAATTGAGATACTTAGTCTCAAGGTTGGGTGCTTAAGTTGTAAGAGTTGACCGGAGTTTGACTTTGTATAGACGACCTCGGAATGGTATTTCAATGGTTCCAAAAAGTTCGTATGGTGATTTTGGACTTAGGCGTATGACCAGATTTCGATTGGGAGATCCATAGGTTGATTTGGTACTTTATGGCAAAAGTTGAAAAGTTGAAGGTGACCGGATTTGGATTGGGAGGTCCATAGGTTGATTTGGTGCTTTATGGCAAAAGTTGAAAAGTTGAAGGTTTGGAAGGTTCATAGGTTTGACGGGTAGTTGCGTTTGATGATATCGGGTTCGAATTCCAGTTTTCGGAGTTGGAGTAGGTCCATTGTGTCATTTGGGACATGTGTGCAAAATTTGAGGTCAATTCGAGTTGATTTGATGTGGTTCGGCATGAGTTTTGGAAGATGAAAGTTCTTTAGTTCCCTAGGCTTAATTGAGGTGTAATTCGTAGTTTTTATGTTATTTTGTGTGATTTGAGGCTTCAAGTAGGTCTGTGTTATGTTTTGGGATTGGTGGGTGTGATAAGACAGGGTCCCAGGAGCCTCGGGTGTGTTTCGGTTTACTTTCGGATCGTTTTGGATTGAGTTGCATTGCAACAGTTTTATGAGTTCTGGTGTTTCCTCACCTGCGGTATCATGGTCGCAGATGCGGAGCCACAGAAGTGGCCTTGGAGGATTCACTTCTGTGATAGGTGGTTCGTAGAAGCGGACGCGCAAGTGCGAAGGTTGGACCGCAAGTGCGGTTGGTCTACTCTTTAAGTGAATGCGCAGATGCGACTTCTGCACCGCGTGTGGTTATTTTGTCCGCAAATGCGGAATCACTAGGCAGCTTATACCATTTCGAGAGTTTGGTCATTTTTCACTATTTGGAGTTATGGAGCTCGGTTGGAGGCGATTTTTGGGAGACGTTTCACTACAATTGAAGAGGTAAGTGGAGTCTACTTAATTTTGATGTTAGATATTGATTACCCATTGATTATTACACCAAGTTTAGGTGAATTAAAGGTGAAATTTGGGAATTTTTTACTATAGTTTTGGAGAGTGAAAATTGATGTTTTGTGGGTCGATTTGAGGTTGGATTTGGATGAAACACATATATTTGGACTCGTATCGGAATGGGTGTTCAGGATTAGTGAGTTTTGACGGGTTTCAGGATGCGGGCCCGGGGTTGACTTTGTATATTTGATTCAAGACCATAGATTTATTGTTTTGGCTTATTTCCTATGGCTTTTATTGATGAAATTAAGTTGCTTTGACTAGATTTGAGTCGCTCGGAGGTCGATTCGCGTGGGAAGGGCTTTTTTGAGTATTAATTCACGCGTTTTGAGGTAAGTAACATATCTAAACTTTGTTTGAGAGTAATAATCGCTACGAACTATGATACTTGATATGTGTTGGGGATGACGTACGTGCTTGGTGACGGGCGTGTGTGCGTACACCTGGGTATTCATGATCTGGTGGACTTTAGGCTACTATGAGACTAATTTGCATTCATGCCTCGTTATATCCGTATTTTCTCTACTTGAATGATAATTTGAGCAAAGATTCATGCTAGAAATTATATCTAGGCTATGTGCTTAATTGTTTGAGACATGATATAGCTATTCTTGTTGTTTTGAGCAGTTTGCCTTGATTGTAGTCATATTCTCAGTCATAATTCTTCATCCGCATATTATATCTCAGTATCTGTACATTATTTGTATGTCATATCACATGTTGTTGATGCCTTCTATATGTGTTAATGTTGGGATGAGTTTTATGAGATGTGAGCCATTGAGACTTGAGCGGTTAATGACTGATGTGGGCCATAAAGCCGTATTATTATTATTTATATTGGATCAAGTTGCACGCCGCAATGGATTGATATTTGGATCGGGTTGCACGCCACAACAATTATATTGATTGGTGAATAACACTTGGTCAAGGATCAGCTCCTCCGGAGTCTGATATCACAGTGAGCACAGGCACAACGTTATATATGTGTTTTGCTGAGGGTCATGTGCCAGGCACCCGTACAGTGCTGAGTGTGATTGTGTATGTGATGGTGAAAGGCATTTGTGCCAGGCATTGTGAGTGTGCTGAGTGTGAGTATACTTGATGACTTAGCTATGGTATTATTAACTTGACATGTATATTTGACATGTAGGCATAGAGATGTATTTTTCTCATGCTAGATGGTAAATGAAATGTCTTGTCTGTTGTTGAGAATTTGGAGAGTTATAGTTTCCCTGATAAACTCATGTTTAAGTGATTTTGGTGAAAGATTGAGCTTTGACTATTATACTTGAAAAGTATGTCTAATTTTTCATAATTGTGAACGAGCTGAACATGATATCTTTTGAGTTATTTACTTTACTGTCTTCATTATATTATGAGTTGTTATTGATTATTGATATTGGAAACTGACTCTCTTCCGAGCTCGTCACTGCTTTCAACCGAGATTAGGTTTGTTGTACATAGGGGCGGTTTTACTTATACTCCACTCTTCACTTTATATGCAGATCCAGGTACTTTCGGACGTGGTAATTGCTAGAGTCTGCACCGGTTCCAGCATGTGGAGACTACGAGGTAGCTATTATGTCGTTCACAGACCTTGAAGTTCTCTTTAGTTTATCTTGTTTATCACTGTTCTACCATTCAGATAGTTTTTGTATTGAGAATTGACTATGTATTACGAGATTCTATAGTGCTCATATACTTATTGACAATAGATCATGGGATGGTTGTAGCTACATTATTGTTGTTATTTCAGATATTTTATGATTATCTCGCTGTTGAGATTTATTTAGTTCCATTATTGTGATTATTGCTATTGTAAAATTGTTGGCTTGCCTAACAAGTAGTGTTAGGCACCGTCACGACTCTAGTGGGAGTTTGGGTCGTGACACTTCATCTTGAAAAGTACATATTGCCTAGTGAGCATGTCAATCTTTCATAAGCATACTGTTCTAGTTTTTGCATATCAAATGGTCTAGATGTTATAGTCTATAAAGTGAAACAAAAACTTCAATATTTTTGTGCTAAACTATGATTATACTTCTCAAAAGCAAATAGGTTACAATGCTAGAACAATAGATTCAACCTAACAACTAAAGAACTAAGCAGCTTCATCTTCAGGAACAAGTTCTTTAGTTGAGCAGCTTGAATCCTTTGAGAGCACCTTCTTGTCGTGATTGCTATTGCCAAGAGTAAATACTTGATTTGTGTAAATAGTATTCTTTTGAGCGGTATAAATATGTCTCTTTATATAGGTGTGAGTGTGGCAAAAATTCTTCTCCAATTAATGCTCCAAAACCTAGAATATTTTGATTAAGAAAAACCTCTCCTAATTTGATTTGGTTTCCTTATTTGTTTTCACATCCTCAACCTTTCCCTTCCATGCAAGTTCATCCCTTATTTGTTGAAACCTTTTTAGAACACAGATTTCTCCAGTTATGATCTTTTCTTGTTGCACGCAAAATGACTTCCTTTTGGAATCCAACTTGCACATGTATTTTCTCTTTCCACGCCTGGTCAGCATTTTGCATCATCCTGCCATGAACCTGATTCTTTTGACATCTGCATATCATATTTGCGCACCAGTTTAGTAGCATAGTATCTTGTCCATAAAACATGTTTTTTCAATACAATTGATCCTAGTTTATCAATCATTAAAATACATCCATGCTAGAAGATGCTCAGCTCAATACATCTAACTAATCGACAACCGTTTAGGTTAAAAGTCAAAAAATTTATCTATGGTTAACTTAATATTTTTCCTATTGATCGGGTGAAATTAATTAGGTAGCAAGAGTGTAAATTTACATAAGAAAGGTTCGTATATTGGAATGGTTAAGATTGTGTCGTTGATGAGTCGTAACTCAATGGACCGACCACACTAGAAAACTTAAACCTGCACAAGTTACATAAAAGTTCAGGACCAGCTCTTTTCAAGGTTGGTTCGTAAATTTAACACTGAAGAAGCCTAGCAGCTATTTCAAAAAGAAATTTAAGAAAATAAAGAAAAATCTAGCAAGTAATTTTTTTCTACCCTTCCTCCAGGTCTTCTTTTTGGCTTACCACTTGAACAAAAGTAATTGATTTCAATTTACTTGGAGTCATTTATCATTTCATGGGTTCAAATTGAGAAATTTACAATAGTGAGGGACCAAACTGACATTATCCTTTAAAGACGAAAAAGTCATCATCAGATTCTCAGAGGAAGAGCTTCAGCTAACAAAGGAGTAACAATGGCTTCCCTTCACCTTGCTATTCCTTTACTTCCCGGACCCACACGCAAATCGACAATTCGGTGTTCCGGTGAACAACGGCAAGCACTTTTTAACCGCATTGCCCCTGTTTATGATAACGTGCGCACCACCTCTGCTGCTGCACTAAAAAGAATCTCCATTCACTATTCAAATTGTCACTTCCTATGTTTACTGTGTGCACATTTTCATGTTTGCAGTTGAATGATCTCCTGAGCTTGGGTCAACACCGTATATGGAAAAGAATGGCCGTTTCTTGGACCGGGTAAAATTTCATTCTCCTTCCGTCCCGTCCTAATTTGAGTGACAGTTGTTTGCTTGTGCACGTAGTTTGAAAAAATATACCTTTAAAACTTGTATTCTAAAATTAGACATGGATATTTGTGTAATAAATTAAAAATGTGTCATGCTTGTTGGGACACACTAAAAATACTAATATCACATGAATTGGAACGGAGAGAATATTTTATATCACCTTGTTAGGTAATCTACTGTTGCTGCCTATTTTATGTGATGACACTGTTACCATTTCTCATATGACAGTGGAGTCAAAATCTTCTCTTTGAACATATTTTTAATATATTTTGCAAATATTTAATTAAATAAAGAGTTAATATGTAAATTAGAAAATTAAGGAATGTGTCCCAGTCTTATTGGATAATTTGACCTGTTACGTTGAAACCCTTCATATTTTTGGAATGAAAGAAAAAATGGAAGTTTAGTTGCCCTTCTTTGGGTAAAGCCTAAGGCATATCCATGATTTAAGCAGTGTGCATTCAACCATTAATGTTCTTAGCTCTGAACTTATTTTACTTTTAAAATTAGCGGTTCTGTTGTTGAAATCTTAGTGGGTTTTCACATATATATATCCATACTCAACATTGAAAATATTGGGTTCAGATGAACCCACAGTTGAAGAGCTGCATCTGACACTAGGTAAATCATGAGATACTTGTTACAACAACAACAACAACAAACCCAGTAGTTTCCCACGAGTGGGGTATGGTTAGGGTAAGATATACGCAGCCTTAACCCTACCCCTGGAAGGGCAGAAAGACTGTTTCCGATAGACTCTCGGCTAGAGAACGACTGAAAAAGAAAAAGATAATTGCAACAAATAGGAATAACAGCAAGATGAAATAAGATCGAATCCAAGAATGCAGTCAAACTCTAGGTAGTACTAGCCATCTATGAATAAAAGATAACATACTAACACTAATGCTAGCGAACTGAGTAAGACAAAGAGAAACGCTCGACTGCCTACTAACCTTCTACCCTAATCTTTGACCTCCACACCCTCCTGTCTAGGGCCATATCGTCAGTTAGCTCCAGTTGCGCCATGTCCCGCCTAATAACCTCTCCCCAAGACTTCTTAGGCCTACCTCTACCCCTCTTGCTGCCCACCGAGGCTAACCGCTCACACCTTCTAACTGGGGCTTCTATACTTCTCCTCTTAACATGCCTGAACCATCTCAACCTCGCCTCCCGCATCTTATCCTCCACAGGGGCCACTCCCACCTTTTTCCGAATAACTTCATTCCTAATCTTATCCAACCGGGTATGCCCACACATCCACCTCAACATCCTCATCTCAGCTACTTTTAGCTTCTGGGTATAAGAGTTCTTGACCGGCCAGCACTCTGCTCCATACAACATAGTCGGTCTAACTACAACCTTGTAGAACTTACCTTTAAGTCTCAGCGGCACATTCTTATTACACAAGACACCGGAAGCGACCTCCACTTCATCCATCCTACTCTGATACGATGCGTGACATTTCATCAATCTCCCCGTTACCTTGTATTATAGATCCAAGATACTTGAAACTACCTCTCTTGGGGATGACTTGCGCATCAACTTCCTGGGTACCGTTGCTGAACTTGCACTTCATGTACTCGGTCTTGGTCATGCTCAACTTGAAACCCTTAGACTCTAGGGTCTGCCTCCAAACCTCCAGCCTCTCGTTAACACCACCCCGCGTCTTGTTAATTAAAACTATGTCATCAACAAATAACATACACCATGGCACCTCAGCTTGAATGTGTCTCGTCAATGCTTTCATCGCCAAGGAAAATAAGAATGGACTAAGAGCTGATCCCTGGTGCAACCCCATCATAACCGGAAAGTGTTCCGAGTCTCCTCCCGCTGCCCTAACCCGAGTCTTAGTTTCATCATACATGTCCTTAATCACTCTAATGTAGGCTACTGGGACCCCTTTAGCCTCCAAGTATCGCCAGAGCACCTCTTTCGGGACTTTGTCATATGCTTTCTCTAGGTCAATGAACACCATGTGCAAGTCCTTCTTCATCTCACTATATCGCTCCACTAATCTCCTTACAATGTAAGTGGCTTACATAGTCGAACGCCCCGGCATGAAACTGAACTGGTTCTCAGAAATGGACACACTGGTCCTCACCCTAACTTCAACCACCCTCTCCCAAACTTTCATAGTATGGCTTAGCAGCTTAATCCCCCTATAATTATTGCAACTTTGAATATTGCCCTTGTTTTTATACAGAGGAATCATCGTACTCCACCTCCAATCATCGGGCATCATTTTCGTCCTAAAAATGACGTTGAACAGCCTAGTGAGCCACTTCAAACCTGCCCTACCCGCATTCTTCCAAAATTCCACAGGTATTTCATCTGGTCCGGTAGCTCTACCCCTGTGGATCTTACGCATAGCCCCCTCGACCTCCTCTACTCTTATGCGCCTATAATACCTGAAATCCCGACGCATCTCGGAGTGCTCTAAGTCGCCCAGCACAATGTCCCTATCACCCTCTTCGTTCAAGATTTTATGGAAATATGTCTGCCATCTTCGTCTAATCTGAGCTTCTTCCATCAAAACTCTACCTTCCTAATCTTTGATACACTTAACTTGATCCAGATCACGGGCCTTCCTCTCTCTCACCTTGGCTAGCCTGTATAGCTTCTTGTCCCCGCCTTTGGCCCCAAGCTCTTCATACAAATGCCCAAACGCCCAAACGCCGCAGTCTTAGCCGCAGTAACCGCTAACTTCGCCTCTTTCTTAGCCCTCCTATACCCCTCCCTGTTCATCCTCTTCGCCTCCTCGTCCATGCTCTCTATAAACGTCAAGTACGCCGCTTGCTTGGCTTCCACTTTCTCTTGTACCTCCTCACTCCACCACCAGTCACCTTTGTGGCTGCCGGAGAAATCCTTCGAGACCCCTAACCCTTCTCTCACAGCTACTCTAATACACTCCGCTGTCGTGGTCCACATACAGCTCGCATCCCCACTGCTCCTCCAGGCTCCCATAGCCAACAACTTCCCCCCAAACTCCTGCGCTTTGTCACTAGTCAAAGCACCCACTTGATCCTGGGTTGACCATAGACGACCTCTTCCTCCTCTTCCTCATGATCTCTAAGCCCATCACCAATAATCTATGTTGAGTCGTGAAATTCTCTCTTGGTATAACCTTGCAATCCATGCACAGACTCCTATCGCACTTCCAGAGGAGTAGATAATCAATTTGAGTCTTGACCAACAAACTCAGGAATGTAACCGAGTGCTCCTCCCTCTTCTGAAAACATGAGTTGGCAATCACCAAATCAAAGGCTTTAGCACAGTCCAACAACAAAGTACCTCCTTCGTTCCTAACTCCTAAACCAAAGCCGCCATGCACACCGTCATACCCCCCAGATGTCGCCTCAATGTGACCATTGAAGTCACCTCCTATGAATAACTTCTCGATGAGCGGAATGCCACGTACCAACCCGTAAAATTCTTCTCAGAAGAGCCTCTTAATCTCCTCGTCCAAACCCACTTGAGGCGCGTAAGCACTAATCACATCATGAGATGCTTTGTTCTTTGTAAATAAACTGAGAATGGTTAATATTGAAATAAAGTACTTAACTATTTTTCGGAAATTGAAAACATGCTGGACATTAGGAATGTGTTTAAGTTATCCATGCTAATAGAGTAACTAATCCATGTGCACTATATTACTATACTTGGTGTGAGAAGGCACGTGAGAAAATATGTTATTGATATTGGATGATAAATACAATACAAGAGGTCCCTATTTATAGCTATACGCTACAAGGAGATATTACTCCTCTTCCAATGTGGGACAAGACTACACTATACATATCTGTAAACTAACACTCCCCCTCAAGCCGGTGCATACACATCATATGTACCGAGTTTGTTACACATGTAACTAATACGAGAACCAGTAAGAGACTTAGTGAAAATATATGCTAGTTGGTCATTCGACTTTACAAACTTTGTAACAATATCTCCTGAAAGTATTTTTTTTCCTGACAAAGTGACAGTCGATCTCAATATGTTTAGTCCTCTCATGGAACACCGGATTTGACGCAATATGAAGAGCAGCTTGGTTATCACACACTAGTTCCATCTTGTTGATTTCTCCGAACTTTAACTCCTTGAGCAACTGCTTGACCCAAACTAACTCACAGGTCGCCATAGCCATGGCCCGATATTCGGCTTCGGCGCTAGATCGAGCAACTACATTTTGTTTCTTGCTCTTCTACGAGACCAAATTACCTCCTACTAGAATACAATATCTAGACGTAGAACGTCTATCAAAAGGTGATCCTGCCCAATCAGCATTTGTATACCCAACAACCTGCTCGTAGCCTCGATCCTCGAATAGTAATCCTTTGTCTGGAGCTGACTTTATATACCGAAGAATGCGAACAACTGCATCCCAGTGACTATCACAGGGAGAATCCATAAACTAACTTACAACACTCACCGGAAAAGAAATGTCAGGTCTAGTCACTGTGAGGTAATTCAATTTGCCAACCAACCTCCTATATCTCGTAGGGTCTCTAAGAGGCTCCCCCTGTTCAGGCAGAAGCTTAGCATTCGGATCCATAGGAGAGTCAATAGGTCTGCAACCCATCATTCCAGTCTCCTCAAGATTGTCTAAGGCATACTTCCGCTGTGTAGTAACAATACCTGAGCTAGACTGAGCGACCTCAATACCTAAAAAATACTTCAATCTGCCCAGATCCTTAGTCTGGAAGTGCTGAAAGAGATGTTGCTTCAGATTAGTAATACCATCCTGATCATTACCAGTAATAACAATATCATCAACATAAACCACTAGATAAATACACAGATTAGGTGCAGAATGCCGATAAAACACAGAGTGATCAGCCTCACTACGAGTCTTGCCGAACTCCTGAATAATTGTGCTGAACTTACCAATCCAAGCTCGAGGGGACTGTTTCAAACCATATAGTGACCTGCGCAATCTGCACACACAACCATTAAACTCCCCCTGAGCAACAAAACCAGGTGGTTGCTCCATATAAACTTCTTCCTCAAGATCACCGTGGAGAAAAACATTCTTAATGTCTAACTGATAAAGAGGCCAATGACGTACAGCAGCTATGGACAAAAAGAGACGAACAGATGTTACTTTAGCCACAGGAGAGAAAGTATCACTATAATCAAGCCCAAAAATCTGAGTATATCCTTTTGCAACAAGACGAGCCTTAAGTCGATCAATCTGGCCATCCAGGCCGACTTTGACTGCATAAACCCAACGACAATCGACAGTAGACTGACCTGCAGGAAGAGGAACAAGCTCCCAAGTGCCACTCGCATGTAAAGCAGACATCTCGTCAATCATAGCATGTCGCCATCTTGGATGAGATAGTGCCTCACCTGTAGACTTAGGGATAGAAATAGTGGACAAAGAAGATATAAAGGCATAATGAGGTGACGACAGACGATGATAACTTAAAACGACATAGTGGGGATCGGGATTAAGTGTGGATCGTACACCTTTGCGGAGTGCAATTGGTTGACTAAGAGGAGACAAGTCCGCAGTAGGTGCAGAATCTGATGCGGGGCGTGAATCACCTGGGCCTGATGCTGGATGTGGACGACGATGATAAGTCAAGAGTGGTGGAGCTGCAGAAGGTTGAACTGGATTATGTGGAGGAACTGGAGCTATAGGTGGTGGAGCTACAACCAGAGTTGTAGGTGGTACAACCAGAGCTATATGTGGTGGAGCTACAACTGGAGCTATAGGTGGTGGAGCTACAACTGGAGCTGTAGGTGGTGGAGCTGGAGTGACTGAATCTCCAAAAGATGAAACTGGTAGTACCTCAGAAATATCTAAGTGATGACCTGAACCTGTGAAGTATGATTGGGTTTCAAAGAAGGTAACATCAGCGTACATAAGGTATTACTGGAGGTTAGGAGAGTAGCATCGATACCCCTTTTGTGTTCTCGAGAAACCCAGAAATACGCACTTAAGAGCACGAGGAGTTAACTTATCTGTTCCTGGAGTAAGGTTATGGACAAAACAAGTGCTTCCAAAGATACGGGGTGGAAGAGAGAACAAAGGTAAATGGGGAAACCTGACAGAGAATGGAACTTGGTTCTGGATAGCTGAAGATGACATACGATTAATAAGATAGCAAGATGTAAGAACTGTATCTCTCAAAAACGCAACGGAACATGAGATTGTATGAGTAGGGTACGAACAGTTTCAATAAGATGTCTTTTCTTTCTTTCAGCTACCCCATTTTGTTGAGATGTGTACGAACAAGATGTTTGATGAATAATCCCATGAGATTTCATAAACTGCTGAAATGGGGAAGACAAATACTCTCGGGCATTATCACTACGAAATGTGCGAATAGAAACCCCAAATTGATTTTGAATTTCAGCGCGGAAGGTCTGAAAAATAGAAAACAACTCATCTCGATTTTTTATCAAAAATATCCAAGTGCACCTGGAATAATCATCAATGAAACTGATAAAGTAGCGGAATCCCAAGGTGGAACTGACCTGACTAGGACCCCAAACATCTGAATGGACTAAAGTAAAAGGTGACTCTGCTCGATTATCAAGACGCCGAGGGAAATGGGAGCGGGTATGCTTAGCGAGCTGACATGACTCACACTCTAGAGCTGACAAGTGAGATAAACCAGATACCATTTTCTGAAGTTTTGACAAATTGGGATGCCCCAACCGTTTATGTAATAAATCTGGTGAATCAGTAACAGGACAAATTGTAGAAGGAAGACAAGATGTGAGTCTATGTGATTTAGCAAGGATAAGGTAATAAAGTACGTTTGATTCACGCCCGGTACCAATGATCCGCCCCGTACTGCGTTCCTGTATAAAAACATGGTCATTAAGAAATAAAACAACGCATTTAAGTGATTTGGCTAGGCGACTAACAACTATGAGATTAAAAGGACTATTGGGAACATAAAGGACTGAATCTAAAGGTAAGGAAGGAAGCGGGCTTGCTTGACCTATTGCAGTTGCTCTGGTTTGAGACCCATTGGCCATTGTGACTTTTGGAAGAGATTGAGAATACGAAATAGTAGTGAAAAGAGATTTGTTACCAGAAATATGATCTGATGCACCTGAATCAATGACCCAAGACTCAGAGGATGAAGATTGGGAGAAACAAGTCACGCTATTACCTGTTTGAACAACAGAAGCTATCTCAGAAGATGTCTGCTTATATGCTTTATACTGAAGGAACTCAATATACTCTGCTAAAAAAATTATCCGACTATTCAAAGTATCGGTACCCATGTCGCTACAATTTGCAGTAGTAGGGTTAACTTTAAATAGTGGAAATAAGTAACTCCTGTGAGAAAACTAAAGAAATAGCTTGAAAAATACTGTTTACAGCAGGAAAACAGAACATTGTTCTGTGCCGGAAACACTGTAGCTCGCCGGAAAATTCCAAATTGTCGGAATTTGTCGTAACTAGGATGGATAGACTCGGAATTTCTTTGCGAGCAAGCTGGCCTGAAGAAATGTTTTCAAAAAATGGCCGGAAAGGTCACTGTTCACGACGGAAAAATATAAAAGTGGTCGGAATTTGATTTGAATTAGATGGGTAGGCTCGGAAATTTGAGGAGAGCACACTGTTCTGAAGAAGCTTCGCGAAAAAATGGCCGGAACCCTCGCCGGAAAAGTTGTTGTTGCCGGCGCGTGGAGGAGCGTGGCGGCTTTTCTGCCGGATAAAATTTCAAGGGTTGGTCGTCGGAGGGTGATCTACCTCATGGTGGTGTTGGTGTTAGCACAACACCGACAGAAAGTGACTTTTACTTAGACAAGCCTTAGGTCACCGGAAAAATTGCACGATGACTAAGTTCTTTCTTCCCGGTTAACGCTGGAATGACGCACAACGATCTTTTCTCACTAATGCTCTGATACCATGTGAGAAGGCATGGGAGAAAATATGTTATTGATATTGGATGATAAATACAATACAAGAGGTCCCTATTTATAGCTATACACTACAAGGAGATATTACTTCTCTTCCAATGTGGGACAAGACTATACTATACATATCTGTAAACTAACACTTGGCTGTTAAATTAATGAAAATCTTACACTGTTAGTGCATATTATTTTAATTCATTTAAAAGGGAAGAATGACAGGACACAAGAGGGAGTAGAAATTTCCACTTTTTCCCCCTGTTCTTAGGCATATAATTCTTGAATTTGAACTACATTTATGTTCTAGTTAAGCTGGAACTTTCGAGATTGTATTGCAGAGCTAAAGATGGGGACAATGTACTGGATGTGTGTTGTGGAAGTGGGGATTTGACATTTCTTTTATCTGAAAGAGTTGGACCCTATGGCAAGGTCTCCGTTTCTTTCCTTCTGCTATCTCTGGTTTAGTTTTATTCTTTTTTTTAGTTCTTTTTTTTTTTGTTTATGTAAACATTACGGTTTTGCTGGTTATTATGCACCATTTCTGAAGCAACTCAATTCTTCCATTGACCATTCTGAGAAATTCAATAAGCTGATCCTGTGGAATTTCCAAATGTCAAGACATATTTATCTTTCCTTTGTTTTGTGGTAAATGAAAGCAATAGAAAAATAGGAAAGAAAAGAAATGAATTACTGTGGCGCTGAACTATCATGTGGGGATAAGAAGTAAGGAAAGATAACACTCTTACAAGGAAGAGAAAAAACTTGTGCCTTCATTCCTAGTTCCTTTCAAAAGGTTTCCATTTCTCCTCCTTGTCTAAAAAGTACTTTTCTGTCAAACTAAATGTAACGTCCCTGGGTGCCTCGTTAACTGTTTTATAGTGACCTGTTGTTGTGTTATGAGAATCAGAAATTTACTCTTTATCTCTGCTCAGTCAATCTTTTTATTTTTATTTTTTTTATTTGCTAATCGACATCCTTCATAACTCGGCAAATTCCTGTGTCGCTTGATGCATCTTCTAGTTCCTGCCTATTTGTTTCTGCTTAATGAAAAACCTCGTTGAAGAAATCATGGCTCCTATGACTAAGTAAAGGAGACCATCTCTCTGGCTTAAAGTTTTATAGCTCCTTAATACTCACCGAAAGGGAAAAACAAAATTTCTTGAATGACCTTGAACCTGGTAAGATATTGTCACTTCTAGTTTGTCTAGGTCTTGATTTTAGGTTGATTTTGTGAACTGTGTTTTACCTTTTCTCCTCTAGTGAGCATCTAGGTAATAACATCATTTAGCAGTTTTCAAGTTCCATGGACTAACGTTTCCTGTTTTACTTCTTCCAAATCTCAACTTATCCTGTCCTGCATTATCACTCAACTTTCTGAATGCCAGATTTGTTTCAGTATGTGAAGTTCTATAAATCTTAGCCAGTTAGTTGTACTGAGATCTCAGGGTTTTGTTTCGTGATATTTTTTATGTCAATTTCTAGCCTGATGATTAATGTTTCTTTTTGTTGTCCTTCCTTGTTCTTCATGTTTTTGGGTCTTTGGGTTGCTAATGGCTATTGCTTTCATTTGAGTTGGCTCCCAAACAAACGAAAGCTGCACTTTTCGCATATTTAAATGTTCCATTTTTTTATTTATTTCAGAAATGTAACAAAAAACTGCTCACAGCAGAGCGGCATGATTCTTATGTCACTAAAATATGTATCTTCTCAGTTATTTGACTATATTTTGTGTCTTTAAATCAAGATTAATTTTTGCAATGTAAGTGGATTACTTGATGAAGGGCAGCCTAGGCTAGTTATCTTAATTCATGAATTTTCTGATGTCAAATCTCACTGAACTGGCCTTTTCCCTTGCAGGCGGTTGGTCTTGATTTCTCAAAGGAACAATTATTAACCGCTTCGACTCGGCAGAAATTACGTTCAAAGACATGTTACAAGAACATTAAGTGAGCATTGGTAATTAAAATGTCAATGTATTCAAACAAATTATGTTTGGAAGGTTATTTGCCAACAAAAAGTTAGCAAAATCTGCTTTTAAAAATAAAATTTAGTCAAGTTCCAAACTGTTTTCACACACTACTTTTACCAGTTACATGTGCCTTATCTTCTGTACTCTTACCTTCTTACTCCTTCCAATTAGCTTTTCATGTTCCCTTAGTCATTGTGAAGTATTAATGCATATGATAATGAAGGTGGATGGAAGGCAATGCACTTGATTTACCCTTTCCTGACTCCTCCTTTGATGCTGTTACTATTGGCTATGGATTACGAAATGTGATCGATAGACATAAAGCTATGACAGAGATATGTCGAGTCTTAAAACCAGGCTCAACAATATCTATTCTTGACTTCAATAAAAGCATCAACCCCTTGAGCACCACAATTCAGGTATTTGTTGGCAGGTTAATACATTCTTTTCGCATCACCCCAAAAAATTTATTTTACTATATTTATTATTTTTTCTTAATCACCCAAAAATCTGTAAAGTAAGTTATTGGTTTCATTATCTTTTGCTTTATCTGATGTAAAACTTTCTATGCTTTTAAGGGATCATTGCAGTTCCATCTGAACATTTGAAATAATGATGGGCATTAACCATCTCTGAAACACTTGTTTGTAAATTAGGAAATTCAATGGGACTTCCTTGGCTTTTTAAGGATGTAGTCAGTGCATACCTTTTAGGCCCTTATACAGAACATATTGTTACTTAGCAAAAATGATGACAACAATGGAAACAGAGTAGACTCTTGAAGCTTATCCTGTTCTTTTAGGGTGCAGGAAAAGCGGGAGCAGGGGAATGGGAAGGGGAAGGAGAAGGGGGAATTTGCTTTATGAGAATTCTGAAGGATATAGTAGGCAAATAGAGATCTTCAACCGTTATAAGTTGGACAATTTTAAGTGATTGAATATTGTCTGTAGGTATATAGCTCAAGATACTACCCCACATAATGTCAGTAAAGTTGCTATACACTGAAACTGCATCCATATACATTTTCCACTAGTTTTTCTGTAAAGGTGGGACCAATATTTTTTCACATGACAAAAAGCAAGCCACTTCCTATCCATTAGATGCCGGGGATTAATCTGTTATTCTGCATTATTGGTAATTCCGTTATCTCTTTTACAGATTGTTATGTTTGCAAACTTCTTAATGTTTTCTTTTCCCGCTTCTCATTAGTAGTAGCATAATAATATTTATCCAATTTTTTTGTGTTCTATTTAGGAGTTGATGATTGACAATATAGTTGTTCCAGTAGCAAGTGGTTATGGCCTAGAAGATGAGTACAAATACTTGAAAAGCTCTATCAAGAACTTTCTGACAGGTCTGGCCTTTTCACCAATGTAGTTTAAGCAGTTTTCCTTGACTAACTTCTACTTTAAGGGATCGTTTGGTAGGATGCATTAGAGAAAATAATGCATGCATTAACTTTTGGTAATACTAATCTCTTGTTTGGTGCACTTTTTTCAACCTATGTATTACAAATACAAGTATTAGTTATACAACTTATTTGGTATTATCCTGTGTATAACTAATACATAGCAAATCATGATATTAGCAATACCAAAGCTATTAATGGATGCATTAGCATGGTTAATGACAAAATTATCCTTAAAGTCTCCTAAATGTAAAGAATATGGAGGGCAGTTTTTGTAAACAACTAATTTTCTTAAAAATTATGCAATACATTTTAATTTTTAATACACCACACCAAACAGTGGATAAGAAATAATCTCTGCATAACTAATGCTTGCATTACTAATCCTTGCATTACCAATACACTTTATTCAATACTATTCTTATACACCCTACCAAACGACCCCTAAGCAGTTCTGAAGCCTTCTACATGCATAATGTTACGATATGTTATGTAGATTTTGGATTTAGAAATAAAGTAACATGAGTAACCTCTTAGTCTTAAGTAAGTTTAATTTGATGCGCCCGTCGAAAAGAAAAGGCAAAATACATAAGTTGGCACCTGAGCTATGGACCAAATACCTGTTACACATTTTCTGTGGGCAGAAATAATATTACACACTCAACCTTTTAAAAGTGTGTCTAATACACACCTTCTTTGACCAAGACCTAGCATCTGTAAAACACCAAGATAGAAGCGCGTCTACCAAGTAAAATACTGTTTAAATACTTATTTAATGCCACGTGTCAGCAAATCCCTCATCTTCCCCACCCTCCCTCTATCTCTCTATCTTGTTTTTCCGGCGGCCAACCTCCACCTCCACCTCCACCTCCATCCCTTCTCTTCCTTTTTTTTTCAAACCTTTATTTGTTCAGAACTCTCTGTCCCTTTATCTTCCTCGTCAATACCACCACGGCCACTTTCCTCCATTGAAGCACTTTCTTTTACTTTTTTTTATTTAAGTGTAACTGATATTTTAGATCTCGCCTTACAATTAGAATTATTTTGCTGGGATTTATGCTGTTGACTTGGAACTCAAATGGGTTCTTGAAATTGAGAAAAAATTTACAAGCTTGAAGTATAGTAATCCAAATTATTAGGGGCTTATACTTGTTCGTTTCTTCTCTTTTTTTGTTTGAATATGAAAATATTATTTCTGTTGGTGGTGGATTTGGGTCAGGAGGAGTCTGAGACCCTTTGCTCAAAAATGGTGGATGGTTGTTAATAATTTTGGTGGCAGCCATGAATTTTGAAAATGTAATGAAAATTTGTTGTTTTTGGGTTAAAATGGAAGTTTTTTTTTTGGTGTTTATCATTTTGGTGGTTGAATATGCAAGGTTTCTAGCTTTTCTTTGACACGATTTTCCGACGATTAAGATGAAGAAGATGGAGTATCGTTTTTAAGCATTTTTTTTAATTGAGGACACGTGTCAAAATCTTGTTGGCACATAGTATACACTTATCGAGAAAAAATGGTCAAACACTGAAGTGGTGTTTATTAGATACATTTTTAAAATGTTGAATGTGCAATATTATTTTCGTCCATAGAAAGCGTGTAATAGGGATTTGGTCCATAGTTCAAGTGCCAACTTATGTATTTTGCCAAAAGAAAAACATTACTTTCTTCATCTATTCCTTATTTTCTTCTGGAAAAACATGTTATTCTATTAATTGGGTTGTATTTCTCAAATCTCTTCATGCCCAGTTTCATTTATCTCCCTTGCTTGCTTACAAAACATACTGATTAGAACAAGAGACTCATTCTTTGGGAGAAAGATTGAGCTAAACATGATGCATTGAAGAAGAAAATAGAGGAATCACAACTTTAAAAAAAAAAAAAAGAGTGCACACTGAAGCTGACATCAAATCTCTCTTTGATGAAGCGAAAAAGACTCTTAATTTAGTGAAATTGCTGTATTCTTTCCTGTTGTGACTTTATTCGTGGTAAAAGGATGATTTGTAATACAGGAAACGAGTTAGAGATGTTGGCTCTTGAAGTAGGATTTTCCACTGCCAAACATTTTGAGATAGGGTTCGGGCTTATGGGCAATTTGGTAGCCATCCGATAGATTGATTTCAACTGCTTTATCTTCCTCCTGCCTTCAAAACCGAGAAAAGATGCAGTAACAAGAGGAATGAGTGGTATTTTCACCAATAAATGTTTAAAACTTTTTACATGGATTTCAATCATGCCTATTAGTGCATTGAGTATTGCACCCTGACTGACTGAAGAAGTGTGATATAATATACTTTTCACCACTATTTATTGCCAGTCTCCTAGTCCTTTCTCCTCTCTATGCTACGAAAAATGCAGTGACAAGAGGAATGAGTGGTATTTTCACCAATAAATGTTTAAAACTTTGTACATGTATTTCAAACATGCCTATTAGTGCATTGAGTATTGCACCCTAACGGAAGATGTGTGATATTATATACTTTTCATCACTATTTGTTGCCTGTCTCCTAGTCCTTTCCCCTCTCTATGCTATGAAAGATGCAGTAACAAGAGGAATGAGTGGTATTTTCACCAATAAATGTTTAAAACTTTTTACATGGATTTCAGTCATGCCTATTAGTGCATTGAGTATTGCACCCTGACTGACTGAAGATGTGTGATATAATATACTTTTCACCACTATTTGTTGCCTGTCTCCTAGTCCTTCCCCCTCTCTATGCTATGAAAGATGCAGTAACAAGAGGAATGAGTGGTATTTTCACCAATAAATGTTTGAAAATTTTGACATGGATTTCAATCATGCCTATTAGTGCATTGAGTATTGCACCCTAACTAACTGAAGATGTGTGATATAATATACTTTTCACCACTATTTTGTTGTCTGTCTCTAGTGGTGGAAAAATGGCGGGTTGGGTCGGATTTGGGCGGGTTAAAAATGGGTTGAGTAAAAATTGGTTGGGTCTCAACCCGCCCATATTTCATGGGGGTCAAAAACGGATTGGGTGTCAAATGGGCGGGTTGAATATTGGGTTAACCCATATTATATAAGTATACTATTTTTTCAAGTGCAATTTATAATTTTTCTTTTGCTCAGATTATTTAGTAACGTAAGCTTAACTGGAATAATTTCTACTCTTCTTCATTAAATTTATTCAAATTTGACTATCATATTATAAACTTAAGTTACTCTTTCTCAAAATATGACAGTTTTCATTTTAGGAAGAAAATGTTCTTAATGCACATCAAGCAATATGTCACGACCCAAAATTCCACCTTCAGGATCGTGATGGCGCCTAACATTCCACTTGCTAGGCAAGCCAACCTTAAAATAATCTTAACTATTTTAAAGCAAATTTAATTTAATAGAAGTCAATTACTGAAATAAAGTGCGGAAGACCATAAATACTGAATTATCAAAATACATCCCCGAATCTGGTGTTACAAGTGCACGAGCTAGTAGAATAATACAAATAAAGGTCTGAATAAAATTCAAGCTGTTTGAAAGATAATACACAGCTAAGATAAGATAAAAGGGGATTTCAGAACTGGGAACGCTGTGCGGTTATACCTCAAGTCTCCTCTGAGTAGCTGAATCCGAGCACGTCTATGGTACGTCGCCATGACAAACACCAAAAATCTGCACAAGAAGTGCAGAGTGTAGTATGAGTACAACCGACCCCATGTACTCCGTAAGTGTTGAGCCTAACCTCGACGAAGTAGTGACGAGTCTTTGACATGACACGTACGTAAACAACCTGTACAAGTTTATACAAATATGAAGCAACACTAAAACAATAAATAACACTTTATAAATTTGGGAGGGAACATGCGAAGGGGGTGATATAATAATTTCAGCAGGAGAATTATCACTTAGAAACCAATTAATTCCTCAACAATAAAATGAGCAACTGATAATATGAAAATGGCGCGACACCACCTTTCATGCTTTTACACTCTTCCCTCGCATAAACTGATAATTAAATAATAATAATTGGCACGACATCACCCTTCGTGCTTTAACTTTCTTTGGCACGGCATCACTCTTCGTGCTTTTACACTCTCTGAAAAATGACACGGCATCACCCTTCGTGCTTTTACACTCACAAATGGCACGACAACACCCTTCGTACTTTTACACTCTTTCTTACCATGGCAATGATATTATAAATAATAAAAATTGCACGGCATCACCCTTCGTGCTTTTACACTCTTCCTTACCATGAAATTAATAATATAAATTCGGAAGAGTATTTAAGTGCGGGGATATACACTTATCAATCAATTCAATACCAGAATACCGACTTCACCTTCTAAAATATTCAAAAATAATTAAATGAATAAAAATTTTATGATTAATGATCAAATAATCGATAATAAACTTAAACATGAATATCTTAATTAAATAGCCAATTATTCACAATAAACAAATTCCACCCACATGCTTTGACTCAATCACAACGCATAAGTACTCGTCACCTTACATATACGTTGTATCCGCACATTAAATCACGTAGCAAATAGACAAATAAGTCCTACTCTCTCAAGTCAAGGTTAACCACGACACGTACCTCTCTTCGCAACCAAATTCAAGTTTTCAATACACCGTTGCCTCGCGAATTAGTGTCCGAAATTCTCAAATCTAGTCATAAACAATTCAATATATTCAATACAAATCGTAGGAATTAATTCCATATGAATTTACTAATTTTTCGAATTGAAATCCGAAATTTATTTTAAAAATTGATTGTGGGAACCACGTCTCGAATCTCGAAAAAACTTACGAAAATCGAACACCCGTTCCGATACGAGTTCAACCATACAAAAATTATCGAATTCTGACATCGGATTTACCTTCAAATCTTATTTTTATATTTTTGGAAGATTTTAAAAAAATCTGATTTTTCCTCCATAAATTCACGGATTCATGATGTAAATGAGTATGGAATCATGAAATATAATCAATATAGGATAAGGAACACTTTACCCCAATGTTTCCCGTGAAAATCGCCCAAAAATCGTCTTAAGTTCTAGAAAATGGGACGAAATCCCATTTCTAGAACTTAAGTTCTGTTTGCCCAGATTTTACCTTATGCGATCGCGTACAATGCTTTGCGATCGCGAAGCACATTTTTGGCTGCCTAGCTTTTTGCTCTACGTGAACGTGGCAGTGCTCTCGCGAACGCGAAGCACAATTTCTTAGCCTTCTGCGATCGCGGACATCTTTGTGTGATCGCGTAGTACAAATTTTGTACTTCAGCTTCTGCCTCATTCCTTCTACGCGAATGCGGCTTGGCCTTCGCGTTTGCGGTGCTTTGCCTGCTGTCATTGTGCGATCGTGGACGTTACTATGCGATCGTATAGTTTAAATTTTCATCAATGACATTAAGCCTTCGCCATCGCAGACATAGTCACGCGATCGCATAGAAGGAAACCAATACTGTGAAGCACCAGAATTCCAGCTATGTTTTCTTGAATAAAAATGGTCCGAGGCTCGTCCGAAACTCACCCGAGCCCTCGGGGCTCCAAACCAAACATGCATACAAGTCCAAAAACCTCATACGAACTCGCTCGCGCTATCAAAACACCAATTTAACACCTGAAACTACGAATCAGATGCCAAATCAAATGAGATTTTTAAGAAAACTTTAGAATTTCTATTTTAACAACTGGACGTCCGAATCACGTCAAACCAACTCCGTTTCTCATCAAATTTGGAAGATAAGCCATAAATATAGTAATGGAGCTATACCGGGTTCCGAAACCAAAATACGGATCCGGTATCTACAAAAGTCAAATATTGGTCAATTCTTTAAAGTCATTAAGCCTTTAAACTTTAAAATTTCGACAACATGCGATAATTCGAGTTAGGGACCTACGAATTCGATTCCAGGCATACGCCCAACTCCCAAATCATGATACGGACCTATCAGAACTGTCAGAACACTGATCCGGGTCTGTTTGCTAAAAATGTTGACCAAAGTCAACCCAATTGAGTTTTAAAGCTCTATTTCACATTTTAATCAATTTTTCACATAAAAACTTTTCGAAAACATTAACGGACTGCGCACGCGAGTCGAGAAAAGTTGAATGATGCTATTTGAGGTCTCAGAACACAAAAATAATTATTAAATTTAAAGATGACCTTTTTGGGTCATCACACAATATCACTAATAATATATGACTGTGCATTTTCTACTTTGTTCATATATTATCTGCAATACAATAAAACTAAATAGATTCAAAAACAAAATACTATAAATAGAAAGATACATTTATATTCAAAAAATATATTCAAAAAGTTCACTACTAATATATGACTATGTACAAATTCAACATTGAAAATGTGCTCCATAACTAAAAAGAAAATATTATTTTTTTGGTTGAAAAAGAAAGTATTCTTTCTACAATATGAAAAGAAAGTACTCATTTTGTTGAAATGAAAGAATATACTTTTTCTACATCATGAAAAGAAAATACTCATTTTGTTGAAATGAAAGAAAATATTTTTTCTACATCATGAAAAGTGTTATAAAACAATAAAATAAGAAGAGTATTACAGAGAAAAGTAGAGAGAGAGAATTCTTATTGATTTTGGGATCAATTACAATGGAATAGAACCCCTCTATTTATGGGGGAAAAGTGACTTAGCCACCAAGTAACAAACCCTAAAATCTCTTTAAAATATGACATTCACCATAAGTAAAATATATTTATAACACTCCCCCTTGAATGTCTATTCAATAGATAATGTGCCTCGTTAAAACCTTAACTAAAATAAAACCCAGTGTAAAAATATTCCAGTGAAGGAAAAAGAGTACACATGTTTAACAATAAGCCTTTGGTTGCCTCGTTAAAAACCTTGCAAGAAAAACCCAGTGGGACAAAATCTTGTAAGAAAAAAAGAGTACAACGCGTGTTAATCCCCCCGATAAGAGCAATTTACATCTTTGAGTCTTTGCATTCCAATAGTGTTCACCATCTTCAAAAGATCGTCGGTAGAGATTTGATAAGCAAATTAGTCATATTAACTTGAACAAATTTTTTTCACCTTGAAATAATCATCCCTGATAGATGTGTAATGTCGTGGAATGACCTTTTCAATATCTTCATAAGGGTAAAAATTTCTCGCTATCACATTATCATGCCTATAGTTATAGCAAGATACAAATGTGCACAAATTGCACTTAGGGTGTAGTACTTCATGACCAAGAATTCTATATGCTTTAAGCAATTTAAATCCTTCAGGGATTGTCATATAAGTTAAGTCATATAAGCCATATAAATAGACTTTAGATGCATATCAAGTTTTTATGTCATGCTAGACATATAAGATAGATAAAGGTGATTGCACACACCACTGACTTTATACTTTCAAGTATTTGAACTACATAGCCAAAACCACGTCTTTCATATGAAACCAATTCTATTAGAATTGTGTCTCTTCCATTTGGCCAATATTTTTGTGTTTGTAGGCGACAGACTTAAGATCCTCATCTAGACTTAGCGCTATCATAGATGTCGTCGACAAATATTTTATATCGGTTCCAATATTATTTTTTTATAAAGACATAACATAGAGGTCTCTTCATTCATTTCAGGTACCTGAACCTCTCCTGAGGTTTTATGAAATGTTATGTCATGTACTCTTCTAGAGTACTAGCCTCTTTATTATGATCATTTTCTCATCTTTTTTATCAAGAAATTTAATTGAAACCGATTTATCTATACGCTTTAAATATACCATATACTTTGTCTTTCTAGGACTTATTCTAATAGGAGAATTTGCATTGAGAATATAATTACTTTCTTTGGGTCAGCAAATGCGCCTGACATGCTTTGAAATATATTGCAGATGAATTATCTTTTATGAACTTCAAGTTAATATTATCTTATTCGAGGATCTAGATATACAAATGATAATTCTTTCCACGTAACTTTTTCTCAACCGTTTATCATGTCTTCCCATCATGTTAGAAAAACTAACTTGTTTCCTCAACTTTGAGAACCCATTTTTGTGTGTTATGGTGTTAATCAAAATATACACCGCACATCAATAATAATAAGATGAGATTATTTGGTTCCTGGCCCTGAACCACTTGTGAGGGGAGAAAATAATATACTTTTGTATATAACGTATATCAAACTGATATATATATAACTTTGTTCTCATAAGAAATAGTTTAGCTATTAAGTGGAGGCACTCAATAAATTATTTTGCTAAATCAACTGTGATGTAACCAACTTATCAAGATGAACTGCCTTGAATAGAAAATCTGAAAATTATGCTCCAAATTAATTTATTGAGCAAGTTACCTCGCAAACACCAGGTTGCGGGTTAATAATAATCGCACATGTAACCATCTCATAGATGCATTTTATATGGTATACATGGCAGGTGAATGAGCCTATATTCACCTTTGATATTTCCAGCATTCATGGGATTGAATTTCAATTTTAGTTGGTCAATTAATTAATGAGAACAAGCAACACAAGAGAATTCGTAAAGAATTTTCTAGTTCTTTAATGTTTACCCATGTGAATTCTCTTTTATTTTTGCACATCATATTTAAATTGTTATGGCTAAACTAGTTATGCCAACTGCATAAATTAACAATATTGATAAATTTCAGGTTTACACCATGACGTATGCAATTATCAATAAACTCCAAGTTTATTATGATATGGGTTTTTATATCAATAAACTTCTATTTTATTGTGGTATTCTTTTATTTGTGTAGTGCAAACTGGAGAATAAAGCGGGTAGTTTTTCACATACATATTACCCCGCTACAAGTTGTAGTAATAGAAGATATTAAATCTTTCCTTTATTTATAATCTCAACATAACCAACCACTTTCGCGAATACTTTAGAAACTAGATAAGTTTCTTTGAGACTTACTACGACACAACACCTTATTGATAATCAATTTTATTTCTCCAAAATAGTATAATTGGCTCTTCTAGAGATTTCAATTAATTTTGTACTACCATATATTCATCAACATCTATATGGTGAATATCTCTTTCAAGGAAAGAGTTGTATCATTATGGTCATGGTCAAAATTATTATAGGCAAGACATGTTGCTTCTATTACTTTTGCCCTGTAATAATCACATTGCCATAATATTTTGGCATATTCACAATAGGTACGTGACCAATGACCATTCATGCCATAATAATGAAATTATTTTTTTATTTCATCTCTAACCTCCTTCTAGAGGTGAGTGTAGTATATTCACTACTACTAGCACGTTCATATTCTTCCAAGAATGAATATGTATTCATAAATCATATATTATCACATTCACATCATGAATGAACCATAATCATCTATATGTGCTTTACAAATATCATGTCAAATCTATGACAAACATTACTTTCACAGAGTGAAAGATTATTTTGAGAATCCTTATTGTTCTCATTACCACAATGACGATGATTATAATTTCGTCTATCACCACGTCCACATCCATTGATACCTTCACGGTAATAATTTTATCTTCTTTCAGACTTATTATATATTGTTACCACATTCTCTTAAGGGAATGAGAATGAAGCAAATTCAATGGGGCGGGTTTTCACTTTTTGTGCTCACGATCATACATGAATTTGATCATGACAAGACAGAGAAATTTTACTTTCTTACAAACTCTATTAGAGTTATAATCAAACTTTGTTGTCTTTGCTTGTTTTTAAAATTAAATTATAAAATTTCAAGAGTTTAGAAGAGAAAAATAAGGTAAAATACTTACCTTCAATCCAGAATTTATTCTTGAAGGAAGTTCATGGAACAATTGACAATCATTATGCTCAATATTATATACATGTTGAGCACCATGCACGTATCCCAAAGCCTGGTGACCAAAGCAAATGCATCTACTCAAGTGGTTAGAGTCTCATACTGATAACTTGTTATAAAACAATAAAAGAAAAAGAAAAGTATTAGAGAGAAAAGTAGAGATGAAATTCTTATTGATTTTGGGATCAATTACAATGGAATAGAACCCCTCTATCTATAGGGTAAAAATGACTTAGCCACCAAGTAACAAACCCTAAAATCTCTCTAAAATATAGACATTCACCATAAGTAAAATACATTTATAAAAAAAAAAAATTACTTTCTTTTTTGTTGAAATGAGAGGAAATATTTTTTTTTACATCATGAAAACAAAATACTCATTTTGTTGAAATAAAAAAGAAAATACTCTTAATAATATTTCTATTGAGTTGGGTGGGGGATGAATGGGTGGAGGAGGGTTGGGATGGTAGGGGTGGGGGTTGGGTGGTTTGGGGGGTGGGATTGGGTGAGGGTGGTCTGGTGCTCTAGCCCTACCCCCGGTCTCACCTCTCCTGCTCTGGCCGGAGGCACTGGTTCTTCCGTAGAATTGGATAAAATAGTAGCGATAATTTGTTCTACCATTTGTTTAGAGATCTAAAAATCTTTTTGAATCACATTTGTTCTATCAGATTATGAGGAATGTAATGCGACACTTATGTGTTTAATTTCTTCTACTTTACCTTTGACCTATATATATGAACTATATCATATTTTTATATTAAATTTGAATGGCTTTCCTATGAAAATATTTTTTTTTCATTTATCAATTTTTGCATAATATTTTAAATCTCAACTCAATATTTAGAACAAATGAAAAAACTATCTTTGTGGAGTAATTAATGAGATTAGAAAACTCAACCACTAAGCAAAACTAAACTGGATTGTCGTTTAAATATCATGTGTTTTATTTGTATTTTATTTAGCAGAGAAATTACATGAATATCTTGTAATAATATAATTATTACATGAAAATTATGAATTGTTAATGACATGAATAGTATGTATAAGTGTTTATATATATTTTTAGATTATAAATAACTTGAGTGCCACGGGTATTGTTTACAAACTAATCAAGAGCTAAGAAAAGCTGAATATTCAAATGTAGTAAAATATAAGAATAACTGAGTCACTTTCTTATTTTCATAATATTTATGACTTTTAAATCAACAAAATTTTATTTACCTTATTAAATCGTTTTCTTTAATGTAAGGTGATTTATAATGCTTATTAATTATGAGTATCATAAGTGGTGGACATTCGTGATAAATATCAGCATGAACCGTAAAAAATAATTATGACAAACTCATTCAAATGATAAAAGAGAACATGTATCAACAATATCTTTCAGAGGGTTAAGTGCGATAATTTCAAATGAATGTTTTCGTAAAAATATATATATGTCTTCTAAAAGTTTATGTTCATTTAGATGGGTACACTCACAACGCGCGTACTTAGAGATTAGTTTTATTATAAGTCTAAAACCATTACAACTGTCTAAGCAACTCCCTAAGATTGGTGTCACTGAGTACATGAGCTCTAAAGGATGCTAAATACAAAGTCTGAAATCAGTACAATATTGTCTAAAACAAGTGAATAGTAATAGAGACATAGTAATGTGACTTCAAGGCCTGTGAATGGATATGCAACACTACCTCGAGTCTCCCAAGTCGCCAAACTAAGCACCTCTTGGGACTCCGCTGGTACCAATACCTGAATCTACGCAAGAAATACATAAGTGTTATATGGGTGCAACCGACCCAATGTACTCAATAAATATCGAGTCTAACCTCGATGAAGTAGTGACGAGGTTAAGACAAGACACACATTTTATAAACTTGTGTAAGTAATAAGTAGAAAGCATACAGTAGAAAGATAAATAAAGTAATAGAAAGACAGAATACATAAAAAGGGCAAAATAAGAGAACAAGTATACAAAGTTCACGGAGATAACAACATAGTATGATCTTATGAAGCAGATTCCACTAAGAAGAAGTAATATACATGAACTAAGAACAAGATATCATATTTGAACATAACACTGTTGTATAGTGCAATCCCATCCAACATAATACAGTTGTGGTGAGCAACCCAATCCAATGGCCATATTATTGTAATGTGCAACCCGATCCTATTATAGCACCATTGTGGCGTGCAATCCAAACCAACATACCAAACCATATGGGAATACCCATGGAACAACATGCTCATACTTACTAACCACATGTATATCAACAACAAGCATGGAAAAACGTATATATACCTATAACATCAAGGATAACGAATAAGCATAGTCGTTAAGGAAAAGATGAACATGACAAAGGTGTCATAGGCAATTCAATATCCTAAGATTCAATCTTACTTATATATCTCAAAAAGAGTCATCTTGCTTATATATCTCAACAAGGGCCCAAAACATGGCCACTAACATGTAAATAATCAAGTTGTCTCAAAATCCAACATAGCATAGGAGAATAATACATGAAATAGACAAAGGCATGAATAAAGCAAGTTCTATCCGCATGCTTTAAACCATAGCAATCGCATATACATTCGTCACTATGCATAAACGCCTCCCCCAACACACTTAGCACATAGCAAATAAATAATTTACAACCTAATTCCCTCAAGTCAAGGTTAACCAAGATACTTATCTTTTTTCGAAACAAGTTCAACACTCCAATACCACTTTTTCTTTATAAAAAGCCTCCAAACAACTTGAATATAGTCAAATAATACTTAAATAAGTCAAGATAAGTCTTAGGAATCATACTCTTATAAAAAAGGTTCGACCTTTAACCAATTAGGAAAAGTCAACAAAAAATTAACATGGGCTCATGCAGTTGAAATCCGAAATCAAGACCAAATTCTGATTACCCATTCACCCCTATGTTCAAATATAATTATTCATATCAAAATCGAACCTCAAATCGAGGTCCAAATGCCCAAAATTAGCTCGCTTAAGTTTTACCCCAGAACTCCCTATTTGTACACTTTAAAACTCTAGATTTAGGGATTAAATCTATAGTGAATCATGGTAAATAATCAAATGTAAGTTAGAATTACATAACCTTTGAAGTTGGGGTAAAAATCTCTCAAACATTGCCTCCTTACGTAGTCCAGGTCTCAAAAATAGAGTTTAATGAGCTAATCTCGAAACCCTTTTCCTATTCCAGGCCTCAGATGTCGTAGCTGCGACATGATTATCATAGGTGCAATTCTTGATAAGTGCAGATTTTAACCATTTATTAGTACCTTCTTGCTTTAGTTTTAGTCAAAAAGTGTTGTTCCTTGTTTCCAAAACTAAAGAAATTGAACAAATTGCAGGCATATTAGAGAATTGGACCTCAACGAACAAATCTAACTCAAAAAGGAGTGTTCCAGCTCATACAGGCAAGAAGGAGTACAGCAGGCCAAAGTGCGGTCCGCATAAGGAATTCTGCGGCCGCAGAAGAAATTGCAGTCCGCAAAAATACCTCTGCGGCCACAGATATGGTACCTGAAGTTCAGAGGATGTTAGAAGAAGTGCGGTGCGCAAAATAAATATGCGGCCGCAAAAACATGATCGCACTTATAAGAATTCAAAAAGTTCATAGAATGTGCAAAACAGCCAAGTGTGAAGTCGTGCCAAAAGTGCATCCGTAGGAGGAAAAGTGCGATCACAGAAGCTAAAGTGCAGCCGCAGATGGAATTGTGCGACTGCAGAATCTCTACACTTGCAGGAGCTAAGAAAAATGCGGACCGCACATGGAATTGTGTGGCTGCAGAATCTCCTAAAGGGCATTTTTGTTAGTGAATTTTAGTCCACTATAAATAGACGGAAAATACTTTTTAGGGCAAGTTTTGTAGAATTTAGAGCTGTAGCCGTTATATTTTACTGTTTTGGGTAATTAGTGACATTTTTGGGTTAAGCATTATTAGTTTTATCAATTTAATCTTAGTTATGGCTTTAATTAGTTATTCTTCTTTGTTTTCTTCAATTTCTACCATGAGTAGCTAGATTTTCTCTAGGGTTGTGACCCAACCCTAGTATGTAAACCTTATGGGTGATTAATTTAATGCTTGTTTATGATTGAGTGTTTATTTTTTAGCCTTGTTCATGCATTATTTCTAGAATTAATGATTGCAAACATTGATTCATGCCTATTTTACTTGGTTCTTACTTGAGAAAGATGAACTTAGTCTAGAAAAACTTGGCTAACAAGAAATTGGGCTAGTTAAGGTTTTGGCTAGTCTAATTAAATGGTTTGGACAAGAGATAGGAAAAGCCCGACTTGAGTTCATATCAACTATTTGAATTGATGCCCAATTGGGCTTGAGAAAACTAATTTGGGCAAAATCACTCTATAATCGAGAGGTATTGAGTAGGTAATTTAGAGTTGAGAGTTATAATATACTTCGGTCACTAAAACTAGCATTAACGTGATTTACCCATTAGGCTAACACCTAGGTGAAGGTCACATCCCTAGGCTTTCTACCCATTTGATAAAAATAACAAAAATAATTACTCGTTTTCTAGTTTCTCCTCCTTAGTTGATAATTATTAGTGTTAATTGTAGAAGTAGAAAACAAAATCCCTTGTTTGGAAGCGCAATTGAGCTATTTCATTTACTCTTATCGAGTGTACACTCTAACACTCATATTAAACTCCTTGTGAAAATCTACCCCGACTCTTGTTGGGTACTATTCTTCCAACGACCGTTTCCACTCACTATTGAGTGCGGATTGGACGTGGATCAATTTTTGGTACTGTTGCCGGGGAGTTTTAACGGTGTTAGATTTATATTTGAGTGTGTTCTTGAAATATCTTATTTTCCTTCCGTGTTACTAACTTGTTGAGAAAATTATAGGTACAAAATGACGAACAATGAACTCGAAAATATGCCATTGTGGGACTTGGACAGCGAGGAGGAACAACTCGATGAGGTACCTCAAGTGCCACAGCCAAATTGTCGAGGTTGGGGTCAACAAGACAACGTGCCCATACCACCTCCACCACCACAATCACAAGCAACACAACACCGGATATTGCCCAACGAAGGCTATGCTAGTGCAATAGTCCCCCCTCGTATTGGGCGGGCAACTTTCAAATTACCAATGTGATGCTCATTTTGCTAGAGCAACGAGGTTTTTTCACCAGTGCGCCAAGTCAAAATGCCTATAAATATTTGAAGGGCTTTGTGGATACGTGTTGAGGGAGCAAGCAAACTAATGTTTCCGAGGATGCTTTGAGGCTAAGGCTTTTTCCCTTCTCTCTACAGGGTAGAGCTTTAGATTGGTTGGAAAGTTTGCCGAATCATTTAATACATACTTGGGATGAATTGGCGGCGAAGTTTATTGCTAAGTTTTTCTAACCCGGGCATATGGCTACTCTTCGGAATGAAATATTGACGTTCAAGTAAGAGCTCAATGAACCTTTGCATGAGATTTGGGAGAGATATCGAACAATAGTGAAGGAGTGCCCAAACAATGATATGACCGACAATATGATCCAACAAACTTTCTACCGTGGTATCAATACTACAAACCAATGTGTGGCCAATCAATTGGCCGGTGGCAACTTTATGATAACACCTTATGCGAAGGCATGTGAGATTTTTGATGAGATGGCAGAAACGTCGTCGGCTTGGCAATCCTGAGCTAATGTTCCATAAGGTGATCCCAATATAATACACCTCCACAAAGAGTTGAAAGACCATGGGCAATCTATTGCCGAATTGACAACAACCATGACTCAACTATCAAAGGCCCAACTTAATCAAGTGCAAGCTCCTAAGCAAGTTCATGCTATGGAGGGAGTAAATGTATTGGTAAACAAGAAGAGGACCAAGGGTCCACAAATGTAAACCCGAGTGGAGAATTATGTGTAAGATGACAGTAGTTTTGATCAAGATGATTCTTATCATGAGCAAGAGGAGGAAGTTCAATATGTGAGCAATTTTCAAGGGCAAAGAAACAACTTCCAAGGCTCCAATCAACAACAATGGAGACCACAAAATAACCAAGGCAATTGGAGTTCTAATAATCAAGGAAATTAGCATAATAACAATAATCAAGGAAATTGGAGTGGAAACAATTAAGGAAATTGGGGGAGGCAACAATCAAGGTGGTTGGGGAAACAATCAAGGCAATCGGGGGTCGAATTTTCAAAGGCCCCCAATGTATCAACAACCGAGCAACCCACCTTATTATCCTTCCCATGGTTCAAGTTCTTCAAACAATGAGATGGGTCATATTGAGAATATGTTTAAGCAAATGATGGAAAAGAATGCCGATTCGGATGCCCAACTTACCTCACACAATACATCAATCCGTAATCTTGAAGTTCAAATGGGAAAAACCTCTCAAGCTCCTAATTTTAGCCCTAAGGGTGCACTACCAAGTGAAATGGTGGTGAAACCAAAGGGTGGTAATAATACGGGGCATGCTATGGCGGTTATCACAGAAGTGGAAGAGGCGGGAATGCACCCACCTCAAGTGAAAGACGACTTGTAGATGATGACCAAGTGGTACAAGAGGAGGAGATCTCAAAAAATGTTGTTCAAGCAAATGATGAGGTTCAGATTGACATTGATGATAGTGTTGAGGAGGTGAACCCGTCTAGGGAGCACATCATTGACATACCGGAGCCACTAGTGCAAAAGACCAAGGCACCATTGTCTAAGCCTCCACCTCCATATCCTCAGAGACTTTCTAAGCAAAATGGTGAGAATCAAATCAAGAAGTTCATTCAAATGATGAAGAGTCTTTCAATTATCGTGCCATTGGTAGAAGCTTTGGAATAAATGCCCGGTTATACAAAGTTTATGAAAGATCTTGTGACCAAGAAGAAGTAAATGAATTTTGAAACTATCAAGGTCACTCATCAAGTGAGTACAATTGTTCATTCCATGGCTCCTAAGTTGGAGGATCCCGGTGCTTTTACAATTCCTTGTACAATTGGGAGTATCGAGTTTGCTAAAACTCTTTATGATCTTGGGGCAAGTATCAATTTGATGCCCTATTCGGTTTTCAAAACTTTGGAAATTGGGCAACCAAGACCCACATCCATGAGGTTGCAAATGTCCGATCATACAATGAAGAGGCCGTTAGGAGTGCTTGAGGATGTTTTGGTCCGGGTTGATAAGTTCATTCTACCGGTGGACTTTATTATTTTAGATTGTGAAATTAATTATGAAGTGCCTATCATTCTTAGGAGATCTTTCCTTGCTACGGGTAAGGTGATAAGTTGGTATTTTACCAACTTATCTCCTCTTGATACTTAGGCTTTTGTATGATTTTGTTGAGAAATTAAGGCATTTATTGAGGCTTATTGGCATTTTCAGGTATCAAGTGATTTAAGAGTGATGGTGAAGAAACCATGTGAAAACGAGCTAAAATGCAAACAAAATACTGCCCAGTGAATTACCCTTCATGAACGCGAAGGGTTAGACGCGAACGCGAAGCATCAAGACAACAAGCTTTCGCGAACGCGAAGAAGAAACTGGGCAGAAAAACTGGGCAGTTCTGGAATTTCACGATTTTGACCCCAAACCATTTAATATACGACCTAGCTCATTTGTAAGACATCTTTGGCTTATTTTTCAGTCTCTTAGACTAGAGAAGACAAGTTTTGGAGCTAGGGTTCTTGCACACACACTTGGGGCTTGGAGATTTGAAACTTTTGGTTGAGAATTTCTTACTCATTTATGCTCATTTCTTCATTTCCTTGCTTTGTATTGAATATCTAAGTGTGTAGTATTTTTTTCCAATACTTGAATCTTATTTATGAAAATATTCATGTTTAAAGTGTGGATTAAATATCTTGTTGTGCTTATGCATTGAACGATTTTTAGTTATATTGAAGTGAGTTATTATTTCTTTAATTATTTTTGTTCTTTAATGTTTCCAAAGGGATTAGCTAACCCTAGGACTCGCCCATTAACTTCGAATTAATTTTGAAAAAGATAATTTGGGGTTGGGAAAGATTAATTAACAAGAACTTGAGGCTTTAACCCTCACTTTATAGATTCTACCTAGGGATAGGATTGAACTACTTGTAGCCATTTTCAGGTGTGCTTAATCTTTTAATTGTTTTAGGGATAATTCAATTAGGAAGTTTTGTTAGTCTTCGGAAGAGGCTAATATAGAATTATTACCCGAGGCTAATTAACATAAACTCGCTCATATTTGTAAAATCGTGAAATACATTGGATCGTTACTTGAGTATAATTCCCGATGCATCTATACTTGTAGCCATTGATCATTTTACTCGCTTTCTAGGTTAGCTTACATTTTTGCATTTAGCTATAATATTTTCTCAACAATCATTCCAAGTGTTTGGCATTGCATAATAAGTGATAATTCTCTTACATTCCTAATCGCCTATATATTGTTCTCTGTGGGATTCGATTCCGACTCATAGTTGGATAAATTATATTGCATGCGACCGTGTCCATTTAATTTTTAGTAGTGGATTTGGACATCATTATAAGGCTCTTTGTGATGTGGAAGCCGAAGAACTTACTTTCCGGGTTGGTGATGAACAAGTGGTATTCCATGTGTGTAAGTCTATGCGGCAACCAAATAGCAATGAGGTGTATTTTTTTGTGGATTTGGTGACCAATGTTATTGTTGATGATACAAGTTCTTCAATCAACGTTGGTGATATGTTGGAAGCCGTTTTGCTCAATTTTGATGATGACGAGATGGATGGTTTCATGGAATGTATGAATTATTTGCAAGGAATGGGGTCGTACAACTATGCACCCCGGAAACTATCTTTGGATCTTGAGAATACGAAGAATTCTCCTACAAAGCCTTCTATTGAAGAACCACCTTCTTTGAAGTTGAAGCCATTTCCTCCACACCTTCTGTATGATTTTCTTGGTCCTTGTTCTACTTTACCGGCTATTCTTTTCTCTTGTTTGACTAACGTGCAGGTTGATTCCACATTAGCATTTTTGCAAAAAAGGAAGAAGGCGATTGGGTGGACTTTGGTGGATATTCGAGGTATAAGCCCCGCATTTTACATGCATAAGATCAAGTTGGAGGATGGTGCTAAACCGTCAACTGAACATCAAAGAAGACTCAATGAGGCTATGCAAGAAGTGGCCAAGAAGGAGATTATCAAGTGGTTGGATGCTGGAGTTGTCTACCCCATCTCCGAAAGTTCATGGACCTCTCCAGTTCAATGTGTCCCAAAGAAGGAGGAGATGACGGTTGTTACCAATGATAAGAATGAGTTGATTCCTACAAGAACAGTGACCGGTTGGAGGGTTTGTATGGATTATCATAAGCTCAACAAAGTCACAAGGAGGGATCACTTTTCACTTCCTTTCTTAGACCAAATGCTAGATAGATTGGCCAATCGTCCTTTTTATTATTTTCTTGATGGGTACTCGGGCTACAACCAAATTCTTATTGCTCCAGAAGATCAAGAGAAAACAACCTTTACATGTCCTTATAGTACTTTTGCTTTCAAGAGGATGCCTTTTGGTTTGTGCAATGCACCGGTGACTTTTCAACGGTATATGATGGCTATTTTCACGGACATGGTGGAGGACTACCTTGAAGTTTTCATGGATGCATTCTTGGTGGTTGGGGATGCTTTTGATGGTTGTCTTGCAAATTTTGACAAAGTGTTGGCTAGATGTGAAGAGAACAATTTGGTGCTCAATTGGGAGAAATGTCATTTTATGATCGAGGAAGGCATTGTACTTGGCCATACAATCTCAAGGAATGGAATTGAAGTTGACAAGGCGAAGATTGAGGCGATTTTTAAGCTTCCACCCCAATTTTGGTGAAGGGTGTGCGGAGTTTCTTAGGCCATGCGGGTTTCTACCGTCGCTTTATCAAAGATTTTTCTAAAGTGGTGGACCCATTATGTAAGCTCCTTGAGAAGGATGCAGAGTTATATTTCAATGATGATTGTATGAGGGCTTTTGAACTATTGAAGCTCAAGTTGGCAACCACTCCTATCATTACCGCTCCAAATTGGAGTTTGCCTTTTGAACTCATGTGTGATGCAAGTGACGTAGCAGTTGGGGTTGTTTTGGGGAAACGTATTAACAAAGTTTTTCACCCAATTTACTATGCTAGTAAAACCATGAATAGTGCCCAAGTCAATTACACCATTACGGAGAAAGAACTTCTTGCTATTTTGTTTGCAATTGAGAAGTTCCGACTGTACTTAATGGGTGCCAAGATTATTGTCCACACGAATCATGCGGCGCTTCGCTATCTTATGAGAAAAAAGGATTCTAAAGCTCGGTTGATGAGATGTGTACTCTTGTTGCAAGAATTGGATATTGATATTCAAGATAGGAAAGTTAGTGAAAATTAAGTGGCGGACCACTTGTCTCGTTTGGAGGAGGAGGGAAGGCCACATGATGGCCTTGAAATCAATGGCTCTTTCCCCGATGATCAACTTTTGGTAATTTAAATGAAAGAGGTGCCGTGGTTTGCGGACTTGGCAAATTTTCTTGTGAGTGGAATCATTCTGGACGAGTTCTCTTCAAACCAAAGGAAGAAGCTCAAAAGAGATTGTCAAGATTATTATTGGGATGAACCATACCTTTTTCGAATTTGTACGGATGGGGTGATTAGAAGGTGTGTACCGGAAGAAGATCAAGGCAATATTCTTGGCGCTTTTCATTCTTTGCCATATGGATCTCTACAAAAAAAATAGTGTTTAGCGACGGCCGTATTCCGTCGCTACAGTTGTTTAGCGACGGATTAGCGACGGATTCAATTTTGTCTCTAAATTGCTCGTAGCTAGGCTCATAGCGACGAAAAATACCAAACCGTCGTAGAATTAGCGACGAATGAGTGACGAAATATATTTGTAGCAAATTTTAGCGATGGAAATAACCGTCGCTATATTGCTTGTTTCTGTCGCTATTTTGACGACTTTTGTCGCTACAATACATAACAAAATTCGTCGTTTGTTTTTAATAGTGACGAAATCGTCCGTCGCTAGTAGTGTTATAGCTAATTCTCCCTGCTTTTTGCAACAAAAACCTTTTGTCGCCAATTCGTTGCAAGATTTAATTTTACGCGATAATTTTAGCTACGGAAAGTATCCGTCGCTAATTTATTTTTAATATATTGCTAATTTTTTAAAATACTTTTTATTTATTATTTTAAATGTACTATGTTCAAGCATATTACATAAAAGCTCTTAAATACACTTAATAAAAAGTCACTGATATTAATATAAATTAACAATATATTCAACAAGTTCAAAAATATATAACATAATGCATATATCGGTATTGTTAAGTACAAAAAAATCACAAGGACCAACAATAAAGTCCAAACAAAATAGGCTAACTATGCGAGGCTGGAGAGTTACGGTCATCATGAGAACCCAATGCATGAACCTCATCAATGTTAGCAGCAGTAGAAAATGTAGGGACTGTAGGTGCCACATCTAATGGGTGGTTGGTAAGATCAATATTTGGTTGATGCGAGGGTAAAGAAACTAATTCGCGTACCCGCTCAACGATTATAGGAACTATATGATCTGTCAGTGCAGGAATCAATCGCATCACTAATTCATCCAGATTCCCTGTCGGTGTTGATTGAGCATTTGGAGGTGTTGCTGACGATGTAGCGTCAGATCCAAAAGAGTCATGAAAATTTGGCCCGTAGTAGCATTTTGCTTGAGATCCAAGACCATATACTCTTCTTTTCTTTTTTCCTCCCACGGCTTGATAATATGCTTTACACTGATCAATATAAGATTGAGTCTGTGTTTGTTGTTATAATATCTCCTGGTATTTTTTTTGTAGAAGAGTTAATAATTAGTGAAATAAAAAGACTAAATAATATTGAGCATTCAATTTACAAAATAAAAAAATATATGAAAGTAAAGTCAATAAAATTATTTAAAACGTTATCTTACATGTACGATTCGGAATTTCTCAGCAACAAAAGATTTTTCATCATTACCATGTGTATGGACGTGCAAATATAACTCACTTGATGTTGGATCTCGACCATTTTTAACAGCCTATACAAAAGTTATTCAATTAAGAAGATAGACCTTAAACTGTCAAGAATGAAGTTTAGTTATCAATTTTGTCTTTATATAACTAATTAGGTGACAGAAACTATAAATTTGCAATTTTGCATGCATCGACCAACATCTCAAGAGTGACACATTGTTTTGTTCTGCTTCTTCCATTTTTAAGATAATTTTTGTATAGAGGAAACAATATTGCTTAAAGAACAAAGATGTAGCTAAACAATGTAATTCCTTTTGATTGTATAAAACATTAGGAGAAAGTATTACCCAATCTGCTAAACCTCTGACTAGCTAAAGCTAATTGAAATTAAATTAACGGTATACAAGATCCTAGAGAAGAAATTCTCACACTCAATAAAATATGAGTCCAATGATTGCAATACATTAAACAAAAATTTGTCAATTTGAAAATAAAGCAGTGATAGAGAACTAGAAGATGGATAGAGGAAAAAGAAGAGGTGAAGATTCAGAAGATGACGAGAGCTAGAAACAGAGCAAATCAACATCCAGAAGTGTTTGCATACAGATGGATAGACAATGGCACATGACGTTTCACATGGTTTTGCCTACTCTGTTATTGACAAATAACTTGGACCATAAATTTTGTTGAACAACAACACTATGCCCTACTGCTTCTTATGATTTGGAGCAAAAAAAGACACCCTTAAAATAACATCCACAAGAATGGATAAATTTGATGATTTAGTCCAGGACCACCTGGTTTAGAGGTGAGGTGACAAAGAATGCCAGATAGAAATAGCAACAGAAATACCACAAGAGAAAGAAAGATAACATGACATGAAATGGAAGAAATACATTTAAAGTTCTACTTTAGCTTAGCCCATTTGTTATTATTCTGCACATAAAATGGAAGAAATACATTAATTTCTTTTCTTCAGTTGGAAAGCTAGACAACCAGCCATAGCTCAAACTAGGACAATTTCAGCTATCAATTTACTCCATAACTGTCTCAAAAAACAGTTGCAAACTTCAATAACTAAACCAATCAGTTTTCCAAGAACATGATTTGATTTCAATACTTCAAAACTGGTTTTCAATCAGTCTCTAGTGATTCAAACTCAAATCAGCTAACTTCAATCAATTTCACAACAGCTATCAATAAGGAATAAGCTTGGACACTTAAAATAGTATAAGAACTGAATCAAATATTTTATATACACTTACAAGTCTCTTGCGATGCTCCCCAATACTGATAGAGCCACTTGTGTGAGTTCCAGTGGCAACTCCGCTCCTAGCACAATGATTTTTTGCATTTATTTCTGACTTTTCAATACACTTAGGATCTTTCCAAAGTCTCAACCAACTTTGCCACACATTATTTGGAATAGAGTCCGGTTGCACCCCATTTGATTTTAGTTTGCTAACAAAATCACTATATCTTTTTGCTGCCCTAAGCTCCCATTGGACCTGCACCGCACTATCAATTGAAGAATCCCAGTAGAATGCCTTCTGAAATAATTTTATAAATTAATAACATTAATAAGTTACATATAAAAGTTAATATACTTTCTAAATCCAATTGTGATGGATTATACCTTGAATTCTCCAAAATAATTTTTTTTATCTCATCTGAGACGCGTTTCCAGTTGACTCCATTAGGATCAAGTTCATGCCTGAAAGACTTAGTTATACACTCAGAGCATTCATATGAAGGCTCTAACTTGAACAAATTAGACATTATTTAAAGGCATACCATATATCAATAAAAATATACCAAAAGTAATAGTACAAGTATGGACAAACCCTGTAGGAGAAATAGTAAGAAGCGTCTGTGGCCTGCGGGTATTGCTACACTCAGTTTCGCCTATTATGTTGTTCTGAGAAGATGTACCCTCGCCTATTGTGTTGCTCTGATTAGGGGTATTTGAAGATGGTTCCAAATTAATAGTTGGGGTACTACCATGGCCTGATGTTTGAATAGGTGGCGTACTACTAGGACCTAATGTTTGAACTTGATTGATGTGATCTGATCCACCTGAGGAACTCGTACCACCTTGTTGAGAATTAATTGTGGGAATGGGAACAGTAAGCATATTTTCACGAGTAGCAAAATTACCCCGAACTGAAGATTTACCTACACGGCCTGCGCTACCTCTACCTCTACCTCGAGGCATATCTACAAAATAAATAAATAAAAGAAGGATATGACACAATGCATATCTAAATAACATATGGTATATGAAGCTTCAAAATAAAATGTTCTCCTAAAGACAATATCAGAAAGACACTATTAAATTGATACAAAAAGACATAATACAATATAAAAAATACATGCACTATCCAATGCTTGAACTACTCACTGAATTGTTGAATTTGATAACTTCTTTAAACCAAAATACAACGATCTTGGCTCCAATTAATTCTGAATTTAGACAGATTAATCAGGTAACACTATTAAGTTGATAATAAATATTATTCTACTGCTACAAAAAAAAGAGTCAGACTAATGTAAAAAGAGGCACAACACAACGTAAGCTAGAAGAGTACTATACCATTTAGATTACTACAAATTTGGTATTCGATTTGATTCTCTATAGATTATACTACAAAATAGATACATGACTTATAATATACCACACAGATTACTAGAAAAACAAAACTCAATAAAAATATAGCAGTGCATTTTTATCAACACACTAGTCATCATCTGTTTCTTCTTCAAACTCTTCCTCATCATCCCCCTCATTTTCATCCTCAGTTTCATACTCGTCTTCAGAAGATTCTTCTTCGAACTCTTGATGCTCTATCAATAATCCATCATCAATGGGTTCAACCATTTCAATTACATCCCCATTTGGATCATGTAAGATTATATTTTCATCAGTGGTGAAATTCATATCTATCAAATGGACTTCAACTTCTTCAACTTGGAATGGAAGATTCGGTTCTGGAGTTGTTGTTATTGCCTCATCAGGAAGTTCAATAACATCCCGAGGTTTAACTTTCAAAACAGCTACCCAATCTTCATTGTCCTTTTTCGTGCAAGGATAAGGCATATAACACACTTGAGTTGCTTGCATCGCAAGAATAAAAGGTTCGTACTTTCTAAAACGACGGCGATGGTTCACATCGACTAATTTGTATTGATTATGCTCCTTGACACCAACATTCACAGTTGGATCAAACCATTCATACTTGAATAACACAGTTTGCTTTAAAGGTTCTTTGTGGTTTTCCACTTGTATAATCTCTTGTATCCGTCCATAATAGTCACCAACATTTGGATCCGAGATACAAACTCCACTATTAATTGTTTATCTTGCACTACCATGACATTCCGTGTGAAATTTGTATCCATTAACAAAATACACCGGATAGCATTTTGCGCTTATTAATAGTCCATGAGCAAGACTACGCAAGAATTGGTTCTCAATGTGGTTGCATCGAACCTATTTCAAAACAATTATAAGACTTAGTTAAATATAACAAGCCAATTCAAGTACATAATTGCTTAAAAGATAATGATTTTTATAGTCTTACATATTCCTTGAACCATATAGCAAAACACGTTTTGAGACTCTCACTTATTTGATCCTGAGATAGATTGGGGAATTCTTCTTGCAACCGTTGTATGTACATACTTCATTGCAACAAAATAAGTTAAATACAAACTCAAAATATATGGATATATTTATTATTATTAAAAAATGATACCTTACAAACGGCTCAACCTCTACACAATTTAGTAGAATATAAGTTTGGGCTGCCTTGATTTCTTCGAGGGACAAACTTCTCTTTTTTCCTTCTCCCCATAGTCGGCCTGGATGGGTGAATATTGATAAATTTCCTTCAAGATCTTCCATAACACCACCATCATCATTACGGGCCACATTATGATTACGTGTCATGACATGAGGTTCAAAATAATGAGAAAATAATTGTGTTGATTCCATCATCAAGTATGCTTCACAAATTGAACCCTCGACACTAGCTTTATTCCCTATCATTTTTTAAGAGTTCGAAGGTACCTATACAAGTAAATGGATAGACCATTAAATTCATAAAGTCATGTGTAGAATACTTGTCATAATAAGAGCATAAAAAGTTCATAACCTCTCAAAAGGATACATCCATCTATATTGTACAGGTCCAGTAATCCTTGCTTCATATGGCAGGTGTACATGCACATGTTCCATTGAGTTAAAGAATCCAGGAGGAAATATACGCTCCAACTTACACAAGATTTGTGGGATGTCTGCCTCTAATCTCTCCATGTCCACCACTCGAAGAACGGTCGAGGTGAGATACTTAAAAAATAAGCTCAATTCCGTAAGTGCTTGCCACACGTTACTAGGAAGTAGCTCATGAAAGTCAATAGGCATTAATCGTTGCATGAACACATGACAATCATGACTTTTCATACCAAATAATTTATACTTGTCTGTGTCTAGGCATTGACTCAAATTGGAAACATACCCATCTGGAAACTTTACATTTTCCAACCAATTGAACAAGACAATTTTTTGATTCTTCTCTATTGTATATGCAACTTTGGGATAGCTTCCATCAATAAGATTCTTTGCCAATTGCGGTCGATCGCAATATTTTACCATATCTTCACGTGCTTTTGGATTGTCTTTTGTTTTGCCATCAACATTAAGAACTGTGTTAAATATATTATTAAAGACATTCTTCTCAATATGCATGACATCGAGATTATGTCGGATCATGTTAGAGCTCCAATAAGGCAAATCCCAAAAGATGCTTCTCTTTTTCCATCCACAAGACCTAGAAATTCTCCCATTAACTTCTTGTGCATCTAGCTCAATTACTTTCCTCAGTCCCAACTCACAAATTTGGTTCAAGATTTCCTCTCCTGTTCTAAGGGGTGGTGGTAGCCTTCTGACAGTTTGACCTTTACGAAGGTTTTTACGATCTCTCCTAAACGGATGATTTTGGTCAAGAAACATTCTATGACTGTCAAACCAAGTTGTTTTCCCACCATGACGTAATCTAAAGGATTGTGCTTCCTCCATACAATAAGGACATGCTAAGTTACCGGCAGTACTCCATCCAGATAACATAGAATATGCTGGAAAGTCATTGATTGTCCACATCAAAGCGGCCCTTAATTGAAAATTTTATTTTTTTGAGATGTCAAATGCTTCTACACCCATCTCCCACAACAAGGTCAATTCCTTTATTAAAGGTTGTAGATAAACATCAATTGTTTGTTTAGGGTTGTTTGGCCCTAAAACAATGACAGTTAAGAACATGTACGCCTCTTTCATGCACATCCCTGGAGGCAAATTGTATGGAGTGACAATCACTGGCCATGAAGAGTATTTCCTCCCTGAATGGCCAAAGGGCTGAAAACCATCAGTACATAATTCCAACCTCACATTTCTTGGTTCAGCAACAAAAAAGGGATGAGTTTCGTTGAAGTGCTTCCAAGCCTTAGAGTCTGATGGATGACGCATTATGCCCTCCTCTTTTATGTGCTCATGATGCCATATCATATCAGCGGCTGTAGCATGAGATGCATATAATCTCCGCAATCTAGGAATCAAAGGAAAATAATACATTTTTTTGTAAGGGATTAATTTCCTCTTACGAGAACTGACACGACGTTTGTACCTCTGGTGGCTACAAAACTTGCAAGATGTGAGGTCCTCGTATTCACCCCAATACAACATACATCCAGAATTACAACAATCAATCTTTTCGACTGGCAAACCCAAGCTACGCACTAGCTTCTTGGTCTCATAATAGTTATCAAGCATTGTGTTATCTTCTGGTAAAGCCTCTTTCAACAATTGCATCATTTGGTTATAACCTCTTTGTGATAAAGTATTCTCCATTTTAATATTTAGCATCCTTGAAACTACTGCGAGTTGAGAGAGGGAAGAACCAGGGTATAATTTTGCATCAGCGACCTGTAGCAAATTATAAAACCTTTGGCACTCAAGATTTGGCTCCTCCTCCATTGAAGGATGGGGCTCCTCCTCCATTGAAGGATTAGGCTCTGCCTCCATTGAAGGTTCATAAGAATGAGATGACTCAGGTTCAATATTATTATAAGACTACCAGCTCAAACCATGGACAAAATTGGGTCCAGCTGCATCCAAGACCATTTGTCGATATAGATTCTCATATCCCGATTCAGGTTGAGCGCCACCATGCAAATCACCACTAGAAGACATCTTACCGGTCATATTTTTTTCTCCTCGATACTTCCAAAGAAAATAGTTCTCAACAAATCCATACTGATAAAGGTGCAATTTAACAGTTTCAACATCCATGCATTTAATGTTGTGATATTTTTTACATGGACATCTAACATTGTCACCACTCATGCGATTGCGCTGAGAACAAGCAAACTTGAGAAACTTGTTCACACCAGTTATGAAACTTGAATTAATACCCCCTCGGCCATCCAACCTTTTGTACATCCAATCATGCTCTAGATTGTCCATGTTCCTATTTAATATTAAAATAAACAAGACCTTAGAGTTCTTTATTTAATAAGACATCAGAATGCTTTCTAAAATGAATAACAAGTTGACATCAGAATAAGCTGAGAATTACTAACACCCCAATCTTGGAATGAAAACAAATCTTGGAATGCTCAGTTCCTTTCTTTGACCAAGCAAACTTAGAGCTTTGTAATGTGTAGCATAATATTGTGCTACACATCATTGTTTATTATGGTATTACTTTACATGCTATGGATTTACAGAATATTGTTTCATTTTCTGCTTTTGGCTTTGTAATCTGGAAAATGTTATTTTCTACTTTTGGAATGTTGTGGTTGTTTTAGTCCATTTTGTCTTGAAGAATCTTTGTGGAATGAAAAGAAAAAAAATGAAAGTGATTTGTTTTAATTTGCAAACATACTCATTACAGGTTTCCTCATTCTTGTTGGATTCTTTGTGTTGTTATTCTCCAATTTCTTGTCTCTTCTTCTTTATTTTATATACACACTTCTCCAATAGTCTTGCAAATAGGAACACAGAATTGTCACTTTCTATTTTAATGACACTGAAACTTACAACGATATTTAAAAATAAACTTCAATTTTTAATTTCATACTCCATAAGTATCAATAAAGTATCAAACTGGCCTAATTAAATTTTATTTCATGTCATTGATTAGCTCATTACATGCAACACTAATTAACCCCATAGCCAATGAATATAAAGAGAAGAAAAAAAGACATTTAAGGTTAAAGGTACACTTTCAAGACACTAGAACTTGATAAAATATTCTGCATTCCCAATTTGATAAAATATTCTGCACTCCCAATTTAATAAACTTTCTTGGACCAATCTCCTCATTTCTTTACTCAAGCGAGATTGGATCATATTCTCACTTCTTTTCTTGACCGACACTTCGATTTAACATTCGTGGGTGTAAGTAAGATTTCAAATCTCTTTATTCTCTTTACATTCTGTTCTTATACTTGTTTTTTTCTGACTTCAGTTTTAGCAAAGTTGAACAATGATTCTCGCCCAGATCTACAAGACAAGAATGAAATCACAAAGAAGCTTACCCTTTCGTCTGAGAATCTTGCGGAGCAGCAACACACGACTTTGAATTTTAGAATTCTGCAGCAAAAATCTTGCAATTTCGAAAGTTTTCTTCTATTTTTCAGACATTAACCCTAGATTCACGCCTAATTTTTTGTATTTGAAGAAAAAAAAACTCACATTGTTGAAGAGGAGTGAAAGTGGGAGTCTGATAGAGAGGAGATAAAGTGGGTGTGTTTGTGCCCTAATTGTTGGAATGTCTTTTAACTAGGGTAATTTTATTTTTAGGATAAAATTTTAGCAACGGAAATAGCGACGAACCTAATTTCTATCGCTAATAATAACTAATAAAATTTTATTTTAAGGAAACTAGTGACGGAAAATTCTGTCGCAATCAACTTTGGAATGTCTTGATAAGTAAAATGAATGCAGCGACGGATTTTTTAACGTTAAATCCGTTGCTAAGTTCAAATAAATTTTGTCTCCCCACTTTCGTCGCTAATTTTGTAGGTAAAATAAAGCGCTAATATTTAGCGCCAATTGTAGCGACGAATATAAGTTTTTGTCGCTAATCCGTCGCTATATTTGATACAAATTCTTTTGTAGCTTATTTGGCGACAAACTACAAAATACGTCGCTAATCCGTCATTATTTAGCTACGGAGTATCTTTTGTCGCTAAATTCCGTCGCTAAACGCTATTTTTTTTTGTAGTGGAGGTCATCATGGTGGAGGCAGAATGATGGCCAAAGTTCTTAGTTGTAGTTTCTATTGTCCTACTCTTTACAAAGATGCAAGTGACTTAGTGAAAAGGTGTGATGAATGTCAACGGGCCGGTGGAATTTCAAAGAAAAATGAGATTCCTCTCACAAACATCTTGGAGATTGATATTTTCGATATTTGGGGCATTGACTTTATGGGCTCTTTTTTGAGTTCTTATGGAAACACTTACATCTTGGTCGCGATGGATTATGTGTCCAAATGGGTTGAGGTCGTCGCGTTATCCAACAATGAGGCGTGAAGTGTAGTGGCTTTATTGAAGAAGAATATTTTTACAAGATTTGGTACTCCACGTGCAATAATAAGCGATGGGGGGTCACACTTTTTCAACAAGGGTTTTGACACTTTACTTAGCAAGTATGGTGTTACTCACAAGGTCACGACTCCCTATCATCCACAAGCTAGTGGTAAAGTAGAAGTCCCCACAGAGGGATAAAGAGTATATAGTCTAAAATGGTGAATGCTAATCAGACGGATTGGTCCAAGAAGCTTGATGATGCGCTATGGGCTTATAGGACGGTTTACAAAATACCTATCGGAATGTCTCCATATCGGTTAGTGTTCTAGAAAGCTTGTCATCTTTCTGTGGAACTAGAGCACAAGGCAATGTGGGCTTTAAAGAAATTGAATCTTGATTGGGATGTAGCCGCTAACTTGCCTGTTGCATAATTGAATGAGTTGGATGAGTTCTGGTACCATGCATAAGAGAGTTCGTCCTTGTACAAAGAAAAGATAAAATATCTTCATGACAAATAATTTGGAACAAAAGATTTCAAGGCGGGTGATCTTGTATTGTTGTTTAACTCAAGGTTGAGGATGTTTCCCGGGAAGCTCAAGTCCAAGTGGAGTGGTCTAATTGAAATTATTGGTATGACACCTTTCGGTGCATTAGATTTGAAGAACAAGAACAATGAAGTATTCCGAGTCAATGATCACCGGGTGAAGCACTACTTGGTTAAAGTTGGAAAGAGCCACGTGGTGGCGGTCATTTACTTCACTTGAAGATGATTAGATATTGCGTCGTGCCGCGACATTTAATCAGGAGCTTCTTGGGAGGCAACCCAAGTTATTTTCCGTTTTCTTTAGTAGTTAGGTGTTATTTGTTATTTCTAACTTGATTTGAAGTGTGTTACAAGGTTGAGTGTTACATGCAAGAAAGGTGAACAAAATGGCTAAGTGTAGAAGGAAATGCGGACCGCACATTTTAATTGTGCGGCCACAAAATTAATTGTGCCACAGCAGAAGAGCTTGTGCAGCCGCACATTTCACATACGGACCGCACTTTTGGAAGCTCAACCAAATGTTAAATTACAAGCCCTCTGAAGTTTGAGCCTGTCAGTGCATAGGAAATCTGCAGCAGTGAGAGGAATTATGCGGCCGTACTCAAAATGTGCAGACCGCACAAGTGACACAAACCATTACTGCCCAGGTGAAGGAGTGCGGACCGCACTCGGATTTGTGCGGCCGCAGTCAGCCTTTTAACCTCTCAATAGTTCTGAGTATAAATAGAAGTTTTGCATTCATTTTACACTTTTCACCCACCATAGAATCACTGTTGCTCTACAAGATTAACTGAGGCCTTTCTACTGTCAAACACACACACCCATCTATGCTCACACGATCTAGTACACTCACTTCATCTAGTATGCTTCACTTCATGTTAATCTTTTGTGTTATTTTAATTTTAAATTTCTAGCTTCTTTTTAGGCCATCTATTATTATAGTCATTCGTGTATCCATGTGGGGTAGATCTATACTGGGTAGTTCTTGATACATGCTAAAATGGGTTGGGTTAGTTAAATTTCATGTGTATACCATGTTGCCACATAGATTGGGACTAGTATTTGAAAAATCTAGGTATAGATAAAGACCAGTTTGTTAAATTTTGAAATCTGTGGCCGCTCTTGAATTTGTGCGGTCCGCAGTTGGTTCATTTTGGTAACTGATGAAGGCAAGTGCATTTTGCGGCACTTTAATTGTATGGACCGCAGAAATCCTGGTGAGGCCGCACTGTCTTCAGGGAATTGTCTCTTGAAATGACAAAAGTGCGGACCCCACTTATAATTTTGTGGCCGTATTTTGGCCGTCACACTATCTTCAAAGAGGAGGTGTCTGAGCCTATGATATTTCTTGTTAGAAGTGCGTCCGCACATGAAAATGTGCGGTCTACGTTCCCATTTTCTACAACATGTTCATCCTGTTATAACCATGTTGTGTCCACACTATTCTCCCTTGCTTACATGAGTCTTAACTATGTTGAATGATGACTTGTAACTAACAATCCTCTTTGTTTTGATACAGACAATGGTTCGATCACGAGGCCACGAAAAACTTGCCAAGGGTAGAGGAGAGTCTTCTAAGGGTCGAGGTAGAGGTGCCTTGCCCCTCAGTGTGCCCAAGACTATTCGGAAGAAGGCCACAACAGGCAGAGAGAGGGGTGCAGACCTCTCCGAGTTTAGTTCTTATGCCCCATCTAGGGAGGCTTCTGAGGGTAACTCCGTGTCTATTCCGGAGGATCAGACAGTTGAGCAGTCCAGGCCGTATGGGCGATCTGAGCCTCTGGATGTGCCTTCATTATCTCACAGTACTTCCTAGGATTCAGAAAGTGATAGCCAGACATCCAAGCCAGCTGCTCCAGTGTCTGGTGCACAGGATATTCCAGATGATGGAGATGGGGAGAAGGTATATCTATCGGGGTTGATCGGACAAAGAAAAAGGAAGCATGAGAAGATAGATTTGTGAGCCTATATGCCTTTACTGATTTTCGGATGTGGTGGTCATTGAGGTCATTGACACATGAGCATCAATTCTTGTTGAAGGATCTTGATAGATATAACCCTGCAAATTTGGAACAGTTAAAGATGAGAAAGGGATGGATGTTGTTTACTGAGAAGGTAGTAGATGTCAAGGAGAACCTTGTCCGCGAGTTTTATGCCAACATTTCACACATTCACAAGGGGACAAAGGTGATCAAAATACGCAACCCCAAGGTGATGTTTGATCAGCACACACTGAATGCGTACTTGGGATTTGAGGACTTGGAGCGAAAGGAGTACTTAGAGAAGTTGACCTTGAATGAAGAGACCCGACCATAGCTTGCTGAGATCTTGGCACCGGGACCATCTCTACCATGGATTATTGCTGGGGTACCTATTCTCCGGAGTACATTGAGCTTTGAGGCAAAAGGTTTGAAATCCTTTGTGCGTAGAAGGCTTGACCTGTGTCAGAATGAGAACAACTTACCTGTTCCACATGCTGTTTTAGTGGCTTCTATCATGGCCGGGTACCCAATCAATATGGGTGCCCTGATGTCGGCCAACATGTTGTTTTAGTGGCGAAGCAGACTAACACTACTTACCCCTAACCCAGCACTATTACAGAGTACCTCAAAAATGCAAAGGTAGAGCCCAAGCCGTTTGATACAAAGGTAAAGCCTAAGAAACCGTTTGTGTGGTACTTGCTGTAGGATCCAAGCAACTCGAAGAAGAGTGGTCATCCTTATACTACTTCTGGCCAGTCTGACGACCTGATAGTGGTGGTTTCTGACACAGCTGATATTCCATCCATATCAGCTGAGCCCTCTACCAGTGCAGTAGTTGCTATGCCTGAGCCGCCATCTTCAGCTCCTCCTACAGTCCCTTCCACAGCTCCTAGGGTATCCCCTACTCCGATTATGAGGCCGGTGCCCATTCCTACATGCCCACTTTCTACTCTACGAGTCTCCCAGATATTGGTGAGTCTCAACAACTAGATGCAGGCAGCTACTTCAAAGCTGTCTGAGATATCTAGAAATATTGTAGGGCAGTCATCCACATAGACACCGCAGGATTATACTGAGCTTGATGAGAAACTTGGCAAGATTTTGGACAAAGAAGGTGATCATGGACACTCTGGTACATCGTGGTTCAGTTATTGAGGGCTTGACCAAGCAGGTCAAGAAGATGAGGAAGTCTTAAGCCAACAAGAAGTCAGTGAATGAGTTACGAGCTGAGGTGACCCGGCTAGCTACAGATGGGGATTTGCCCTTTGATATGCTGCTTGACTCAGACTAGTGTGCTCTAGATCTCTCTGCACAGGTTGCTCCAGCTGGCCAGTCTGAGGAGCCATGCTTTTTCGCCAACACTACTGACGTAGTGCGTGCAATGTTCACCACTCTCGCCACTCCCAGATATGATGATAATGATATTCAGTTGGCTGAGCCAACAAAGGTAGATGCTGCTGGGGACATTGAGATGTCTAGGGATTCTTAGGGAGTTTCTTCACCCTCTCTCCTCTTACTCTTATTTTATTAAGCATTGGGGACAATGCTTACTTTTATTCGGGGGGGGGATGGAGTTTATTTGATATATTTGGACTGTAATAATTGGATGATTCTGTTTCTTTTATTTTATCTATCTTTAGTTAGTTATTGCTTTCATTATCTTCTTCAATTAGTTGCTTTGATTTTTGTTTTTGCTATAGCTTCTTTTTATGTTAGTAGTTTTCATGTTTTTCATAGTAGTGTGGATAATAAGCATTTGATTTTCTTAATGCCACGATTCTTTCCGAAGGTAGTCATTTGTATGAACCAGGTGACCCTTCCCGAGGATGGATGGTGTGACAACTTTCTTAATGGAATGAGTCCGTTTTTGTGTTTAGGTAATAATAATAGTAGTAGTAATGAATAAAAATCCTAATCAAGTCATTCTCTAAAAGGAGTTATTCATTCTTCATTTGGCACCAACATAATTAACTGCGTGCTTATGGTTTGAAACAAGGTTTTTGAAAGAAAATAGCTCTAGTTAGTGACTTTAAGACTCTTAGATTGACTTTGATAATCATTGAGTGTTTAATTGGACCATAGTGATATTTTACTTGATTGTGATTATTGTAGGCTTTATACTATATCCTATTTTACGGTCTGATGCATGAGGGGTGAGGTGATTTTTGTTGTTAGTTCAAGTATTTGTGTGAATGATCTAGAACTTGGCCCGAATGTATTTCAAGGTGAATTCCTAGGTTTGCTTGGTTTGGAAGATGATTGTAGGATTTCCTTGGTCCGTTTGAGCTTTCTATTGCCACCTAATACTTGTTATCCCTAGTCTATCCCTTTGAGGATGTATCCTTTCTCTATTGGTAACCATGCTACAAGCCTTTACCCGTTTTGTTTGTAATCCTCTCTTGGTACCTGGACCTTCCTTAAAACTCTTATGAAATAATTGGCTTAAGTCATAAGTTTGGGGGAGAGTTGAGAAATTTTAAAGAGGTATCAAGGCACCAAAAAGAAAAAAGAAACGATCTCTATGAAAAGATAAGGCAAGAAAAGAAAAGAACAAAAAGAAAATGCCAAAAAGAGAATAAAAAGGAAGGTTGATGAAATCAAAAAGAGGCAACTATCTCTAGTATGAGCATCAATGGAGAAAAAAAGAATGAAATAAACAAAAAAGAGTGATATCAAGTCTCTCTAGCCCCCAAGAAAAGGAAATGCCTCTAAGATTTTGTAAATGTGAGCCAAGAAATGAGAATGTGGAGTGCTTAAGGAAGGGTGTAACCACTTATCCCATATTATATCCTACCTTAATCCAAAAGCCTTCATTACAACCCAAAAGAGTCCTACTTGATTTTGAACCGAGTAAGCTTACATTAGTGGTAATCTACATGAATGGCAAGCCTATGGTACTTGAAGCCTTACTTGTGACATTCCTTTGTAAGAGAAGAATGAATCTTTCATTGATCTAAAGATTAAGTGCTAATTCTTGAAGTGATCTTGGCAAATGGAAGGTAGAAGAGGAAGAGTTTGGATTCCACCATGATCTACATGATAGAACAAGAGTCTTCGATGAGTGAAGTCAATTCTTGAAGCTCAAGTGTCACATTAGAGTTATATGTGCATAATATGTGATTTATCACCTTGTTGAAAATGCATGAGTATTATGGGTAATTATTGGTCCTAACAAAGTATGAATGACTTAAAATTGACTCTTTGAAATGACCTTTCACTTTGAGGAGGTGAGAACTAATCTATTTTCTTGAGGACAAGCAAACACTTAAGTTTGGAGGAGTTGATAAGTGTGGATTTTAACCACTTATTAGTACCTTCTGGCTTTATTTTTAGTCCAAAAGTATTGATTCTTATTCCCAAAACTAATGAAATTGTGAAAATTGTAGGCATGTTGGAGAATTGGAGCTCAACAAAGAAATCTAACTCAAAAAGGAGTGTTCCAGCTCGTAAAGGTAAGAAGGAGTGCAGCAGGCCAAAGTGCGGTCCACAAAAAAAAGTGCGGTCCGCAGAAATACCTCTACAGCCGCAGATCTGGTACCTGAAGCTTAAATGATATTTGGAGAAGTGTGGTTCGCACATTAAATATGCAGCCGCAAAAACATGGTCGCACTGACGAGAATTCAAAAAGTTCAGAGAATGTACAAAACAGCCACGTGTGAAGCCTTGCCGAAAGTATAGCCGCAGAAGGAAAAGTGCGGTTGCATAAGTTGAAGTGCAGTCACAGAAGGAATTGTGCAGCTGCAGAATCTCTACACTTGCTGGAGCTAAGAAAAGTACGGATCGCACATGGAATTGTGCGGCCGCAGAATCTTCCGAAGGGCATTTTTGTTAGCGAATTTTAGGCCACTATAAATAGACGAAAAACACATTTTAGGGCAAGTTTTGTAGTATTTAGAGCTGTAGCCGTTATATTTTAGTGTTTTGGGTAATTAGTGACATTTTTGGGTTAAGAATTATTAGTTTTATCAATTTAATCTTAGTTATGGCTTTAATTAGTTCTGCTTCTTTGTTTGCTTCAATTTCTACCATGAGTAGCTAGATTTTCTCTAGGGTTGTGACCCAACCCTAGTATTTAAACCTTATGGGTGATTAATTTAATTCGTGTTTATGATTGAGTATTTATTATTTAGCCTTGTTCATGCATTATTTCTAGAATTAATGATTGCAAACATTGATTCATGCATATTTGACTTGGTTCTTACTTAAGAAAGAGGAACTTAATCTAGGAAAACTTGGCTAACAAGAAATGGGGCTAGTTAAGGTTTTGGCTAGTCTAATTAAAGGGTTTGAATAAGAGATAGGGAAAGCCTGACTTGAGCTCATATCAACTATTTGAATTGATACCCAATTGGACTTGAGAAAGCCAATTTAGGCAAAATCACTCTATAACCGAGAGGTATTGATTGGACAATTTAGATTTGAGAGTTATAATACACCCCGGTCACTAAAATAAGCATTAACGTGATTTACCCATTAGGCTAATACCTAGGTGAATGTCACATCCCTAGTCCTTCTACCCATTTGATAAAAACAACAAAAATAATTACTCGTTTTCTAGTTTCTTCTCCTTAGTTGATAAATTTTAGTGTTAATTTTAGAAGTAAAAAACAAAATCCCTTGTTTGGAAGCGCAATTGAGATATTTCATTTACTCTCGTCAAGTGTACACCCTAACACCCATATTAAACTCTTGTAGAAATTGACCCCGACTCTTGTTGGGTACTATTCTTCCAACGCTTGTTTCCACTCACTATTGAGTGCGGATTGGACATGGATACTGCAGGAGCGGCAGATAAGGATCGCATGTCCAAGCCTCCGTTGGTGCATACGTCGCAGGTGCGAATAGTCCTTCGCAAGTGATACCCTCATCTGTGACCAAAGTCGAGTAGATGCGACACTCCTCCAGTGTTGAGACCCTTTGCAAATGCGAACCAGCATCACATAGATGCAGCTTGCACATGCGCACCAAAGCATAGCAGGTGCGACACTCTGCTTGGCTCCCCTTTCTCACAGATGCAAGTCTACCCCACCTCTGATATGATCCTGGAAAGTCCAGGCAAAACAAAAAATATTGAAGATGACCCCAAATTATTTGGTGGACCATTGACTCACTCCCCTGCATGAACTTCAACAATTGACTAGGATATGTTTGGAGAGTCACTTGGAGGATTCATGCAAAGCATACCATGTTTGGAGTCTTGAGAATTGAAGAATCAAGACCCCAAGCCAAACTGCATGACACAATTTCACCAACTGTTTATTATGGTTCAAGAGGGGCCTGGAGAGCTGAAGAAAATAAGCTTCTGGAATTCGACACGGTTCAGTTGTGCATTACGATTGGGGTTACGATTGAGGCTATTTGTCCTGACGAGTTTTGTTTGGGAAATTAACTTTGAAACCTTTCCTATTTTACCCATTGGGTATTTATGACAGCCTAGGGTTATTTCATTAGCAACTTAGCATATTTTGACATAAGAAAAATCTTGAGAGAGATTTGGAACCTCTTGGTTTGAGTTCGACTTTGGATTACCTGTTTTCAAGACTTGGGTTCTTGAGAGTAATCTTCTTCTCCTTTCTTTATATCTAGGGTTTCTAATTTGTCGTTCTTGGGAGGCGATCTGATAGCATTTTAATTGTTGCTTGAGGTTCATTTAGGGTTCTAGATTTTCTTCTATACTTCATTATTTAGACTACTTTTGATTATCCTAATCAAACCTATCATTAGCTTTGCTTTAATTATTGTTATTTTCATATTTTACTATTTTGTTTATCTCGGATCGTATTAGTTGGTATCAGAGCGAAGGCTCGGGTATTGTTATAACAAACCCACGTTCCCTAGTCTTGAAATCAAGATCCAAATTAGTATGAAAAAAAAGAAAACAAAGTATAGTCCTTGTTTTTTACTAAACCCTAGCGGAGTTGCTTACAAGAAAAGAAAAAAAAATTGTTTTTGAGTTTCCGAAAAACAAAAATAAAATAAAAATTTTGAAATGTTCTTGTTGATTGTTGGGGAAAGATTACTTTTGGGTAAGAAAGATTCATCATTCTTGTTAAGGATGAACTAGTGCTAGTTCGCATTAAATCGTTCTTAATATTTGAAACTAACTATTTCTTTCGTGCCAATTCATTCATGCTTTTCTCGTTATTTTCGTAGAAATTTCTTGGCTCCCGTCCTTAGTTTTTAAAAGTCTGTTTTTGATTACATAAACTCCACTCTTAAATTACTTTTAAGAAAACTCATTCTTTGATAGGTGATTTGTGAGTTGAGCTCGAACATTGAGGATTTTCAAGAAGTGAGACAGAGATTATACACGAGTGAAAAGTGAAAACTCATAAATGTGAGATAAAACACAAGAGGTTTTAGTGGGCTTGTTTGAATCAATTATTTTTCCTATAAGCATATCTTCTGCAGATTCAAGTGATTGGGGTGAAAGAATGGTTGAATATAGTGATGTCAAATGTTGGGATTCCTATGATGAAGATCATGGAGAAAGCAATTCATGTAATTCTTGTGGGGAGTACAATGGGTGTATTCCTTGTCATGATTCAAGTTAAGACTCAAGCGATGACAAACACATGGTATGCTCCTTATCATGATTCATATGGTTATGATTTGTACGAGTATGTTATTAACAAGTATGATAACCATCATGCTAGTCATGGATGATATGGAGTTGAATCAAGGAACATGAAAGAAAAATATGGGAAAATATTTTACAAGGGTAGTGAGGTAAGTTTGATCCTTGGAAACTATAAGATATCGATACCATTCTTTGAAGGGATTCATGGTCTGAATGTCTACCTTAATTGGGAGAGCAAGGTGGATGATGACTTTGCATCTTATCCATGTTCGAAAAGTAAAAGATTGGAGCTGGTTACTAAAACACTTCATGGGAATGTTTCTTTGTGGTGGTACAACCATAAAACTACCTTTAAAGGCACTTCCTGTCCAACCATTGAGACTTGGGATACAATGGAGTTTTATTTGAGAAGCAAGTTTGCACCTTTGAGTTTAAAAGATATGGGGCACAAGAAAAATAAGACTTCCACGAAGGAAAAATCTATTTCTTTTGATTACCCAAGAACATCAAAGCATGGAATCCTCCAAAAGGAGAGCTTCTAACAAAAAATTCTTCTTCATGTTTAACTCCATCTGCAATAAAAAAAAGTGAGCAAGCGAGATAAAATAAAGAGAGGAGCAAGGGAGTGACAATTCACAATTTAATAGAGGCAAAAGGAGAAGTTGAGAGGAATAATGTGAGAGAGATGTCAAAAGATAAATATTCGATTGAAAGTGGAGAAGAGAGTGTTTCAAAAGAAAGTTTGATTGAAAATACTTCTTGTCTTCATTCTGACTTGTTAACACCTTCTTTTTCTAGTGTGTATTTCTCTAATGTGCAGGCCTTAAAGGATACCTTTGGCAAATTGGAGGAAACCATGCAAGATGCCACAATTTCAAGTGGTCAGGGAAAGCCAGAGGATACAACATTAAAGCATAATGATCCATTCTTAAGCATAAGAAACAAAGGTAAAGAAGAACTTCTTGGAATAACTCAAGGTACAATGACTAATCATAACTCCTTTTCTTCGAGAGAATTTGATTCTCATTTAAGTGCTTGTGTTAGTTGTGATTCTTGTGAGCCTAGTGAATCTTTACTTTTTGCTGCAAATCATGAAGTTTGTTGTGATAATTCACTAGTTGAGCTCAATAGTCGGGATAACAATAACTCCATTGAGTTTGAACTCGATGGTCTTATGTGGGATAGCCTTGTGAATAATCTATTTGAAAGAGGAGGGGAAGTTGAATGTGCACCTTATTTTGAGGGGATTGATGCTTTAAGTGGAGACATAACTCAAAGTACTAATGGCCATGACTTTGTTGATTATTTGTTTTAAGTTCATAGTAACGATTGTGTTGTTGAAAGAACTTCCTTAATGAGTAATTTTAAACTTGTTGATTCTTCTTCTCATGAGAATAATATGCTTCAATGTGATGATAGCATGGCACATGAAAAGTTGAATGAGAAACGCAAAGAGAGCTCGGGGGAGCATGAATCTTGTTCATATATTAATCCATTAACTATTTCTTATTTTAGTATTATTTCTCCCTTTATATAGGAATATGAAAAGGATTATGAGGAAAAGGACAATGATGAGAATGCGAGTGGTCAAGTTAAGGTGTATTATTCTAAGCCCTTATGGGACGAGGAAATAAAGCAAAAGATTACTAATAAGAAAAATGAGACCCATGAAGATTTTGGTTAATTAGATACCACGGGGATTGAGTTGAAAGAAGCATATAGTGGCTCAAGTTTAGAGGAGAATGTCAAGACTGAAGACTACAAAGATGAAACGGGAAGTAAATCATCTGACATTACTTCTAGTGTTTATATCTTTACCTGTTTAGTTTTTAATTTTGATGAGCCATTCTCTTTAGTTTATGCCAAGAGATCTATGTTGAAACTAGAGTTAGATCCTTTTGAGGATTGGCTTGATATTTATTTAGCTTCTAGAGATTCTATCATTAGGAAGAGGGATTTGTGTAATTATCTCTTTAATGCATTGGCTTCATATAGCATACATCATATGAATAATGCATCTAAGAGAAATTTAATCCTATGTGTCTGGGTTGGCATAAATTTTATGGGGATGATGATGTCCATATGCTTTCTAGGGGAGTATTTATACTTTGTAAGTGTAACTTGGTCAAGTTGATGCATGGACACTATCTTATATTGCTTATACCAAATAAGACCAAATAAGTGTTGTTTATCATGTAAGTTCTACATCTTATTGTGGTTCTTTTGTGTTGTAGGCCAAGATTCGAGGACGAATCATTTTTTAAGAGGGGGTGAATGATATGATCCTGGATAGTCCGGAAAAAATGAAAAATATTGAAGATGACCCCGAATTATTTGGTGGACCATTGACTCGCTCCAAGACCAAGAACGCCCGAGGGACGCACGTTGAGGAGCTGCATGATCTTCAACAATTGACTAGGAGATGTTTGGAGAGTCACTTGGAGGATTCATGCAAAACATACTATGTTTGGAGTCTTGAAAATTGAAGAATCAAAACCCCAAGCCTAACCGTGTGACACAGTTTCATAAACTGTTCGCTACGGTTCAAGAGGGACCTGAAGAGCTGAAGAAAATAAGCTTCTGGAATTCGACACGGTTCAACTGTGTGTTATGGTTGGGTTACGGTTGAGTCTACGGTTTGACCTGACCAGTTTTATTTGAGAAATTAACTTTGAAACTTTTTTTATTTTACCCATTAGGTATTTATAACATCTTGGGGTTATTTCATTAGTAACTTAGCATATTTTGACATAAGAAAACTCTTGAGAGAAATTTGGAACCTCTTGGTTCGAGTTTGACTTTGGATTACCTGTTTTCAAGACTTGAGTTCTTGAGGGTAATCTTCTTCTCCTTTCTTTATATCTATGGTTTCTAATTTGTCGTTCTTGGGAGGCGATCAGATAGTATTTTGATTGTTGTTTGACACGTTCACTTAGGGTTCTAGATATTTTTCTACACTTTATTATTCAGACTATATTTGATTATCTTAATCAAACCTATCATTAGTTTTACTTTAATTATTGCTATTTTTATATTTCGATATTTTGTTTATCTCGGATTGTATCAACATCAAAGGCGACCTCGCACCTGCGCACCAAGTTTCGCGCCGTATTTTCTCGCGAAAGCGTGTTTCGATATGTGACAACTCTTTTAAAATGAGACTAAACGAGGAGTCACCACCTAATGATTTTAAGGTGCGTTTGGGCACTATTTGCACATAACCCTTTTTGGAACTAGCCTGTGTCACTACAACATGGTTAATGGTTCAAATTACCTTGAAGCGAAGGCGTTAGACACTCTTCGAGGTCCACAAATGTGGGTCCCAACCAAATTTTGAACTATGTGGGATTGATGGGTTATTAATCCTAAGTTACAAATTGATTAATTAATTCTAGGTGGTTAAGTATGAAAATCAAATGAAGGTAAGACAAATATCACTTAAGTCTAATTAAGAAATAATTAAATACACGAAGTAGGAATTACTAGCGTAAAGGAAGCCTAATGGATCAACTTCCATGCAAAGTCTGCTAATACTTTTATGCCAAAATGGCTATTCGGGTAATTTATATATCATATCCGCTACATTCATTATTATCTTTATGTTGTTACCTAAAGCGTGCTAGTTGATTCTAAATTGCATCTTAGTTTAACTACTTGTCCCTTCCTATAGTCTAAGAGGCTTCGAACACTATCTAAAGGATGATTCTAGGCTCAAATAAAAACTAAGGTTTTTATTCTAACTTCTTATTAGCATCATGTAAGAGGAGCACGTTGGACTTAAACAAAATAGCATAGAATCGCGTAATAACTCAAATATCCTCCCAAATAGGCAATGGACAGTGATGAATACTTGTAAAATTTGGACCACGATTTAGCACGGTATGGATTGTTATTAGGAGTTATTTGTATGAGTACCCAGATCAAGTAGATGAAGCCCAGTAGGCACTTGGTTATAGGAGCATCACGGGGGAGGCCTAAGACAGGAAATGATAGTCTCAAAAGATTCAACTCAGCCTAGAAAGATTTCTGTTGTGGCTCATATATAGCCTATACCTCTAATGCTATGCCACATATGTAACAAGGGGGGGGGGGGAGGGGGTCTATGCGAGTGAAAATCTTATGGACAAGTTTTCTAGATGCAATGCAGAGGAGATTAAAGCACTGATCATTCATTTAGCACATATACATAAATCTCATACCCCTACTTTTCAGAATTGATCTAACAGAAAAGATGATGCCATTTCTGAATTTCAACACAATGGAGCTGATCTATAAGGACATCACCCGAGGTCGTTTTGTGTATATGCGCCCTCTTTCTCCTTTTGATACTTCACGTATGTGTAATTTTTGTTTTATGACTTGCGGGGTTAGTTAGTTTCGTTCCGAGAAGTTTTTGGGTTGATTTGGACCATTTGATTCTTGGCTTAGAAGGCTAAGTTGATTAAGTTGACAAATGTTTGACTTTTGTGGAAACAACCCCGAAACGGTATTTTGATAGCTCCGATAGTTTCGTATCATGATTTTGGACTTGGGAGTATGCCCGGAATCGAATTTAAAAGTCCGTAGATTGATTTGTGTTGTTTCGCCGAAATTAGCAATTTCAGGTTTAGAAGTTTGACCGTAAGTTGACTTTTGGCTATCGGGTTCGGAATTTGATTTTGGGAATTGGAATAGGTCCATAATGCTATATCGAACTTGTCCGCAAAATTTGGAGTTGATTTGATAGGATTTGAATGCTTGGTTGCAATTTTAGAAGTTCTTGAACTTTTCTTTGAAATTCATGCATTTTGATGTCCGATTTGTAGTTCTAGATGTTATTTTTGTGTTTTGATCGCGCGAGCAAGTTTGTATGATATTTTTAGACTTTTGTGGATATTTGGTTTGGAGCCCCGAGGGCTAAGATGAGTTTCGGACATGTCACGAAATGGTTTTGGATTGAATCTGAACTGCTGGTATGCTGATGCCCCTGGTGTCGCATTTGTGAACACCAACATCGTAATTGCGAACTTTGCAGGGGGTTTACCTGTATCTCAATTGTGATGCGTGGGTCGCAATTACGAAGTTGACCTGGGCTGGGGTAGTTTCGCATTTTCGATATTATTGTCGCTTTTGCGAGAGAAGCAGGCTTCGCAATTGCGACTTCCCACATCGACTGTCAGTGCCGCATTTGCGAGGCATTCTTCGAAATTGTAATATGGGTGTCGCAATTGCGACACCTGCAGCTGAACAAAAGGTTAGAAAGTGGGGATTTCATATAATTTGATCATATTTTAGAACCTTAGGCTCGGTATGAGGCGATTTGGAGAGGCTATTCTCATCTACAAACTTTGGATAAGTGATTATAATCAATTTTCAACTATATTTCATGATTATATCTTAGATTTAACATCAAATCTATGAGAATCAAAGAGAAAAAATTGAGAAATTTTGTCAAGTTTTTGAGAAATGAAGACTTGAGTTTTGGGAGTCAATTTGGGCTCGGATTTGAAATGGTTTTGGATTGAATCTGAACTGCTGGTATGCTGATGCCCCTGGTGTCGCATTTGTGAACACCAACATCGCAATTGCGAACTTTGCAGGGGGTTTACATGTATCTCAATTGTGATGCGTGGGTCGCAATTAGGAAGTTGACCTGGGCTGGGGTAGTTTCGCATTTTCGATATTATTCTCGCTTTTGCGAGAGAAGCAGGCTTCGCAATTGCGACTTCCCACATCGACTGTCAGTGCCGCATTTGCGAGGCATTCTTCGAAATTGTAATATGGGTGTCGCAATTGCGACACCTGCAGCTGAACAAAAGGTTAGAAAGTGGGGATTTCATATAATTTGATCATATTTTAGAACCTTAGGCTCGGTATGAGGAGATTTGGAGAGGCTATTTTCATCTACAAACTTTGGATAAGTGATTATAATCAATTTTCAACTATATTTCATGATTATATCTTAGATTTAACATCAAATCTATGAGAATCAAAGAGAAAAAATTGAGAAATTTTGTCAAGTTTTTGAGAAATGAAGACTTGAGTTTTGGGAGTCAATTTGGGCTCGGATTTGAAATAAATATATATATATATATATATATATATATATATATATATATATATATATATATATATATATATGAACTCTTAGGGTTATGAGTAGTCGGAATCTATCATTGGACCCAAGTTTTGACCGGACGGGCCTAGGGTTGACTTTTGTTGATTTTTTGGAAAATGTATAAAGATCACAGCTTTATCTATTGTAATTGATTTCCCTTTCATTTTTTGATAATAATAAGTCATTTTTGGTTACATTTGAACCGTGTGGAGGCGAATTTAGGAGAAAAGCTATATTTGAGAGTTGATTTGGCCTAGTTGAGATAAGTATCTTGCCTAATTTTATGTGGGGGAACTACCCCTTGAATTTGGGTTGATTGTGCTATTTGTGTTATGTGAAAGTCGTGCACGCGAGGTGACGAGTGAGTATATGGACTATATGTGGTATTTGACCGGTTTAGGCTATTTAGACTCTTTCCATGCCTTTAATTGAATTATTATAACATGTCACATCTTTCATTGTTAATCTACTCCTACATGCTTTATTTGATATTGTAGCACTTGCTCTACCTCTTGTTATATTTGCTCTCATATGTTTTAGTTGAAGTTGTTATTTTCCTTATTTCCTTGCTGCCTCTTTATTGTTAAATTACTCTTACTTGAGGTTGTTATTTAGTGGAATATCGTCTTGTTGAGTTATTAGTATTGAAGTTGTAAATGTCATTATTATTTTGAGGTGAAATTGTTAATTGTTGAGGATCTTTCCTTGTTGAATATTCCTCATTCATCTTATTGTTATTGAGATTATTGTAAACATTGTGATTGAGCAATAAGCTATTTGTTGTGAAAATATTGGTATTGTTGACCTTTTGGCAAGTTGTGTCATATGGGTACTTGTGGTGCGAGTTGTGATTGTGTTGTGATATTGATACGCATGCGGTAGTATAAGGCTAGGGGTTGATACACATGCGGCGAGATAAGGTGGGCTATAACGCGTGTAGCTATTTAGGAAAAAATAATTTTCAAAACTAAATGTAAAGCTCACGCGGTGATATAAGGAAAAATTATAATTGGAATTGTGAAATGTGGAAATGAGACGGTACCTCGGTTGTGATTTTTTGTTGTGCACTCTATGTTAAAAAGGCTTGTTGGTTCAATAGTTCTTGTTGTTTATTCATTGTCTTACTTAAAATTACTCGTATTTGTTTCCTTGTTGTTTCATCACGTGTTTACTCTTTATTGTCTTTACTGCTCAAACTTCCGTCGTTAGCTTACATTATTGAATTGTTTACTTGTCATTTACTTCCTCGCTTTCCATATTTAGACTGTGCTATACTCTGATAGTTCTCTTTTTATCCTAGTAGGTGGCTTGACCTGGCCTCGTCACTACTCTACCGAGGCTAGACTTGATACTTACCGGGTACCGTTGTGGTGTACTCATACTACGCTTCTGCATATTTTTGTGCAGATTTAGGTAGGTCTGCCCGCGCTGGACGCTAGTTATTGATTGATTAGCTGCTTTCCGGAGACTTCAAGGTATACCCGCCCGACATCCGCAAGCCTCGCAGTCACCTTTCGTCATCTTCTCATTACTGTTGTTTCCTTTATCAGACAGTGTTGTTGAAGTAGTTTAGAATATTTTGTAGAGCTTATGACTTAGTTCTACCGGTTTTGGGAATTATGTTGTTGGTGTTCTATTTTGGGAATTTATATGAACTTGTCAGATTATTTTAGTATCTCAGTTTGGTTATTTATGTTAGGCTATTATTAAATGTTAGACTTACCTAATCTTAGAGATTAGGTGCCATCACAACATCCTAAGATGGAAAATTGGGGTCGTGACAACATTGTTGACTCAAGCTAACCAAACAAGGTAGAAACAACATCATATCTTGATATGGGGCAGCCCGGTGCACTAAGCTCCCACTATGCGCGGGGTTCGGAGAAGGGCCGGACCACTAGGGTCTATTGTACGCAGTCGTACCCTGCATTTCTGCAGGAGGTTGTTTCCACGGCTTGAACCCGTGACCTCCTGGTTACATGACAACAACTTTATCAGTTACACTAAGGCTCCCATTCATATCTTGATATATAAAGCACAAATAAGCCATTCAAATGCGACTTTGGCATAGAAAGGTCCTATATACATGTTATCGAATGCAAGTCCAATCCAAGAAGACAAACAATTGCCAGATCATGATGATCATAAAAAATGTCACATAAGCCACGTTGCATACTATCTTGATCTTGTTTTCGTATAGTCATACCCTCTAAATACTACCCTCTAAATACTAGAATTTATCTAAGTCAAGCAGACAACACATAAGGAAGTTACTAGATGCAAATCTCCTACGGTCATCACAATAACAGAATCCATTTAAACATCCTATTATCATTTTACTGCCTTTTTCAGGAAAGTATGTGTAGCACAAACAAGTCTTACTCAGACATCTTACGTCCTTTAAACGTCAAAAAATCTTAGCCCTGGCATTCAAGAAAAAAATACACATATGTTTTATACCCAGATTTCACATAGGTACCAGTTTCCAGAGGATTTCAAAATATCACTTAATTAATCAAACAAACATGGCAAACAGTGAAAATACTGAATTAATCATAGAGGATTTGAAATCGCACAGTAAAAAACACTAACACTCTGTTTGGATCATTGTTACCCATCGTTTTATAATGTATCGTACTGTATTGTATTGTATCGTATCGTTTTATGAATACAATGTTTGGATAGACTGTATTGTTTATTATTGTTAAATAATATTTTGCTGTTTGGTTTGATTGTATCATATTGTACAGTAATTGATAAGTTTACTAAAATACCCTCAATTGTTTTAAATATTTAATTTATCAAGAATTACACATAAAAATTATTTAAGAAAACCACTTTCGACTAATTTATCACCAATTATGTCTTATATATAAGTTAAGCAATTAAATTCATGCAAATCCTATCGAAATTAGTGGAACAAGTTAATAATATTAAAAATAATAATAAGTACGCTATGTTCATAATTAGATCATAATAATAAAAAATAAAAAAATAAAATGTTAAGTAAACTCTATTTAGAATTTAGATCATAAGTAATATTTCCTAACAACCAATATCATAAAGCTAATTGGAGATAAAGTAATTAGAATTGGAATTACAAATCAAAGTAGAAGAAAGAATAAAACAAAAGTTAGGGAAAACCTATACCTGAAGAGTTTGGAAGCGGCAGAAGGAACGAGATTTTCACGTTATTAGACTTCACGTATATAGTTTATATTTGGGATGCTGTCTTTGAGAATTTATATAGGTTATTAGACTTCACGTAGAATTCTATTATAAAATTATATGAGAAAAAGACTTTGCTATTATTTAAAATAAAAATGGGTAAAGGGTAAAATAGAATTATAAAGTAATAAGTTAGGGCATAATTAGAAAGAAAAATAGGAAACGATTCCACCACACCAAATCGGTTGTTTCAAAAAATATAACTTTTCACTGTTCCGGAACAATGAATTTAACAATACAATACAACCAATTTTAACTAAACAATCAAAATAAATATTATTTTAGGAAAACAATACAATACGATACAATGGGTAACAAAGATCCAAACAAGCTATAACCAATTGCGTAGGATAATAACACGAACAAGAAAACTAAAAATTGAGTCCAAAGTAAGCGATATAGAGAGGCAAACTCGACCAATAGCAAAATTCCAAATTTCTCGGCACTTCAGAGTTCACCGAGAACCTCAAATGGGTTTCGAGTCGTGCTTGTGCTGAAGAATAATCAGAGAATAAGAATCCAAATAGCCTTGGCTTTCAGCCGTCCAAGAACAACACCAACAGTGAATAAAAACGACCCCAAAAGCTAGCAAATAATGATAGTGATTCCTATAACAGAGCAAATGATCCAAAAAATGTGCAATGAACTAGTGAGTGTAAGTGACTCTGAGAATAATATATGACTAATGTCTACTAGTAGAAGGAAAAAGGAGGGGTTTTATAGTGTATTTGGCGGATAAACGTACATGGAAAAGAAATCAATCACATGCGATCAACATTGGAAAATTGGCTGAAACCCTAGTTCACACAAATCAGTCAAATATAGGTGAAAGAGTATAAAATTTGAACCAGGAATCGAAGTATTAAGAAAGGAGAATTGAATTTTCCTTCTATTAAAAGATCAGAAGATATGTAACGACCTTGTGTAATAGCTCTCCTTTCTATGTTTCGACACCTATCGTAACTCTACTTGATGATTTATGACTTGCGTGCGTGATCCGTTTCGATTTTCGAAAATTTTATATGTGAAATTTTAAAGAAAATATGATTTTTGACTATAAAAATGGCTTGAGTTGACCACGTTCAACGTTTTTGGTAATCGACCTCGAATCGGTATTTTGATAATTTTGAAAGGTTCGCATGATGATTTTTGACTTGTAAGCATGTTTGGTTGAGGTCTCGGGTGACCCGAGGCCATTTCGCTGCTTTATGTGAAAAGTTGAAAATTTGAGTTTAACTTTGAAAAATCTTGAGTTTTAATGTTCGATTCTTGAATTTTGATGTTATTTGATGTTTTGAGCATGCAAGCGAATTTGTATGATGTTATTACATATGCGTTATGGATGGTTTGGACAGCTGAAGAAATTTCTGGTATTGTTAATCTGCAGGTCTCGCATTCGTGAGGACCTGTTTGCAAATGCGAGCTTCGCTTTTGCAAAGTCAGGCTCGTATTTGCGATGACTGGGAAGGGAATGGGAACTTAGCTTTTGCAAAGTATCTTTCGCATTTGCGAACATGGGGGTAACGTAGTTGCGACACTGGGCTGTAGCTGAGCACCTTTCGCAAATGCAAATCTTGGTCCGCTTTTGCGAAGAAAGGGCCTTCGCAAATGCGAAGGAAGAGTCGCATTTGCGACAATTGGAAGGCTCAAGCACTGATCGCATTTGCAATCAGTGATTCGCATTTGCGAACATCGCAATTGCGAACAAGGCTTTGCAATTGCGATACCTGTAGCTGGGTAAAAGTAGGGGATTTCGGGACTTAACTCATTTTTTGTCAGGACCCCACAATTTTACCTAAAGGATCGTGATGGCACCTAATCTCTAGGACTATGTAAACCTAATACATGCTGAGATTAACAGATTAAAACCATTTAACTATTAAGTAAAAAACATTGATAGATGACATAACATAGTCGAAAAATGATCAACAGTCATACATCCCAAAACCGGTAGTATGCAGTCATAAGCTCTACTCTAAATACAATATTATTCTGGAATACAAATAATAGTATTAAGGAAAGACAACAAAAGGTGACTCCACTGCCTACGAGCGGAATAGCAGGTATACCTTGAAGTCTCTACAACTCTAGCTCAACTCTGTACCGTCCGGCACGATCCGAGGTACCTGGATCTGAACATAATGTGTAGAAGCATAGTATGAGTACACCACAATCGGTACCTAGTAAGTATCAAGACTAACCTCGGTGGAGTAGTGACGAGGTTCAAGTCAAGACACTTACTAAACATAAAACATGTGCAGAATATCAATATAAAGCTACGGAAAGCAAAATACTTAAATGGCAACAAAGAGTAAACGTGTGATAACATAACAAATTACCCAAAACAAAGTTAAAATACAAGTGAAATCAATTAAGGAAAACAATGATAGTTCAAATCATCAAGCCGTCCCAACACAAGATTTACAATAAGAATCACCCTGATGTACCACACACCATAATCACAAATCACCATTATGAAGCTCCGTGAGCTTCACATTTAAATTTTGTTTTTCACGAAATTGCTTCACGCGCATAAACCCCCTTATCTCGCCACATGTGCATCACAATGAAGTATTTTCCCTTACTAGCAATACGTGCATAAGCCCTCTTATCTCGCTGCATGCACATCAATATAAACACCAACCTTATGTCGCAGCATGCGCATCTCATACACAACATAATAATCAACCTACATCACACATGCACATATATCATAACATCGCCCAAACCAACAATACCAATGCCACAACAATACATAGCCCACGTCTCAACAACGTGTACAAGAATTTTAACAACAACAACAACACAATGGTACGGGAAAGTAATTCAACAATGAAACGTGCTTCATATAATAATAACTTCAAATCAAGGCATATTAATGGTCTAAGGTCTAATCGGGTCAATTGCCACACATATACCCGTGTACACACTCGTCACCTTGTGTACACATCGTTTCACATAGCACAAATAATACAATTAGACCAAATCCTATGGGAAAGTTTCCTCCACACAAAGTTAGTCAAGATACTGACTTCAAATTGCCCGAATCAATACTCAAAAATAGCTTCCCTAAAATTCACCTCTGCTCGGCTCAAATCTAACCAAAAATGACTTAATAATATCAAACAATGCAAGAAAAACCAATTTCGATTAATAAAGTTAAAATCTTTACACCATTTCCCAAAAGTTAAACCCGCGTCCGCCCGATCAAAACCCGAGTCGAAGGGTAGATCTCAACTACCCATAACTTCACGAGTCCATATATATGTTCGGTTTTCAAATCCGAGTCCAATTCGACTCTCAAATCTCAATTTTTATTTTTTAAAACATAGTCAAGTCAAACTATCACAAAATTTCTCTTAGAATTCCATGAATTAGATGTTAAAACTCATAAATAATCATGTTATATAATAAAAATTGGGTCAAAATCACTTACACAACAGCTTTGTATGAAAATCTCCTCCCAAAATAGCCTCCCACCGAGTCTAGGGCTAAAAAATGTGATAAATGAGACTAAGTCCAGAAATCCTTACCTTTTGTTCAGCTGCGGATGTCGCAAATGTAGCACCTGCTAATCCCAGGAAATGCCACAAATTCGACCCTTACTTCGCATTTGCGAAGTCATGCCACTTTGAAAAAGCGATCCTCTGATTGCAAAAGCGATCACCCCCTGCCCAGGTCCCCAATCGCAAAAGCGATCAAAAGTTTGCAAATACGAACAGTATAGCCCCATAGCCCACCTCGCAAATGCGAGGTCTGCAAGTGCAAATAGGATCTCGTATTTGCGAGACCTGCAACATCAACCCAATACCAAAAACTATGAAACGTGACCAAATAAATCTGAAACATGTTCGAAACTCACCTGAGCCGCCAGGGCTACAAGTCTAAAAACATGATACATACTCGATCGCGCAATTAAAATACCAAAATAACATCCGGAACCACGACTGGGACACCAAAACACATGCAATTCACAATGAAACTCAAGAATCGCTAGTCACAATCAAGTGTCCGATTCCTACCAAACCAACTCGGAATGACACCAAACTTTGTAGACAAGTTCCAAATGACAAATCTTACCTATTCCAAGTTTTGAAACCAAAATCCAAACCCGAAAGCCATAAATCAACCTACGATCAAACTTAGAAAATTTCTAAACCTTCAAATTGCCAGCTTCGGCAAAACAAGCCAAATCAACATAGGAACCTCTGAATCCAATTCCGGGCTTACGCCTAAGTCCGAAATCACCATACGAACCTATTGGAACCATAACAATATCATTTCGGGATCGTCTTCACAAAAGTCAAACCTCGGTTAATATTTCCAATTTAAGCTTCCAAACTAAGAACCAATGGATCTAATTCAAACCAAAACCTCCCCGAAACGAAACCAACCATCCCCACAAGTCATATAACCACAAATACACATATGAGAAGCTTCAAAAAGGTAAATTGGAGCTCAAGTACGCAAAATGATCGGTTAAATCATTACATTCTCCCTCTCTTAAATAAACGTTTGTCCTCGAACGAGTATAGAGACATACTTGAAGTGCCAAAAAGATGAGGATAATGGCTTCGCATATCATGTTTGGTCTCCCAAGTCGCCTCCTCTACCGATTAGCCTCTCCACTGAACTTCACCGATGCGATGTTCTTTGACCTCAACTTCCGGACCTGCCTGTCCAAAATAGCCATTGGCTCCTCAACATAGGTCAAATCCTTGTCTAATTGCACTTATCTAAAGTCTAACATATGAGACGGATTACCATAGTAATTATGGAGCATGGAAACATGGAACACCGAGTGAACTCCTGATAAGCTAGGTGGCAATGCAAGTCTATAGGCCACCTTACCAACTCTCTCAAGGATCTCAAAAGGACCAATATATCAAGGGCTCAAGTTGCCATTCTTCCCGAACCTCATCACACCCTTCATAGGTAAAAGTCTAAGTAGAACCCTCTTACCCACCATGAATGACACACAACGAGCCCTCCGATCAGCACTGCAGTGCATGAAGTCCATCTTGAATCCACTTCACCTTCTCCAAAGCATCACAAACCAATTTAGTGCCCAACAACCTAGCCTCCCTAGGATCAAACCAACCAACCGAGAACGACATTGCCTTCCATATAAGGCCTTGTAAGGAGCCATCTAGATGATCGACTAACAGCAGTTATTGTAGGCGAATTCTACTAATGGCAGAAACGGATCCTATGAACCCCCAAAATCAATAGCACAAGCACGTAACATGTCCTCCAAGATCTGAATAGTGCGCTCAAAATATTATGTGGATGAAATGCCATACTCAACTTGACATTTGTGCCTAGATCATGTTGCATGAATCTCCAAAAATGCAATGTGAACTATGTACCTCGATTTGAGATAATATACACTGGCACACCATGAAGGCGAACAATCTCACAAAGATAAATCCGAACCAGCTGCTCTAAATAGTATGTTGTCCTGACTGGAATGAAGTGTGCAGACTTGGTCAGTCTATCCACAATGACCCACACAACACCAAATCTCCTCAAGGTCTGTGGAAGTCAAACTACAAAATCTATAGTGATATTCTCCCACTTATACTCTGAAATATCGAGCCTCTGAAGCAAACCATCTAGTTTCTGATGCTCGTACTTAACCTACTGACAGTGCAAACACTGAGCCACATACTCCACAATATCTTTCTTCATTATTCTCCACCAGTAGTGTTATTTCAAATCATGGTACATCTTCGCGGTACCCGAATAAATGGAATACTGCGAGCTACAGGCCTACTCAAGAATCAGCTCCTGTAACCCATCGATATAGGGAATGCAAATTTGTCCCTGAAATCTCAACACCCCATCATCCCTAATAGTAACCTCCTTGGCATCACTGTGATGCACCGTGTTCTTAAGGACAAGAAAGTGGGGATCATCATACTGACGCACGTTGATGCACTCAAACAAAGAAGACCGTGGAACCACATAAGCAAGAACCCGGCTAGGCTCCGAAATATCCAACCTCACATACCTGTTGGCCAAAGCTTGAACATCCAAAGCTAACGGTCTCTCCCCAACTGGAATAAAAGCAAGACTCCCCATGCTCTCAGCCGTCCTACTCAAAGCATCAGTCACTACATAGGCCTTCCCGGATGATAAATAATGGTGATACCATAGTCCTTTAGTAGCTCTAACCACGTTCGTTGCCTCAACTTCAGATCCTTTTGCTTGAATAAGTGTTGTAGACTCATGTGATCTGTGAACATCTCACATGACACGCTGTAGAGATAGTGCCTCCAAATCTTAAGCGCGTGAATAATGGCTGCCAAATCCAAATCATGCACTGGGTAGTTCTTCTCATGGGGCTTCAACTGACAGGAAGCATAAGCAATCACTCTACCCTCTTGCATCAACACACACTCAATGCCAATCCATGAAGCATCACAATAGACTATATAAGAACCTGATGCTGAAGGAAAAATTAGGACTGGAGTTGTAGTCAAGGCAGTCTTAAGCGTCTAAAAGCTCTCCTCACACTCGTCAGGCCACCTGAATGGGACACCCTTCTGGGTCAATCTAGTTAAAGGAACTGCGATGAATGGAAAATTCTCTACAAAACGACGATAATGCCCAGCCAATCCTAGGAAACTCCAGATCTCAGTAGCGATATAAGTCCTGGGATAACTATGAACTTTCTCTATCTTCTTCGAATCCACCTTAATCCCCTCACTAGACACCACGTGGACCAAGAATGCTACTGAATCAAGCCAAACTCTCACTTGGAAAAGTTAGCATATAGTTTCTTCTCCATCAACCTCTAGAGCACGATCCTCAAGTGTTTCTCATGATACTCCCTACTATGAGAATACACTAATATATCATTAATGAGCACGATGATGAAGGAATCAAGATACGGATGGAACACACTGTTCATCAAGTGCATAAAGGCTAAAGACATTACCAAAAACTCGTAGTGGCCATAGTGGGTCCTAAAAGCCATCTTCAAAATATTTGAAGCTCGGTTCTTCAATTGATGGTACCCCAAACTCAAGTAAATCTTCGAGAATACTCGGGCACCCTAAAGCTGGTCAAACAAATCATTAATATGTGATAACAGGTACTTGTTCTTGACTGTAACCTTGTTCAACTGCCTGTAGTCAATACATATCCTCACAAAGCCACCTTTCTTCTTCAAAAATAGAACTGGAGTACCCTAAGGCTAGACACTCGGTCTAATGAAACCCTTATCAATCAACTCCTAAAGTTGTTCCTTTAACTCCTTCAACCCCACCGATATCATGCGATAAGGTGGAATAGAGATGGGTTGAGTGCCCGACACCAAGTCAATACCAAAATGAATATCCCTATCGGGCGGCATGCCCGGTAGGTCTACGAAACACATCTAGAAACTCTCTCACTACCGGAACTGACTCAACGGTAGGAGTATTAGCACTAACATCCCTCACAAAGGCAAAGTATGGCAAGCACCCCTTCTCAACCATCTGATGTGCCTTCAGAAAGGACACCACCCTACTCTGAACATAACCCAATGTACATCTACACTCTAACCTTGGAAATTCCAGCATATCCAATGCCACGGTCTTAGCGTGACAATCCAGAACAACGTGATATGGTGACAACCAATCTGTCATGCCCCAACCTCGGGAAGCGCGATCGGCGCACAACTGAGTGAACCCGGCCGAGCAAGCCTGTTATATACTTTCTACCCAATTAACCCATGATAAAAAAAAGATGTGATTTCATTAATTATATAGTAGGAATCTCATTCATACAATCCTAAATCGTTTCATTAGTCATTGCGCCTTTAAGTCTCATAATACACATCTCTTATAGTTCGAGTAGAACAAGTGATCAAACACAACATAACTTGTTTAACATTCCCAACACCCATATACAACCCACATAGTGTCTACGGAGCCTCTAAAGATACAAAAGAGAGTAAAGATGGTGCCGGCAACAAGGCCCTGGCTATACCTCAAAAAATGACCATAATATAAACAAAAGGTACAATACATGACCCGGAATGAAATGGGGATCACCGAGTCCGCTGAGAAGAGGATGCGGCACTATCTGTGATTAGCACTGTCTGCTATGTAACCACCTGCATCCATTTAAAGAAGCAACGCCCCCGGCAAAAGGGACGTTAGTACCGTCGAATAGAACTAGTATGTATAGCTAAACACAAATTCAATAGAATGAATAATAATACAAGAGAGTCAAAAATTCAATAAGAGCTTTCAAATAATATTAAAACATCAATTTAAAGGTCACATAAGTTTTTAAGTCAACTTCCACGTTATTAGGTTGGGTGATCTTTAGTGCCGATATTCCACAATTCACAATGCCTCTGTATTCTTACACGGAGTCCGATCTCGACCCGATCGGCTAGGTCATCTCATTTAAGACATCAACCATAACCACAATTTCAATTATCATTTCCAGCACAGTACCACCATGTGTGCAGCATGGCGTCCGATCACGGCACGATCAGCTATGCCGTCTCACCCAAGACGTTACCATTTTCAGTCAACCATCTCACACCATACTTCTTTCATATCTTTCAATTCATTGGCACTAGTGATCACGATTTCAAGTCATTCTTGGCACTTAGCCGTATTTCATAATTCCAGACCGCTTTTCCACATTCAATATCATTATCGTTATCAACAATAATAAGGCTTCATATTCAAGACATTAAATTCACATATGAGCAATTTGGGAATCTTAGGCACATAGAGACTTTTCATACAACTTGGGCATAACAACCTTTATTTCGATCTTGACATGAAGTCTTAGCATTTTTAACGCATATTCCACATTTTTGAACACATCCTCAATAACAAGATAGCATGATGAAGCATTTAGAATAAATATTGAACTTACATCCTTCAATACAAACACATTAGAAATTGCCAATTCTATAATGATCAAGGGCTTACTCCAATTACATGAACACCGTGGGATTCGATTCTAAGAAGAAGGGGGGTTTAGCCAACATACCTCAATTTAGCTTCTTAAAACTCTAAGATGTTCCGGAATATTAGCCACTTCAATCTATTTTAGCAATATAACAAAATTGAACCAAAATTAGGAAGATGAACATGGTTTTACCTCATTTGAGCATATTATCAAATACTAGGTGTGCATCAATGTTTTAAGGCCCTTTTGGTGGAGGATTCCATCCTTCTCAACCCATTCTCTATCATTTTTATCTCACAATCTTCCGACATACTACAAGGATACATGCATGCAAGGTAAGCACTCTCATCCCCATGAATTACCTTACTAATGACACATTCTAGTTACATTTTGAAATTAAGAGTTTGGGTGATAGAATCTTACCTCTTAGGAAGAAGACCTAGGTTCCTCTCTTGATAATCTTCAAGATTTTAAGTGAGAATTGAAGAGCAATGTAATGAATATCACTTCTCCCTCTAGGACCCTCTCTCTCACTCTAAAAATATCAAAATATAAGATCAAAATTCTCTATGGGATGTGTTTTAATGAAATAGAGTCGGGTTTATAAACCCCAAAATTAAAACTCCGGAACGGATTCTGCGGTCGCATATGCGACCGCATAATGGTTATGCGGTCTGCGAAATGACCGCAAAAAGAAACTGACCTGGTCTACGGTCACTATGCAGCCCGCAGACTTGTTCTGCGGTCGCATAATGCACCGTAGAACAATTCTGCGGTCGCATAGGGCACCGCAGAACCTTCCTCCAAAATATCCCATGGTGGGATATGCGTCAATAATGCGGCCCGTGAAATGTTTATGAGGTCGTATAATGGCCGCGAAATTGGACATCAAAAATGCCCCAGAAATGTGCCCCGCTCTGCGACTAGTCTGCGGTCCAGAGAGTGGTTCTGCGGCTGCAGAATGGGCCGCAAAAATGTGTACTTCAGCTCAACATTTTCCTTCAACTCCCAACGCACTGTCCCAATGCACTCGCTGTGAAGAATTTCTACTATTGTTAACCTTTACGCCTACTTTGGCATCACGGAACCCGGATTTTTAGGAAAACCTTTACTGGGCCTTACACAATCCATGCCCAAATTCACATCAAAGTCCACCATATTGAGTAACAGAAGCTCAACCCTAGTCGTAACCCTCGATAGTGACCAAAGATGACTGATAAACACAGTCTACTACAATAAAATCCCCAACAGGAGTAGACACATAAACAGGGGTACTCAAAGAATCACGAGACATATCCAAATATGAAGCAAAGTAAGATGACACATACAAATAAGTGGAACCTAGATCAAATAAAACTAATGCATCCCTATGATAGACCGGGACAATACCTATGAAGACAACATCTGATGCAACAACCTCGGTCCTCCCAGTAAAAGCATAACAACAGCCTGGCCTCCCCCTATAGGACGTCCTCTACCCGTATGCCTCCCACACCTAGCTGGCTGTGCAGGTGAAGTAGCAACTGGACAACAATCATAGCTTGAGTACCTTATGGAGGTCTACCCTTCTGAAGTCTGGGACAATCTCTCGCCATCTTCTTGGTATCACCATACACACAATGACCTCTCTACGGGTGTGGCTGCTAGAACTGAGTCTGACCCGGTCTGCTAGAATAACCGCTATAGGCACCCCGTGCAGGAGGTGCACTGTAAGATGGCTGCCCAAAATGGGTGCTCTGAGGTCCCTGAATAGCTGAAGCACTACGAGTAACCTGAAGTGCAGACTGAACCGGTTGATTGATATAACCTCTGCTATGATGAGCTGAAACTACAGAGTGGGAACCACTAAATCCTTCAATAACTCAAGGCCTCTTGGCCTCACTATTGCCCCTCTAGTTGTGGATACACTCCAACCTCCAAGAAATCTCCACAACCTGATAGAATGGAGTATCAGTCTCCAATTCCCATGCCATCCCAAATCTGAGACCATAACTCAGCCCCTCGATAAATCTACGGACTCTCTCTCTAACTATGGAAACAAAAGTAGGTGCATGGCGGGATAACTCACTAAACCTCATAGCATACTCAGACACTGTCATAGTCCCCTAGAGAAATAGCTCGAACCCGGTGTGCAATGCACCCTGAGGGTCTGTGGAACAAACTCCCTCAAAAATAGATCAGAGGACTGGGCTCAAGTAAGTGGCGATGTATTAGCTGGCCTACTCTCCTCGTAAGCCTGCCACCACCTATATGCTAACCCTGTCAGCTAGAAAGTAGGAAGGTTAAACCTACTCACCACCACTATGCCCATAGTACATAGAATATGGTGATAATGGTCTAGAAAATCATGTGCATCCTCAGAAGTTGCACCACTGAAAGTAGGAGGAAAATACTTTTTGATCCTCTCTAACCTCTTTTGCTCCTCCTCTCACACCACTGGCCTGACCTCAGGCTGATCCGTGATCATGGGCAGTACCGACATAACACCCGGAGCTTGATCAACATGAGCACGCAACTCTGGAGTACGGCCGGCGGGAGTCTGAGCTCCTCTCCAGCCTGAGAAGTAGGTGGTGAAACTGGGATCAATCCGCCCTGAGCCAAGGTACCTAACATGCTCAAAATATGTGCCAAGGTTTCCTGAAGTCCAGGGGTAGTAGTAGGCGCCTCGGGTGCCTGCTCCACAACTGGAGCTACTGGTGGCTCCTCCGACGTGGGCCTAGCACGGCTCCTTACTGCAGTATGCGCTCCGCCTCTGGCTCAGCCTCTAGCAACACCATCACCGAGGGCAGCATCATCAGTAACTGAAGCTTGTGTCCTCACCATCTGTGAGAGAATAGAAAGACAAAGACTCAGATTCCAAAATCAACAAATCTGCATGAAAAGGAATGAAAGAAGTGGAATTTCCTAATATTTTTGTAGCCTCTCGAAGATAAGTACAGATGTCTCCGTACCGATCAGCAAGACTCTACTAAACTTTCTTATGACTCGTAAAACCTATGAACCTAGAGCTTTGATACCAACTTGTCATGTCCTCACAATCCCACCTTAAGGATCGTGATGGCACCTAGTCCCTAGGACTAGGTAAGCCTAACACATGTTGATATTAACAGATTAAAACCATTTAACTACTAAGTAAAAACACTGATAGGTGATATAACATAGTCGAAAAATAATCAACAGTCACACATCCCAAAACCGATAGTACAGAGTATTAAGCTCTACCAAGATTACACTAGAAGTCTCTAAATACAACATTGTTCTGGAATACAAATAATAGCATTAAGGAAAGATACCAGAAAGCGACTTCGAGGCCTGCGAGCGGAATAGTAGGTATACCTTGAAGTCTCTGCAACTCTAACTCAACTCTTTATCGTCCACCACGATCCGATGTACATGGATCTACACAACAATGTGTAAAAATATAGTATGAGTACACTACAATCGGTACCCACTAAGTATCCAGACTAATCTTGATGTAGTAGTGACGAGGTTCAAGTCAAGACACTCACTAGACATAAAAATTTTGTAGAATATCAATATAAAGATAACAACGGAAAGCAAAATCAATAAATAGCAATAAAGAGTAAACATGTGATAACACAATATTACCGTAAACATAGTTAAAATACAAGTGAAATCAATTAAGGAAAACAATGACAGTTCAAATCATCAAGTCATCCCAACACAAGATTTACAACAAGAATCACCCCGATGTACCATACATCATAATCGCAAATCACCCTTATGACGCCGCGTGAGCTTCACATTTAAAATATTTTTCCTGAAATAGCTTCAAGCGCATAAACTCACTTATATCGCCTCGTGTACATCACAATGAAGTATTTCCATGTACTAGCAACACACGCATAAGCCCCCTTATCTCTCCGCATGCGCATCAATATACACACTATCCTTATGTCTCTGCATGCACATCTCATACACAACACAATAATCAACCCACGCCACACGTGCACATATATCACAACATCGCCCAAATCAATAATACTAATGCCACGACAATATATAGCCCAAGACTCAACAACAATAACACAATGGTACGGGAAAGTAATTCAATAATGAAATGTGCTTCATATAACAATAATTAATGGCCTAAGGTCTACTCCAGTCAATCAACACACATACGCCTATGTACACATTCGTCACCTTATGTACACGTCATTACACATAGTACAAATAAAGAAATTAGACTAAATCCTAAGGAGCAATTTCCCCCACACAAAGTTAGGCAAGATACTTCCCTCAAATTGCCCAAATCAATACTCATAATAGCTTTTCCTTTAAAATTCACCTTTGCTCGGCTCAAATCTAAGCAAAAATGACTTAATAATATCAAACAATGCAAGAGAAACCAATTTCGATTAATAATGTTAAGATGTTTATACCATTCCCTAAAAGTCAACAATAGTCAACCCCGGGCTCCAGATTAAAACCCGAGTCAAAGGGTAGATCTCGAATACCCATAACCCCACGAGCCCATATATGTGTTTGGTTTTCAAATTCGAGTCCAATTCGACTCTCAAATCTCAACTTTTTATTTTTCAAAACATAGTCAAAATTCCCCAAAATTTCTCTTCAAATTCCATGAATTAGATGTTAAAACTCATAAATAATCATGTTATATAATCAAAATTAGGTCAAAATCACTTGCCCAATAGCTTTGTATGAAAATCTCCGCCGAAAATCGCCTCCCACAGAGTCTAGGGCTCAAAAATGTGATAAATGAGACTAAGTCCCGAAATCCTAACCTTTTGTTCACGAATGTCACAAATGCAACCTTCAAACCCTCGTAAATGCGAAAAAAAACCATAAAAAATGTGGCGCTGCTGATCCCAGGAAATGACGCAAGTGCGACCTTGACTTCGCATTTGCGAAGTCAAGCCCCTTCGCAAAAGTGATCCTGTGATCGCAAAAGCGATACCCCCCCTTCCCAGGTCCCCAATAGCAAAAGCGATCAAAAGTTCGCAAATATGAACACTGTAGCCCCCCAACCAACCTCACAAATGCGATGCCCACCTTGCAAATGCGAGATCTACAAATGCGAACATAATCTCGCATTTGCGAGACCTGCAACATTAGCCCACCACCAACAACTATAAAGCATGACCAAATCAATCTGAAATACGTTTGAAACTTACGCGAGCCTCGGGGGTTCCACACCGAACATCCACATAAGTCTAAATACATCATACAAACTCGCTCACATGATCAAAATAATAACTCATAATGATACCAAACTTTGGAGACATGTTTCAAATGAAACAACGAACCTATTCAGAGTCTCGAAACCAAAATCCGAACCCGATAACCATAAAGTCAATTGATGGTCAAACTCAGAAAATTTCTAGATGTTACACCGCACACACAAAAATTTAATGATTGGAAAGTTGTGCTTCTAGTGCGGCCAATCAGTCGGGGACGCGTATTAGGATAGAACGTGCCTACGCATTTCTTTTTACTTGCACCAGTTGTCCCACCGGGTGCAGTAACCGAGGCGGGGTGACCCGTTTTGCATGTGGGGGCAACATAATTTCCTAGGCTTGGCATAGTATAAAAGGCAATGTGGCTCTTTCTCTTTCATTCGAGGAAGTGTCACCTACTTTAATTCACCTAAAATGGTCTCAACCCTCCTTTGAGAGTTTCCAAGAAGACTAAACTGAATCAGAGGCGATTCTAGTAGGATTTAGTGTGAAGAAGCTTTGGATCATCACTGTAATACCTGTTAACTTGATTTTTGGAGACTCATTGGAGGCTGAGTCAATCATCATGAAGGCGTAGGAATTCAGGGAAATGTGCTAGTTCTTCAACAAGTTATGTATGACAACTTTCTTTCCTGGCATGACTTGGTGTGAGTATCGCTCCTCCTAAAGGATTTCTATGTTGTAAGAATAGTTGTTCAAAGTCATTCTCAGTAATGTTGTTTCTGTTCTTAATCATTCTTACCGGTAACATTTCTTTCAAAATTTGAGATGATTCTGTATAGTATCCCAAAGTCGAAAAATATGAATCTGTCTGAGGTTGACCTTAGTATCTCTTGAAATATATGTATCTATATTACTCTACCTAGCCGTTCTTAGATGTCCGGGTATGGAACCTATTGTGCAACCACTGATCAGTTGGGTATGATGAGATGAAATATGAAATATTACTGAGCCATTGTGTGGCCAGGTACGACTAAGCTCTAAGTGAGGACGGTTACAGAATAATGAGCTATGAAATACTATCGAGCCCTTGTGTGTCCGGGTATGACCGAGCATCCTAAGACTGGTATGATGAGATGAAAGAATAAAACTTTACCGAGTCCTCTATGAGGGCGGGTACAATATGAAATGATATTCTCCAGAGAATGGCTGAGTAATATTATATTATATTATATTTGATGCATAGTCTCCATAAGTGGTTTAACCTTTTATAAAGCTTGTATAGTTTTTAAGTTTTATGGTTTCCATAGTTTACGCCCCTGGTGCCTAGTCTTCGATATCCATGTTGAAGTTATGCCCTCATGTCTCTTATATTGTGTCTTTAATTTACATACCTTCTTAGTCTTACATGCTTAGTCGATTTTCCGTACTGACACCCTTTTATTTTGGGTGTTGTGCTCATTCCCACAGGTGCAGATGAACCATGTGATATCCCTCCTCAGTAGGGTGTACATTACAGTTGTTAGTTGCCGCACTCTACTTCTCCGGAGTAGCTGTTCAGAAGTATAAAGATATTGAAATGTATGTTCTTGTCATTTTGGGTACAGTGGGGCCCTGTCCCGACCAAGTTGCGTGTCATAGTACTCTTAGAGGCTTGCAGACTAGTGTTCGGGTATATGTAAATATTGTTAATACTCTATTAGTATTAGATGTACATTGTGTAAATATTCAATGTTAAAGTTCTTCGATATCCTATTACGAGTCTTCTAAGTTTTGATACTATACGTGATGGACTTGTTGGCCCAGATTTTATGGTGTAGGATCTAAGTATGGACATCGATTAGCACGGGCCTTTGGGCATCGTGTGCCAGTCGCAACTCCCAAGGTTAGGGTGTGACAAACTTGGTATCAAAGAAGGTCTGTCTTAGGGAGTCTCCAAGTCGTATCTAGTAGAGTCTTGTTGGGTATGTTGTGTACCATACTTATAAACAGGAGGCTACAAGATATCTAGGATGAATACCCTTCTTTCTGATCTACTGGCTAAACAGGCTACTTGTTTATGTTTATAGCGATGCCTACCACAAGACATCAGACAATTGTTCAGGGATTGAATAAAGAAGCAGGGGAAGGTACTAGTCAGATTCCACCTGCCCCTATGGGCCAACATAGACCTCACAATGAGGCTGATACTCAGGTTTCAGAGATAGCACCATTACCCCCAAAACAACATAGAGGAGCTAGTGTACCTCTTGTTCCTCCCCCAGTTGCTTATGACCAATATTTAGATATGAAAAGTGCAATACAATTAGTGAATCGATTAGCAGCCTCTCAGGCCCAACGTTAGACCCCTGCCATCATAGAAAGAGCAGTCAGTACGAGAGTTCGGGATTTCATAAATTTGGATCTCCTGGTATTCATAAGAATAGATCCAACGAAGATCCCCAGAATTTTCTAGATTAGATGCAGCGCACCTTGCGAGTTATGCATGCCACTGATACTGAGTCCATAGAGCTTGCCTCTTACAGATTGTGGGATATAGTCGGGATTTGGTATGAGACGTGGGAACAGTCTAGGGGATCTCTTACCCCAAGAGCAGGATGGAGAGAATTTTCTGAGGCATTCTTGCTGTAGTATTTTCCCGTTGAGCTCTGCCAAGCAAGACAATATAGATTCTTATGATTGGAGCAAGGTAATATGAGTGTCCGGGAGTATATCATGAAATTTAACTCCTTGGCTATGTATGCTCCTTCCGTGGTGGCTGAGATGAGTGACCGGGTACATCGATTTGTTGGCGGTCTGATAAATGAATGTACCATAGCTTCTTTGAATTCGATTATGGATATTGTTCATATTCAAGATTATGCACAAAATTCGGAGAGGGGATTTTATCCCTAACCATACGACTTGCACCATCCATTTCGCCCTTGTTTTTCAGTTGTTGAAATTTCTAGGAGGAGCAAGATATGGAGGCCTTTTTGATCTAGTATGATATAATGACATAGCCTGGATGCACGAACCAACCTTTGAGAAGGGTAATAACCTTTAAAAGATTAACAAAAGATAACCAAGTCAGTAGGTGAGATAGAATAATAATGAGCAATACATTTCTATTGCAACATTGAGAAAATAACATAGAAGACATTTAATAACTAGTGTCCTATAATGGGATCTCTTTGTGCTCGAGGTAGGCCTAAGACGAGAAATAGATTTGGAGACTTTTGTGCCAATATAATTCATCTTATTAAATCATAATTAAGCAAAATTGTTGTATTCCAGAACATAAAATAAAGTCACGAGTTGCTCAAGGCCTTATTACATAGCATCACGAAAAAGGAAAATAACAGACTCCTAATCTACTTGGTGTCCTGATGGTCCTTCGTCATGCTTTGCCTTATTCGCACCAGGGATATGTTTCCAATGTCATGAATGTCGATCATCAAATAATACATGGCTAACTTTCCACCCTCTTTGTGTCCTAGATCTTGACAATCCCATAGTTTTTTTCTCATCTTTGCTTCTAGATCTAGCAACCTCTACTCCATGTATTCTGCCTTTCAGTTGCCTTGTCTGCTATTTCTTTCCATTTCCTTATAACTTCTATGTCTAGCTTGTGTTGTTCCCTCTGTTGTGCTTTAGATTCAAGAACCCTTTTGCGCAACCTTCTATATTTAACTTATGCATCTGCTTCCTCTTCTATGATCTTACCTTTCAGGTTGATGCCTGGTTTGACAATCCCAGCTATATCATCTTCTAACCGTGAAGGATAATAGTACATATGCCCAGCTTGGTACCTATCAAATTATCGTGTCTTCACCTATAATGGTCTTCCGGTTCTAGATGTGGAGAATCTCATACTTAAGCGATACATTTGTCCCCTTCGAAGTCCGCTTTGTGTCATGTCATATCAGTTACTTGTGGTATCACTTGTTTTCTTGTAGCTTGTCTCATAACTCTCAACGGAGCATAGGGGTAGGTGCCTTGAAGCCCTATCAAAACCAAGTAGGTTGCTTTCTTAGACACTATGAAATTCTTGGTTAAGAACTATTCAAACATCCATTGCACTTGTTCATTTGACGGGTCATTGAAGATATATGCCCATCCCATAGCGCTAGTGTAGCTTTGCAAATCTTTCCAGATTAAAGTAATTCGGTTCTGATGATGATTGGATATATAGTCATCATTGGTCTGTGGAAGAGTTCTTGGCGATTGTTTCCCTTTTGAAGATGTTCTATCAACCAAATTTGTAGCAAGAGGTTACATCCTTTGAAATAGCATGCTTCATGCTTGCATCGATCTAAGGCCATATACATTACAGTCAAGATCATAGGGACAATGGTGTAGGCTTGACCTTCAATCCCTTCAAACACTGTTTTAGCTACCATGTCCAAGCGAGTGAGAATCTTTTCTTCATGTTTCGGGAAGATCACAAATGCCAAGAAACACACAACAAAGGAGAAGACCCTTCGATCGATCTAGTCTCTAGAGGTGATAGCAAACGCTTCATGAAATTCTCATGCTTTACCTTTCCAAATCGCTGGTACAAGAAATCAAAAGAAATCCAAGACTTTTCAAACTTTCAAGTTCGTGGTTATTTTTATCCCAAATGTCTTGAGACACCCCAAGGCAAGCGATTTTCTAGTACCAATAGCCCAGGGCTATCCCAAGGAAGCTTAGCAAAATCTTCAATTTCTTCGAGCAATGGTGTCATTTCTAAGTTCCCAAATCAGAACATAGCCTTCTTTTCCTTCCAAAATATAGTCACAGTTCGACCAATTTCTTACACAGTTTGACCCCAATTAAGGATAGCAGGTTACTCAACACACGCCTAACACGACTTTTGTCGCATTCAGAAAGATCATTCCACCAGTCAATCAACATGGATGGGATAGCTTGAACCATACTAAATCTAGGGATATCGTGCTACATTTTCCTGCATCACAAAAGAGTTAGCCTGACCCTCCCTAGATTTGATTAGTTAAGAGATAATAGTCGGCATATTAGCACATCTTTCTCCAAATAGTTGCACATAAGAATGAGAGTTGTCACTTGGGATTGTAAAAAATCACATTGGACTTTGGCAAGGTTGTCTATATTGCCTAATACACCAAGGGTAATTGTCCATCCTAGGTTCATCCTGATGTATGCATAGTTTCCACCAGAGTAGGTTTCCAAGGGTCTAATAGATACTCCCAAGCGGACAACTTGAGAGAGGAAAGCATGGGACCGTCGATTGCGCCGATGATCGACTAGTCTTCCGCAAACAAGTCTTTCCTGATTTAAGGGTATTTTGGAAGGTGTGGTCATTCATCAAGCTATTCTTCTTATATTGAGAAAGGCACGAGTGGAATATGATGTTGAACGCATGCTTAAGAATAGCGTAACACATAGCCAAGTAATTTATAAAGTAATAAAACATAAGAAGAAATAATTGATGAAAAGCAATAAAATAAACATAGAAAGAAAAGAAAAGAAAAAAATAGCTAGCACAAGTCTTAAAAACAAATAAAACATGTAATGCGGAAGCATAATTAAGCAAATAAAGCGAGAAGGGAAAGGGACATACATGAAAAGGCAAGAAAAAGTAAATCAAATCTTTTTTAACAACCCAACAATCCCACGTACAACAAAACCCATTATGGTAAGAACCTAAAAATTCCATAGGTCGGGTTGGTTCAGATTTTTTAATTACCAAACCAAACTAATTGTATTGGGTTATTAAATCTAAACACCAAACCAAACCAATAAAATTCGGGCTTTTTAATCTCGGTTTTTTTCAGGTTTTTTCGGATTTTTTTTCATAAAGTTTTCATAGCACAAAACGTAAAATTTGTGCTCCAAATATTTCTTTAATCCTAGTGAGACAGAACTGTATGAGGTGTTTTTCAATAAAATAACATAAATATGAGATGAGTCATGGAATTATACTAAAATATTCAACAATAAAGATAATAAAATCGCATAAAATAAATATTATTAATAAGCCATAATAAAAACAAACATGATTTAAAATTATGATTAATAAGTATTATTATTTACATGACTAACCACTAAAAGAAAAATAAGTTATACATTTTATCTAAACCATGGAAAAACTAAAAAAAATAGATATCCAACACTATTTTCATTCATAGTATAATTGAATTGAATGTCTTTTATTAGCATTAGTATTGATTTAATTTTGGTTTAGGATTTATTTGAGTTACTAACATTTATGGACTATAAAACTTATTGGAGCATCCAAAAATTATAAGCTCAAGCTTGAAATAATACGTTAAAAGATAAAACTATGAAAAAAGCTTAAGAAATATTTATAAAATACACTACAATAAATATTTTTATGTGTTAAATTATTTTTTAAAACTTTTATACATATAATGTCGGGTTTGTTTGGTTTCGTTTTGATTTTTTTTAGTTAAAACCAAATCAAACCAAATATGGTCGGGTTTTTTTTCCAACACCAAACCAAATCAAACCAAACCATAGTCGAGTTTTGTTTCTCGGTTGGGCTCGGATTATCGGGTTGGTGCGGTTTGTCGGTTTCATTATACACCCCTAGAAGGGAAAAGGACATACATGAAAAGGAAAGAAAAAGTAAATCAAATCTTTTTTAACAGCCCAACAATCCCACATACAACAAAACCCACTATGGTAAGAACCTAAAAATTTTCAACCGAGTCGCTATGCTATCGTGCCTCGTTTTCTCGCGAAAGCGGGTTTTGATATGTGAAAACTATTTTAAAATATAATTAAAAGAAAAGAGTCGTCACCTAACGATTTTTAATGTGCGTTAGGGCACCTATTTGCACATAACTTCGGTTAGAACTAATCCATGTTACCAAAGATCGGGTAATTATTCAAATTTCCTCGAAGAGAAGGTGTTAGGCATTCTTTGAGATCTACAAATGTGGGTCTCGGCTGAATTTTGAACTATGTGTGATTAATGTGTTACTAATTCTAAGTTAAAAATTAATTAATTAATTAATTCTAGGTGGTTAAGTGTGCAAATCAATTGAAGGTAAGACAAATAATCACTTAAGTCTAATTAGGAAATAATCAAATACACGAAGTAGGAATTACTAGCGTAAACGAGACTATTCAATTATTAAAGGGGGGACTTAGGTTCTTAATCCTAATGAATCAACTCCCTTGCAGAGTCTGGTAAGACTTTTATAGCCGAAATGGCTATTCGAGCAATTTGTGTATCATCTTCACTGCCCTTATTACTATCTTTAAGTTGTTACTTAAAGCGCACTAGCTGATTCTAAATCGCGTGTTAGTTTAACTACTTATCCCTTCTTCTAGCCCAGGAGACTTTAGAGACTATCTAAAGGGTGGTACTAGACTCAAATAAAAATAAAGGTTTGTATTCGAGTTTCTTATGAGCGTCATGTAAGAGAAGCACATTGGACTTAAATAAAATAGCATAGAATCAACTAGCTCAAATATCCTCCCAAATATGCAACGGATAGTGATTGATGAATACTTATAAAAGTTGGACCACGATTTAGCATAACATGGATTGTTATTAGGCGTTATTTGTACGAGTAACCAGATTTGACTTAAGCTTGATAAGCGATTGAAACAGTCAAGTAACACAAGCTAATTGGTTATACCATTGTAGGCGTGATATCTTGTCGAACAAGACTTGGTAAGATTTCCTTAGACCCTCTACGCATTAGTTCTAGGTGTATAAGCAAGCATCAAATAAAACATACGGGCAGATTGTTTTGAGCTTATCAGGTGCATAAGAAATCGGGCAGTACAGATTAGTTAATTATACCCCTATAGAAGGGATTCTAAGTGGTGATAATGACTAAATTAGGTTGAATTCTATAGACATGATTTCTAAATAACTTCATTGTAACAAAATAATGAATTGATTAAACAGTCTATAATATGCAAGTAATCCTAAGGCATGATATTTACGTGAGTATGCGTGTGTATGACTGAAATTAACAATAGATTAGAGTTTCGAGCAAACACCAATTAAGTCTCTATAGATATGGTTTCTAACATGATAACAGGTAATTAAATAAATTAGTTCCTATAAGCATGATAACATAAAGTAGACCTTATAGGCATATTTTCTACCCTAAACATAAGTGAACTTCCCAAAGCCCAGCTTCCACTAGAATCCCCATAGTGTTTTACAAAATATTATTACAAACTTGAATTAAATAAATACTAAGAATGGAAACAAATTGCGTCACAAGCCCACGCAGTTGGCTAATAAGCCCAGAGCTACACCGGTCTTCAACAATCAAGTGGACAAAGCCCAGTAGGCACTTGGTTATAGCAACGGCGCAGAAAAAGCATAGGAAATTTTATCTCCTATAGCAAAGCTTTACACCCTATTTATTATAAATAAAAATCCTTTTAAAATATTATTTTCTAAAGATACCTTTCAACTTTTATAGCAAAATATGTATTTATAGTCACTTCCTACCATTAAGCCATTAAATATGCTCTGTAATATTTCTCTTTCATTCTTTGTATAAAACTACCTCCTTATTAGACCCTAGCGTATGTTCTTTTCAAACTGATCAAACTAATTTGCTTCATTCTCAGATGGTAACTCTTGTTGATACGTTCGTGGCAAATATGGACGAATTGTCCGATAATATTCTTGACGAGGAGAATTTGGATGCTGAACAGGAAGTTGTTGGAGACTTGGCAGACACGCTAGATAATGTTTCCACGCTGCAAAAATCACGTCGCTACATTGAACCACGATTCTCCTTTATCACGAACTCTGCAACTCTGGTGGCCGGTTGACAATTCCAACGGAAGAGTTGATTCGTTTGGGGGAACGAAGACTAGAAAGCTAAAGAGGTTCTGATTTCTGTGTAGCTTGGAAGTTTTTAGAGTAATTTTCAGAAATGATTATTGTTCGATGGTTTTCTTTTCTTGTATTTAGATGTATTTATATATATTCGATAAGGCATACATTATTTTTTTATTTTGTACTATTTGGATGTATTTATATGTATTTGAATTCAAACAACATGTTTAAATACATTGTTAGTTCTAACTGTATTCATATGTATTTTCAACCTAACTGTATCCATCTGTATTTAAAACAGCAATACAATGAAATAGAGTAAAATACTCTCAATACAAATAGAAAATCAATGAATACAACCAATGAAATATATTCAATAAAGCAGTAATACCATATATCAAGAATAAATAAAATATTGTGAATACAAAAACAAACTTGAATACATCAAACAATGTCAGGAAAAAAAAACTTGAACTGTATCAGAAAAAAAGAAGGACTGAAACTCTGAAGAATGCTCTATTTTTTGATGTTTAGCGTTTGATAAATCTTCTCATTAATTGGATTGATAATGTTGTGTGTTATAATTGATTTAGGTGAGTTATATTAGGAGTATATCCCGTTAAATTAGCAGCTTTCCGTTATTAAATAACTGAAGAGACCTATTATTACGTTGTATTCATGAATACATGATATGAATACATGTGAATACAGCGGTTGACAGCTGGACTGCCCTATTTTTTAGCCGATTTTTACTGCTGTATTCATGAATACAGTAGCTCGAATACATCGAATACGTTACCATAACAACTGAAAGGTAGCTATGGAAAGTAATTAGGTATATGGTAGCTATAGGAAATTAATAGCCACTAAACAATAGTCATTTCTGAAAATTCCTCCAAAGCATAAGACATGCCCATGGCAATCTCAAAAGATTCAACTCAGCGCAGAAAGAGTTCTGTTATGGCTCATATGTAGCCCATACCTCTAATTCTATGCCAGATATGTAAAAAACAAAGGGGGGGGGGGAGGGGGGTCTATGCGAGTGAAAATCTTATGAACAAGTTTTCTAGATGCAATGAAGAGGAGATTAAAGCACTAACCATTCATTTAGCACATACGCATAAATCTCACACCCCTACTTTTTTAGAATTGACCTAACAGAAAAGATGATGCCACTTCTAAATTTCAACACAATGGAACTGACCTGTTAGGACATCCTTGAATCAAGCTAACCAAACAGGGTAGAAACAACATAGTATCTTGGTATATAAAGCACAAATAATCCAGTCAAATACGAGTTTGGCATAGAAAAGTCCTATATACATATCGAATGCAAGACAAATCCAAGAAGACAAACAATTGCCAGATCATGATGATCACATAAAATGACACACAAGCCTCGTTGCATACTATATTGATCTTGTTTCCCTATAGTCATACCCTCTAAATGCTGGAATTCATCTAAGTCAAGCAGACATCACATAAGGAAGTTACTGGATCAAATCTCCTATAATCGTCACAAGAATAGAATCCATTTAAACATCCTATTATCATTTGACAGCCTCTTCCAGGAAAGTATGTGTAGCACAAACAAGTCTTACTCAGATACCTTATGTCCTTTAAACGTCAAAAATCTTAGCCTTGGCATTCAATAAAAAATATAAATATGTTCTATACCCAGATTTCACAGAGGTACCAATTTACAGAGGATTTCAGAATATCACTAAATTAATCAAATAGACATGGAAAACAGTGAAAGGTACTGAACAAATCATAGAGGAATTGAAATCGCACAGTCATGAACACTAGCCAATTGCGCAGGATAATAACACGAACAAGAAAACTAGAAATTCGAGTCCAAAGTAAGCGATATAGAGAGGGAAACTCGACCAATAGCAAAATTCCAAATTTCTCGGCACTCAGAGTTCACGAGAACCTCGAATGGGTTTCGAGTAGCACTTATGTCTGTCACAACCCAAAATTTCGACCCTCGGGGTTGTGATGGCGCCTAACACCGCTTGCCAGGCAAGACAACACACAATGATAAATCCAAAAGAAAATAAACTAACCGTTAACAGCACAATGATAATGTAGAGCAAAAATAACTCAGAAGCATACATAATAAGTCTAAAGATCAACACTGATGATTAACCATCCCAAGATGTGGAGTCACGAGTACATGAGATGCTAGAGTTTACTAAATACATTATCTACAAAGAAGTACAATATTGTCTGGTAAAAAGGAAATAGTACAGAAGAAATGGAAAGAATGACTCTAAGGCTTGCAAACGGTATGTAACTCTACCTTGAGTTGCCTATCTGGTATCCGCTAAGCACCTCTTGGGACGCTGCTAGTACCAATATATGAATCTGCACAAGGAGTGCAGAAGTATAGTATGAGTTTAACCGACCCAATGTACTCCATAAGTGTCAAACCTAACCCCGATAAGATAGTGATGGGGATAAGACAAGACACCGACATATAAACTTGTGCAGTTAAGAAACGAGAAATAACGAGATGACAGGTAAAATATCAAGTAAGATGACAAGATAACAACATGTGAGAGAATTAACAAGTATTTTAGTAAAGAGATATAGAACGAGAAAATAAAGGAAGGTACTACTAAAGTAAACCACAACTTCTGCTTCTACAAAAAACTCTGAACAAACCTTTCAAAGCAAGTTATGAAGCAACATAGCCAAATCCTCAATTTGTATAGTAAAACAAGAACAAACCATACCAACAATTAGCACAGCATCACTCTTCATGCTTTTACTCTTATCTTCGCAAACATAATATAATAGCTAGCATGGAAACACCCTTCGTGAATATCCTCTCTTTCTCTCAAGCATGATAACACCCTTCGTGCAATGATATTGACATATGAAGAAACCACGAAAACACTCTTCGTGCACAATCACTCTTCCTCACAAATACAAAAACACCCTTCGTGTAATTCACTCTTTCTCACCAAGCATCACATATAAAATAATATCAAGCAAGGTGGGAAGCATAAACAACATCAAGAAAAGTAAGTGAACATAACTCGCCGTATGAGAATTTACCAACACTTTTGCACCAATAGCCAAATCAATAATTCAATAATCGGAACGCTCAATTTCTCAATAAGCTCAACATAGATAATAGCATGGATAAGACAAATCAAAGAGTTTCACAGTCTATTTAGAGCATGGAAGACATAATACATGAAATAACAGAGTAAAATAAAGCTAACTCTACCCGCATGCTTATCCTATAGCAAACACATATACACTCGTATCACCTTGCATATACGCCGCCCCCCCAACACATAGATCACATAGCAAATAGACCCAATTACACCCCAATTTCCTCAAATCAAGGTTAACCAAGATACTTACCTCTTTTCGGAACAGGATCAACAATCCAACATAACTTTTCTTTTAAAACAAGCCTCTAAACCACCTGAATCTAGTCAAATATTACTCAAATAAGTCAAAACAAGCTTTAGAAATTACCCTAGTATCAAAAAGGTTCGATCTTTAACCTATTTGGAAAAGTCAACAAAAAGTCAACCCCGACCCACGTGGTCGAAATCTGAAACTAAGACCAAATCCCAATTACCAATTTATCACTGAGTCCAAATATCTGATTAGTTTCTAGATCCGATCTCAAATTGAGGTCTAAATCTCAAAAATACAAAATCCTAAATTTTTATCCAAAAACCCTAGTTCTACTCTATAAAATCTTAGGTTTAATAGTGAAAATCCATAGAAAAGTGATGGAAACTAAACAAAACAAGTTAAAGGTGATAAACTATGAAGTTGGGAAGAAATTCCTCTCTAAAATCACCTTTATGTGGAGTCTAGGTCTCAAAGATGGAATAAAATGAGCTAAGTCCTGAAATCCCAACCTTTTGCCCAATTGCAGGTATTGCAATTGCGAACTCTTGTTCGCAATTGTAATATTTGCAAAAGCGAATAACTGGTCGCAAATACGAATAGTCCTTGAGCCCCCTGATGTCGTAAATGCAATAAAGCCTTCGAAATTGTGAAAGACCCACCCCTCGCAAAAGCAAAGAATGTGAAGCTCCCCATCTTCTTTCTAGTGTCGCACCCTTCGCAAAAGCAGCCATAACTTTGCAATTGTGAATATGCCTAGCTCCCCCCCCCCCCCCCCCCGATATCGCAAATGTGAGCTAACACTCGCATTTGCGAACAGACCCTCGCAAATACAAGGTATGGAGAACCAGCAATCCCAGCCTTGCCAAAACAGCCCGAAACTCATCCGAACTCTCTTGCGCCCCTCGGGCTCTAATCCAAATATCCACACAAGTATAATAACATCATACAAACTTTCTCATAAGCTCAAATTATCAAAGTAACACAAAAAAATAAAGATAGAAAAACCAAAAATCAAAGAACTTCAAAGTTAATACTTCAAAAATTTCTAACTTTTCACATTAAGCGCTGAAATGGACTTAGGTCACCCGGAACCCCAACCAAACATACGTACAAGTCTAAAATCATCATACGGACCAATCAAAATCATCAAAATACCGATCTGAGGTTGTTTACCAAAAATATTGACAGTGATCAACTCAGGCCATTTTCAAGTTCAAAAATCAAGTTTTCTTTAAAAATTAACATTTAAGCTTTCCGAAAATTAACACTGACCATGCACATAAGCCATAAATCATCAAATAGCGCTATGAAAAGTCTCAAATCATAAGAAGGGGAGCTAGTACTCAAACTAACTTACCGGGTCGTTACATTCTCCACCTAAAAAAAATGTTCGTCTTCGAACGGACATAGAAATGTACATGGACTGGTAAAAAGATACGGATATCACATGCATGTAAAATAATCAACCCTCTTGCCCAGAAATTATCTTGCTTATTATCTATTTCCATATAAAATTCGAAATTGAGGTTTAGGGTGTAGAATCTTACCTCTAGGATGAAGACGTAGTGAGTTTCCCTTCTCAATCTTCCAAAACATGGGCAAGAATTGAAGAACAATTATTGGAGAACACCTTCTCACTCTAGGGCACCCTCTCTCACTCTAAAATGTTAGATTATTTCTCAAAAATGGCCCCAAAAGTGTATTTAACGAAGTAGGGTCGGGTTTTAAAAATCCAAAAATGAAGCTCCGAAACAGGTTCTGCGGTCGCATATGCGACCGCATAATGGTTATACGGACCGCATATCGATCGCATAATTTGTTACAAAATAGCCAAAAGAACTGCCTGTGTATGCGGTCACTATGCGGTCCGCATAACTGTTATGCGGTCGCATAGTCGACCGCATAGCTGCTTCCAGAATAGCCCTCTCTTGCTCACTTTTGCGGCCATTATGCGGCCCGCAGAGTGATTATGCGGTCGCATAATGGACCGCATAAACACACTTTTTAGGCAAAAATTTTTCTTTACTTTCCTGTGCATTGTTCAACCCAAAAGGTCCGAGCCGCGATGTAAGCATAGTCCGACACCATGAAATATTATTTTCTTTGCAAATTTTACCAGACCTTACACTTAAGTACTTTGAAATTTTTTGAGGTGTTACACTACCCATAGATTTTCGGCTAAGAGCATCCGCCATAACATTAGCCTTCCCTGGATGGTATAAAATATTAATGTCATAATCCTTGAGTAATTCAAGCCATCTTCTCTACCTCAGATTCAATTCCTTATGTTTGAAAATATATTGTAGGCTCTTATGGTCCGTGAATATATCCACATGGACCCCATATAAATAATGACGCCAAATTTTCAATGCAAATACCACCATCGCAAGTTCTAAATCATGTGTTGGATAGTTCTTTTCATAATTCTTTAGTTGCCTAGAAGCATAAGCTATCACCTTTCCATGTTGCATTAATACACATCCAAGACTAATTCTTAAAGCATCACAATATACCACAATTCCATCTATACCCTCTGTTAGAGTTAACACTGGTGTCATAGTCAATCTTGCTTTGAATTCCTGAAAACTCTTTTCACAAGCATCTGACCATTGAAACTTAATTGCATTCTGTGTCAATTTAGTCAATGGAGAGGCAAGAATAGAAAATCCCTCCACGAACTTTCTGTAATATCCAGCTAAGCCTAAGAAACTGCTAATCTCTGTTGGAGTTGTAGGCCTCGGCCAATTTTTCACAGCTGAAATTTTCTGAGGATCAACCTTAATTCCCTCACTAGAGACTACATGACCCAAGAATATAACCGATTTAAGCCAAAATTCACACTTTGAAAAATTAGCATATAACTGGTGATGCTGCAGGGTTTGCAGAACTACCCTGAGATGATCGGTATGGTCTTCTCGACTTTGTGAATATACAAGAATATCGTCAATAAACATTATCACAAAAGAGTCGAGGAATGGCTTAAAAACTCGATTCATAAGATCCATGAAGGCTGCTGGGACATTTGTTAGCCCAAAAGACATCACCAGAAAGTCAAAATGCCCATACCGGGTCCTAAAAGCTGTTTTCGGAATATCCCGCTCCTTGATCTTCAATTGGTGATACCCGAATCGTAAATCAATTTTGGAGAAGTACCTAGCACCTTGCAATTGGTCAAACAAGTCATCTATCCTTGGTAGTGGGTACTTATTTTTTATTGTTACCTTATTAAGCTGCCAATAGTCAATACACATTCTCAGTGACCCATCTTTCTTTCTTACAAAAAGGACCGGTGCGCCCCAAGGCGACACACTCGGCCGGATGAAACACTTTTCTAACAAATCTCTTAATTGTTTCTTTAGCTCCTTCAATTCTGCCGGTGCCATCCTGTAGGGTGGAATAGATATAGGATGTGTGTCTGGCATCACATCAATCCCAAAATCAATCTCCCTGTCTAGTGGGATCCCAAGGAGTTCATCCGGAAAGACTCCCGGAAATTCATTCACAACAGGCGCGGACTCAAGTGTAGGTGCCTCAGCATCGGTGTCCGTAACCCGGACCAAATGGTAAATACATCCCTTGTTGATCATTTTTGTGGCCTTAATGTATGAAATAAACATACCCTTCGGCACTATATCATCACCCTTCCACTCAATAACTGGCTCATTTGGAAATTCAAACCTAACATTTCTGGTTCGGCAATCAAGATTGGCAAAACAAGAATAAAGCCAATCCATCCCCATTATCACATCAAAATTGACCATTCTCAATTCAATAAGATTGGCCACGGTGCCCCGACCATGCAACGTTACAACACAATCTCTATAAACCCGCACGGCCAAAATAGACTCACCAACTGGAGTTGATACAGAGAATGGCTCATGAAGCTGTTCTGGTTCTATCCCAAATTCCATAGCAACATAAGGAGTGACATATGACAATGTGGAATCGGGATCAATAAGAGCATATACATCATGAGATTGGATGGTTAATATACTTGTGACAACATCTGGAAAAGCCTCTGAATTCTGGCGACCCCTCATAGCATAGAAACGGCCAGATCCTCTCGAACTCTGTGCTCCACCCCTAGCTGCACCACACCTTTCGGGTGTTGGAGTGCCTCGAGCTGGAGGAGGTGCTGCGGATGTAGTGGCTACAGAATTGGCTGGTTGTACCATGCCCCTGCCCGTACACTGGCAGGACGAACGACACCCTCTGAATGTGACCTCTCAATCTGCATCCGTAGCATATAGGTAGGTCCATGTAGCATATTCCTAGGTGCATCGTTCCGCACCTAGGGCATGTGGGCTTCCTCTGCTGCTGGAATCTACCACCATGACGACCCTACTGACTGGATCCCCTATTGCCCTGACTGGGCCTGAAACGACTCCACTGTTGCTGCTAACTAGGCCCTAATGGCGGTGCACTAGCCGAAGACTGAGCAAAGGATTGTGATGGCCCTGACGAGCCTCCTCTGAAGGCTGACCTTCCGCCACCAGAAGAACCACCAAAGTTGCATGTAGACCGGACCTTATTACTACCCTCTCCCTCCATTTTGTTCCTTAATTTGTGGGTCTCTGTGGCTTGAGCGAATGCCACTATCTTTCCATAGTTCATATCAGAATTCAAGGCAGCTATAGCAGCCTCATTAATTACCAAGGGACTGAGGCCCTGTACAAATCCGCGAACTCTAGCCTCCATAGTGGGCAACATATAAATAGCATATTTAGACAGGTACGTGAATCTCATATGGTAATCCCACACACTCAGGCTACCTTGCCTCAGGTTCTCAAACTCAGCAGCACGGGCTGCCTTAGTCTCGGCAGGCAAGAAATGATTAATGAAGGCATTGGCAAACTCACCCCACCTCGCCGGAGGGCTCCCTTCTCCACGGGACTCCTCCCATAGTTCAAACCAAGAATATGCCACCTCTTTCAGGTGGTAGGAGGCCAATTCCACTGCCTCTGTCTCAGTAGCACGCATGACTCGGAGAGTCTTGTGCATCTCATCGATGAAATCCTGGGGATCTTCCTCTGGGTTAGTACCCTTAAACACTGGAGGATCCAACTGGAGAAATTTGTTCACCCTGGAACCAGTAGAATCCCCTGGCTGACTGGAAGAAGTGGGTGCAACATTTGACCTCTGGGTCTGGGAAGCCACTATTTGAGCCAATATCTGTATGGCTCCCCTAAGATCAACATCAGTAACACCAGAATCAGAAGCTGGAACTGGAGGTGGAACTGGTATATCAGTTGGAGAGACCGTTGCACCCTCAGTAGGTGTAAGGACAGGTGCAGTCTGATCAGTTGTAGTAAAGTCAGGCAGTGTAGTAGCTGGAGAAATATTCTCACTCCTCGGGTGCTCACTCGCATCATCAATTATAGGATAAACTGTCACTCCTGGGGTGACATTGGCTCTTTGGCCAGTTCTTGCCTTCTTCTTAGGTGTCATGTACTAAAAATTAGAGCAACTCAGGAGTTAAAGAAGGAACAATCTTACAACCAGCTTTATCGCACGATCAAGAACATGAAAGAAGGGTATTATTCCTAAATGCCCATGCAGCATCCTAATTATACATGTGGTCGACAACACACCGATAATAAGGACTATACCAGACACGGCTCCGAGACATCCTAGGACACTTTAAACCTTAGGCTCTGATACCAAGTTTGTCACGCCCCAAAACTGAGGATCGCGACCGGCGCTCAATCGAGTGAACCCGACCGAGCAAACCTGTTAGATTCCTTCTACCCAAACTCATTCATGAATAAAGAGAATATATGTTTTCCTTAATTAAACAATAAAGTGGTCATGTCTGTAATTACTAATTTCTTACCATAAGTTTCACCATTTTTAAAGTCTCAAATGGACAAGTAATACAACCACAACATAACATAGTTTGTCTTTCCCAGCACCAATACACAACTCACACTATGTCTACAGAGCCTCTATAGATAAAGAAGATTAAAATGATAATGCCGGCAACAACCCCCTAGCTATACCTCAAACGAATACACAAAGTACAAAAGATATATGACCCCGGAATGAAGTGGGGCTCACCAAGTCAGCTGGGAAGAAGGTATACTGCTATCACTACTCAATATCTCCTGTTGTGGAATCACCTGCATCCATTTAAAGATGCAGCGTCCCCGGCAAAAGGGACGTTAGTACCGTCGAATAGCACTAGTATGTATAAAACACCCTCTCAATAGAATGACAAATAATACAAACAAGATTATCATAATATCAATGAAAGTATTAATCAACGTCAAACCTCAATTTAGGATCAAGACAGTGTTCAAATTAATTTTCATATCTCAAATTGGGAGATTTTTAGTATCGATATACCATTATTCACAAAATGAGTACCACCGTACTCTTAGCACGGAGTCCGATCACGACCCGATCGGCTAGGCCATCTCATTAGAGACATCAACCACAATTTCTCTCAATATCAATACCACCGTCTTTAACACGGAGTCCGATCACGACCCGATCGGCTAGGCTATCCATTAGGGACATCAACCACAATTACCATTTCAATTACAATTTCCAGCACAATCACCACCATGTGTGCGACATGGTGTCCGATCACGACCCGACCGGCTAGGCCGTCTTATTTGAGACATCAACCTTTTTACATCAATCATCTCATTTCATATTACTTTCACATCTTTCCATTTCATTGGCACTAATGGCCATAATTATAAGATCATTCTTGGCACATTGGCCATATTCAGTATTTCATGCTCACCTTATCAATTTCAAATATCATTATCATCATCAACAATAAATACAATTCAAATCAAGGTGTGTAATACATATGTGAGCAATTTAGAGTCTAAGGCACATAGAGATATTTCACAAAATTTGGCATAATAGCCTTCATTTGAACTTAACTTAAAGTCGAAACATTATTAATACACAACCCATATTTTAACACATCCTCAATTGGTAACATCACATGAATAAAGCATTTGGGATGCTTGTTGAACATATATCTTTCAACTCAATCTTACTCGGAATAGCCAGTTTCATAATGAATCACTCAGGACTTACATAATTTTCATGAATAACGTGGGATTCAATTCTAAAAGAAGGGTTTAGACAACATACCTCACTTGAGCTTCCTTACACTCTAAATGTTCTGGAATTCTTAGCAACCTCAATCTATTTTAGAAATATAATAAATTGCACCAAAATTAGGAAGATGATCATGGTTCTAGCTCACTTGAGCATTTTATCAAACACTAGGTGTGCATAAGGTTTCAATGCCCTTTTTATGAAGGATTACATCATCCCACAACCCAATCTTTACCATTTTTAGCTCAACAATCTTCCTACACCCTTTGATAACACATACATGTAAAATAAATAACTCTCATGCCCAAAAATTATCTTTCTAGTTACCCATTTTCAGAAGATTTCAAAATTAGGGTTTAGGGTGTAGAATCTTACCTCTAGGATGAAGAACTAGTGAGCTTCCCTTCTTAATCTTCCAAAACTTGAGCAAGAATTGAAGAAAAATTATTGAAGAACATCTTCTCACTCTAGGGCACTCTCTCTCACTCTAAAATATCAGATTATGTCTCAAAAATGGTCCAAAGAGTGTATTTAACGAAATAGGGTCGGGTTTTAAAAACCCAAAAATGGAGCTCCGGAACAAGGTTTGCGATTGCATAACCGATATGCGGACCGCATATCGGTCGCATAGTTAGTTACAAAATAGCCAAAAGAACTGTCTGTGTATACGGTCACTATGTGGTCCGCATAACTGTTATGCGGCCGCATAATGCACCGCATAACAGTTATGCGGTCACATAGTCGACCGCATAGTTGCTTCCAACTGACCTAATTAACTGCCTCACTCTGCGACCATTATGCGGTCTGCAGAGTGGTTCTGCGATCGCATAATGGACCGCAAAAATGTACTTTTCTGCCAAAAAATTTCCTTTTCGTTCCCGTGCATTGTTCAACCCAACAAGTCTGAGCCGCGCGCGCGCAAGCTCGCCGCGAAGAATTTCTATAATCCTCAAACACGTAAGCCTAATCCGGCACCATGAAACATTATTTTCTATGCAAACTTTACTAGGCCTTACACTTAAGTCCTTTGAAATTTTTCGGGGTGTTACAAATATCATCAAAGAACACAATCACAAAAGAATGCAAATAAGGCTTGACCACTCGGTTAATCAAATCTATGAAGGTTGTTGGAGCATTAGTCAAACCTAATGACATCACCAAGAACTTGTAATGACCATAACGAGTCCTTAAAGTTGTCTTAGGGACATCCGATGCCCTAATCTTCACCTGATGGTATCCCGATCTCATGTAAATCTTGGAAAACACCTTGGCACCCTGAAGGTGGTCAAATAAATCATAAATCCTAGGCAACAGATGTTTGTTCTTGATGGTGACTTTGTTCAACTGTTGATAATCCATGCACATCCTCATCGATCGGTGCTTCTTATTAATAAATAACACCAGCGCACCCCAAGGTGAAACACTCGGTCTAATAAATTCCTTATCAAGCAAGTCTTTCAACTGCTCTTTCAGTTCCTTCAACTCGACTGGAGCTATACGGTATAGTGGAACAGAAATAGGTTGAGTTCCCGGAACAAAATCAATGTAAAAGTCAATATCTTTGTCAGGTGGCATATACGCCAAATCTGCAAGAAACACCTCTAGGAACTCCACCAACACTAAATCCACAGAAGAAACCTTTGTGCTAGAATTACATATGTAAGACAAATACGTTAAACATCCCTTCTCAACCATACATTGAGCCTTCAAATATGAAAACACCCTGCTAGCGGAATGACCAAGTGTCCCTCTCTACTCTAATTTAGGCAATCCAGGCATGGCTAAAGTCATAATCTTGGCATGACAATCCAAGATAGCATGATATGGGAAAAACCAATCCATACCAAGAATGACCTCAAAGTCCACTGTATCCAACAACAAAATATCAACTATAGTATCAAAATCATTCATAGTAACAACACAAGACCGTTACACCCAATCAACTACTATAGAATCTCCGATCGGTATAGACACGGAAACAGAAACATCAAGAGAATCACGAGGCATGCTCAAGTGCAAAGCAAAATATGAAGACACATCAGAATATGTAGAACCCGAACAAAACAACACATAGCATCTCTATGACAGACTGAGATAATACCTGTAATAACTAAATAGGACGACTCTGCCTCCGGCCTACCCAAAATTGTATAACAACGAGGTTGAGCCCACCAACTTATCCTCCACCTCTAGGACGACCTCTCACTGAGTGGCCTCCACCTCTAAATGGCTAGCCTCTACCTCTGGCTACCTGACCCTCGCCTTTACCTGGCTAGGCGGGGGGTGAAGAAATTGGTGCCAAAATTATGGCACGAGTACCCTGTTGTGGCATGCTACTCTATGACCTAGGGAAAAACCTCACGATGTGCCTCATCTCCACACACATAACAAGACCTATGCTGGCGTGGCTGCTAAATGTCGAGTTGTCCTTGACGACCCAAATAACCACTATGGTAACTTTGTATTGGAGGTGCACTTACGAGAGCTGGAGGTGCACGATATGCTAGCTACTCGGAACGAGGTCCATAAACACTATGGCTGCCTGATGTACCATGTGTGACCTGTAGTGTTGACCGTACCTACCTGATAGGATGGCCTCTACCAAAGGTACCCTTGCCTCCAAACGAGGCACCACTAAATCCTCCAAAATAATGGGGCATCTTATCATAGTTCGTCTCTCTCGCTTGGCCTCTAAAGTGCTCAATCCTCCAAGTGATCTCCACTACCTGAGTAAAGGAAGTCTAAGTCTTGGCCTCTCTGTCCGTCTAAGGTCTAATGTCACATGTAAGACCCTCTATGAACCTCTACACCTTTTCCCTCTTAGTAGTGATCTGGATAGCTACATGTCGAGACAAATCAACAAATCAAGTCTCATACTGAGTAACATTCATGCTACCCTGCTGAAGGCACTCGAACAGGTTGCGAAAATCATCTCTTTGAGTGAGGGGAATAAAGATCTCCAAAAATAACTGCGAGAACTAAGCCCATGTGACATGAGGTGATCCCGCTAGCCTGCCCAGCTCGTAAACCTGTCACCACCTCTTGGATGACCCATGCATCTGAAAGATGGTGAAATCCACTCCAATGGAGTCAACTAGTCCCAAGTTGCGTAAAATATCATGGCAATGGTCCAAAACGTCCTGGGCATCCTCTGAAGTGCACCGCTAAAGTGAGGGGGAAACAACTTGGTGATCTTGTCCAGCCTCTTCAGCTCATCAGCTGACATCACGGGCTTGTCCCCGGACTATGTAGCAACCATAGACCAAACCAACCCAACTAGTAGAACTCCTGGGATCTGATAACCATGGGACATCTACTCTGGGGTATGAGTAACGGGAGTCTAAACTCCTTCCCCAGCCTGAGAAGTGGCTAGTGCCTCAAGAAACACACCGGCCTGAGCCATATTCTCTATGAAGCCAACCATGTGGACCAAGACATCCTAAAGTACTGGGGTAGCAATGAACCCCTCTAGGACCTGAGTCGATCCTAATGGCTCGAGCTGAACTAATATCTCGCCTCCTAAGCTATATGAGGCTCGACTACGGGTGTCGATGCGCGTGCTATAGGCTTAGCTCCGCCTCTACCATTGCCCCGACCCCTGGCCCTGGTAGTGGTTGCAATCTAGGGAACCGGCTCCTGATCATCTATGAACAAAGCATGTATCTTTACGATTTGTGAGAGAATAAGAGAAGAAAGATTCAAACTTTATGATAGAACAAAGTTGCAAGATGGACAAAGAAAGAAAGTGAAGTTTCCTAAAGCCTTATAGCCTCTAGAAGATTCATCTCTGTATCGATCCTCAAGACTTTAGTAAGCTTGCTCATGACTTGTGAGACCTATGTAACCTAGTATTCTAATACCAATTTGTCACGACCTAAAATCCCAACTCACAGGGTCGTGATGGTGCCTAACACTGCTTGCTAGGCAAGCCAACACATAAAGATAAGTACGAAAGAAAAGAAACTAACAGTAATAGCACAATGATATAGTAGAGCAAAAATAACTCAGAAGTATACTTACTAAGTCTAAAGAACACTGATGATCAACCATCCCAAGATGTGGAGTCACTAGTACATAAGCTACTAGAGTTTACTAAATACATTATCTACAAAGAAGTACAATATTGTCGGGTAAAAAGGAAACAGTACATAAGAAATAGAAAGATGACTCTAAGTCATGCGAACGGTTTGCATCTCTACCTTGAGTCGCCTATCTAGTGTCTGCTAAGCACATCTTGGGACTCCTCTAGTACCAATATCTGAATCTGCACAAGGAGTGCAGAAGTATAGTATGAGTACAACCGACCCAATATATTGCGTAACTGTCAATCCTAATCCAACGAGGTAGTGATGAGGCTAAGACAAGACACCTATATATAAATCTATGCAGTTAAGCAACGAGAAATAATGAGGTGATAGGTAAAATATCAAGTAAGATGACAAGATAATAACATGTGAGAGAATTAAAAAGTATTTTAGTAAAGAAATATAGAATGAGAAAATAAAGGAAGGTACTACTAAAGTAAAACACAACTTACGCTTCTATAAACAATTCCAAACAAACCTTTCAAAGAAAGTTACGAAGCAACATAGACAAATCCTCAATTTGTATCGTAAAACAAGAACAAACCATACCAACAATTAGCGCAGTTACGCCCTTCGTGTTTTTACGCTTATCCTCGCAAACACAATATAATAGCTAGCATGTAAACATCCTTTGTGAATATCCTCTCTTTCTCTCAAGCACGATAACACCCTTTGTGCAATGAAATTGACATATGAAGAAACGAGGGAAACACCCTTCGTGCACAAGCCATCTTCTTCACAAACACGAAAATACCCTTCGTGGAATTCACTCTTCCTCACCAAGCATCACATATAACACAATACTAAGCAAGGTAGGAAGCATAAACAACATTAAGAAAAGTAATTAAAAATAACTCGCCATATGAGAATTTACCAACACTTTTGCACTAATAGCCAAATCAATAATTCAATAATCTGAACGCTCTATTTCTAAATAAGCTCAACATAGATAATAGCATGGATAAGACAAGTCAAAGAGTTTCACAATATATTTAGTGCATGGAAGACATAATACATAAAGTAACATGGTACAAATAAATCTAACTCTGCCCGCATATTTATTCCATGGCAAACGCATATAGAATCGTATCACATTGCATCTACGCCGCCCCCAACACATAGATCACATAATAAATAGACCCAATTACACCCTAATTCCCTCAAATCAAGGCTAATCATGACACTTAACTCTTTCCGCAATAAGAGCAACAACCCAACACGACTTTCCTTTTAGAACAAGCCTCTAAACCACCCGAATCTAGTCAAATATTACTCAAATAAGTCAAAAAAAGCTTTAGAAACTACATGAGTATCAAAAAGGTTCGATCTTTAACCTATTTGGAAAAGTCAACAAAAAGTCAACCCGAGCCTATGTGGTCGAATTATGAAATTAAGACCAAATTCCGATTACCCATTTATCCCTAAGTCCAAATATGTGATTTATTTTTAGATCCGACCTCAAATCAAGGTCTAAATCTCAAAATACAAAATCCTAAATTTTGACCCAAGAACCTTATTTCTACTCTATAAAATCTTAGGTTTAATAGTAAAAATCCATAGAAAAGTGATGAAAATTGAACAAAAGCAAGTTAAAGCTGACAACCTATGAACTTGGGAAGAAATTGCTCTCTAAAATTGCCTCTATATGGAGACTAGGTCTCAAAGAGGAATAAAATGAGCTAAGTTCTGAAATCCCAATCTTTTACCCAACTGCAGGTATCGCAATTACGGTGTTCGTAAAAATAAACAACTGGTCACACAATCAAACAGTCCATGAGCCCCCTCATATTGCAAATGTGATAAAGCCTTCAAAATTGCAAAGGACCCACCCCTCGCAAAAGCGAACAAAGCTTCGCAAAATGCCCATCTACTCTCATGTGTCGCAAATGCGACCAATGTGCTTGCAAATATGAAGGACCACCCTTCGTAAAATTGGTCATAACTTTGCAATTGCGAACATTCCCAGCTAGGGGTGGGCGTCGCTCGGTTCGGTCGGTTATTATGAAAGTACGGTTCAGTTTATCGGTTTTTGATTTTGTAATATTAATAACCAAATCAAATCAAAGTATTTACGGTTCGGTGCAGTTTTTTCAAAGTTCGGTTCGGTTATTTTCGATTTATTTTTTCGGTTTTAAATGGTTGTAGGAACAACAAGTACTTACGGTTTGTAGGAACATCAATAAATACGGCTGGATTTTATTTGTTGTTCATCCATCCCAGCAAATTGTCATTTTGACTTTTGAGAAAGACAGCCCAGCAAATTGTCATTTAGTTGATGTTCGTCCAGCCCAGCAACAGAGAAAGACAGTGGCAAACGGCAGTCTAACACAAGTTTTGCTGACAATAACACTCTAATTTGAAACTACACTATAAATGAAACTAAGAATAGACTATAGAGAACAAGCACACAGAGAACAGAGAGGCCTTCAGTGCAAACAGAACACCTAAGTAGCAAAACACCGTACAGTTCAACAGTGGCAAACTAGTCCAAAACAATTTAACACAGTGGAAAATCTAGCAGCTACCAAAGTCCAAAATAAGTCTAGAAATACCATCACCAAATAACAAAACAATGGCAAACTAGTCACAACCCACAAGCCACAAAGTAAGTCTAGCAAATGATACTTAAAGTCTTAAATACAAATCACTGGATGAGGCATGAGACACTTCTTAATATGCTTCACTAAGCCATAAGTGCCATAATACTTTGGATGACAATTATAAACTCGACCACAATGAAGACACTTTGCTTTGCGGGCTTCTTCATTTACTTTAACTAGCTCAAAATATTTCCAAATAGGCGATCTAGCTTTAGGACCACGAGGCATAGTTGAACCTACCAAAAAAAAAAAAAAAGTTCACAAGTTAATAAAATATTTTTAATTATAAATAACAAAAGAATATCATAAAACAAGCAAATCTTTAAACTTACCACTTGTTCAAACTATGCATCAACAATGCAAGTTTCTCTTCCGCTCGTTGCCATATCTAAATATAAATTGATAAAGTGTGTCATTTAAACTTACAAAGTAAACTAATTTTCACTAAAACACTCGTATAACGCAAAATCTTACCAAGTTGAATTTGCTCAAGAAACTCCAAATCTTCTTCAACATTAATAGGAGTACCCTCACATAACGCAACATTCATTTCTTTTAAAGTGAAGCTTTTAATGCCATCCATTTTTATAGAGAGCCTTGAGGCTGGAATTAACATATTAAACTTTATAAGCTTCGTCAGTTTTGCAGAAAAGAGTCGAAAGAAACATATTCGTATAAAGTAAAGGTAAAGCTTATCAAATGAGAGAACTTACATAAACGTTTCCTAGATGATAAGATGCTTTGGTATTTGGCATGTTGTCTTTTGATTAACACAGCGATAATTGTTGAAACAAATGCAGCAAAAACACCTGCTACAATTGCAGCTATCAAACCACCTTTGCTTTTATGTTTAGCTTGAATATCAGGATTCACTGTAACAACACACGGATCCATATGATTTAACTCAATCGAGGAATCATTTAAAGTTGGACTAGAGATACATTGAAGCTACAAAAACTTACAATACGAATAAGGTCACAGCAGAGTGAAGTTAAGAAGCTCGCAGTCGCAGCAGTCGGTGACGACGAGTCGCAGCAGTCGCATAGAAAGAAGGAAGAACCGAAGAACCCTAAATCTAATTCTTTATTTAGGTTTGGGAAATGTGAATTGGGAAGTGACTAAGTGTATTAGACTATTAGTGATTTAGTGGGTTTGGGTATTAGACAGACTATCAGTAAGTTTGGGTTTGGGCAAACTAAATTAGGCTTCAAAGTTCAAATAGGTATTGAGCTTCAGCCTAAAATGGGTAATAACTAATACCCAAAATTTTGATTTTTCAGTTAAACCGAAAAACGAAACACCAAAACCGTAAACCGCACCGAAAAACCAATTAAACCGAAACCGAAAAATCAAAATTCACGGTTCGGCCAGTTTTTTCGGTTCGGCCGGTATTATGCCCACCCCTAATCACATCAGTCAACATTCGAGGATGAATGTTCCCAAATGCGAGCTAGCACTCGCAAATGCGAGGCTCGCATTTGCGAACAGACCCTTGCAAATGCGAGGTCTGCAACACTAGCAATCCTAGTCTTGCCAAAATAGCCCGAAACTCACCTGAGCCCCTCGGGCTCCAATCCAAACATCAACATAAATACAATAACATCGTACAAACTCGCCCGTAAACTAAATCATCAAAATAATATCTAAAATTAAGAATCAAACACCAAAACCCAAAGAACTTCAAAGTGCATACTTTAAATTTCCAACTTTTCACATAAAGCACCGAAACGACCTCGGGTCACCTGGTACACCAACAAAATATGCGTAGAAGTCTAAAATCATCATTCGAACCTACCAAAATTGTCAAAATACCGATCTAAGGACGTTTACCAAAAATATTGACTGTGGTCAACTCTAGCTATTTTCAAGTTTAAAAATCAAGTTTGTTTAAAAAAATCACATTTAAGCTTTCTGTAAATTAACACGGATAACGCACGCAAGTCATAAATCATCAAATAGTGTTATGAAAGGTCTCAAATTATAAAATGGATCGCTAGTACTCAAAATAACTTATCGGGTCATTACAGTGTAGAAGAATAGTTAGAGAATAAGAATCCAAATGGCATTGGCTTTCAGCAGGATAAGAACTACACTATAAGCAAATAAAAATGACCCCAGAAGGTAGCAAATAATGATAGCGATTCATAGAACAGGGCAGATGATCCAAATATTGTGCAGTGAACCAGTGAGTTTTGTAAGTGACCGTGAGAATAATGTGTGAATGTCTGCCGATAGAAGGAAAAACGGAGGGGTTTTAGAGTGAATTAGGCCGGTAAATATATATGAAAAATAAATAAATCACATGCAATCAACATAGGGTAAATTGGCCGGAACCCTAATTCACACAAATCACTCAAATATAGACTAAAGAATATAAAATTTGAACCGCGAATTGAAGTATCAAGAAAGGAGAATTGGATTTTCCTTCTATTAAAATATCTGAAGATCCTTTCCTTCTCGAAACACCATGAATCTATCTCGAATAGAAGCTATGTTCATAAATCTCAGCTATAATTACCATAAGCAAACGAATATTAGAGAATGTGAGCCAAAACGGCAAGAGGTTATGGGATTTGAGCAAGAAAGGAAAGAAAAGGAAGATCTTTAGAAATTGGGGGTTAGGTTCTGTGAGAGGGGGAGGGGTTAGGGTTTTAGGGCTATTACTTAAGAAGGGAGGAGGAATTGGGGCTGTTTGATCAAGGAAATTGGACGACTGGGATCTTTAGAGAGGAAAGTGGGTTGGTCAAACGGGTCTTGGGTAGGTCAAATGGGTCCAACAGGCTGCTGGATTTGAGATTTTGATTTTGGGCTCTTTTATTTGCAAAATCAACCTTTTGATGTGTAGTTGGCCTTTATTTGGGCTAAACCTAAAAGGATATGCAATTAAATTGTACTTAACTTATAAAATAATAAATAAGGGTACAAAGTACTATTTTATGAAATAAAATAATACCAATACACAGAACTAGGATATAAAAAATATTATTTGGACAAGAAAAGCAGTAAAAATATGCAATTAATTAAAAAAATAGGATATCATTATCAATAATGCAAAGAATAATATAAATTATGGTAAAATTATAAAAATACTATTTAAATATACTATAATATATATATATATATATATATATATATATATATATATATATATATAATACTCTAAATATAAGAAAGTTATTTTGATCAATTGGTCAATCATAAATCTCACACCATAAACCACGGGAGGCGTGGTCGGCACCCGGTGCCTTACTTGACCTCGAGCGTACCAACTGTAACTCGTATAACATGAACATACAACAACAATTTGGGCTGACGAGGCCAATCTGCAACACAAGAAATACTAACATAGGCCGACAAGGCCACCATGCTGACATACTGAAAATACAGGACACGTCTACAAGCCTCTAAAGAGAGCATAATTGTACTGTTGTTGGGACAGGGCCACAACCTACTACTATCTGAATATACAACAAAAAACTCTAAACCTTGTAATTGCAGATGATTTAGAGCATATCAATCAAACTGCACACCGGCACTCCTATAGCAAAGGCCTATCTCTCTGACCCAGGACCCGTAGGCATGAAATGCACTGCCCCCTAATAAAAGGGGCGTCAGTACGAAATAATGTACCGAGCATGTAAGGCAACTAAATAACTAAAACTAAAACTGAATTGATGTACATAATATACTGAATGTAATCTGAGGATTCAATGATAATATGAAAACATTTACTTGTCTTTGACTCATATCATATAAGTAATACAGAAATAAACTATTTGTCCTCATATAGGGCTCGGTGTGAATATGTATAGCCCCGTAGGCAACTATATAGCCCCGTAGGAAAATGTTTAACCCGAAGGCATCTGTCTAGCCTCGAAGGCATGGCATGCATCTATCTAGCCCCGTAGGCGTATAGTAATACAGAAAATGACACACATATACTCTCTATTTCTCAAATAGGTATGGAACAATGCTAAACTGGATAGGAATTCCCAACAAGGGATAGCCACGTCACGACACTTTTCTTGGGTATATTATGTTTGAAACTTACTTAACTATGGATTCATGCCATCAAAAGAAGAGAAATAGCCTTTACATACCTTGTGAAATAATCTTCGCAACAACCATGATAAGCTCAACTTACCGCACTTTAATCTACAACTATGATAACGACGTTATCATCACACTACAAATAGTACTATTGTCGTATTTCAAACAATAAACTTATTTATAAAAGAACGGGCAGAATTTTCCATGTGTCTTCCACATTCCTAAAGTTCATAATAGTCACAATAACAACCCAAACAACCAGCAATGCTATAACAAGCTTGTAACCCAAAATAAAGATACAACAAGCGGCAAGCTCAATTTATGACTAATAAAGCTATACATTCAACCCTTTCTTCTTTCAAATATATGTCAACAACAACAACAACACACTTAGTTTATCCCATAAATTTCCAGCCATAA